>NC_073724.1:82046752-82748816 GCF_023634155.1 Falco peregrinus
TGGCAGAGCTCTGGAGGCACCCCCAGCTCATTTCGGAGAACTTTCCACAAGGCTTAATGCACATGTGCATCAGCACTCAAAGGCTGGCCTCGAGGGAGGCTCTGGGCAGAGACCAAAGATATAAACGTGTGGTCCACAGAGGCCTGAGGCCAGAGTGCGGGAGGCTGCAGGATCCAGGCTACATGGGATCCACAGTTGGTGAATACTTTCTATTTTTCGTCTCTGTTTTCTCCTACATTTCAAGTTCACAGATCCATATGTCTGAAGTTTGAGAATTCAAGTTTACTTTGTTTTCCTGTGCGATGTGTTAAGAATTCAAGTTTACAAATCTCTTTTCTTTTGCCACATGCCAGTGGCAGTAAGTGAATCGACCAGTAGAAGTTGCTGTTTTACACCAAATCTCTGCATGTACTTATTCCTAGTTACCATGCAGAGAATCAAAAACAACCTTTCCCTCTTCCCACCAACTGGGATGGGAGAATTTCTCGAACATAAGGCCTTCCCACAGGCTGCAGGTCTTCATGAACTGCTGCTGCTGCCTGGGTCCCCTGTGGGGTCACCAGCCAGCAAACCTGCTCCAGCCTGGCTCCTTTCTCTACAGGGCCACTGATGCTACCAGGGGTTTACTGCAGTGTGGGTTTCTCACGGGGTCACAACCTCCTTTGGGCACCCACCTGCTCTGGTGTGGGGGTCTTCCACATGCTCCAGGTGGGGATCTGCTCCACCATTAACCTCCCTGGTCCGAGGGGCACAGCCTGCCTCACCGTGGGCTTCACCACGGGCTGCAGAAGAATCTCTGCTCTGGCGCCTGGAGACCCCCTGCCCCTCCTGCGCTGGCCTGGGTGCCTGCAGGGCTGTTTGTCTCATATATTCTCACTCCCCTCTCCTGGATGCCTGGATGCTGTTGCACAGCAGATTCTTTTCCTCCTTAAACACATTATTGTGGAGCCACTACCACTGTCGCTGATGAGCTCGGCCTTGGCCAGCGACAGGGCCTGCCTTGGAGCCGGCTGGCATTGGTTCTATCGGACATAGAGGAAGCTTCTAGCAGCTTCTCACAGGAGCCACCCCTGTGGTCCCTGCACTACCAAAACCTGGCCACCCAAACCCAGTACAACAGGAAAGTTTAGTGGCCAAGTTCCCGGACAAGCTTGATCTGACAGACATCTTAACCGCATGAGTGGACTCCTGCCAGTAAGTGGTCACGATTAATTTATTAAAAAAAACATCAAGCGACCTCATTCCCCCAAAACGCACCCCAAAAAAGTAGAGAAAGCTGAGAACTTACTTTTATGCAATAAAATGTATAATGTGTGATGGGGAGAAGGAAACCTCAGTTTTATTGTATCTGCTCACCCAGGGTAAATTTTTTTAAGCAAAAAAGATTATGGTAAACTTCTAATTTGATGCCCATCACAGCTCACTGAGGAAGACCTAGGACACCCTGAGTCCAAAGCATCTTCTTAGCCATGAGAAGAAATGCCGGGAACACATCGTGTTAATTTACCTCGAACATTAATAGCTTTATTAACATAGCAAGATGAGTAATTGCTGATTGAATTTTGACTTGATAGGGATCCAAGTCCTGCTTCGGACTGTAGGACTTGGGTTCAGAGGCTGACAGATGGTCACGGATTGTTGTTCCTAATTAGAGAAAACTATATGCAGAAATCATGTCTGGATAGTTGTTCGTGGGACATATGGCAGAAGGCTAATTAACATGTACTTCACACTTACACATATATTTGACAGAGAACAGTTTTTTACAGGCAGTGTAACACAGCAGTGGAATAAGGACCAATGTGATTAAATTTTTTAAAGTTTTCCAAAACAGATTTGTTTCTGTGTTTTGATCACCTGGATTTATTTATGTAAACTGTTATTACTTGCAGACAAAACCAGGTAGGATTTCAGACTGCATGAGGCAAACCAGTTTCAGAGAAAATAGTCCTTTTGAAGTTCTTAAAAAGCCTGCTACCTTCACACAGCCCTGTGGCATTAAATGCCAGTTTGTGAAAACTTTTTAGTGAGAAATAGTCCTTCTGAATAGTGGCCTGTGCATACAGTTACCCAGCATGAAATGTTCATGATGATAGAAAAAGCTAATTGTAGAAAATTGAGACTTCTTTAAAATGCAGTCTTTATAAATCCATGATCAGTTGTGAACCAAGCCTTCATCACCTCAGACACAGTACCTGCCAGAAAAGGAAAGGAAGCTGTAGGTATGTTGTATTCAAACACATTGTGGGGGTGAAACGCTGGCTTTTATGACTTGTCTGCTTGACTTTTTTTTTCTTTTTTTTTTCTTTTTTAATAGCAACAACAAATCAGAAAATCAGAACTATATGTTTATAAAGGAAAACAAACCTGATGATGTACCAACATGTTTCCAAATAAATCAAAAAATAGTAGTGGTTTAAAGTGTATATTGAAAATACATGATTGGAGACAGAAGCCTAGCTATGTGACACTCTCACTTGTAAAAATACAATGGTACAGCTAAAAAGGAGAAATTTAAAACATTTATTGGAGAGGGAATCCAATAGTTTATAGAAGATAGAGTTTAAATAAATTAAACAGATTAAGAGAAAATAGAACTATTGTTGTTTTTAAAACATAAAATAGAATAACATATTTTTTTCACTCCTGGCTTTCACAGGTAGCTCAATGTTTTATGCAGGACTGTAAATGCAAAGCATATTTATCTTTTAAAACACTTGTGTTAGGGCCAATCCATTCAAAGGAAATTTTCAGTAATTTCTGATACCAAACGCTAGGAAACAAAGGAGCTAAAATAGAGAAAGGCAGACCATGAAATACAATTTTGCATAAGTATAGTAATATTTTTGCATAAGATACTAAGACTTTTGCATATGAAGAAATCTGAGTTTTAAACTAGACAAAAGAAGCTTCTTTGTTAGTGTTTTGAACATTACTTGTGAAGTGAATATACATACTAAATTGCCATGCTTTTAGATTTAAAATGTTTTACTTTTTGTAGTGAAAAAAAAAGTAATATAATTAACATCACACTAAACCATTACATTCTAAATGCATATTGTTTGTTCAGAATAAATTAATTTAAAATTAAGTAGAGTGCTACCAAAAGAAAACAAACATCTGCATTTAAAAAAAAAATAATTCTTTGTTAAAGTATACTTGGAATCATTAGAAAACCTAAGACTAGAAGGACTTTCTGGGTAACTGATTGCAGACTTGTTTTTAGTGCATACTTTCTTGTCATCTAAATTTAGGAACTTACTATGTTATTTTTTAGATCCAAGTACTTATTTATAGCAGCATTACTTACGAAGAAACTCATTCTTTTAGGGGTTGAATGCTTTTAATTGTCTTACAAAGCTGCTCATAATCACCTTACACCCATGTATTAAGGAATGAACTTTATATTTAAATGCAAAGTATGTCTCCCTATGAACTGTTACTATAGATGCTATAATACTACAGTAGACCCAATTGTGCAATATAGCTATAAAACTAGTTAGTGTATATTGTCACTAGGATTTCTGGAGACACTCTATAAAATAATAATGAGAAAAATTGTATCTTTGGAGTTCCCTAGGATGGTTCAGATATATAAAGGGGGAGACTATTCTCTGCTGAATACCTGTCTGATTTATCCATTCTGAAGGCACAAAGTATTCATAAACTCAAGTTGAATGATAATTTAAGCCTTTAATGAATTTGTGTTTACTGAATCAACAGAAAGGAAGTAAAGCATATTGGTAATTATGTTCATGAAGGCTTTAAAATAAATTTGTTTACCATCCTGTAACAATTCTGTTACAGTGAATAACAATTCTGTTATAGTGAATTCGTATGTCTAAAAATCTACAGGAATTTTCAGTTGGAGCTCAACACCCTTAATAACCTTCCTTTTACAGTTCTGTTTAGCATGATTATTTCAAAATACGTTGAAACCTGAATGGGTTTTCTATAAGGATTCAGGTAATACATATCATATTTCAAAAGCCCTGTATGTTGACTATTATGTTAAATTTCTTTGTGAAAATAAATTATTATTAATTCAAGAGTGTATGTTGTATCAGTAGAGTAGATCAGAAAAGTTAGCTTCAATGTTTACACAGTTGTGTTACTTTACATGTTGCCTTTCCTGAGAATGAAGAAAAGCCAAATAGGAGTGATTCTATTATTTAAATCAGGGTAGGCTTTAGCTGTGTTCTTAGTAGCTAGTTCAGTGAAAATGTCATTTCAATGCTCAATAGAGATGAAGACAACAAATTCACTATTAGAAAATAACAACCGTATAACCATGCCACTACTTACATCTTGAATACCTTCTACAGTTCTGATCTCCCAAAAGGTATTCTCCCCAAGAACTGGGAGAAGAGAAGGTGGTCAAATGCACAACGAAATGAATGAGGACCATTTAGCTTGAAAAGTAAACAGCTGGGGATGAATAAGAAAAAAGGTGTAAAATCACAAATAACATGGAAGAAACAAAAGGGGAATGATTATTCATGATTTCTTCCACTGATATTAAAATGAATATTTCATGTTTTGTTAAGTAAAAAGCTGTATTTTGTTTCTCTTACATATTGTCTTCCACCATTTCTTCAGCCTCCCGAACAAAAGAAAGTATTCAAAGATGTGCATATATACTTACTAATATCTACTGTGACTTCATAACTGTAAAGAGTAATGAAATAAGAACTGTTCAGTTTTCTGCTAGAAGTCTATCTTGGATCGTAAGTACTAGTAGAAAGATGGAATGGGGAAAAAAAAAGAAATATAAACTTTTCTTATCAGGATCCAAAATGTTTCCATGCAGTGCCTCCAAAACAGTAAATCTACTGGCCATTAGTTTCCAAAACCTTTCTTTTATTCTGCGACCACATCTATGGTAAACACAAAATGTGGGCAGCATCATGGATGAGAAAATGCTGTTTGCTGAGTTAATTGTTTTAAATATATTAAAAAAATAAAAATAATAATAAAAAAGGAGGGGGGAAAAAAAAAGAAAGAAAAAAGGAAAAAGTTTGAATATCCACCAGAAAATCTGGCCTAGTGGTTTTACCTCTTCTGATCTGTTCTGTAATCTAGACATCTGTTCTTACTGTTAGAGGATGTATTGGTGGTATCTCTCTAATGATATCTTCACTATATTCACTAAACCATCAAATAAGTCTTGCTCAGAACTGTGTCATAGCCAATAGTGGGTGCTGGAGGATGGGATGCTTTTGTCTCATAATATTCTGATCCTCATGCTCACACTTACCTGAACACTGTGGTGTTATTAACACATGAGATAGGCAACAACTCACTGATTGACTGCATGGGCTAAGCTGAGCAGAAATTTGAAGATGCCTCAGGGAAGTAGGATACTAAATATCAAACCAATATTTGCAGACAGGTTTTGACATGGCAGAAGAGAGTGATAAAAAGAGTGCTGAAAAGGAGAAGAAAAAAGAATCAAGGAATAAAAATGAAATTATTAGAGGACATGTTAGTAAACATGAAGAATATTTTTTGTGGCTTCATACTCTGCAAATTAAGTGATTATAAGAATGTGTTTTTCTTTAAACCCTCAGAAGATTATATTGGCACAGCTTTAATGCATACATTTGAAGGCTTTCCGTTATGGATTACAGGGAGAGCTGAGTAACATATGGCAAACCTGAAAAATGGACATGATGAAAAAAGTTTTTCTTAACTGTGATAAAATCAGTCGTCTTTACATGAAAGTAACTGTGACACTGCCAATTACATGCTGTTCAGCCTGTGAGCAGCTACTGCTATATAAGCTCAACAAATCTACATTTTTTAAAGTTGTGGCAAGTCACAATGTAATTTAATTAATAAAAATAAAGAAATAATTAAACATTATTGTAGTAGGATTTAACATGTGATTTTAAGAAGTAAAGAAAGTATTTTCTGTACCTCATTTAGATGTATTTTAAAGATTAGTACCACTTTTTTAAATGATGCTGGTGTACATACAGCACTATGTTAGATCTTCATCATTATTCTCCTGTGTATAGATTATAAGGCAACATACAAGACTAAGATAAGTGTGCAGTGCAGTTTGACTAATTGGTGGCTGCAAGATCCATTGCATCTGGCATACAATTACCAAAAAATGCATTCCATTTCACAGCCCCCTGTCTCTACACAGATCATTCTGAAGCCTTAAATTAAAAAAGTAGTGAAACCTCTTATTAAATCTTACCAAAATCCAGTCAAGCTAATTAAACAGATGCCAAAATGTTTTGGTGGATAAGAAGCTATTGGTGAGCTGGAAGTTTATATCAATGGCAGAACAATTTCTAAATACTTAATATCTGGTTGTCTCCTGGGCACACACAGCACATTTACACAGAAATGTGAGTTCTGTTGTGTAAACATCCTATCTTCTCTAATAATTCTTCATTTATGGCATTATTTCCACAAGTAGAATAAAGATCAGAAAACATCAAGCAATATATGATTAAGTGGTGTAAAGAGCATCACAAAGAAAGATTGATTTCTGTCTTTATGGTAAAAATAAACTTTTGATCTCAGAAAGAATGAGATATTACAATAGTTCCGTTTCAAAGAGGCAGGATATCTCTCTACCTACAGACTTAATTCCTACAAAATAGGAATATCTATATGTCATATTGGTGGATAAGAGCTATATTTAAGTTTATATGGGGAAAAAAAATCTTACTACTTCAAAGGCATGCTTCAGCTCATAAAATCATAACTATAACTAGTATAACCCTGGAAAGAAAGATTAATGCAGTAAAGAAATAGTGTCCTTTTCTCTGCCACCAACATTTTTTTAATCCACAAAGATATAGTAAAATATTATTTTCTTGGCAAATTTTGAAGACTTCTACCATCCAATTAACTTTTCCTTTCTATGATAGATAATCATTAATCGGTACAAGTTTCAAGCTCTTGTTTCCTCATCAAAAATGCCCTTAAGTGCTGTCATAGTTAAGTAGAATCCTGTGATTTCAGATGTCACTAGAAGTCAACCCATTACCCTGGAAAAGGAAAACTTGAAAAGCATATTCTTAAGTCCTTTCTCAAGGTAAACCTGCACATTCTAGCTGAATTTGAGTATTTGACAGGACAAATATATGATGTGGTATATTAATGTAAATAATTGACAGGACAAATATATGATGTGGTATATTAATGTAAATAATTTCTGGAATTCCATTCCTTTGCACACAAATCACATAGGGCAAACTCCTAAATATTGTTGTTGTTTGAAGACTTAGAATGATAGATGTTTGCACTGATTGAAAGATTTAATCATTGCTAGCTGTCATATCTTAAAAGCTATGGAATTATACATTACTGTTTTTTGCTTTTATGACTTCCCTTTTTAAAGAAAAAAACAGAGTATATTAAATGCAAAGGAAATTTCCCAAGGCAGCAGAACCGTTTCCAGGGTTTGCATACTAAAGGACAACAATTAGTCTTCAGATGAATGCTTGTGAGGCTTATAATAAAGCATAAGGGCAAGTTCTGATTCTTCATTATAAATGTTGAAGGGACACATTTCTATACATTTATAGAGAATATAAATATAGATGGTTTTATATATATAGAAACAGCCATAGATTTGTCTAGAGACTCATCCATCTGGGTTTAATTGTACTAATATGCTTCTCTTGTCTCTCTCCTTTCCCTTTCCATCTTATTTTCAGTCTATGTAAATCCTTCTGTTCTGCTGGCCCACTTCCACTTCCACAGTAACTGAAAATAGAGAAAATAGGAAGTCAGTCTGCTTTACAGGTATTGAAATGAAATGGTGAAATTTCTTTCCTTAAGGTGTCCCAGGCCTTGTGAGATTTTAGGATTCTGATCAAGAATATAAAGGTATTGAGACATGGGTAATTGCATCAATTAAAACTGTTAAGTATGCTAAAGTATAGAATGAAAAAGTCAGGTGCATGTTCATAAAAATATAACTGAAAAATGTATTTTCATGAAAAAAGTCATCTAGAGTTAGATTTTTTCTCCATTTGTATCAAATAGTGAAAATTACATTATAGTTATATTCTAGTATGGAACCACCACGTGCCATGGAGTTGGGGTAGGGTGGCTGCAAGAACAGAATCACAGCATTCAGTGACATATGTATAATATAAACCTTGGTGCAACACACACACTGTATACACCACACGTCAGTCAAGGTCCCTGCCCTTCCAGTCCTGTTTAGATCGGCACCATTGACTCAGTCTAGCAGGATACTCACTCTGCCAGGTGGGTATGTTCTTGACCTGACTGGCACACTGCTTTCTACTTGTAGCAGTTTCACCTCATCTCAGCCTTCTATGCTGTCTGACAACCGTATATGTATGCAGCTCACAAAGTAGCTATTGTTTTAAACACATACTGTTTCCTAAATTAGTCAGTTTAAACCTTGAAGGCTTTACTAAACATGTAGCTGTGGGTCTACCTCTTTGGCCAGTCAGTGGTTACTAAAGGATTTTCTAATGTGTTCTGATCTTCTGCCCCAAATATGAGATATTAGTGTGACTTTAGAAAGAATTATATAACAAAGTTAATGTATAGCTCTATTTTCCAGCCAGGAAGATGTTCTCACTTTGAGTAGTCTTTTTTGGATAGGCTTCGTGCTGTGACCTTTCGCCAGTCATCTTCCTCATGCTTCCAATAGGTCCACTTAAGCGCTCACTTTCAGAATATCTTACTTGCATGTCTCTCTAGAAAGAAGGGGGAAATGGAATGCAGTGACATTAAATAGCATTAACATACATCATACATTCTTTCTGTAGCTGGACTTCGGTTTACTGGGCTCCGTAATGATAGCTGCAGGAAAGATTTGTCTTACTTTCCTACTAAGGGCATAATGGTGTGTATGCTCTGGCATTCTGAGTTCCAGCATTCAAGTGAGGCATTTATCAGAGTATGTGTAGGTTATGTTCAGTTATTTTCTGTGAAAACCGTAACAGGAGGAAAGCAAAGAAGGGAGTTACCGTATTTGCAGTTCTGTGCTTGTGTGGATGATGCTTCTAGGTACCACACCCAGACACAGACAGAAAGAAACCCTGAAGGGAAGTGTGTGAAAGATTTTGCAGAACACTGTATGAAGAAAAACAGTCTTAGGTTTGTGAGAAAGGATGCTGCCTGCTCTTACTTTAAACACTTTATATTCACTTGTATTAAATAAACAATTAACTTAAAGGAATAAAGAAAAAAGAACGTTAAAAAAGTCTCTTATATAAACTTTTTATCCTCAAAAATAAATTACCAAACTTTTTACTAAGATTGATGTACCTCCATTTAAAAAATAACAATCAACAATGAATGAAGAACTTACACTGGCATCTTGGAAAAATACTTGTCAAGTCCCAGAATTTAAATAAGTCATTTTATATTATCCAAGAGGAGATTGTTTCTCTCAAGGTTTAAACCAGAAAAAGTTGTATAAACAAGTTATATAACACCAGGCATGAACTTAAGCAATTGTATACCATGGAGTCCTTGGTATGCTTCATTTGTAACAGCATCATGATATGATATTACAAATTTTTAGCATATGTTTTCTCACATCTTACTGACCTACAAAACCTGTAATATAGCATAATTGTCAAGATAAAACTGACAGAATTTGAAGCTGTATGAAATAGCAGTGCAGTAGCATCCATGCACATGAATATTTATGTGTGTAATTAGAAGTATTACTTACTTTTTAAGGACTGAAAATTGTGTTAAGCCTTCTCAAAACAGTCACACAGGATTTGACAATGGTGGTGATTTTCTAGAATAAGGAAGACACGATCTGAAATGCGTTTTAATTCAGGTAGTGTATTTCTGGCATAGAGATGGGTTGTTGGTGTTTACACAATCAATGGCTACCACTGCTGGTATATTCACAAGAGCAACAGGAAATACAGGTCAAGCTGTTATCCTTTCACTGCAATTCTCTAGTCAGGATCAGTAACATTACAACTTCGGTTGTCATGCTCTAGACCATAATGGCAAATAACTTTTCTGGCCTTAATAAACTTGTAACATGCCATGGATACCTCACTCTGTATTATTCATTGTCTTCATTAGAAACATCACACTGATGCCATTGTTATATTCTTTACAAAACATGGCCTAAGATCTACCTTGAAAAACCTTAAAGTCAGATAAACTGTTATTAAAAAAAACCCTTACAACCCAACATTAAAAATGCAAGGTTTGTTGTTATCCTGAATGAGTCAAACACCATATTTATTTTTAATTTTTGTAACAGTGTTTAGCTTAAGAAAACACTATTCCATAGGGTTTGGATGGGGATTTTTTTAGGTGAAATACAGTATGCTTTTATTATGTTCTTCAACATTTAGCATCTTTTTGATCTAACAGAAATGTATTGAATGCATCATGAACTCCTGGTATTTCAGAAACAGGGCTTCAAGCTTTGGTAACTGAAGAGTCAAATCTCTTCCAATAGGGTCCATAGCTGCAGCTGCATCTTTGTTAAAGTTGTCTTAAATTAGATATAAGGAAGAATTTTTCTAGAATGAGAGTGGTGAAAACACTGGAACAGGTTGCCCAGAGCCATGGTAGATGCCTCATCCCTGGAAACATTCAAGGTCAGGTTGGATGGGGCTCTGAGCAACCTGATCTAGTGGAAGGTGCCCCTGCCCATGGCAGGGGGGTTGGACTAGATCCCTTCCAACCCAAACCATTCTATGATTTTATAGTTATTTAGTATTTCTGTGTACTTTAATTATTTTACTTGATTCCATTTTTATTTACATTTGTCCCATCAATAGCGCTCGTTTCCCCTCAGCAATAAGCCTAGACCCAAGAAATACTAATCCAATGATCAGTCCAAGTACTTAGCAGAACACAGAGTTCTGTATTTCCTCCTACTTTCCTGTTTCTAAGCACAGGCCATATAAAATACAGCTCTCATCATCCAATTGGTCACATTCCTTTAGTGGATCTCTTTTACTCCACTACTTTGCTCTGCAGGTTTCTTCCGTGTGATGTCACTTGTCACCAAGACCAGTAAAACAGTGCATAAGTTATTTTTCCTAGGGACTGATAACTAAAATGTTTTAATTGATTGGCTAGTGTTCGGTACAGGACATACCTGTGGTGGATTATGTTCTGTAAAAGAGTGGGATCTGTGTGTATCAGTAAGCTCACAATATGTGGAAAAGCAGAATGGGATCCAAACTTCAGAGGTCAAAAAAATGAGGAAATTTTCATAAGGACCCAGAAGAGACTTCAGTGTTCATTGGAAACTGGGAAACCTTTGAAAGCTTTTGAACAAGGAAAAAAATAATGGACTACAGCCCTGCAAGGACCCTGTAGGAAGAAAATAATCCTTTAATGTTTTACTGAGTGATACAGAATGTGTGCGGGCAGATCTAAGTCTTCTGGTTTTGAACAATCTTATTTTAGTTTCTGTTCTAATGGAGACCAAAAAAAGGTTTTATGTCTACCTGAAAGAAGAGGGGGGAAATTCATTGGTCAAAACATTTTTTTTTTTTTTTTTTTTTTGTTTAAGCAAACAGGTTCCTATGAGTCAAAACTCATTACTGGAAGACTTCTAGTTGGTAAGTGCGTATTATGATGCTTAAAGCTATATGGTGAAGCCAGCTTAAATTTTTGCCAGCCAAATGATCTCTGCCCTGTGCTACTTATTCTGGTGTAAAGTTAGAAATAGCTGTATTTTCAGTGATTGGTCAGAGAGACACTCAAGTAAGGATAAGATAACCTTATTAATGAGCTAAAAAAATAACTATTCCAGGTGCAGGGGAAATAATAAAAATCCCTTGTTACATCTGTGTTTCTGGAACAGTTGTTTTCAGAGTAGTGGATCAGGAGAAATAGTCACTATATACATTAAACAGTATTTTTTTCTGAACATCCTTTTTTTTCTATTTCAAGCTCTATACCAATTAAAAAATCTGGAGGTGTAGCCAGGGATGCAGTTACATCTTTTCAGCAAAATGAAATAAAAGTTAAACAGTAAGCAATAGGTGCTGTCATCCACCTCTCAGCAGAAATCTGGAAAAATACACAAACAAATTATTTGTCACTGCCATTTTTCAAGCTGTTTTGCAGTGGATAATACACAGTGAAAATGAAAAGAAATGATTCCCTTCTGTGATCCCCATAGCAGATATTTTGTCGATCCTAGTACCAGTCAGACAAAAAAGATGTTTGATCTTACATGAGCATGTGCCCAAAGGCCTTTTAATCTGTCATAGTCATTAATGGCAGTGGCATTTTCACTGATCTGCTAGAATCCTTTAACTGTTTCTAGACAATGCTTTGTGACATATCCTTCCTTCCAATTAAATCTGGTGACCAATTTGTTGAGTGAATATTGTCAGTAACAAAGGGAGAAAGTGTTACCTGTTTTACAGGTCCTAATGATGGCCATATGACAATTAGCAAAATATTGGGTAGAATATTTTGTAACTTAGCTTCTGACTGACCTTTTTATTCTAAGACCAAGTGATGGTAGTTTATTATGGCATGAAATATATCAGGAGACCTAGAGACTATATATATTGTATTTGATACTTGCAAAGACTTACAAAAATGAATACATAAACGAAATATAATTTTGTACTTCTGACTCTTCTAAATGTTTTAATGGCAGGCATGTTCATTTAGCAGTCAGTGATTTTTTTTCCTGCACCCTGTGTACAAAGCTAGAAAGAAATTGTGTATCATGTAGGATGTTTATATTGACAGAAAATCTCTAGAATATGGAAACTAGGCATTGTTACTGTTTGTTAAATGGCCAAAATTCACTAAAACTAAACACTGAGGAAGAGGTATTTGCCTATCTTTATTGTACAAGCTCTGAGGCTTCCAGGAAGAAAAACCTCAGGTGTATTCTATCTTCTTGTAGATTTGTGTGACAATCTCTACAGTGTACACAGACTAAGCACAGAATGACACACTTCAACCACTATCGTCAGCAACTTCACATGCTGTGCAGGCAAGGCTTTTCAAAAGTTCTGTGTTAGTTATTATGGAGACAGATGGGATTCACAGGCAGCCTGCACTCAGATAACCTTACAACAATGGCTCTGAGAGTCATGAAGTTACTGAGTTTGTACAGCAATTGAACTGGACATACAGCCATCATCTAGTATCATTCTAAGCCAAACTGTACAGAAATTTAAGCTATTTTTATTTGCAAAGCTACCTATAACTTCTTGATGATTCTGGAGATTGCAGTTCTCCATCTTTTAAGTTTTTGTACCAGAATGCTATACTAGAACAGAGAGAGACAAATAAACCATTGCCTTCCACCACTACATAGTAAGCAGGGAAATGAGCCATACATAAGCTTTTATAGGTTTGTTACCCTTACATTTTCATTACCATTGCAGGTATGTAGAGACAGGTACTATGAGGGGAGTAAAGGTCCTTTCTATCTAATCACCATTTTCACAGCTATGGATGGGCTTTCTGTTTTTATCAGTTAGTATTTTCAGATCACCTTGCCCCACAATGTCAAAATCAGAACTGAGACTGAAAAAATAAGATCCCCAAAGCCAGACTGTAAATCTAAGCAGAAGAATACCTGTTTTATTGAAAGCCAGCATTGTAAGCTCTGTTCTCTCCTCATGTGTGCCAAATTCAACAGAATGAGATCCAGATAGCAGACAATAATGAGTGGCAGACCTGTACAGCAAAACCAAGGAAGTTTATTGAGAAAAGTAAGGAAAGCATAAAAGTTGTAAATGTGAGAAGAAAACAGAGACTTGTTTTCAAGTGTCAGTGTATCAGGTACTAAGCTTCTGTATTATGCTGTGTGCTCAGGAGAGTGGGAAGATTATGGCCTAGGTAAACATCTACTTCTAGCCAGTCATTTGTTGGTGTCCCATAGAAATCTCCTCTAATGAATCCTCCTTTCTTCCTGATGGCTCTGCACAAGTGCAAGTGTCTACAAGGTGCAGTGCAGTAGAAGGTGAAACTTGTAGTACAGGCATTTTTATCTGCGTTTCTCTTCCTCCAATTAATAATGATTTAGGGAAAGCTGTGATAAAGCTCTTTACTTACTAATTCCTCATTAAAGACTGTATCATGGTATTCTATCTCATATTAAGGGTCTGCTTCATGTTGAGTACTATGAAGGCTGTCAGATTTAAAATTTGAAAATAAATTCGAAAACGTACCATGTGAAAATCATGGTACAACTGCCATCATTCCTGAGGCCTCTGTTTCCCTGCTAGCTTTAGGCATTTGACACATCAGGATCACAGACAGAAAGCAATTTGAAAGAAAATAACCAAAGAAAGAAAAAAACACAAAGAAACAAACAAAAAGCCCAAAGCGAACAAACAAACAAATAATGATAATAAAAAAAGTAGGCAAAGCCAGGCCTAGGCATGTGGCTTGCTAAGTAAGGCCTGGGCATATGGCTTGCTAAGTAATCAGTAGAAAAACCAGTCTAGCCAATCTTATCACAATGACAAGGAAGAAGGCAAAAGGGATTTTGTTGTCCCAGTTATATTGAAATTAGACTATCAATTCTGGTGATGGGAGGTCTACCCAGCCTACACTGTTTAAGTGTCTGTCAAGCATAGTATGAAATACATACATGCACCACTCGATGATCCTGCTGGAGCTTCTGAACATCTTCTCAGCATGACATGAAACTGCTGCTATGCTCTGTTAATCTAAATCTGTGTAAAGTATGAGAAAAGTAATGCTCCATATCCTGCAGTAATAGACATGATCTGAATGTTGCATTCAACTCATTGTATAAAATATTTAAATATTATCTTGGGCATTTCCCAAGTCATAGGAAAGATGATGAAAAAGAGGATCTGCATGGGGTTTTTTATATCCACTTAATGTAGAAATGGAAAGAGCAGTCTGACAGCTATCCTTCGTAAAATTACCAGAATAGTGTTCTAGATTGTTTATATTAGTTAGCAAACTTCTCTGAATTGAGTCTTTCACTTAATCAGTATGCAGAAGCAACATAGCACATTGGTGTGTCTATGCCAGGAGTGACTTCTAGCAGCCATTGCATTATAAATCATTAATAAACACTAAATTTATAATGACCCTAACATTAAACTCACTGAATAGATTATAGTACATTTAATGGCTCATGCCCATTTTTTCCCCCTTTTTTATCGATTAATGATGCTTATAGTTGGAGATTTGTTATATCCACAATTTTCTTTGGAAGTGGATTGTGTTGCTTTTCACCTTGTTGTATATTCATAGCTTTGAGTAGTAGCTTTCTTAGGTTTTCTTTTTAAAGGATAAAAGCTCACCCTCCCCGTCATTATTTCTCCTTTGATTTCTGTTGAAAAAAATGCTTTCACTCTCCTGCCCTTGTCTGAACATAAAGACAACAAAGAACAAGACGAAAATACAGCAGCTCCCTTCCCCCAATATTAGCCTTCCTTTCCTTCAGTAAACCTTAGTCCTTTGAACTATCATTAAAAGGAATTTGTTTTTCTTTCTCTTAAAGTCTTCCTTATTAAGGGAGAGTTCTGCAGATCACACAGCTATGTCAGTTGCAGAATATATGTTGCAGTAAGTAGAATTAACCTCTTGACCTTCAGCTCTCCCCTCCTGTGATGTGCAAGATATTTCTCTAACCATGAAGCAGTTTTTGCAGACAAAGGATGGCTTTTTGACATTATTTCTCATTGAAAATCTAGCAAGAATTCTACAGATTTCAAGTTAATACACTTTTCAGTCCTAAGGTATTTTTGTTGTACTTAGTAAAATTACAGATGTACATTTCTACTAAATATCTATCTTTTTCAATGGCAAAAATGCATCTGTACTTACTTGACTTGGGAAAATGAAATGGAGTATTTATATTAAAAACAGGTTTATCATACTTTTTCACTAGTTCTTACAAAAGTGTATTTGCAAGAGGCTGCATATTTTTCTGTTTTGTTTTTTTTTTAAAAAAAAAAAAAGCATACCCGTGAATTTGCAGAGGATAGTTGGAAATGACGCTGTGACTGTCAACAAGAAAAAACCACAATCTGTTTTAAAAAAGAGTAATAGAGAAAAAAATTATTTGACTAGCTCTATTAGGAATGGTACTGCAACATTCTGATATCCAGCTGAATGCAATAAAGCTTGGCAATACTCTGAACCTGACATAATTCAACCAAAATACTTAAGGAGAAGGATTTATTACATTTTCTAGAAATGGAAGCATCAGTGTAGTGAATAACAGAGGCAAAGAAAATATATTTTCCTATTGATAGCATTAGAACCAATAACGAACATCTTGACATTGTAATTTAAGACCTATACCTACCTTTTACAGCAAAGACAACCGGGGATTAAGGTATGCATGTAATTTGAAAAGTATTTCTCAGCTAAGTGAGAGAGAAAGCGGTAAAAACTGAATAATCTGAATGACATTTTTCAGGATAAGTTTCTGGCCAATTTAGGGAACAATTACTTTTCTTGAATAATGAAAAAAACTATATATAAAATATTAGAAATATTAGGTGCTCTGTAACCACAGGACTAAAAAAATAAAAACTCAGAGACATGGAACTGTGATGAATTGATTGTTCTGAATTTTAAATCCTCAGTGTGAATGGGATGGTAGCTATTTTAGGGATTTCTCAAATACAGAACTGAAAAGGGACATTTAACTAAAAAAAAATGGGCCTCATCCATCAAAAAGACTTAAGCATCTAAGTGGGATTTGAATACCATGTGAACACCGTAGTCTAAAATTATGATCCTGCAAACACTCTCAGCTGCTTCCTAAACATAAATACTCATAAAAGTCGAACTTCTTTAATTGCAAAGTTTCATAAAGACCTGAAATCCTACAGCTATGTATTCCAAGAGCTCACCTTTTGGAGAGGACTGACCAATACTTTGTTCATACCCATCTGTGGATACCACATATCCTTATACTTAAAGACTCTGAGAATGTTGTTCTATCAAATCTGTTAACAGAAAATTTGTTACTTACTGAGAAGACTGTAGGCCTTACGTAATGGATTTGTGCCTGGCATTTAAAAAAAGAATGGAACAAAAGTATAACTGAAAGTGTTCTTTGTGTTCCTTTACTAGTCTGAAGGTGGTTACTTGATGTGTGCTGCCAATTTCAGTGGTAACCTGACCTAGCTTGGGTGCTGCATGGGATGCAGAAAGACCTAATAGGAAGTTCTGTATTCATCACTAGGAGCCTTGCATTTTGTCACTCAGGTTTTATGTTGGATACAGTTTACAGACACAGAAGGAGGAAACAAGACATTTGCAAAGGTGGTAAGATGACATAATGAGATTCATTGTAGGATCTAGGGTCTCTTTTTCATTAAGTTTCAAGTCATACAGTTGCGCTCATGTCACAGGAAAGGCAATGGATTATCATATCCATTATATGGATCTAAGTAGTGCACCTAACACATACCTGATTTGCTTTAGTCCAAAAAAAGAGAAGGATCCATAAACTAGGACAATCTCTTGATCTTCAGTATCTTGAAAATATGCCAGGTATGGTTTCTATTCCACATATAACCCAAAGGAATTATGTAACTTTCTCTGTAGGTTCTGATGTCCTTTCTCTGGAGTGGAGAAGCAAAATTACTTCATTTATTATTCAGATTATTTACATTTTGAATAATTTTTGTGAAGTTAGTTTAGAGGTATTTAAGGCAGTAAAAGCTATAGATTTCAATAAATAGAATTATTGAACAAACTGTCTTTGTTCTTTTCCTAGCACAGAATTTTTCAAGAGAAGATTTTGTTCTAGAACCTAAAATTATATGATTGACTATAAAAAAGGTAGATCTTTGACTTTGAAGTTTACTAGGAGGTGATGGAGGCTTTTGCAGGTAGAGGGTATTGGAACTGGTTTAAATTCTTTAATCAACCTAACTCAGATAGATGTCCCAGAGACTTTTCTGTGTGTTACCCTTTATTTCACTGTCTCACCTGAAGGTGTATGAAGAGATTTATTCAGAACATAACCTGTAGCTTGTTTATAAGAAACTTTGTCAATTTTTCTTATTTTTTAAAGAATACATGTTATTTGATTTACTTAGAAAAGTATTATTGTGTGAAAAACTCTCTCTGACGTTGTTTTGCCCAGGCAGATGGACATATGAATCTCTGGGTGGTTTATATGTTTTATATGTTAGAGTAACACTTACCCTACTTGTGAATATAACTATACATACAAAAACCCTCAGACTGTGCTGGTACAACAGGACACAATTTGTAAGTCTCTAAAACTATGGCACATGACTTCATTTTGCTTTCTGGCTGTGTAATGACAGACTTTTCTGAAGTGGCATATTTGTGCGTCTTCTAGGACAATACATGTAGTTTAACAATCAAGTTTTCTGGTGCAGTCAAATCCTGGAGGTTCTTTGGGCTCTTCATTGTGTGACATGTTTGTACTTTCTAAGTCCTTAAATACTGTACAGAAAGAATAAAATACTCTCCTTGTAGAACTGATGTAACTAGTGGAATGTCATCCTAATCCAGTTGACAGGTCTTGACAATACTGTGTTAATTCTGATGTGTTATTTCTTCAAGTACACGTTCTTAGCTCATGAGAATCAGAGGTAATGTAACTCCAGCTTCTGATTAATGACCTGAACTGACTTATTGTGGTTGCCATGTTCTCTAACAATGTTTTCAAATAATTTCTATTATTCTTGGTAATGTATTATAACTAGTAAACTTCTGCAACTTGATTGTGAAAAGGATATTTTATTTTAAAGTGATGTCCCCATAGGTCAAGGGATGTTTTTCACGTGAGGTTGGTTTATATGAAATTGTTTAATATAGGAGAATCCCCTATTAAGATATGGATGAATATATTTGACCAATCAAACATTATACAGTTGTCCTCGTTTCAGCTTGGATAGAGTTAATTTCCTTCTCAGTAGCTGGTGTAGTGCTGTGGTTGGATTTGGTGTGAGAACAATGCTGACAGCACACTGATGGGTTTGGCTGTTGCTGGGTGATGTTTATACTAAGTCAAGGACTCTTCAGTTTTTCAGGCCTTGCCAGCCAGAGGGCTGGAGGGGCATGGGAAACTGGGAGGGGACACAGCTAGGTCAGCCGAAGAGGTATTCCATAACATGGGGCATCATGCTCGGTATACGCTTTGCTGGGGCTGCCGATCAGTGGAGGCGGAGCAGCTGTATTGTGCATCACTTGTTTTCTTTCCTCCCTTCCCTTTGGATTTCCTTCCTCTGCCTTTCTCTCCCCTGTTCATTATAACTGTTATTATTATTGTTATCAATTTTTATTTTATTTTGACTATTAAGTTCTTATCTTGACCCCAGAGTTTTACATTCCTTTCCAATTCTCCTCCCCATCTGTCTGGGTGAGAGCAGAGTGAGCGAGCGGCAGCGTGGTACTTAATTAGTGGCCAGGGTTAAACTGTGACAACAGTTAATTAAATAAAAATAAAGGGATATTTTTCTTAGGTCAAACTAGCCAGTTTTATGTTATTTATGCAACAGCTGCAAGACAGTGCATTGCCTGCAAGTTGCAGGCATTGTGGTGCTTGGGGTAAAGAATTTTACTGAAAAGTGTTAACAATATTTTCAGTAGGCTCACTTTGTTTCTCTCAGGGAAAGCTGCTGGTTGTTTCTTCTGCTAAGACCACTGAAAGCACAGTGGAATGAAGCTTGCCTGGGGAGATTTCTGCCATGAACACAAAGGTGCATGTGTGCAGGTATATATACTATAAGAAATTGTACCACTTGGTGTTCTTTTGGTAGCACAGCAGATGTGCGAGAGAGATCTGAAGGGGAAGAAGCAATTGTTTTTACTAGTTCTGTTAGGATTCTTACTTTCCTGTCAGGGCAAGAACAGAAGAAAGCACAAGGTCTCATACTGGAACATGTATTTCTATTCCCAGGAGGCTGAAAGGGAAAATCAGCTGAATCAGTAAGACTGAGTAACTTGAAGAACTAATGGGTATGTTTTTCTTAAATGACAAATAAGGAGAGCTTTTTGAACTTAAAACTATGGCAAGCCTTTAATAAGAAAAAAACACAGTAACTTTTAAACATGTCAGTCATTGTAATAAGTAGTTGTTAAGGAAGAGCAGTCTGTATTTCCCTGTCAGGCTGCTTGTTTACTAAAAGTAATGACAAAAAGCAGTCTCCAGCAGAACTGCCTAAAGTTCCAAGAATTGTATTTTTTCAACCTGAAACAGTTAGAGCATCAGTAACTTATTTATTTTCTCTAAAGTGAGGAAAAAAATATAGTTGTTTAATTAATGCAACATATACATCCCCAGTTCTAAATTGGTTATTGAATGGATGTCCTTTTTTCTGAGCTCTCAGGGTAGTCTCATGGGGGTTTATTCTACATTTCTCATTCAGTCACTTTCTACCCTGCTCAGTCCTTCAGATTCTGTCTGGCCTACAGTCTCCTGTGTGATACAAGCTGCTTTGAAATTTGAGAGAGAATCCACTTTTTTCAATCCTTTCCTAAAGAAACGCTGAAGCATCTGAAAACATGAGGGCATTGGACCCAGGTCTCACCACCAGTCTGTAGTAATTTGAAGCAGGATAGATAAGACAGGCTGTTCACATATGACAAATTCAAAGTGTCAGACTTGCTGTTAATGTATGGAATGACTGTTACGGTGTAGAATACTTGTTGTAGACATAGCAGCTGCAAAGTATGACAAAAAGATGGCACACTAGTGATGCCTTAAGCTGGAGGTGTTACCTCTCCTTTCCCATACATCTGTTTTTGTTTAAGAGTCATAGGAACAGAGAAAATTGTTCCAAGACATTATGTGCCCAAGAATAAACTGTCCTGTGGCATCAGTCTTTCTTTCATATCACCTTCTATCATGGTATTGTTGCTGCTTGAATATTATGTAGCATTTATAAGTTCTTACAATATTACGTTTTTATTTTACTTATTTTTTAACAGTTCTAACTGTACAGTTGGGTAATCTGGATTTTAATATTTTGTCAAACATTTCAGCAGTTGGCAAACCCTGTTTCAAAGGATGCTTTCACATGTGTTTCAGTACCAGAAATCTGAATTAGACTTTCCATTATTTTTAAACTGTCTTTTGACTTAAAGTTACTTGTAACATGTTCTGTGATTGTAGGTAACTGTAAATAACATTATCAATTCTGCTTTGAAAAAATAATAATAAAAAAAATCCTTCTGATACTTGTTAGATTCCTTGGAATTTTTTTCCTCTGATTTCTATATCTAAACTTAATTTTATTTCCTTTTATCTTCATTTTTCTGTAAAGCTTATCTTTTCAAGAATTTTTTTTGCTGCTCATATATATTTGCCATGGGAACAGTTTCATCACTAAATGGTCTACACATTTCTAGGCATTACATGGCAGTGTACAACAGGACTGCATTTTCTTCATAACATTAAGTTTAGACACATCACTCTGGCCTGTGTGTCAGCATCCGGTTTTTGAGTAGTAGGCTTTTCTTTTTTCTAAAGACTATGTTGATTCCAGAGAGTGTAAGATACTTGCAGAATGAAGTTGTGGTAATGTTGTATTTCTAAGTTCAGTGCTGTTGAGATAATGTGAAGGTAATACTGAAGCAAAATCATGTATTACAGTTATATTACAGGATATATAGCTATAGCTTGCACTGGATATAGAATGTTGATAATTTCAGGAGGTGAAAAAGTTATACCTAGTTGTTTTCACAAGATGAAGCATTTAACATCGGTAATTCATCTTCCTGCCAAGACAAACAAATTATGAATATGAGAGCAAATAGCTATAGATTTTGCTTTGTGAAAATGCTTTCATGATTTTTGTCAAAAAAGAATGCTAAATGCATATCATGTTTTGGTCTTGGCTATACAGTATTTTTAGTGTAGTTAATAATCTCTTTGGTCTGCTTAGAAAGACAGGCTCTGTAAAGGAGTAGTATCTAGCTGACCCATCTTTAGTAGTTACAGCTGTCCACCTCGTTCTCTGTAACGTGAAAAATTTTATTTGCTTCTTTTAAGTTTGAATCAGAGTTTCAAAATAATGAGTCCCTGACTTTGAAATTACAGCCTGTCTCACTGTCTTATGTTATTATAGAATCTTCCAAAATTGCTTTCTCGTTTTGAGTTCTTACTTGAAAACACTATCTTCCCAAACCTTCACTTCTGTTAGAAGTGCACTATTTCTCAAAAATTAGTAATGCAGTTTGACAACTTACTTGTTTTTTAAACTAACTCCAGACTACTATAGCTAATGCCTTTTCATGCATTTAAATCTTCCTTTACAATCATTTCCACATACCCTCATGAAGAGACAAAATGCATGTTTTAATATGCTTTAGTCATCCTCTTATGCATATAGGTGTTAAGTTTCATTGGATTCCTTAGTTAAGAGTTCGTAACATTTGGCACCTGCTCTTCATATTTCCCTCTACCCTTCTCATTTTGACTTCACTTCTCGTGTTATGCAGTATTTTGACTGAATGAAAAAGGAGAGCTCTATGTCAGGGAGTGTACTATGCTGGAAGTTTAGTATAACAGAATATAAAATTGCAAATATTAAAGAAAAGCATTCATGAGGAAAGGCATAGAAGCAAAGAAATACCTGTATTTCTCTGTCTGGATCTATATGTTCTAATTCTAAGCAGGGAAACTAACTGGTCCTAAGCAAAATGTTTCACTGGACCTAAACCTTTAAAATATTTAAAATGTGTCCTTTTCAATCACACAATATGACAACACAGTATGCCAGCAAAAATGTTCTCTGCCACTTCAGCTAGGATGGTTTTCTGTGTTTAGTAAATTCCAGTATAGCTATGTTGCACTGTACTATGTAGTATATCCATAGTCTAGACAAGCCAGATTAGGTATCTTCATATATTATATTGAGCTAAAATCAAGAACAATAACAGAATAATAGACAAGAATAGAAACACAGAAGAAATTCTGGCTTAACTGAATTAAATGAGAAATACACATTGAATTCAACTTCCCTGCTGTTTTGCTAAGAAAAACTATATTGGAATTCAAACACAGGCCTGCAAATTATGTGTTTTCTATATGTAATTCCATATCTGGCTTTTAAAAATACATATTACCTTGCAGAATTTATCATCCCTTTAAAAATACTCTTTACTGAGCACTGGAGCCTGCAAAATAATTATTTTTGTCTCAATGTCTTAAACCTGTAACATTTTTTAAGTTTAGCATTGTGCAAATCTTACCAAAGCTTTACTATCTGTCATGAAGTCTGGCATTTTATTTTTGTTTCAATTAAATTATCCTAACAAGAGTCTGAAAGAATGTTTCAGATTTGCAATCAGGTGTACACAACTGCAAGTCTCTTGTCAAAAAGGCTAGAAGGGATAATCCAAACATATTGCAGTTTTGTTTTGAGTTTAAAGGGTTTAAAATGAAAACTAAAACAGTATTTACCTCTGTGTGTGCAGAACAGGTTATACTGATGCTACTGTATGTAACTTATACATTCTTACCATAATATTTTTTCATCCTTTCAATACATTAATAATTACATTACATTTTCGACAGTATGATTATTCAGTAGGTATTCATGCCACACCACCTGCATACGTAATTAGAATAAAGAAATAAATAAGTGTGTGAAGAAAACAAGAATTGGTCTTGCAGTCTTTCATATTTTACATTTTAAGGTATAATAATGAAGCAAAAATACACTAAGGAAGTGTAGCATTTTTATTTTCAGTCTACAAAAAATATTGTAAAAGAATTATCTTTTAATTACTTTTTCTTGCCTTCTTCATATTTTCCTAGGTGCCCAGGAAAATTATTTCAAATAAACCAGCCTTTTTACCCACATTACACAAGAAGAAACGCAACTTATGCTACTCTAACACAACCACAGACTGATAAAAATTCCTGTAGCACAAATTTTAATTCCATTTTACTATTTATATTCTATTTATGTCAGGTAACTTTGCATGCATTTAAAATCAAGTGCAACTTGCACTTGTAAATGAAAGCCCTTGCCAAGTCCAAACAAAAGTATCAGCACTCCAAAATGGCTGTTCACCTTTCAGAATCTGTTCACAAGACTCAGTCCTAAGGATAATAACAGGCACTAAAAGAAAAGAAAGAATGAAATGCTAAGCATTTCTGGAGGTATATTATGATAATTTTTTTAATAATTGTTCGTATAAAACAGATGCTTTATTATCATATTATTAAACTAACACACTTTTTATGTGCATATATGTTACTTTGTGTAATAGCATAATAAAATTGCAACTGGATAGATAGCTGTGATGAAATGAGTATTGCTTCAGTGGTGCATGTCAACTTATAGAATGCTAATGCCAGCTGAAGTAACATTTTTTGGTTCAATGATTTAGGCTATCAGCATCCTGGAAGCCATCTCGATAAGGATGTTTTTGTCTGTTTCAGCATTTAAAATATCATGGATTAAGGAAATATTTACACATATGCTAAGTATTGCATATAAGAAATACGGCAACTTTTTTTCCATTTTGTTTTCTGTATCCTGTATTGCAGAAAGAGTTCTAAAATTTTAATTGTGGAATTCTAATCCAAATTATTGAATGAATTATTGCAAGTATAATGTAGAGAACTTAGGTTAAGGGTTTTGTTTGTCCATTTGTTTTGGTTTGCGGTGGATTTGGAGGATTTGTCATTGATTTTGGTGTGGGTTTTTTTTTTTGCTTTTTTCTTTTATTTTTTTTAAACATGTATACTAAGCTGCTCCTCATTTCCATGTTTGTTTTGCATTTTTAAGGGGATAGAGGTATCTTCTACCCACTATTTGTAACAAGGTTTTGAGGAATGTCTATAGAAAAATACGGTATGATGACTGGCAAGCTAAGCTGCACAGTTACCCAGTAGGTCCAGTTCAGAAACCCTTTGCCTGTACCAGTGGATCTCTTACTAGCACAAGTGTAGTTTTGTACTGTTTGGACTGTATTGTACCTGAACAGCTTGAATCCTCAGTAGAGAAACTAGAGTTTCATGCATCTTATTTTGCAGATACAGCATTGGCTTCGGCAGTGTTGTTTGTGTAATGGCTTTAAATTAAGCATTTGAGCTCCTCAAACATTTAGAAAATTGATCACCAAGATTCAGCGAAGGAACCAAAGAAGAAACATCAAAGCAGGGAACAGGTGAATAGTCCACCCTTCCACAAAGATAAGAATTCTGATGTCTTTTGCATATAATATTTGGTTATTATAGTTCTACATGATTTTCCCCTGCCCCAAATAAAAGCTGTGCAAGCCTGTTACAAAATGCACCTAGATTAATGCTGAGGGCATGAGACGAGAGTTCAGGGTCTTCTGCAGAAACCAGAGGTAAATTGGTTATCTCTGGGCCGCTACTCTTGAAGTGGTACTGCTACCTCTTACTGTGCCTTGTGTGTGGCCTGATTTTTCTAGGTGTATTTTGAGAACACAGGTTTAGTTCTAAGACATATGTTTACTCTGTGTGTTAACCAAAGCTGAAGATTCCCACCACCTCCAACTGCAGCTGGCCTGTGTGGACAATACTGTTGTTACTTTTGCAGGGCAAAGACACACATTAATTAGCCTTCTTCCATTCCACACCCAACCATGTGAGTTACTACTTCATTTATCTGCATCAAATTAAGTTGTGCAAATGCAAATGTGAATAATAAAAAAAAATCTCAACAAAAGCATTCAAAAAAATTTTAAATTCCAAGCTGTTCCACGAGCTTTACAAACTTCAATTCTTAAAAAAAAAAAAAATAAATAATGCCAGAAATATCTGTGTTTCTAGGAAAGCTCTGTAAAGTTAGGGACTCTTGGCATGAATAATACAGCAATTCTGGGTTCCACTGTGAACACAAGTAGAATGGGGGAGAGTTAGACACTTGTTTTTTTTATGTAAGGTGAAGCTTTCAAAAGCATGTGCAGGTAGAAAGATGATGTTAATATCTGTCACAGTTTTAAAAAGAAAAACAATTTTTTTCTGGCATTGAAATTCAGCAGCTGTACACAACATTATGGTATAGAACAGCTAAACTTTAATACTGTTACTTAGGTGAAAGTAGGAAAGTAATTGAAATTAATTCCAAACTCTAAATGTCTGCATAGCTATGTTAATCTCTCTTTGTAAAATTTCTTAACAGTTAGTAATTTCACCCAAATCCTTGAAGGCCATAAAAGTTGAATAGTAATTTTTAAAGAACTTAGTTACTGTGTATTTCAGTCAATGCCTTTATCTTCTTTGTTTCTGCTTTATTCACCTATAAAATGTGGAAAATATATGTTTGCCATTTCACAGGAATATCATGAAAGTAATTGTGGCGTGATAGTTGAAGTCTTTTGGAAGGGTGTGGGTCAGACTCAAAGGAATTCTGGTAGTAATGGAGCAAATTTACTTTGGGCTGGGATTATTTCTGATTTCAGCTAGAAACCTACTCCTAAATTATTCTGGGCTGTTTGAAAATAATAATTCACAGTTCAAATGGGTGGCATTTACCTTCTGTTTTCTTATACAGCAATTCATGTGTTTTAAAGTATAACTAAGATTCATAAAATGTTGCATGTTTAGGTTTTTTTTAATAGTCAGTTATTTTAAGATGTTATCATTTTCTGTCTTTTTTTTTCCTTTTCCTTTTCCTTTTCCTTTTCCTTTTCCTTTTCCTTTTCCTTTTCCTTTTCCTTTTCCTTTTCCTTTTCCTTTTCCTTTTCCTTTTCCTTTTCCTTTTCCTTTTCCTTTTCCTTTTCCTTTTCCTTTTCCTTTTCCTTTTCATTTTCCTTTTCCTTTTCCTTTTCCTTTTCCTTTTCCTTTTCCTTTTCCTTTTCCTTTCCCTTTCCCTTTCCCTTTTTCTTTTCCTCATTTTCCTCTGTATCCCTACAGACATTATGTTCCCTGAGTATGATCAAAGGCAGTCTGGGGAAACATGGGAAAATGGTCCATTTGAGACAAACTGTAATGTTAGGAAGGTAAGCTTCTTTGACGACACATCCTTACTTTGCCGTTACAAATTGTCAATCCTTGCAACACATGCTCAGCTTAATAGAAAGATGAATGACAATAACAAATTGGGAAATATTCAGCAATGGTTATGCCGTTGTATGTCCTCTGGTTTTTAACCATAACGTGAGTGTATGTACATGGAATGTTCAGACTAGCATATTTTTGTCATGATGATATACTTGTGTAACTGTCGCAGATGGGGTGATGCGCTTCACTTGTAAGAAAGAAGCAACAATATGTTTATTGGAATAAAACAGCAATTTAATAAAGTTTGATAGTAAACACAACAGTGGTTTAATAAGATTCAATGGCAAGGTACACTTGATTATTTACTGCACAGAGAGCAGGGTCAGGCAAAACTGTCTGGGAGACCCTCCTGTTGAGTCACGAAGTTTAGAAAGGGGAAACTTGCTCTCTGAACTTCTCAGAGGGGAGTTCAGGTGTGACTAGATGCAGACAGTTTCAGATTTGGTCAGCAGTTTATATCTAAAGGATTGTATGTGCACAATCAGTCCTTTATACCACTTAGCTAAGATTTCCAGGTTTAGCATGCTGTTAATCACTTGCTGAGAATCTGTTGGCAGCAAGGAATCTCTCAACCTCAAGGACTAACCTTGAGAGGTGTCCCTGCTCAAAGGGAGATCCTGTCATGCAGCCAGCTGCTGTGCAGGAATGCTCAACAGGCCCTGGGCTGTCCACTATTCATGAAGTAAGACAGTTGGCTCACAGTCATATTTGCATACCAAGTACAGAAGTTAGTTTCTTTCAAACTTGGCTTGAGGACCTTGACCAGCACTGTTAGGTGGGTGTATTGTTCAAATTAGCCCTTGGCTATTGTGCTACCTCTCTGTGTTATCTGTCTCTCCTAATCCACTTCCAGCCAGTACAGCCATCAGGAGGAGACACATCCCTTAGGACCACCACCACTAGTGGTTATCACTTGAGCATTGTTACAGAAATAAAGGTCAGGATAGAGGCAGGGAGCACACCACCACAGTAATGTAGTTAGTTTCAAAATCTTTCTCCAAATTATTTTATGCAGATATATTTTTGAGTGCTTTTACAAAGAACAGCAATGATTTTCAACCAGTGGCCCCCAAACCCTTTAACAGCTTTTCAAACTACTTCAGTATCTATAAACATTAAATAAAACATAAATGAAACACAGTCACTGCTGAAAAGAAATACAGCAGTTCACACACCTTTGTCCAGTAGGAACCAGATATGTTAAGCTGGCTGAAATCATGCAGCTGTGTCAAAAAGGAATTTTAATTTTTAAATAGCTAACAACTTTAAAATATAAACATACTCATATCTTATTGTGTTCTTTATTTTGCATGTGTATGTGTGTTTGTATCTAGATAGAATATAATCAGCATTTTCACTGGTCACCTATATGGATCACTATTGAATCTCTTTTTGCAGCCACAACCCTGGTTTTAAATGCAGAGGAGGCAATTGCATTTAATATGACCTTCAACAGAACTTCTATAACTGATTGTAGCTGAGAATCTGTTCCACTGTTTTCTCATTTTGGTATTGTCTTCACATTTAAGAGACTTTAAAAATAAGATTGCTACAAATATAAGCACAAAACACCCAGAATCTTAGTTTTAAAACCATTAAGTAGTAACATTTTATGACTTCTGGGGCCTTTTTTGTTTGGTTTTTTTAACAATAATGGATTCTTGGCAGTTTTCAGGGTATTTCTCGTCTAGTTATCTACCTACGCTCCCCTCTTCATTCTTTATTTTAAAATACACCCTTGTTGTATCCATTAGACTGATGTATACATATCTCCAAAGAAAATTGTCCCTTGGAATGAGATGTGTTAAGCTTTTAATCCCCTCTTGCTATATAAAGGAAATTTGGAAGTCAATAGAACAATTCAACATGCTATATACTACTATTGTCTTCAGGGATTATGCATGACTCCAGAGCAGAAGTATAAGAAATCATAGAAATTAATATTTATTGCAGACCATGTGTTTTGCACATATTGTTGATATTATACTTGAATCATGACCATAACCTGAAATTACTTGATTTAAAAATATAGACCTGATAAACAGCAGATTTGAACACAAGTCAAAAATATGGACAAATTGGCATTTATTGACAATAAACATTTTCATACATTTTAGATTAAAAGGACCTGAAAGAAGCTAATTGATTAATTTGACCTTGGTATTACAGCTTACTAAGGGCAATGACACTATTTAATTACAGTTTTATCTAGGCTATTCTACTTCTTAACATCTGAAATTTTGTGATGACTGTAAAAAAGATGGAAGTGTTCATCACTGTCAAATCTTGATTGTTACAGTAGCAGGGAACCAAGTAACCAGTGGACAGGCAATTGAGTAACTTTCCTCCATAAAAATCACATTTTCTTCATATTTAAGTACCGATTCATAGTGATCAAGTCCCTTTTTTACCTTTTCAATAAGCTGAAAATACTGATTTTTTTAAGACTGCCATTATAAAGCTTATTTTAAAGCTTTTGAATGACTTCTGTACACATCCTTTCAACTTCCTTTAGTATGTCAGAATTTTTTTTAGAAGTTAACAACAGAAAGGAAGAAAGTATTCAAGTAGCAGTTTTATGTAGTCTGGACGATTTCCTTCCTCTTTAGTCAAATGTCTACCTTTTTAAAAGCAAACCACTTTGCCTTGAAATTGTACTAATCTAGGATGATCTGCAAACCCACAAATTGCTGTTTTCCAAATCCATTCTTAAATTATCAATATCACCTACATTCACTTCTTGTTTCAGTTCATATTGTTTTAGTTGCTTTAAAGCACATTAGAAGATAATGTTTGTAAACTCTATAATAGTTTAGCTGTGAATGTTGAGCAGCTAGTCACTGTTAAGTTTCAGATATTTCTTCATGTACCTACAAGCAGACATGTAGGCTAGGATCCATTAAGTAGCATTCTAGAGGTTAAAACAAATATCTTCGTAGAAGCTGTTAATTTTGGGCTACTTCTTACAGTGAAGAAGAAGTGTTGTCTCTAGAAGGTGCTTCATTTAACACCTAAGCCCAGACATAAGAATTGTCCTCTGGAGGTCCCTGATCCTCTCCAGTGACTAGAAAAGGTCACTTGGATAACTAGGGCAGTCATAGACATCCACTTTTTAGGTGGTCAGACAAGGAATTTGACTCTTGACTTGAGATCTTACTCCTAAAATCTTCACAGGTTTGGAGCTAGGCAAATATTTTAATTGGTTTGTGGGACAAAAGGGCAATTAGCTGAGTCTCTTACTTGCTCCTTAAATTTCACGTAAAAATACCTGAGTAGATATTTATGGAAACATGTATGGATTTCATACACAAGTTTCCATTACATTCATACTATCTGTCTATGGGAGAATACACTGATATTGATGCAATGTCGAATAGATACTATCTGACTTGAAAATAACAATACAAATATTAGAAACACCCAACATAAACATGCTTGAATTTATACAATTGCATTCACACATAATGTTAGCTACAGCTGTCATGCACTTACAGCTTCCTGTATTAATTAATTATGTGTATTTTACATGTTTGATGTTTAAGTTCTGTCTTCATCATGATAGACCTAGATATTACAGTTGACGTTTAAAGCAAACTCTCTAACTGCTTCCATAGTGCATCTTTATTAATAGAACCATTTCAAACATTTTGCTTCTTTTTACCTAGTGCCCAAATAAATGTTTGGGGTTTTTCAATCTCCAATCTTTTATTTAATAAAACCAAGTCCGTTTCATAATATTTCTTAGAGGCAAATCTTTAGTTTTTAAGAAATTTTCTACCTGCTCTTTGATCACTTCATATAAATTATAAATTCACATACATGAGCTATCACTAGAAGTAAAAGCCAGCCAGATGTTAAGTTGAATGACACATCTGTTGGCTTAAGAAGAAGTTATATGTATGCCAAATTGGATTTGCCCTTTATTTTTCTCAGGAGACTGAATCTCATAACTGAAGCAGGCAAAACATAACAATTAAAATAATTGCTTTTAAGTCATCAGTTGCATAGCAAATACACATTTTAATGATATTATTTCTCATAATTTTAAAAATTGCATTTGAAAAAACATCTAATATGAAGAGGAAGTGCACTTTGAGATACACAACTGGGCTTATAAAATTATCATTTAATGTAATCAATATGGCATATTAACATTCAGTATAAAAATACAGAACTGCTTAATGTCATCAAGCAAATATATTTTTGTGAGCAATAAAGTAATTAAAATCAGTTTATAATTGCATACCTAAACATTTTACTGTTACAAAATAAATGGCTTGATCTATTTCTAAACAGCAAAGAGTACTAAACCCACTATAATTTCTAAACAACAGAGACAAGATATTACACTGGAAAGAACCGAGCAGGCAGCTAAGAGAAAAAACCCTGTACATTCACATCATAAAAGGGTTTGGTCTTCCTGAGGGACAAGTAAGAATAATATTTATTCAGATGTAATGAAAAAGATCTTGTTACAGAGATAATACATTTTAAACACATAATAATGAAATATCTTGCACTTAAAATAACACTGATTAGTGAAAGGAGATGCACAGAAATTCATAATACAGGAGCAAAGAGACATTGAATGTAATTGAAAAGCAACAAATTTGAAATTGATGAAAGAGAATACATCTTTACACAATACATAATTAACTTGTAGTTTTCAGTGCCACAAGATATCCCTGAGACAAGAGCTTAGTTGGATTGATAAAAGGACTAGACACACTTATGTAGATAATGAAAACTCTCACAGCCACATTAGAGAAGAGGGGGGAAAAAATGGATTTCAGCACATAATCTAATCAGTAGCTGAAAGAGCTGATAAAACTTCTGCATTGTGCAAGTTATTTCATAACGGTTCGTTGCTGAGGTTTTTGTAACTTTAATCAGAAACATCCATTCTTCCAAGACAGATGTCCACTAATCTGCTCTTACATTCTCCTTTTTCCTGGGAGACTCATAATGTCGGTGTTCAGGGTTCCTTCCTCTTCACCAGTCTTGGATCTGTTTAGGTTTATTTTTATATATTTTCTTAATAGAGTCTGCTTATATTTTTCTTGGTTCTCTCTTACTCAGTTTTCTTGTTCTCTTTATTATCTTTCTAACTGCTTTTACTGAACAAATATAAGACCACACTCCTTTATTGATGATTGACCACCACAATTCCTATTTACAGTCTGGCACCTCCGGTATCATTTCACATTTGCATTATTCCAGTCCACAATTTATTCTAAAGTCACAGGCAATTCAATTAACCGAACATAGCTGGTCCCTACTGGTTTAATTAAAGTTCAGCTTAAAACTAATTTAAGTAATGGTTTCATGTTACTAGACCATTGTTATACCAGTTAAACAAACAAATGAAAAATCTCAATTCAAGTCAACTCCCAAGACCTTACATGGTTGGGCAATAGAAAGTCTACTATCTTTCATTAGTAAATTTATGTTTACTGGGAAACTCATGGTAGCATCAGGCTTTTAAATAGCTCTTCTTCCCATTTAGGGTTAAATGAACATTTTTTTTTTTTTTTTTGCATCCTTCTTATTTAAGGAGTCACTAAAGTTAACTCGATATATTGGTGCTGAGGGAGCAGCAAGAATTAAATCATAAATGTAGAAACATTTTAATTTGGTTTGCTAGGGATCTCCGGATGTAAACTGGTCCAACCCACTGCTGAAAGGTCAGGTAGCAAAGGGTCTTGTCCAGCTGAACTCTGGAAATCTCTAAATATAGTGATTTTAGTCCTTCTGGGCAACCTGCTTCTTCATTTAGGTACCATCATTGTGAAGAGTTTTTTCCCCTGGTTGTTGTAAGAATTCTTGCTGCTGCAGTTTGTGTACAGTAACTTGTCCTTTTTCTTTGCATTTCAGAAGGGCACATCTGCTCTGTAACTGCCTTCCAGGTCACTGAAGAAAGCCATTATATCCTCCCTCAACTGTACTGTCCAGCCTGAACCAAACCAACTTACTTCACCTCTTCTCATTCGTCTTTTTTCATGCAGCTTAGTGGGGTACTGAATAATAAATAGCTAAGTTGTTTCAAACGTTTGCATCACTTGTTTCAAAATGTGACAGTACTTCTTGACAGGAAAAAATAGTTTTATTTCCTGTTGTATCCAGATGACACAGGAAATGGACATACTGAACTGTTGAAGAAACTGGCTAAGTATGCACAGCAAAATCATACAGAAATGCTAGTACTAGTATTAAATGAGTGTGGGAAAATCACTTGGAGGGGGAAATGAGAGAAAACTGCGGTCCAACAGAAGTTGTGGTAGTATATAAACCTTTTAAGGGTAAAATGCAGTTGCCACCTCTAGGACAGCTGGCATGCATGGAATCTACTCCACCATAGTTCCCTAGGCAGTGGGGATAGCATCTGCTATCCTAGAGGAGCAGTGGAGGGTGGAGCAGAGTGGAGACACCATAACCAGGCTCTGCTCTGCTGTACTTCCTGCAGGAGTGGGAACCTGATGGTACCATACAGCTGGTAAGCCGCATAGCAGCTGTCAGATGGGAGATACAAAAGATGTCTGTTGCTCAGCCAAAACTGCAGCAAAATCCATTTCCTTAGGTGAACCTTGTTCATTATCATCTCATTATAATGCTAACACACATCTCCATCCCAAAATTACCCACCTCCTATTACCCCATTCAGTAATAAAAGAATGTATGACTCAAGTCACTCAAACTTGAACTGAGAGTAAAGAAAAGTATAAAAAGTAGACAAATGAGAGGAGAAGTTAAGGAAGACTCAATTGTAACTTCTGGGATCAGTTGATGGGCTTAACCTGTCTTCTCCTCTGAAGGCATGCCTATTGGGTAACAACTTTGTCTTATGTGCGCTGCATAACTAGCTCTTGCCAGCTGTTATTAGTGATGGTAGTTTTGGTTGTATATAGTTTGGTTGTATCTCATGTCAAGCTTGGTTTTGCAGACATTCCCTATCACAGGCAGTCATGAACCTTAATTAGTTGTGATTTTATATTAATAAAGAGTGTTATTTCATAAACTGTTAGTGTTAGTCCTTCGTGGGCACTAGCAGTCACTGGCTGTGGGTAACATAAATAAAGTGGGAAGACCCTCTGAGGAGTCCTCCGATGCTGTTGTTGTGTTTCCCTGAACAAGTCAGTCAAATCATCCCCCAATCCAGCAGGGCTGTTCAGTGAAGGATCCCTGTAACGGGACACTGACAGACTGGTCGGACACAAGGGTCTTGGTTTTCCTGGGGTGCTGATAAACAGATGAAACACTAGGGGTTGAGATAATCTCCCCTGACTTTATCCTGTGCTGAAACTTGCAGTATAGTTGTAGCTTAAGTAATTTCCGGAAGTATTCGAGCCAACATTATCCATCAGTTGACCTTAAAATTTCATGTCATCCCTTCTGTTCAGAGCCATAAGATGAACTTTACAAGGTCCAGAACACAGAGCTCTACAACGGAAGAAATAATATAACTTCCCTCTAATACTACAGCTGCTCAGAATCACAGCAATGTAAAGCAAGCAGATCAAAAGAAGTATAAAAGATCAGAGTTGCAAACATCATTAAGGCTTGTGTCTTTTAAGAAAAGAGTTTGAAAGTGACCTTGTTTCATTATCAGAGACTAAAGTTCACTTTCTGTGAATAACATCAATCTTGGATGTAAAACCAAGCAAAGTAAATTAACTGAGCTACACCCCCCAAAAAAAAAAAAAAAAAAAAAAAAAAAAAGAAACAGTTATATAGAATGCAGTAGAGGCATCTTAGAGGCCTTCCTGGTTTAGATTTAAAAAAAAAATCACTAATCAATATGGAGTGAAAAGCCAGACTCTTTAATTTCCTTTAGTGATAGTGTTTGAAAGTCCCAAACATAACATTAAAATAATAATAAAAAAACTTGATATACAAAATATTTGTACAAGAGAAAATAACATGCTAAAATCTACAGTAAAAGGTGAATTTTAATGCTCTTAAAGATCTCTTTTAAAAGAAAAATTGTTGAATTATTTTAAACAGATTTATGATGGAAAACACTAAACAGATTATCAACTATGTCAGTTGCTTTTTTTCCACTATGAGTATAATAGAAAAAATTATCTCATCCTTTTCTCTGTTAACGATTCTATTCTGTTTTACAGTTCCAGGATCAGATGGCAAATAGTTGTCTATGGAGAACCATGCATAATGAAAGATCCTGCTGAATTTTTATCCCATAATATGAGGTACTCCATCAGTGGCATCAAATGCTTCATGAAAATATCTCATGAAAGTACCATATTAAGCCATAAGGGAAAATTTTCCATAAAATTGTCATTTTATTCTTGACATAACAATCCTGAACTTGAAGGGGCATATACAAAATATTTCAAAAGCTGAGCCTGGAAACTGAAATAATTAATTCTGTTACATATTAAAAATCACAGACTTGACAGAAGCAGTCTTCTTATGGATTACTGTATTTTTTCATGTTGTCCCTTCCATGATATCCTAGTGTTAATGACTCTTTTTCTCTGTTCCTCAGGGACTAACTATCCCTTCCCTTTAAGTGCTCTACCTCAGAAACATAATCACATTACATATCGAATAACTGTTTAAAGCATTTTAGGTTAATTTTTTCGTTTCATTTCTTACCTGCTTGACAGTTTGTTCTTTTACTTCTCTCCTAAGTGGTGTAAAAACCTTACTCAATGAACCTTGCCTCTCATTTCTCTTTAGTTAGAAGCTGATCAATCTAGAACCTCTCTATGATCAGAGATCTAGAAGGTAGTAGATGGAATGACACATTGGCAGTGACTTTCTCTTTCCAGTGACTACATTTCTAGAAGTTACTCTTTAATTCAAAGTTATGTGAAAAGGGTGAGGCCCAAGTTAGTTGGCTGTGTTTTTATAGTTGTAATGATTCCTCTCCTTTTCAATTAAAACCTGTTCTTCCTCAAAGCACAGAACTAAAATTGTGCCATTGAGGTCAGCATCAAGAGTCAATCTACTGTGTAAACACAGGTCAACACTCTGTAAAAAGAATAGCGATAGGATCCATCACACAGACATTTCATGTGAAGGGAGACAAAGAAACATGCAAGAGAATGCTTTTGCTTCTCCCACCTAGCAACTTACAAAACCTGACCGTGATTAGGATGTCAGATCTGTTAAGATCATAGCCTGAGTGGGCAGTATACTGGGAAAAAAGCAGCACTGCCAAATTGTGTGCCTGAAAGTTAGATGCCAGGTCTAATTTATGAAGGGAATTGAAGATAAGCATAATTCACTGAAACTGGAAAATAGAATTCCCGATCTGTTTCCAAGTTGCTATGCAGATTTAGGCAAGCCATACACTCTTTCTGCATAGAGCTGTACTTCCCCATACTAATACAGGGTTTAGCCTTAATAGGAAGGATTTGTTTTAGTCTGGTCTTTAAAAATGGAATGCCTTAAAGAAGTGCTGTAGGTATTCTCCTCTCTTCCTATCATTTTCATGACTTCTTAGCTTGCTTCTTTGTTTTAAGGCCATTCCAAAAAAAAAACAACAAACCCAAACAACGAAACAAACCAACCCCCAAAAAACCCCAAACCAAAAAACAAAAAAACAAACAAAAAAAAACCCCAAACCCACAAAACCCCAAGAAATAAGGTTAAATAAGGGTCTTGAACTGTGGTGTATGTCTGAGATAAGTATGGTGCCTCCAGTAATAGCTAATACACTGTAGACAAATATATCAGACTTATTAGGAAGATGGGGGGTGGACCGAGCAAAGACATAAATACCAAAACACCCCTGGGATGTATTTTGAAGCATTGGAAAGAATTCAGTGGAATTCCTGGTGGAAATTTGAACGAAAAGACATTTTTAAAATATTGCCAGAATTGGTGGCCTGTGTATACATTAGGTGATGGTGAAAGATGGCCACTCGAAGGAATTCTTAATTACAAAACAATTTTTACAGCTTATGCTGTTTCTCCATAGAGAACAAAAGTGGGATGAAGTAATGTGTGCAGATATGTTTGTGTGGCAGAAGAAGTGTGGGATTAACACCACCTGATCCTTTGATTATGGCTCTAGAAAAGGATAGGGAAAAACTGAGACCTAAACTAGAAAGATGTTCTTGTTGAACTTTTTGTGTAATATATGATTGCTATGTTTCGTTTAAAAAAGGAGCTCAGGTTGTGGTTCCTCCTGTGGAGCAACCAGAATGAAGCACATTGTAAAATAAAAATTTGCACTAATGTAGGACCTGAAGTGGGGGTGGGGGGAGTCAAGGACCCTGTGAAAGTGTGAAAGTATTGGGGTGAGTTTGTACAAACCCCCATACCCGCTCAAAGGTGCGACTGAGTCATGCTGGACACATGGCAGGCTGCTTGCTGTTTGCCTGCAAGGGCATGATAAATAAGAACACAGACTTAAAGCAACAAGTAGCAGATTTGCGTTCAGGGTAAGAAAGAGTTAAAGCAGAAGTGCTGTTGCAGAGGCAGGCTTGTGTAACCTGCAGAGCAGGAAGAGCATCTCCTGCCCCAGTCCTTCTGATGGTGAGGAGGAGGGGGTTGCTGTTGCTGACAATGGAACAGAAGGACCTGAAAATGTTACCCCAATTGCTACAGCATTTGCAGTACAACAGGACCGGTAACGGGCCCGTTAGGGCAGGGAATGGGGCCAGAGGGTCTGAGGAGAATAAAGGTGAATCTTTGATGGTCAACTTTAGATGCTTGGAAGTTGGTTGTGAAAGACTATCAGGGTGAACCTATTAGGACTAGATAAAGGTTTGGGTTGATTGTTACTAGGTAATCGTGGCGTAGAAAAGTTGATAGAAGGAACAGGGAACCTTGATAGAGAAGAGCTGGGTTGTGCTAAACTGGCAGAGGAGGAATTTCAGGCAGAAGTGAAAGAGTGAATCCCTCTCCTGTGAGCCCGGAGCAGTGTGCATATTGTAGGGAAAGTGGACACTGGAAGGGAGATTGTCCTAAACTGAAGAACCATCAAGGGGTTCTGGTGACTGGATTAGAACTAGACTGACCGGACTTGGGGAATCTACCCTGGGGAATCTACTCCAGTGGGTCCACTAATTAAATTAAAGCTAGGGACTAGAAAAAAATAAAGTGGAATTTTTTTTTAGTCGATACAGAAACAACTTATTTGGTATTAAACTTCAGTAAGAAAAGTATTTGTTACAGTTGTGGGAGCTGCTGGCCACCAGAAAAAAAAAAAAAAAAAAAAAAAAACCAAAAAACCCAAAAACCAAAAATCCTGAAACCTTTAAAGTACAAATTAAGAAAACGAATAGGAATGACAAATTCACCAAAATCTTTGTTAGGATGAGATTTATTAGAACATCTAGATGTTTAAAGAAGGAGAAATGAAGCTAAAAGTTAAAGATGATCATTTAACTGAAATCTTGAGCTTCTCTTTAATTCAACAGAAAAGTGGAAAAGAGGACCTCCCTGGAGTAAAAGAAGTGTTTAACCAGGTATATCTAGCAATAAATTCCAGGTAAGGCGACAAATGCTTTGCCTCTTACAGTAAAAATGACAAGGGGGAGGCCTGCTTAGTCTGGATAAAACAATAACCCTTGGTCAGCAGGGCTGTGGGGGTTACTGCCATAAAAATTGAAATAAAATACACTCTGTAGTAGTTCTACTAATGTAAATCTGTGTGTTTTGCCATGACAGTGACTTTTTATGGGATGCGGAGATGAAACTCTGCATTGACAGCGAAGTACAAGGAATAATGTTGGTCACGTGCGTCCTACCATAGTCAAGGGCAAGACTGGGTTGGCCTCTGTGTTTGCCACCAAGAAGAATCTTGAGCTCCGCTGTTGCCTGCAACCTAGTAGGCACTGAGCAGTGGGAACATATGCCATGCCACACCTTGATGTGAGGAATGGCCCCCTCTGTTATAAGAGGGTCATCCAGGAAGGAAGAACATAAGACGAACCATTGAGGCACTGACTCATAGAATAAATATTTAGACTGACAAAATTTTAGGGAGAACTTGAATCAAACTGGGACAATTGGAAAAGGAAATTGTCCAGGGCAACAGTGACAAAATGATTTCTCAGAACTCCCAAGAAAAGGGGGGTTTCAATACATGCTGGTCATGACAGATGTCTTTTCAGCGTGGCCTGAAGCACTCCCTTGCCAAACAAATAAAGCTAATGAAGTAACCAAAGTACTATTATAAGAAATAATACCGAGATTTGGGGTTCCAGCAGTAATCTCTTCAGACAGGGGCTTACACTTTTGTACATAAGTCATACAAGCAATAAGTAAACCACTAAAAATCAATTGGCAACTGCATACACCCCACAGACCCCAAGCAAGTGGGCAAGTAGAAAAAATGAACCATCTTATTAGACAATAAATTGCCAAAGTATGCCAAGAAACAAATTTATGTTGGCATCAAGCTTTACCTATTGCTCTAATCAGGCTGAGGGCCAAACCATGATCAAAAGAGAAGCTGAGCCCATTTGAAATCTTGTATGGCAGACCCTATGTGATACAAGTTATAAATAGTGAAGCTCTAGATCAAATAGGTAACTGGTATGTGTGTGATTTATGTTGTAATTGTAGGGAAACAATTAAATAAAAATGCTACAATAGTATTAGAACACCAGCCTAAGTAACCTGACTATAAACTACATCCATTTAGTCCTGGTTACTGAGTTTATGTTAAGAATTTTTCAGGAAACCCTCTGCAAGAAAAGTGGGACAGACCCTTCCAGGTGTTACTAATTTCACAGCAGAATGGATAAAGGATCAACCCACTTGGATTCACTACTCCCGAGTCAAGAAAACTCCTGAGAAACCATGGACTTCCGAATGAGGAGGAGCACCTGCTTTCAAGCCTTCCCAATGCTGATTCTTGGACTTTTGGTAAGTATAACTTCATCTCAAGCTCCCACTTTAGAATGGCCATGGTCTGATGCACAAATTATCTAATCACTTCCATGGGTTAGGCACACCGCTTTTGATGAACCTAGAGCCTAACCCAGGTCTAGCCATTTAAGTTTTATCTAACAACAAATCATATACATAAGACTGGAAAAAGACTCAGAATTCATTAAAGGTGTTAATATAATAGGGCAAGAGACAAAACAAGTCAAGCTAATAACACCTATGAAAAACCAATCACTTACATTTAGTCATATGGAAAATACAGACAATAACGTTTGGCAAAAAAAAAAAAAAAAGCCCAGTGGAAGCTTAAACTATTGTTAGATCAGTCAGCTTCAATTATATATTTATGGGCTAGCAAAGACAGAAGTGCTGCTGAAATGTTTATCATTAAGCTTGAGAAAGTCCTACTACTAAGCCACCTATTAAAGTTCACCAGGCTTGATGGCAGCTAGTAAACTTCACCTACAACCCACAACATGAACAAATTGAAGCATATGTGCTCACAATTAGTGCAGCAAAAGAACAGACAATCTTTCCTGTATTGACATTAGAAACCATACACCAAGAAGTCATTGTCAGACCCATGGACCATAATGTTTGGGCAAGTTATGATCAGACCAAAGGCAAATGGCAATCGATTAGCATTGAGGCATGTATCCCCAGAGAACAACTGGGATACATCTGTGAAAATGCAGTAATAGAGAATGAAGATCTATGTCTAGATATTAAAAAGGGTACATGTACTTTTGAAATGTTTCCACATATTGAAGCGCAATCACAAGTGTTTTACATAGGAAATGGATGTGCATGTGTTAGAACTTCTTGTGTTAACATTACTATTGATAATTGTCATGAAAAACCCAATGGTACTAATTTTTGAGTATGTAATTTACTAGAATTGTAGGCTGTGACTTTGATTATGTTGTTCCTGTAACTACTAGACAGTTAATTGAAGCTGATTATACCTTGTATCCCGATGTACCTAAATTACAGACAGGCATGAACACTAGTCTCTTTAAAGCAATGCTCAGACAACCCGACATAGAAAAACCGGTCCAAGAAGTAAACAGAACGGCCCAAAGCATGCTTTGGCAGGTAAAACATGACTCTGAAAATCTTAGCCAATGAAGAACAAGTAGAACATTATTGGTGGGACATCTCAGCAGGACATTCCCCTAAAGCAACACGAAGTATTCCACTATTTAATACATCCCATACTAATCATGTTGGGAGGAATGATCCTATTATCCCTCTTGAACCTCTGTCTGTGGTATGAACCAAATGTCATAGTTAAAAGAACACAAATAATATGGACAATGATACATGTCTACCAAAGTCCTTTGTCTTTTAAACTTGACGAAAGAATTTGTAAGTCTTAAGAAAAGGGGGGAATGAAACAGAACAAGGTCTTAAAATAAAAAGATTAGTCAGGATGAGTTTGGTACAATGCTCTGGGTGATGCTCTGTTTGTGCTGAGTAAGGAATGTACTCTGAATAATTAGAAAATATAAGGTGGGTACCCGAAGGAGATAAGGAGACCATCAAGTCAGGAAATCGTTGAACAAAGAAAATTGAAAGGTCTACTCCACCTAGATCCCACCTATTGTGAATGGAATGATTGGGTGTCAAATTCGGATGAATATGTATGTAAGGTGTTGTGTAACCTCTCAGGAAAACTGTATAAAATACCTAACTTTTCACTGAAAACTGGAGCTAGTTTGTCCGGTGCGAACCAGCTAGCTCCCCAACATTGCACAAAATAAATACCTTTGCTGCTTAAAGACAAAATTCGTCTCTGAGCAGTTACTCTGTGCCGTTTTGGCATCAGTACATCCATATGTAACTTCCACATTCCTTCCAATTAGTACTCCTGCCTTTGTCCCAGACTGGATGTCTTCTCAATACCTTTTTTTTTTTTCCTTTTTTTTTTTTAATAGTTCAGTGTGCTATTAAACTACTTTATTCCACTGGATTTAAATCTGTCTTTCCTGAACTGTTGAAACTATGATAGCTCCATTGTATTGTATTTAGTTGTGACTGTAATATCTTTTTTTTTTTTTTAATTGCAGAACAGCGTCTAATTTTAGTCTCAAGACTACATCATGTAACCTTGCCTCTGAAAGGAACTGCCACTTTCTGTTCTTTGTATGCTTTAGAAACATGTCTGGTTTTTCTTATTAGTACAAAGCCTATGTTGACAGAGACCTGCCTGTTCTTAGTATTTGGTATGTATGTCAAGTTTATTTTACTTTCAAGTTAGAAGATGTGTCTGTCTTGTGTTCACTTTCAGCTACCTGTATATCATCCCTGTTTGTCTTAGAGCTCTGGTCCTTCTTTACTTTTTTTCTTCACAGTTTTTCCATCACTGGCTTTCTATATTAGGAATTGCTATAGAATATATCAACAACCACTTCTTCAATGCATTGTGTTGATTTCAGTTAGATCTATTGTGTCATTATTTGCTCCTTACAGTGCATATTATGTCACTATTTGCTCCTCACAGTGCAGAAGAGATAGTACTGTCTTATCAGCATGTCTTGCAACAAGACTATATCTGCTCATGGAATAGAGATGCCCCAAAGTGCGACGGCATTTGTCAGTTTTCAAAAGGTTTCACATCTGTTTGAAGGCCTTCCCTTCCTTTGGACAATTTGAAGGTAAAATATCAATTCTTCGTTTAAATGTGTGTCTTTATTTTGTGTTAAATCTTAGTGACTTAGACTTGTGGTAATTCTTACATATCAGAACGGGTCATATATATAACACTAGTCACAAATGGTGTTCCCCAGGGCTTAGTATTGGGGCCAGTCCAGTTTAGTATCTTTATTGATGAACTGCATGAGGGGATTGTGTGCACCCTCAGTAAGTTTGCAGATGACAGCCAAGTTGGGTGGGGGAGTGTTAATCTGCTTGAGGGCAGAAAGGCTCTGCAGAGGGACCTGGGCCAATGGGCCAAGGCCAATTGTAAGAAGTTCAAGGAGAAGTGTTAGGTCATGCATTTGGGTCATAACAACCCCACACAACACTACAGGTTTGGGGAAGAGTGGCTGGGAAGCTGCCTGGCAGAACAGGACCTGGGGGTGCTGGCTGACAGCCAGCTGAGCATGAGCCAGCAGTGTACCCAGGTGGCCAAGGCAGCCAACAGCATCCCGGCTTGTATGTGAAACAGTGTGGGCAGCAGGACCAGGGAAGTGGTTGTCCCTCTACACTGGGCACTGGTGAGGCTGCACCTTGATTACTGTGTTCAGTTTTGGGCCCCTCGCTTCCAGAGGGACATAAATGTGCTGGAGCATGTCCAGAGAAGGGCAAAAAAGCTGGGGAAGGGTCTAGAGCCAAGTCTTATATGGAGTGACTGAGGGAACTGGGGTTGTTAAGTCTGGAGAGGACGAAGCTCTGGAGGACCTCATTGCTCTCTACAACTACCTGAAAGGAGGTTGTAGGCAGGTGGGGGTAGGTCTCTTCTCTCAGATAACAAGCAATAGGACAAGAGGAAACAGCCTTAGTTGCGCCAGGGGATGTTTAGATTAGATTAAGAAAAAAAATTCACTGAAATGGCGGTCAAGCATTAGAACAGGCTGCCCAGGGAGGTGATGGAATCACCATCCCTGGAGGTGTTTAAAACACATGTAGATGTGATGCTTAGGGACATGGTTTAGTGGTGGACTTGGCGTGGTGGACTTGGCAGTCCTGCCGTAATGATTGGACCTCATGATCTTAAATGTCTTTTGCAATCTAAATGGTTCTGTGATTATGTAATAGCTTGTATGCCAGAAGCTGAGTTCAATTCTCAAGGAAAAAGCTTAATTTTTGTAACAAGGATCTTATCCACAGCTTCCATCTTTCAAGGCTTTTATATTAGAGAATTAACATAAAGATGATGAAAAAGGAATTCGCTGATATACTGCAGTATACAAATAATGTATTTAGTCAAAGCTATAGTTCAACAGAAATGCGTGAGAAATTACCAGTAAACATTTATGGTTGAGATCTCTATCTTAATAAGTTTATTTTGTGACATTGTTGAAAACTGGAACAGTTTGTTCTGAAACTCTTTGAACCATTATTTCTACCTCAGCAGTGTGATACCTGTGTATTCATAATAAATGGAAGGTATGTCTTTTGTATCATTATGAAACACTATGAGGAGGATGTTTGATGTAATTATGTCAGATTGTTTGCATCCTGTGGGAATGGAGTGAGAAACAAAGGTAAGGAGCATCTGCCATTTAACATGTCAAATTTATAGGGGCCAGTGGAGTTGACAAACATTGAAGAAAGCATGCTTCGCAATTTATAAGGATCTGAATACTCATTTCCCCTGCATTTGTAACTCACACAAGACACGCAAACTAAGCTGCAGTCTTACTGAATATTTCTGAGGTTGCTAGTGTGGACAGTAAAGTAGCTAACCTAAAAATTACTTTTTTGTGGATTTAGTGTTTGAGGTGAAATCAATGACAGTGCTTCCTTTAATTGTCATGACAAATATACCATAGTCCAGCATTTGACAGAATAAAAAAACATGTGTAGTGTAATTTTCTCTCTCAAAATAGTCGTAAGGGAATGAACGGGGACTTAAAAGTCAGGAATGTAGCCCTGAATAGCTAAATGTTAATGTGGAGAGCAGATGTCTTGCTATGATAATGATAATTTATATTAAAAAACCAGCATTGTAGGATTCAAATATGGAATGCAATAAAAGTATTTCCAAACCTAAAAATACTGTGCTTCAAGAAATTGGTACATGCTAAGACAAGTGTAAAGGAAAAAAACCCAACCAAAACCAAAAAAGGAGGAACATACCTGGCAAGAAAACACCTTTAACAAAGAAATCACTATCCTTCATGTCTGCAGGTCTATGGCTGTTATTTTACAAACAAAACTAAACCAAGACTGAACTGTCGACAAAGTTAAGAACAAGAGTGCCAAAGGAATGAAAGTGAATTTTAAAAATAGTTCTTAGTTTTTAATTAAAGATATCAATAACAAATATAATTCTTTCAGTTCATTTCATATCACATTACTCTTAAAAGGTGATTTAATTTCTATGGACCTAATGATTTTATAGTGTTTCTTTTTAGTGCAGAGGAAATATATCTAATGAAACAAGACTCCTCACTCAAAATTTAACATGATGCATGTACAAAACTTCAATGTACATGGAGATTACAGCTTAGGCTATATGGTAATTATCAACAGTACTACTACTATTTACAATGAGGTATTGAGCTCAATTTATATGGTTTTCACAGGCCATCTGCACCCTATCAGTTGGTACAAAAGGCTTAACAGACTTTCCTGTCACTCTCATCTTCAAACCTCTGTAATAATGGAGAAATTCTTACTTACTTTTTATTAAATTAATTGAACATGAAGTTATTACAGTTTAATCCCTGTCAAGATTAAAAGGATAAATTTTAACTGCCTCTTATTAGCTTCAAGTCTATCAGTCTATCAAATGTACATAAAGTAAGTTTGCTGATGATGTCAAACTAGCAGGAGCCATGGACTCCCTCAAGGGTACAGAAGCCTTACAGAGAGATCTGGATAGACTAGAGAGCTGGGCAATCACCAGCCATATGAAATTTAACAAGAGAAGCACCTGATTTTGCAGCTGGGATGGGGTAATTCTGGTTATATGTACAAACTGAGCAATGAGAGGCTGAAGAATAGCCCCGCAGAAGGAGGTCTGGGGGTTTGGTTTGATGGCAAGTTGAATATGAGTCAATAGTGTGCCCTTGCAGCCAAAAGGGCCAACCACGTCCTGCAGTGCATCAAGCACAGCATAGCTCACCAGTTGAGGGAGGTGATTGTCCCACTCTACACTGTACTGGTGCAGCCCTGCCTCCAGCACTGTGTGCAGTTTTGGGTGCCTCAATATAGGAAGGACATAAAACTATTAGAGTGTGTCCAGAGAAGGGCAAGCAAGATGGTGAAATGTCCTGAGGGCAAGATGTATGAAGAGCAAGGAGCAGCTGAGGTCGCTTAGTTTGTTCAGCTTGGAGAAGAGATGGCTGAGGGATAACCTCATCACAGTCTACAGCTTCATCAGGGCGGGCAGCAGAGGGGGAGGTGTTGATCTCCTCTCTGGTGACAATCAATTAGACATGAGGAAATGGAATGAAGCTGCATCAGGGGAAGTTCAGATTGGACATCAGGAAAAGGTTCTTCACTGAGAGGGCAGTTGGTCACTGGAACAGGCTCCCCAGGGAAGTGGTCACAGTACCAAGCGTGTCAAGAGTTCAAGGAGTGTCTGGACAATGCTCATAGTCATATGGTTTAGTTTTAGGTAGTCCTCTGACGATCAGGGAATTGGACTTGATGATCCTTATGGGTCCCTTCCAACTTGAGATGTTCTATGATTCTGTGATATGTTAGGTAGAATGTTAAGGAAGATTAACAAATACTGTATTCTTTAGGTACCTCAAAAAATAACAAGTTATATGGGACCTATAGGTTCACTTGTCTTCATTTTTCATGGAGAAAGGTACTAAATAAATGTAAATAAATGTTATGAACTTGCCATTTGATTACCAGGTAACCCTTGTTTACCTATTTGTTTACTTAAATAAGAGAAACACATTATTATATTAAGTGTAGCAGGCAACCAGATTAAAGGTCAAAAGGCTAGAATTACTAGGCAGAAGAATGAAGCAGTTTTAGGATGATTTGTGGAATAAAACCAGTCAGACAATGAGTGACACCTGGAAGAACTTACCTAAGAAACGACGTTTATAGTATTGTATAAAGGAAATTTATGGCAATTATTTGGGCTGAGAGAATTTAATGCTTTTTTTGGAGAAAAATTTCACCCAACTTTCAAAATTCTGAATTCAATTTTAGTAACTAAGGTAACTAAAATCTGTTTCAAAATCATGCCTGTTTTTTCCTACTTCATCTCCATTTAGAGTTAAGCACTTAAATCAGAAAAGTATGCTCAATACAGGAAATAAAAAGACACTTGATAAGTAATGCATGCTGAAGATAAATAATTCTGGAATTAAGTTCCACAAAAAGTTCTAATTTTCAAAGTAGCTATAATCAAACTTCACAGAACTGTAAAAGTTAATATACAGTACATTCTGGAAGAAACTGAAGCTTCTTCCACTACTGTAGCTTAAAAACATTTAGGGCTAGCTCTGCAAAGGGTCTTCAGCTCCTGCTGCTAACAGACATTCCTTTTTGAATGCCTCTGAGGATAAATCTACCCAACCTCAGTGCTTTAACATAGGTAGAATCTCACTCTGAAAGCTTTCTATGATAATTACCTTTTTCCAGGTAAAGCCATCAAGGTCCTTACCTTCTGACCACTGTGATTTTAAAAATCAGATTCAAGTTCAGTGCCTAGATTAAGTGGCCTAGCTCTCACTTCATAAAATTTAATGAATTCTACAGGCCTTAGCTACCTGGCTTCACAAACACATACTCAAAGTGGCTAAGCTCTGTGGTTTTTTCTCTCGGCTTCATCAACTCACTGTTTACCTGTGGTCCCATCTTTTGCTCTCAGGGCATTACTTGTGCTGCTCATACCAATTAGGCCAGTTTCGTTTAATTTGTGACCCATGGTCCCATTCCCTTACTCAATTTTAACCTCTCCTTGCTAGTATTTTGTCTATACTTTAGCTTTCATTTTTGTTTCATCCTTACTTGGCCACCTTCTCAAACCTTTGTTTTATGTCAGGTTGTATGCTGGGGACACCATGATGTCCAGCCAAGCAGTAACCTGAGGTGTTTATAGACCCAAAAAGTAATTTTACCAAGTTTCTGGCCAATATCCAAATATAACAACATGAATCTTAAGTATGTACTAATTGTATACCTTGGAATAACAGGAATTATACAAATATTAAATCTTATCTTTGGTTTCATAACTAGAGAACAAATATAAATGCCACAGAATGTGTAATGAGTATGCTGCTTAGAAAAATGTAGGAATCATATACATTTATAAAGCAAAGCATATGCTTTAATGCTTAGTTTCTACAGAGACTGCTATAGAAATATTGAGAGGAGATGAAAATGGAAGATTTGAATAAAACATCAAAACAATGGTGACAGGATAGATGTGTCATGTTATGTACTGAATGCGATGTCTTGTAGAATCAAATGTCTTTTTATAAAATGCAAAAGATTTAATGTGATTAATTTAAATTATTTTCCCAGCTAAGTATCTTTCAGCACTATATGGTGTGCTATCTTTTTTTTCTCAGAGGGGAGAACATATTTCTTTTTGTAGGGAGACCTAGAATTTTCTCAATATTGCTCATTACTCCATTCCCGTTAGAATTCAGATTTCAATTGCACCAGTTTTCAATGGGTTCATACTAACTTTTTCTTCCCTGTTGATTCTTCTTCCCACTCCCCTCTGTGGTTTTCTTGGAGACAAACTTGTCAGATTTCACTTGATTCTGATTTTTTAGGCTGATAACCTGCTCTGTCTGCCACAATTAAGACTATGGGAACTTTTACCATAGTGTGGAAAATCTCTAGAGGCGTTATCATTGTAAAAGCCCTCAGGGACTACAGAATAAATATAGGATGATTGTATCAAGTAAGAATCACTGGAAGAAACTTCAGTCCTGAAATCTTTAAAACAAAAAAGAAAGTGTGTGTGTGTATGTGTGTGTGCATGTACATATGTATGTTTGTATATTGGTTATAAAGGACTGAAAGCAGTATTTAGCCCTGCCCTAACAGCTCTCTTTGTGCACCTCAGTTTTAAAACTTGCCTTTAACCTTCTATCTGGAAGCAGCTGTGGAACAAATTCCAAATAATTTAAATATGTAACACCTCATTTTAGAGGCATTCAGGGGTGCATCAAATGATAACATGTAGCTCTGTCAGTGGCCTGATGAATGATCTATAGTTAATTGCTTTGCTGTTCTGTGTCTACATTTCTTTATTTTTAAAACAGAACTCATGATTCCTCTGTCCTTCACAATGTTCTCTGAGCTCTGTGGAGTAACTATGATGCTGAACAGCTTTTATTAACTGCAAAGGAAGAAAACACTATAATGGCAAGCAAGTTGAGGACTGTCAGATATGATTTCCATGCACTTTTTTTTTTTTTTTAATTTTTACAAGTTAGGCATAGACAATAATTTGGTAAACATGAGTTGTAGCATAGTCATGAAAGGAACTGTGGTATGTTCGTGTTCATTCATTTCATTACTAGTATTATGTTTATTTGACAAAATTTAATTGATTTGTGGTATTCATGATCACAATTTAAAGTGAAGATACAAATTAGATTTAACATAAAGCAAGTGGCTAAGAATAAGTTCATGAGTAAAGTAAACAATTTGGAACACAAGACTGAAAAACCTACCATCTACTAATGAAGCTACGACTTACTACTGCATAACTTCATAAAGAAAATTTACATTTCTCTCTGAAGTGGAGGATAGAGGTGGAGTTAGTGTCAGAGATGTATTTCTAGACTAATATAGCACTGACATAATCTATGTTCTTTTCATTATTAATAGCTATCTTTGCAGTAAAAATATTTTTAAATGGAACAATGTAGTGCCTTGAACAAAGAGAATTGATTACATTATTGGGTGGTTGATGGAACTGAATGTGTTATTGATGTTTTGACTTTGAGACAGTTGGAGCCAATGAGTGGTTCTAAGCGCTTCATTAAGCACCGGCAAATCCTTTTGTTCAGAAAAGGAACTTGGCAAGGGAAGCACCTCCATGGGAGGGATGGGCTGCTAGGATGCTCATCACAAGCAATGAGCTCAGCAAAACGAGGGGAAAGGTAATTTTGGCAAGGGGAGATCACAACCACCGACCTAAGAAATCCCCCAAACCCCAAAGAAGTTGAGACTGAGCATGCAAACTAATTAACATGAGAAATGAGAGAATTATTTGACAAATGGGACACTAAGTGCCAAGTAATGAAGGAGTTGGGTAACTTGTAACCAATGAGGATGATGTCTTTGTACGCTAAATTGTATAAATAGTGTAAAATTTTGACAATTGGGGAGCTAGGCATTTGTGGGTTACCACCTAGCTCCCTGCTTTGTGAAAACTAGAATAAAGAAATAAGGAGTATGTCGACTCGGTGTGTGAATTGGTGCTGCACAGCAGTAACAAACCTGCTTACGGGACAACATTTAGTATTTTCTGTGTATAGTCCAATGTATTCATTTATTTGCAGACTGTATATTTGCGTACAGTATTTATTCAGCATACAATATTTGAAATGTGGCGTATCTGCATTGCCTGTAAAATACTTGTTTCAAGTATTTTTTAAATTGCCTATGAAATTTGGCAATTTGATCAAACTATGCGAGGACTGTAGCCAGAAAAAGCTAAATAGTAAAATCATTCTCCACTGTTGCTACTTTCAGTGACTGCGGTTACCTCTGTCACAGGGTGAATAGCAACAGGCAGTTAAGTGAGACCTTGGCTACCTCTGCCCAGCACTTAACGTACTAGATGATTCCAGTACATACTGCAAAAACAAGAAACACAGATGAATGGAAGGCTTACTGATGAGCTTTGGACTCTAATGGTTTAGGTGTGCCTAGAAAAGAAGGAAACACAGAGGAAATATCAACTTTACACCCTTTCAACACATTTTGGGCAGGAAGCCAGAATGTGGTACTAACCACTAAATGGCTTTGGGTATGTGGAAAATCAAAGAGATTGCCCTGAGTGAGGCTGTTGATGGTTCATGCTGACCATGCAAATTAGACAGCACTATATGGGAAAACTACCCCTTGGAGGAACATTTCCATGGAAGTCTGACACCAAACAGAAGCCTGAGCCCAAGGCAGAACCACTATGTCTAACAACCAGGCTGCCAGTCAAGGCTCAGGCAGGATTATAACGCTGTAAGGGCCAGCAGCAGTGACGGCCCCTCCAGGGTCCATAATAGGAGGGCCTGGCAGCCAGGTCCTGTCCCACCAAGCCAGCCAGGAGCAGGGCAGCTAGGGCAGGCCCCAGCCCCAGGCATCAGGTACCTCCCTCAGGTCAGGGACAGCCCAAGGCTGGACTGGAAGGTGGGACGCATGTCCAGGCAGGGCAGGGCTGTGGCAAGCTAGATACTGGCCTTGCTTCAGTATCATCACTGGGGCAGGGGCTGATGGCCCTCAGGGGCTAAAATGAGGTCCTGTGTCATTGGCAGGGAAAGGGAAGGCATCAGGAGATGGAGTCAGTGCCAGCAAGTCTGGTAGTGCCCTGTTGTGCTTTAATCCTGGTTGGCAACTAAGTATCACGCAGCTGCTTGCTCACTTCCCCTCACCCAGAAAGATGGGGAGGAGAATTGGAAAGAAATGTAAAACTCAAGGGTTGAGATAAGGACAACTTAAGTAAAGCAAAAGTCACGCAAGCAAACAAGGCAAAACAAATTCATTCACCACTCCCCACCAGCAGGCAGGTGTTCAGCCATCTCCAGGAAAGCAAGGCTCCATCACATATGTAATGGTTAATCGGGAAGACAAATGCCATAAAGCTGCATGTCCCCTGCTCCTTCTTCTTCCCCCAGCTTATATACTCAGCATGACATCCCATAGTATGGAATATCCCTTTGGCTAGTTCTGGTCATCAGTCCTGGCTGTGAACCCTCCCAGTTTCCCGTGCCCCTCCAGCCCTCTCGCTGGCAGGGCCCAAGGAACTGAAAAGTCCTTGACTGAGTATAAACATGACCCAGCAACAGCCAAACCCATCAGTGTGCTGTCAGCATTGTTCTCACACCAAATCCAAACCACAGCACTGCACCAGCTACTGAGAAAGAAAGATAACTATCCCAGCTGGAACCAGGACATGCCCCGAAAGGCAGCTCACTGAGCTAACATGACTCTTGCATTTCCCCAGGGTCATGGTGCTGGTCACAACTGGGCCAGGTGCCTTTATTGGTGTGCAGCTGCTCTTTACAGAGCATGTGTGTGTGTTTGTTAGAAATTAAATGATTATCCATTCACTATTCTACCCATTTTACTTAGTCATTAAATCTTTGCTGTTATGTAACTGAGTGGTATAATTCTGTTCTTCCAACTGCCTCATTAAAAATTCCCTCTGTGAAAGTCTCATCTTAAGGCTGATACTTGGTCCTGTCAGAATAGGGACCATGGTTTCCACAGTAATGCAACAGCAACTTTATAGGTGGACTATGGCATCTGCTCCAGCCTATAGACTTCTAACCTGTGACATCTATAAAACTATTTTGTTGGCTGGGAAAGAGATATATGTGTGTATGACTTCCCCACTGAACTCAAAGAAAAGCCAAACACATAAGGTTCATAAGCTTTAATAAATTAGGTATCTGAGGGTAAGCAATTTACTATTGCCTTTTGCTTAAGTCAGTGGAGAATAAGAGTCATATAATTAGGAGATCAAATTATTTTTCATTGCTCAGATCAGCTCCTAGAAATTACTACCACTACTCTTTCAGAGGCCTTACAGTACCCTGCATGCCCTCTCTCTGCCACTCCAGAAACATCCAGGTCTGTAGTAAGCCTTATATGTCAGTCCTGGCAGACATCTGGGATACACCAGAGAGTCTCAAATAGGTTTAGACAGCTATGTTCACATAACTGAATAGCTCCCAGTGGTGTCTGGAAAGCTACTTAGTTGACCAAATGTTGATGTCTATTTTAGGATGAACTGAACAGTTCTCTGTGCCTGGATTTAGTTGCTCACAGTTAGATGCTTAGTGCCATTTTTAGATGTCCTAGTATATCTATGTGAAACTGGCAGATAGGACATAAGATATGACTTGAGCTCTCCTGGAGTGACAGCTGGAGGTCAGATTAGATACTTTAAGGCATCTCAAATGGCACTAGAAGCCTACATTTAGAGAACCAAATCAATCTGCTAGTTCCTACAGTGCACCAAAATTATCACTGTATTTGATTCTTCTGGATCACTGTTTTCCTAAGCAAAGCAATGTTCTTGGGTATCTGATCTTGGCAAGAGGTCAAATAAAAAAAAAAGCAACAACACTCTGTGAAAGAAAAATTCCCCACCAGTAGGCTAGATGGGGAAAGAAACTGCACAATAGTTTGTGCTGAAAATTACGGGGCTTTTTAAAACAAAGAGAGAAAATACAGCAACAAATAAAAAACTAAATAAGTAAAACTAACTAGCAAAAATAAATATCCAATGGAAGAGCTTACTTAAAAATGTGGTAAATTCTCCAGCACGTGATGCCTTTACAGAAGACCATTCTTCCCTCTGAAAGACAGATTTCTATCTAATCAGATTTAGCTGAAATAAAAGATGGAAGTACTGTAAACTGCTTCATGACCTTTGATTTTGACAAAGCCAGATTGGGTAATCAGAAGTGATTCCTTCTGCCTGTAAAAGCTCTCTGTTAATCTACTCTACGGAAAGTTATACTGTAGAAGCCTGTATCTTTAATAGAAATTCTAATCACTGTAAAATTGGATTGTTCCTCTGGGGAAAGAATAGTCTTTTTCCTTGGGGAAATCTTGCAATAGGAAGTGTTTAATTTCACTACCTACTGAAGATGCATTTTTTTTTTTTAGAGAATGGAATCAGTCTGGATCTCACTGTGATGATATTTCTCCTTAAAGGGCCAGCAGCACTTCAATTTTAAAATTTCTAAAGCTCCTGTAGGTTGTCTATTCAACAGGCTTAAATTGGCATAACTGTTCACACAAACTGGTGTATAGCAAATGATCAAACAGAAATTACTCCTTTTTTTTCATTTAAAATATTTAATGGTTGGAATGTTTATAATTTCTTTTAAAAATGGACAACTTTCTGCAGCTTAATCTGAGAACCTGATTAATTGACAGAGATTTCTGAGTGACTTGAAACTTGCCTTGGATAGAAACATAATAGGGCAGACTCTGAGTTGATAGGACTATATAAATACCTAGGCTGAACAATCCATTTTGAGTTTTAAGCACTTAAAAATGTCTTTCTCTTCAATTACTGTGTGTGCAAGGAAAGAAATGAAAGAAAAAAAAAGTTACCTTCTTCAACCCAAACAGAAGGTCTGTCTGTCTGTTTATACAGTCACTTAAAATGTTGATAGAAATTCTGAAGTGCCTGTGATGCTGAAAGAAGCTGCACTCCTGAAAGTGAAATACCTCGTTGATCAATCTAAATGTGGCACTTAGTTGAGGTGCACTTTCTACTTTTAATGCAGATCTCTAAATTTAACGTACATCCTTAAATTAAGAGTGCTAACAGAAACATGACGTGCCTTTCATTCACTAATAGGCCAAAATCAAAATCTCTCACAATATTTTCCAAGCACCTCAAATAAGTGAGTCATTTTAGTCACCAGCTGAGAAGGTAAACATTAGTGTTTATTACTCAGATGAATTTCTTGAACAGAGATTATCAGACTTGGGCCAAGTATTTTCATTATCACCCAGCATTACACCACAGTCACACGTTAAAGCATGCCGTGGTGCTAGATTGTTGTACATTGAAACACACTATGTAGCCAAGGCTAGCTGTGAATTTGGAATGATGTCACATGGCAGTACTAAATTTCAGGTCTATTGAGCAGTTGTGCTAACAGCATTCCTGTACAGTTGCAAGATGTGGATCACCTTCTGTTACCATGTCAGGAGATTTGATTGTTTGTATCTACTAGGGTTTTTTCAGCTTGGAGGATTGAGTATCATAACCAGATTCAGCTGCTAGACCCTATAAATTCTGTTAACGTTTATCACTCTGCTGGACTTGCTCAAGTTTATCTATATCTTTTTGTACTGTGTGACTAACCCTGGGTGAAGCAGTCTTGATTTAAGCTAATGAGTGCTGAGCAAAGGAGAATAATCACTACCCTCTATCTACTGATTACATTTATGTTGATGCAGTGCAATAAGCTGTTAAGATTAATTTTTGCCAGGGCATGAGGAACCCCAAAAGTACCTCTAAGCCTTTTCCAGTAGAGTACTATCCAACCTGAACCAATATGGGGCTGGCACATGCAGGTACAGGATGTTGCGTTTGCTTATCATGTAATCCCTGTTGTTTCATTCCAGTGACTGGCTTAGGTCCCTCTGGATGGCAGCTGAGCCCTCCTGTGTATTGACTGCACACACACATACACACACATAAACCCACAGAGTTTAGAGTTGTCCACAAACTGGTTAGGGTGTACTTTGCCTCCTCTTCCTCCGGGTTGTGGGAAAAGGTGTTAAACACGATAGGACCACGATACACCACTGAGGAACTCTATTTATAAATGGCTTCTAAGTACAGTACAATTGACCTTTGTTGTATCAAAGATCTGAATCACTTATTTTCACAGACTTTGGAAAGATCCTAGAGGTAGCAAGGTTCAGTTAGTAAGCACTGCAACTAAAAAATTAATTTTGTATAAGATGAATTCTGGAAAATGTGAACTTTTTTTTTTTTTTTTTTTTTAAATATCCTTTGGCAGGAAAAATATGCCGGATGTGTATTCTTTTTGTAACTGTTTCCAAATATTTCCTTGGGTAAAAAGAAGATAAAATAATTCCCAAATCAATCAGAAGTTGACTATCTGTCTTTCTTGTGGATTTGGTATCCTCGATTCAATGTTCATAAGAAAGCAGTGCTCAGTAATGGAGCTATCACAAATTCTTTCATATTGTACATGTATTTGCATTTGCTGCCAAAATGATTGCATTTATACCAAACTGTCTTTGCCAAAATGCTGAACACATGCATACTCCTACACTTCCCACACTGACAGCTGAGGTACCAGCTTGTTACAAGTTTTTAGTGACCATCTTTATATTAATTTATGTTTTCAGATGTTTTATCTCATAATTAGTTACCTATTGCCTTTGCAGAATAACATACTGAATCATCTGAGGTAAGTTTTCTCATAAATAAGTAATTAGTAAATCACTGTCAAACATAGGAACTGAGGGCCAGTTTTGATGGTGGATATGGAGAGAACATAAGAATGAGTTAGAAAAGTTGGTGACAAACTTTGCTGATAAAATTATTTACAGAGTTAAGCTGGTAGCATCAGCAATGAATTGCAGAAGGACCTCATTATACACTGTAATTTATCAACAAAGAAATAAGGGAGGAAACACTACTGAATCAATATAAATGTGCGATACACCCACACAGACAAAACTGCAATTAACGTTGGGGTCTTAATTTCGAAAAAGTAGAACTAAACTAGTTAAAGAGATGAGTGAAAAAGTTGCTGTTGAAAGGAATAGTTAGGGGGATAATTAAGGAGATGACTTTTCAACCAGGAAAGAGATGAGGGATTTACTGGAAAGTCCATGAAGTTATTAGTGGCATTAAAAATGAAATAATGATGAATGAATAGTTACAGCTTCTTATAGGAGAAAAAATAAGACATAAATATAAAACCTTATGTTCAAAGAAGACAAGAGAGTATTTTAGATAAAGCAACACATATATATATATATATGTAAAGCAAAGTTAAGCTATGGAACTCACTGACAAAAATATTTTGGAAACCAAAAGCTTATATGGATTCCAAAAGCAATTACAAAAGATAGTGTTGGCGGAAAACCATGAATTGCTATTAAGAATAAACAAATCATCTTTGTCTGGGAATGTCTTTGAGCTGCTGGTATTTGGAGGAAAACCAAGGACATAGGTAACTAGTTTCTTATACTTTTTCCACAGGAAACATCTGGCCACTGAATAAGAGAGGATAGTGAATGAAGTGGACCACTGATATGGCTATTCTCATAATAGTTTCTTGAAAATCCATCATACTTTTACACTATTCCTGTTCTTCTGCTTTACTGATTTGTGTGGATTACATTACATTCATTGACAAAATTCTGTTATGTCTTGCCATTGTTGTGCTTAACACTAGATAGCCCAGTCGGGGAACCTGATAAGCTGCAAAAATGATAGCTCCTAGTTTCACTTGTATAGCAAATCTTTGTATTTCCTCATGGCCTTTGTACTTTTGTGTAACAGAAAGATATTTCATAGTTTCATTCTTTTTCTGAGTATACATTAAGCTAGGTTCTGTAAAAATCAGGACTGCTCAGTGGTGGCAGAAAGTTGCTATTGAGGGATTTAAAATGTGCTAGGATTAAAACTAATGTCATAGACATAAATGTTATATGTTGGATGTTTGGGGTTTGCTTTTTTGGGGGGTTGGTGTTGTTTGGTTTTGAAGGATTTTTTTTCCCTAAGGAAAAAGATAATGCACACCTAGAATTCTGTTAGATTTTTAGACTGTCTGTCTTTTCTAGGTCTACATACTCTGCTAAGGTGTTTGGAAATATTATGAAAATTCATCCTCGTTCTAAAAATCTGTCTACTAATGACACTGAGCATTAACCTTTTAGTAAGGCAAGGACAGCTTGTACTGAATAATTAAATTATTTCTATTAAGATGTTACATTGTAATGAGAATCTGCTGTAAGCTGCAGTCTGTGTCATCCTGTTCTGTTCTTGAAGATCAGAACTCCACATTCCAAAGTAAAACACGATGTTTTTTCTCTGCAGATATTTGCCACAGTCTTGCTAATGGACAGATGTTTTCGGTGCCCTTGACGATAGTGATGAGACCTGATTTTTTTCAGTTGGTTGCAGAAGTTTAATCACGATGTAGGAAAGCAATACACAATGATATACAGGAAATATATGATGATATACAGTGTTGTAATGGTGTGAGTCACAGAAGTGTTAGTGAGAGACCTTTTTATTTCCTGTCTGTTACTGTATGCTATGGATCAAGATTATCAAAAGCCCCTCTAACATTGAGTGTTTCAATATACTTTGGGTACTGGTGCGCATACACACACAGTACTTCAGCTACATTACACTTTGATAGGTTTGCTGACTCTTTGCTTATAAGGAAGTCAAGCAGTTAAAAATTTCTGAAGAAAGTTGTTCGAATTCTGCATATATGCTGTGAATGAGGGATGTAAGTACTGACAGGTGAGGGGGAAGTTGCCAACACTGGAAGCTAAAAGAAACATTAACTTCCTCTGGCCCCATTACCATTGTGTGATATGTATTTTGTGTCATATCACAGGCAATCTACTGTGCTTCTCCACAGTGTTCACAACTCCTTCCTAATCAGTACCGCACCTGAACTGAACCCTGCAGTGAACAAGCCTCTGAAGTAAAAATCTGTAATATTCAGAGTGAGTTATAAAATAGAACATTTGTTGCACTAAAAATTCCAATATTTTGTGATTTTTCCGGTATACATAATTTAAAAAATTAAAAATCAATGGGATTTTGTTATAACATTGATTAATAATACTAAGTGTTGTCTTTAGGTATTTCTTGTATATATGTACATATACATTTGAGAACCTATCAAAATTATATTTATCATTGTGCAAATGTTTTACTAATTCAAATGGAAGGTTTTTAACTTGGTCAAAATGAAATTATATTGAAATTAGAATAGTAAAATAAAAAATATACTTTTTCATTTTGAAAAAAATTAGAAAATTTAGCATCATATTCCTATGAAATATTTTGAATTTAGGAAAATTCTTGTTAATAGGAAACTGTTCCATCCATATTGTTTGAAAGAGCACTACTTCCTTCCACAGGGCCAGTAATCAGACTCAAACCACACTTTAGTACCTCCATTTATTGGCCTGACCAAGAAGATATAGTCCAAGTAGCCAAGCAGCAGTAAAGTTGCAGCAATATATTAATATGCTCTAGCTCCATCTAGCTTTACTTTCAGGATATCTCATACCAGAAAGACGTTCTTTGCAAATGGGGTGGAAGTTGTTCTTTCTGAACTGATTGTAGCAGTTTCAGAAGTAAATGAGGTGGTCACAATGAAACTTGAGAAGGAAGGTGCAATTTTCCTGCTGTCCTCTAAAAGTTTGGCTCAGCATCTCTGAACTGCTATTCAGTAGCAGACAAATATGCAAAATGTAGATTCTTGTGCATCTTATATCCCTATTATTTCTTATTTTGATAGTGACACAAAACTCTAGCACTATTGTGCTGAAACTCAGATATAAATAACTAAAAGTTGTTTTACTCTTTCTTGCATTTTATAATCCCAAGGACAGAAGTCCTTATCTTGATTTCTGTAACCAATATAATTGACTTCAATGGGACTAGTCATGGGAGTTTGCTAATAGTTGACAAGAATATGTATTTTCTAAAGTGAAAATATTATGGCATCCCTAAATGGCCAAGGGCAAGGAAGGAACCAAATTGAGATCACATGGGATTAAGATTTGCCATACTTGAAGCTGTCCTCAGCACCACAGCCCCCTCCTGTAAAATGTAGCACCTTCTTGCCATTGTGTTGATACAATGGCGGTTGGGACAGTGCTCAAACAATGACTCCATTAAAGAGAGATAGTGAACTTCCTGCTGGGAGGAGGAGCTAGAGTGATCAACTAGGACCAGAGCGGGTGAGAATTCCTGATGCTGGTATTGTCAGATAAAAGCCTTTTAATATCAGACCATAGTCTATTTTTCTTCTGCTTTTCTTAATGATTTTGGAGTACCATAATATTCTAACTTCACAAACCAGAGTTTATCAGCAATCAAATATAAGAACATACAGAATTCTGTAGGTAACTGTGATTCAAACAGTGAAGATTCTTCCACCTGAATTTGTGTTTTCTGAATCAATCCTTAGCATTGTTAATAGTAATCTATTTCCCAGAAATAAATATTGCTGTATTATTCCCATAGGAAATAAAAAATGGAGAGACAGGCAAAATATTTTGTCTGCTGCACTTAATGCAATAGAATCTGCAGAGCCTTTGGTTATAAGAATCCAGGTCACCCAGACCAGCCTTCTCTTTCATGAGTTTTCCTTTTTCATTATGTTTGGACATTCTGAACTGACCTTTGCTTTTGCTTGAATTTAGTTTTCCGTTGGTTGAAGGCTAAAAGTGACTTTAATTCAAAACATGTTGGAAGTGTACTGATGAAGAATGCTTGGCAAGTTGTTATTCTTATTTTTCAAGGTGCTCTGAGAATGAAACAAAACCACTGAAATAAGTGTAAAATTATTTTCTGAATCCTTCCACTAACTTGATAGTGGGAGTACTCAGCATGTTAGTATGTTTACAATTACATTTCAGGAATCCTTATAGCCCTCAACTCTTTGATGGAAAAATGTAGGTTTAACTTGGTTATACTGTCATTCTTCTGGAAGTTCAAAGAAAATAAAAGTCAGTGATAACACTAACATATCCTCCAGGGCTAAATTAGAAATGTGTTTTCAGTCTCTGCTCTGAGACCGAGATGTCTCTGCATTTATCTCAATTTTATTTAACATAATTATTTATAATACAAAATACAAATGTATTGATTTACTTGTAGGTTCTAATCTGAAATAAACCAAAAAAATACCACTATAAAATATTCCTTTATGCCATCAAAATAAAAATCTGCTCTATAACAGATCTATACCAAATAACAAGTCTAGGGATGTGTGATATTTTTCTTAAGGCTCTGAATTCCAGAGTCCTATTGTAAAGCATATTTCCAAGACAAACATACTAAGACTCAATATAGTAGCAATAAAATTGTTTCTAAGAAAAGAACACACACATACACACATATATATATGTATACATATGTTTATGTATTTATCATTTAAGTTGCCAGTGTTGTAACTGATCCTGTGACTCCAGGGGTTTCCCAGTAACTTCAGAAAATTAACAGTTGGCAATACAGTAATTTCCGCATGCATAATTACTGCCTTATGATAGAATTCAAAATGTGTTGTAAAAGGATTTATTCTAAAAAAACCCCAAGCTGTGAACTGACATATTCCTGCACACTTACTGCAATCAAAAAAAAGTGATCAGGTTTGCAGCAGTATTTAGAAATGTTGTGGGTTTTTTTTTTTTGTTTATGTAATCCAAATTTCAGTTCCATAGTTTTAGTTTTTAAAAGGAAAAAATTAGAACAGCTAAATAATTGATTCTTAAAAATTATAATAACTATGATAACCAATAGATTTCTAACACATTCAAAACTAGTTCAGTCAGGATATATATCAAAATAATTGACATCAAATGCTGGCTTAGTATTGTTGAGCTATTTCTTCAAAGAAAGAGAACTCAAACTGAAACTCTAATTCAAATTAATCTGAAAAATCTTACTATAAAGTAATTTAAATCTTGTGTGATATAATGGACAATTTTCTTTCTGTACCTTCATATTCCAAATATTCCTCACTACAATCTAGGAAAAAAAGATACATTTGTAACTACTTTTTTCCCCTCTGCTGATGACTTTTACATTTGAAAAAAATTATGTCCCTTTTTATAATTTTGCCTATACAATGACTTCTTTCACATAAGTGGACTACTACACTTCTGCCTCCTGAACACCAGCTGTGCTTCACTGGTAGTTATTGTTGTAAGTCCAAAGCAGAACAACTCAAAAACTGTTCAGCTGACAAAACTCTGCTGTGCTGAAGCAGTAGGCTACCATCTGCATTTCGCTCCTGAACTCATTTTTATCTAATATATTGTATAACTGAACAATTCTACCTTATACTTGGGGAGCTTATTCTCTTTTCCTTCATCATTTCCAAATAGCTCATTTTTTTCCTTGCTATTATATCCACAAGGCTGCAAATTCTACAGAGCTGCAGGTGACTTTTAACAGAAGAGAGGAATGGATACAATGGATAATTTAAAGCAAGACAGACCTCAGCAGAACAGAAAAGTTGCCTGCAGAGTGAATGTATCCAAATTCTAATGATGCTTTCTCTACTGGAGTTTCTGTCCTGCTCTGTTTTGAAAGATATAGTTGTTCTGTACCTAATTTAATTTACCATTTCTGAACTCACTGACAGATTTCCAGATCACAAAAATTATCATCTTAACATCTGCCTTTTTCTTCCTTTATATAATTGCAGATAGGATTAAAGATTTTATCTGGTACAGATCTTTGTTTATTCTCTGCCCCTAACAGCTTGGTAAGCAGCTTCACACCATCATGTTTCACATTTGCATTTGATGCCAAGTCCCTTTCTACTGATTATCTCAGCTGGAATACCAGAGGGCTAGGGAGAAGCGAAAGGGTTTAGCAGTTATGTCCTGTAAAGGAAATAATCTGTTATTCAAAAGCGGTATGTGGTGGTCAGTTCTCAGAATTGCATACAGAACTGTGTTTTCTCTTACCCTCTGACCCTGACAATACCAAGGAAATGGAAAGCTGAAAAGTTAGTATATGTGAAAGACAGGTATAGAGATTTAAATGTAACTGTATTTTGAGCATGCGCTTATTTTGGATCCACATTTTTAATTTTAAAAAGTAAACCCCCTTCAACTACTCACAATCCTTGACTTGGCTCAGATTTGAAGATTGCAAAAATGTAAATACTGGTACTCCACAAAATGTCATGAATAAGATTGATGTGGTAGCTTTTTGCAACCATAAACTTTCATCTAATACAAAATATCGCCCCCTAAAAAGAGATCCATTAGGAATCCTTAAAGCTAATATAAATTAAGAAGTTAAGGAAGGGTTTGTCTCTCCTTATTTTTTGGGTATGGCTAAGAAAGCAACTCTTCTTTTGGTCATATTACATAAGTTTCTAAATAAAGACAGTTTAACCTCCAATATTGGTGTGGGGGTGGAGGATAGTGGCAGTAAATGCTCCAGGAAACAGGCCTGTTATCATTTTGAACTGATCAGTCAGGTACATGGTAACTGCCATGTTCTGTTCCACAACATGAAGTTACACATTTTATCCTGGAAGATCATGTATTTACAATCCATCAATTGTCTTCTAGATACTTCTGGATGTGGTACAGAAAGCTGTGAAACAAAGGAGCAGTTGAGGTGCTGACATCTTTTTACTACTAGTACCGTGCAGGTGGAACAGATTTTAGAAGGACCACTTGGGTCAGGGTCGATTTTGAAATCAGCCCCGAGACAGGAAATCTGAAGTATGAAGTAACTTCTTCATCATCATTAAAGATTGAAATAATGCTCTGAACTTTTGAGGGAAAAAAACTGTGCCAAGTGCCCCTTGAAATCCTTCTCCTGTGAAAGTCCAGGCTGGTGGATTTGTTCCAGTGTACTGATGCTTCTTCCCTGCCAATGTGGATAGGCTTCTGTATGAAAAAGAAGGGAAAGAAGAAGCGTTTGGAAAGGAGCTGGGATTAATGTGTGCTTAGGTGGCAATGTGCATAAAATGTGGCTAGGGAAGAACCTAACTGTGGGACTCTCAAAGTGTTTCTGGGTGCTGGTAGTTACTTGCACTGTTATAGAGCTGTAAGTGTTAAATTCAGAACTGACAGGCTAAAGAACCAAAGTGTAGTAGAACTGTGATAACATTTGGAAGAAGACTTATGTTCTAGAGAAGATGAATGGTTGAAATTAATATATATTTAAATATTTAAAGGTTTAAATGCAGGATAACCACATTGGATAAAGAAACGTGTTTCACTGGGGCCTCTGTGGATTTGTACATGCAGCCCCATTCTTTTAGATACTGAACTGCTTGTTTTAACATGAGGCTGATGGGGCTACAGAGAAGTGTGGGTAATCAACCAGCTACACAGATATATGAAAGCAATGAAGCATCATCCATAAACTGTATTTTGTATCATTATCTTTTCTATCTGCTTTCTTGGGGGGGGGGGGGGGGGGGGGGGGAAGGATCAACATTGCACCATAAATGCAGAAATCAGGATTAATTAAATTTTAAGGGAAGGTTTTCTTCACTGAAATGTAAAGCTGGTATTATCAGGTGGATGGAGGTGTTTTGACTGTCAGAGAGCAATTCGGTTTTCTGCTCATACATGTCGAGTTCGATTTGCTGTATCTTAGGAGTCTGAGTCATTTACTTTGTAGAGAAACAGTAGGAGATTTACATAGGATAATGTAGTGTGGCAGTTGGAGAGCAGTGAGGATACTCAGGGGTGTCTAAAATGTGTCCTGATACCAATGCTCAGACACCTGCATTCCCCGTTCAGGTCCAGAGAGAGCCAAAGGACTGTTGTGTTAAACATCACACACTAAAATATTTTTCAGAAGTCTATAATGAGTAGTAAATTATCTCCATAGCAGTATTCAAAAAGATGTGAAATAGACAACAGCATGTAAAAAGGCGGGCAATTTTTTGCCTCTTCATGACTATGCAGGCTTTACAAATATGTATTTTTGGGATGCACATTGACACACAATCTCCAACAAGAAGAAACAAAAATAATGTTGTAGAGGTGGAAAGAAATGAACTCCCAGGCTGCATCTATATTTCAGACTAGAAGTTCAGCATCAGTTGTTTATGTAAGAGAATGTTATTTTTTAATGCAATTACATTTGATTATTCTGGTGGTTAGCTATACAGATTTTCCTGTGGCTTCCATTGGACTTGTCCACTTAATGGGATTAACTTGCTCATTTAATTCATGATCCTATATTTTGCATTGCATAGCCATCCAGGACAGAGGACTTAAAGCTTTTTTGAAAAGCATGAGCATCAAGACTGTGGAAAGGTTAAACCTCTTGAAAGAAAATATCTGCCTCAACAATATAAGGAAACCAACATTTGTGAGAGAGTTTATAGCATAAAATGTATGACATGTATGAGTTTTAAGTGCTGATGAATGGTATCTGAATGGGCATTAAATTCTCCTCTTGTGACTATCAGCTCAAGGCATTGGTGTCTACATTTTACTCTGATAAAGCATCACATTCTTATTGGGAGTCATCACATCCTTCATTTATTTATTTTTAAAAAGAGCTTTATGCAAATATGTTTTATACAAACTGACAAACTTAAGTATTTTAAGGTAGTGTTGGATTTCCATTGCTGGACAAATTGGAATATTGAAGTTTTGTTACAAAATGGAAATAAAATAAATCTATATTCTTACAGGAAGCTGTTCTGTTCTATCTTAGTGCTCCAGACTCTATAAGTAATCATAAAGAAAAAACCTGAATATGAGATATAATGTTCTATATTGTAGAAAATATGTAACTTATTCAGTGATCAAAACTGAGATTGTTAATTCCCAAGAAAAATTGCCAGAAAAGTATGACCTTTGAAGAAAAGGATGGAATTTCAGAAAAGCTTCATAGTTCATGAAAACATAACAGTGTAGCCAAAAACGACAGCAAGAGGAAACTTTGAATTCTGTTTACTCATCACCAGTCTTAAGCATAACTCACACAAAAACTGTTCCTCCATTCTGGCAATATTTGGGCATCTACTTACGCCAACATTATCACTGAAATTAAATTGATAAGCATTACTTGTATCAGAATGCAGTGTTTAAAACTTGGAAAATGCTATTACAAGTATTTACCTAAATTAAATTGAAAGTTAAATAAATCCTATCTAAAGATTTTATTCTTACTATTCATCTCCAAGAACATTTGAATGAACTAATCTGTAACTACAATATACACTAAAAGGGAAATCAAGCCATAGTTATCTGTAACTATAATATTCATAATGAAAAAGCAAAGCAGCAATTCTGAAAACTGGGCAGATTTAGGACTCAGCAAAGTCATCAAATATAACACTACCTGACAATACTCAGCATTTGCATGTTGCACTGAAAAAAAATCAACTATTTCTACAACTGATAATCATTAAAGGTATGACAAAGTTATGACAGAGTACATAATAATAGCAGATTCAAGTGTATAAAGGTGTTCTGAGGTCTTAATTTCCTTCTTTAATTCTTTAATCAGCCTTAGCTAGAAAAATGCTAATTCCAGTGACACAACCGCAAAACATCTAATATAAAAAATAGGCTAGCTTTTTGCTTAAAGTGCACATATTTTCTCACACCTCCAGCAGAACACTGGACATCAAGTTGTATTTCTGACTAGTCTGTTTATACTTACTCCCTTTCAAGTATTTATTGTTCATCTTGAATCCATATCTCTTGTGCTATTCAAATTCACCTTTTGTTTCGCTAATCATCCAAATACTTTTTATATCTCTACAGATCTTTCTTATGTACCAGGAGATCAATGTGTATAGATGCATACATACTTAATGAAACAACACATTCTATACTGTTTATATTATTGCACAAAGGCTCATGGGAAGAGTGCTTGTTAAAAAAGAAGGGGAAAAAACAAAAAGGGATACAAGGGATACCTTACATAGGGTAATGCTCTCGCTGGGAATCAAACATCTTGAACAGGACAACCAGTAGCTGTCTGGATGCTTACCAGAGTCTCTGTTGCATGATTTGTGTGGCAGAACCTGAACTTGTCCCAAATCCTTATAATACAGCTGCTCATGATTTTACATGGCCACTTCAGGGTATGCATGACCAATTTCTTTAGTCTACACTGTGTGCAAAACACCTGCTATCTCATCTACATACAAAACCCAGTCCTACGTGGCCACTCCTGCATCTTCAGAAACAATTTCTACTGGCTGTTCAGAATTATCTGCATATAGTTTAATAAATTCTGCATCAGGAACTGATTTGGGGAGTTCTTGGGATGACCAGATTATCCACCCAGCATGCTAGTTAACACACTTACAGATAGAAATGGCGTCACCGTTTGGCTTGAGCACTGTAGGAGGGCCTGGGGGAATCTCCAGGGCGGTGTGAAATTCCCACCTGGAGAGGCAGTTACATTAATCAAGTGCTTTGTTGTAAAGGTGGTAGGTATAGTGGTATGAGTCAATCCCCTTGTATGAAGCTGGTCTATTGATCTACTGAAATCTATCCATTGCCTCATCTATGAAGAGACTGGTTGCATAGCTGCTTGGGACCACCTAAGGATTTGGACTGAGTGCATTTAATTTCACACAGACACACAGGTACACAGTTGTTATAATGTTAGGACAAACACTAATTTCATATTCATAACAGTCATAACTTAAATTTCATAGACCTCGGCATAATGTATTCCATGTAATTTTAGATGTATGAAGAAACATACTAGGGAGAACTGTTAAAATGAACAGAAATCTTGCACTGTTATCAATAGCAAAGTAGAAGCCAGTATTTAATACAATTAGAATCATTGTGAAGTGAATAAAAGGGATCCTGCTGGGACTGAATCTGTGTCATTCCTATATTCCCGATTGTAATTCTGACAGGATTTAAGAGATGTCTTACCTCTTGACTTCTCTAATACTAGTATACTTCAAATGTCTCTGGAAACCAGTCATTCATTATTTAGAATACAGGAGTATCTTAAATATTATTTAAAGTAGCTGCATAATGTGGTGATAGTAACAAATGCTATTCTTCTTTTAGAGTCAGAAGAAAAAAAAGTCATGCATGTATGTGAAGATATTATAAATCTAAACTTCTCAAAAGATGTTTATTTTCCAGTGAGGGTCTTTTTCCATGGGCTTAATAGAGATTTAAAAGCATGTTTAATTGAGTTGTTAGAATGTCATTTGCATACCAGTAGAATGCAAACTATATGGACTGCTCTGCTGTAAATGTTTTAAGGTTCTCTGACAAGCCAAGTCAATTTCATTATCACATTAAGAGGTAGGTGATAAGTTGGGAAACAAAGAAGAGGCTTTATTCAGCTCTCTGTTAGCTTTGTAAGAAACAAATTCTCAAATCACATAGAAATATGGTGTAGCTTTTTATATATGTATGAAATATTTTGAATGTTGCCGAGTTGCATAATACATATCCTATTATCTGCAAGGTAGGTGTTACAGATTCTTTTGCATCTAAAAGTTGCTTTGTTGTGGAAATGTTTAAGAAAATTATTAAATGTATTCGTAGGACAGTGCAATAATTTGTGTGTTACAAAAAAAACCATAGGTGAGGACAAAATTTCTGGTAATCATGTCAGTTCCCTGCAACAGCAAGCATCACTTTGCATACTTCATATTGAAACAGTAATATTTTTTTCCATCTTGCCTTTACTGAATTTTCCAGAACCTTACATCTCTAAAGGTCCTAATTTCAAATCTTAATTTATGCATTTTATACCAGCTTCTCCTTGTGCCACTACGGCTCTTAAGAACAAATAGCTTTCCCCTCCCATGTGTGTCACCACATGAATGTTTATGAGCAATAATCATACTCATCTCAGTCTTTGTACTATTCAGCTAAGTCAAAGGATTATTATCTTCCTTCATAAAATAGACCCATTTACTAGTCCTCTTCACTCCCGTTTTCAGTTTATTTTCATTATATACAGATGATTATAGAGTGTAACTTATTCTGCATTAGTCTCATTAATAAATTGTGAAACAGCTTGAGTATTCTCTATTGCTACTTGAACTATCTCTTGGAGTTGTCTTAGGGTTTTCTTTTTCAATGGTTGCATCGTGTGTAGGGCTCCCCATCACAGTGTGACAGCTTAAGGTGACTGCCTTTATTTACTTTCTGGTTGTCTCCAGCTGATTATTTTCTGGCTTACAACTGAGATACCTGGGGCCTTGCATTTTGTACTACTTTCATTACATTTCTATTATACAAGTGTTCAAGGTCGTAAAGTTCTTTCTATATGAAATCCCAGATGTTGCCTCACAAATTTGAACAGCAAATATTCAAGTGCAGGGTACCTGATCACATGAAATTTAGGTGAGATGAAGAAATACACCTTATATTCAAACCCAAGAATTTAGTATTAGTCTAATTAAAACCTTAGCAGTGCAATCAAAGAATTATTAGTCCAGTTACAAGTATGCTAATACTTCTACTGCAGATTATCCAGTTACTACATCTAATTTCCAATAATGATATACAGAGAGTTTCTATCATTTACATGTTTCTTTGGTGTTATTCTGACTTCTACAGTGCCCCTGTGTGTCCTAATCCTTTAGAGAGAAAATGGGGGAGGTTGCAGTATCTTCAGTATCCCAAGTTTTTTCTGGGAGTAATGTGTCATTAACATTGATGGTTTCTTCCTCCTCATGCAAGGTCTGCTTAACGTTATTTCTATGTTTGTTAACACAGTCTGCTTACTTGTTCTTTCTACATGGTTTTGAAATCCCCTATTATATCCAAACTTACTATATTTTATATACGTTGAAGACTCATTCTCTGTTTTCTTTGTTATTACTAAAACCAGTTTTACCCAGCTCCAAAGGCTGTGTTACTTCATTGTCCAGTAACCGACCATCTGTGATTTGTGCTTATCCACTTGCTCCCTTTTTTCTTTTCTTGTGCTTATACTTTTGGGGGACCTTTGTGTTTCACAGGTTACCTTTGCATCACACCATCCTTTATAACCTGTCACAGTATAAGAAGGCATTCAATAAATTTGGTTGAACAGAATGTGTTCTTTTTTAACATGAAGCAGCAGCCTGCTGGGTAGTGTTAAAGAGTGAGACAGGAACTCAGAAAAGGAAAAGACTGATTGGGAAAAATAATTTTGTCATTCAGGATGTCTCCTCTTGTTCTTAGTTAAGAAGGAAAAAAAGGGAAATACATTTTTTTCTATCAAGGCTAGAATACTCATACTAAAGAAATATGTTAATATTGTGGGTCTAATCTCAGCTGATTAATTTTCAACATTTTTTATTCATCTACATCCCTTTTGACCTTTTGCCTCAAAGCATATGTCACCAGTGACTGTCAGCTCTCTTTTTTGCATTGTTTGTCTGACTCTCATATATGGTCATAGAATAAACAATGGAAAAATTATGTTGTGCTGAAGAAAAGCTGTCTCTGATGTATTCTGTTACTGATCTTGGGGGTTAAAAATGTATAAATTTTGCTACTTAGCAAATTTTCTATGTAGCTATGCAAGTATATGATATTTTTTACTTGTATTTTCATCTTTTTGATTCCTCTGTATCACTTGTATAATGGGTTTTCATGGTCTTTGTGCTCTTTGCACTGAGTATCTAAGAAACATTCTGTATCTTGACTTTATTGCTTGCTCACTACTCCTCTTGAGTAGTGCATCAGAAATGAAGTCAGTAAATGGCCATAAAGTAATTGTTCTCAGTAGTACCAGATTACATTAAAGCAGATTAGATTAAAATAGACATTCCATACATTTCTTGTCACTAAAAGGTTTTTTATCGGAATTAGATGAGTCTGTAGTTTACATGGAAGAGTCCTATAGCAATCTTAAAAATATATGGCACTACATTAGTCAGTAATTGTCCAAAATTACCTGGATTGATTAGAAGAATGACAATTAAATTTTATTTATTAGACTGGGGAGTAGTACAGGGCAAAAATACAACCACCACTTAGAGCTTTTATAAGACACAAAGACCAGCCAGGTACCCAACTATTATTGAAAGTAAATGGGAACAGGTAGCATAAAATTGTTTATATCTTTGAAAATCTTTTTCATAAAATAGTTTGCTGCCAGTGATCAATCTTCACAAGTTTTAGTGTAAAGGAACTATTTTTATCTTAATGAAATATGGATATAATATCTTGCCTTGGTGATTCCTTGCGTGTTGACAATCTTGACTAATGTTCCTCGACTCTTCTCATCCATTATCACAAGATCTAATACAAATTCTTGTGAGATATTACAGAATGAGATAGAGGGAATGTAATCCTCTGTTGTCTCCTGTAGTTTTTTATTCCTGAGCGAAGTAACTGTACACACTAGCAGATGAAGATAGTATATTCTTTCTTCCACTTTACCTATTTTCTGTAGATGCAAATAATCACCATGTTAGACACTGAAGAATTAGGAACCTTAGGTTACAAGATTATATGTAATGTATGAAAAAGGATTTAAAAGGTTTAACGTGTTGTTTCACAGATCAGTTTGAATTTTGCCAGTGTCTTCAAATGAAGTAACACGCTGAATAAATTTCTGATAATAAGTCTGGAGGCTCACAAAGGAAATTGCATATGAAAAGCCTTTTTCCCCTTTGTCCAGTCCATCCCTACAAACCTTCTTATTTTGTATTTATTATATTGTTGTTTTATTAATAGTAAACTCACTGTGGGGAGTGAAACACACTCACACAACCTAGTAATGCATAGGACAGGTTCAACTGCATAGCATGAGTCAAATATTGAACCTGTTCCTTATTTTTCTGAAAAAAAACAAAACCAAACATGATGGTACTTTTACCACCTTTTCATCTGATAGGATCATGATGACAGCTATCACGAAGAGCGTGACAGACATAGGCTCACTTTGTTCTTGAATTCAAGAACCTGAAACTACATTTCCATTGAAATTCACTAATTATTAGTCTAAAGGTTATTCAGGAGAGAAGCATCCTCTCAATTCCTTCTGCCAAAGCTGCTCCAGTATGCATAAAGTAATCAAATATTAACTTGGCTTGTGAGCATATATAAGTCTGATTTTATAACTTGGTGGTTAGAGTACTCTTCTAAAATGGAAGAGATGTATAACCTTTTTTTAATTCTAATGAGCTTTTTTAATTAGACTTAAGTATTTGGGAGGAAGGGGAAGAAAAAGCCACCTACAGTACTTAGCTGTTTCAGGACTAGCCTCCACTCTTGGTTATCAGAGACGTTGGTTATGTAGATCCTCTATCATGTCTGCAAACCTGATGTGGCATCTTTTGTTTCCCCAGAAATGGTACTAGCCTCCAAAGTTAAGGCAAGTGAACGAAGCCTTTAATCAATACAACCAACTGAGCTTCCTGAGCTATTTGACTCACCATAAAATATGCTTGGTCAGCTGCAGTTTTCATTAACCGTGTTGCCTATGGCCTCTGTTTGATTGCCCTACTAGAAGTGTGAAGCCCTAATTAAAATGACCTAGTGTATCTGAAATATCTTGGCAGTGGCAGATATGGTGCAGGCTGTATGGAAACTTTTGCTCCCTGTATTTGGTTTACTTGGCAAGGTTTTGGTAGTGGGAGGGCTGCAGGGCTGACTTCAATGAGAAGCTCTTCCCCATGTCTGACAGAGCCAGTTCCAGCTGGCTCCAAGAGACACCTGCCACAGGCCAAAACAGCCTATCGGTGATGTCAGTATCTGTGATAACATATTTAAAATATATAAAATAAATATAACATATTTCAGAAGGGGTAAAATCACTGCACAACAGCAGCTGGAAGGGAGGAGTGAGAAAACGTGAGAGAGCAAGCCCTGCACACACCAGGTCAGCAAGGAAGGAGGGACAGGAGGTGCTACCTGCACCAGAGCAGATTCCCTTGCAGCCTGTGGTGAAGCCCATGGTGGTGCAGGTTGTTCTCCTGCAGCCATGTGGAGGTCCATGGCGGAGCAGATCTCCACCTGCAGCCTGTGGAGGACTCCACGCCAGAGAAGGTGAATGTGACTTGGAGGAAGCAGTAATCTGTGGAGACCCTATGCTGGGGCAGACTTCTAGCAGAAGCTGTGGCCCATAGAGAGGAATCCATGCAGGAACAGATCTAGCAGGACCTGTGAACCCTGGGACACCCACACTGGAGTGGTTCATGAAGGTCTGTATCCTGCAGGTGGAACACCATGCTGGAGCAGGGGAAGATCACAAGGAGGAAGAAGCAGCAGAGACATGTGATGAACTGACTGCAATCCCCATTCCTCATATTCCTGTACTGCTCAAGGGGAAGGAGGCAGAAGAATCCAGAGTGAAGTTAAGCCTGGAAAGAAGGGAAGGGTGGGGAAAAGCTGTTTTTTTAGATTTGTTGTTATTTTATCATTATCTTACTCTGTTATTAATTGTCAATAAATTAATCTTCACCAAGTCACAGCTGTTTTGCCTGTGATGGTAATTGCTGAGTGATCACCCTGTCCTTATCTTGAGTCCCATGAGCCTTTTGCTGTATTTTCTCCTGTTCCATTGAGGAGGGTGAGTGATGGAGTGACTTGGTAGGCACCTGCTGGCCAGCCCACATTAACCCACTACACTCCTATACACTGGCAGGTAAATAACAAGATTTTAAATCCAGGATATCACAAATGACACTAAACTCCTATTTGAGACAGTTGAACTAAGCCCTGCATATCTACCACGAAGTGTATTAAAACCTGCTGCGTTCTTGAAGTAATGAGGAGATAGTTAGGTAGCTGAAACCAGGTATTCCCCTGTGCATGGGCATGTTATAGTAGCCAGACACTGAGAACACCACTGAACCCCCCTGAGAACACCTAAATGGAGGAGAAGTCATTTAAGACTGTGGAGCCATGCAGTCAAATAATACAACATTGCCATTGTTAGTAACAGGCTACAGTCTTTGTACTGCTGTTGCAAGGCCTCAGAAATGAGGCTTGTCAGACTTTCTTTGCCTGAACTTTTTTTTTTTAATACCTAGAACTTAATTTTATATGGTTCATCTATAAGAGAGTGCTTAGCTATAGGTCATTTGTTTCATTTTTGCTTATGTTTGTGTGGCAGAACCATAGTTTTGTATTTAAAAGGAGAAACAAGCAACTAATTTGTTCAGAATGACCCACTTACAACTCCAATATGGTAATGTAATGCAAAGAAATAAACATTAGCTGTGATAGGAGAAGCCTTGGAAAAAGAGGAACACAGACCACTGTAAAGAGGACTAGAGGCAAGAGAATAATGCCAGAGGCACAGACTAGCATTGGAGGCACCATGCCTTTAAATAGTTAAATAATCTCATACCTAGAAATGGGCAAAACACATTTCAGGGTTAATCAAGAGAACAAAGAACTGTTCTCTATTATTGAAACTTTTCCGTATGTTAGTATTAATTTCTTCTTTTCTGTTTTTGTCCTTGTTCAGTAACAATTGAATCTGAAGTAATAATGACTATTTGGATGAACTATCAAGATTTCAATCATACCAAAAAAAAAAAAATGTTCTTGGATTTTTTTCCTGTTTGCCTACAAGATTTTCAGTGTAAGCAGTTGATAGGTAAACCAAAACCAATGGTGACTCATGGACTATTAACTGGCAGGAAAAAGCCATTAAAACATCCTAGGATATCACAAATAGCTTTAAATATATTTGTGAGCAAATGAGTCAAGACAATTTTGACTGTATTATAAACTTACTTCTAGACAGATAACTAAGGCATATACTTTTTTCAGATACTTGCAATGACTCATGCTATATTATTAATGTCAAGAAGAAGAGCTATAGTAATGCTAGTTTTAAATAGTGTTAGTGTTAATTTATTTTGAGTGTTTTATTTTATACAAAGTAGTTCATACTACTAAAGCCACTAGTAACATACATCTCATTTGCATGATTTGAAGCAAACATGTCCATTATGGAAATCAATGGACAATTTGCAATAAATTGATCCCCACAGTATCCCTGTAAAGTGACTAACACTAAATACATGATCTAATTGATTAGATCTTAAGATGCAGGCACTTGGTGGTGGTAGAAAACTACATACATCAGGGAGGGTGTTTGTAGAAGTAACATTCATAAATTAATACATACAAAAACATATGTGTACACATGCATAAAAGTTTCGTTTCTGCTTTCTCACCTCCTTCCACCATCTCCTAGACACAATCTCCTCTGCAAGTCAGTACCTGAGTCAAACAACAAAGACATATGGATTCAATGGAATTGCTAGACTACGAGGTTTTTAAACATTACACCTTTGACTGCAGGCTGTGTGTTCATTATGACGGTGGCAGAAGATTTCAAAGCAGATACAACATATTGCCCTGATATAACTGACTGAAAAAATAATAATTGTACCTGTTCTGCAGAAGCTAATGTTGTATTCCCTTTTTAGAGGTGGAAATGATTATGTGAGTCATAAGACCTTATAAAATCAGGGTTTATGTTTTTCAGAACTGCTTAATTCCCAGGTTCTGCAAATAAAAGACTGAATGCTTTAAGAAATTCTCACAGCTTTTTAGCTTTAAATGTGAAAATTATGTGAAAATAAATCAAACAATAAATAAATAAATAAAGCTCACTCAAATATTTTTCCTCAAGGAGGTTGCATGCATTCATTTTCTTTTAAAATTAGTAAGATTTTTCTTAAAAAAAACCCAAATCCCCAACCCCCCCTCTCCAAAGAGTCTGAAATTCAAAGGACTTGGAAACCAACGAGGAAAAGCAGTACTCTGTATGTAAATAACCCACTCAAACATTTCTGTGAATATTTCCCAGTCTACATGTAAAATAGTAGATTTTGGTTTTAGCAATCCTCTTTTTGAAGAAGATTGCTAAAAACCACCTCTCCCATCTCAACATTTTCACATGTCATGAAGAATCTAAGTACTTCTATTAATCTTGGCAGGAGGAGAATCTAGCAAGACTGTGTACAGTATCTGTTTTCTATTCAGCCTGAAGAGACACGCTTACTTGTAGTACTTTGTGAACTATTTATGGGATCATAAAACCCAACACCATAATAATGATTAGCTTTTAACTGGCAGAATAGAACTGTTCAATACAACTAATTTGATGCTAATTTAGATACAAAAGTCCCACAATCTAATGTGGAACATATTAACAATAATTTTGTTTGATTTGAAAGTTTCTTTATCATAAAGCTAACCCTGGAAATCTTTCTGGAGTATTTTCATGCAGGAAATTCGTTGTCTCTTTCAAAATGGAAATGAAGCAACTATTGAAGAACATCAATACATTTTGAGAGGACCAAAATGCAATGAGAAGGAAAACTGAGATCATTATAAAATTGCCATGGTGCATAAATGTGTGAAGTATTTCTTGTTTTGTGTTCAGAGCATTAGATTGACCTGCAAAGTCATATTATGTGTTTTTTTCTGTCCTGCTTTTCTCTTTCTATTTTTTAAATTATATGGCTCTGGACTACTTTTACATGATTATGGCAGTTGTTATTAGTATTGGTAAATAACCAATATTACAACATAATTTGCCTTTGAATACATTAATTTTGAAGTGCTTTCTGATATTATATTTTGAGGGCATAGTAATATTGGAAATTTCAGCATATTTGCTCCACTAAGGGGTTATTTCCCTCATCAATAACGTTTGGGTTGCCACAACTCCACTATTTCAAAGGACTTCTAATAATGGAAAACTAGAGTGTAACAGCAGTGCTCAGTTAGCTCTCACATGGAGAAAGCAAAAGTTTATCTTTAAAAAACACAAATTGTATTGTGGTTCTATTAAAACTTCGAGAGGTTTTACATAGAGGTTATCATGGCTTAACATAAAAGCATCCTCTTTTTTCATGTAAAATCAGTTTAATTATGATTAATAAAGTCAACACAGTTAGGGTCTGAAGGCAAATATGAAACATACCTACTTATTCCCACTGAGGAGCCCCACTTGCTCCTTGCCTTGTGAATATCTGCCACTTAACCATCTTATGAGTCATTACACTTGTGCATCCCTAACTGTCACCACTTCAGACTGCCAGGTTGTTTATGAGCCTGCACAAAGTTTAAAGCATATTATATGTATTTGTTCTTATTTGTATGTAAAAACTAATTCTAGAAATGTTTTAGAAAAGAAATTTTTCATTGTCCAAGTGGGACACAAACAGAATTTAATTCTGTCCCAGGAAGATTCTGAGGTGAAAGTATGACATTTTTATGCCTAGAAAAGCTATGTAAGGTTATTTTTAGTTCCTTTTATGGCTCCCTGTGAGTCTTACATGGCTTGACTGAAGATGACTTAGGGAGCCTGGATTTTCAAGTGGAAGGATACAAAATTAGTCCCAATACTGTTTTTTAATTCTCTAACATAATTATTATGATTCAATATTTGAATTGTAGTAATGTGTAGAGTCCCTGGTCAGGGATTAGGCTAGGCATGCTGAACACATTTGAAGAAAAGTGTCTTTCTTCCCCTAATGGGTAAAAAATGTTTTACTCTCATTTAAGATGTCCAACATAAATAATTTTTAATTTAGCAGTGTTTTAATAATGTTATCACTCAGATTCATATAGAGTATTTTATGGCATCTAATTGAGGAACACAGCTTGCAGCTAAAGATGGGTAGCTGCAATTGCTTACTTTTCATTTTCCTTGTCATGTCTTTGCTGTGGTACATTTCTTTGCATTATGAACAAAGCAGTATAGAATCAGGCTTAAGAGTTCATGTTTTCTCCAAATCTGTCATTATGTGCTAGATGTGCAGCCAGCTTCAAACATTATTCTTAAATCAGGGTTAAATTTACCTTCAGGTATGGGAGACGAGTAGGTGTCAAGTCAAGGAATACATTTTTTTTGTACCACATAAATGTAAACAAAGGTTTGACTTACTGTGTATAATATAAAGCAGAGCAGAAATATATTTAAATGCTGTCTGAATCTCTAGAACGTGCATTGGTCTGCCCAGAATGATATGAAGCAGGCATGCACACATAAGAAGGGTGGAAATACGCAGGTAGTCATTGTGGCACTGTGTAAATATATGGTGCTGTCCTGCTTTGATCTTGGCCAGCTGCCAAACACCAAAGCAGCTTCTCTCTCACTTCTCAGCAGGGCAGGGTGAGAAAATAAGATAAAAAAGCTTGTGGGTTGAGATAAAGACAGGGAGATCACTTACCAATTGGCATCACAGGTAAACCAAATTTGACGTGGAGAAGATTAATTTAATTTATTACCAATTAAAGTAGGTTTGAAACAAAACCTAAACTTATTACTTTTCTTTTCCCCTTACTCTTCTGCGTGGCATTTTACCATTTCTTAAATATGTTTTCCCAGAAGTGCTGCTAGCATTGTTGATGGGCTCAGCTGTGCCCTGCGGCGAGTCTGTTGGAGATGACTGGAACTGGTTCTGTTCTGTACAGGACAGACCTGGCCTTTCCTCACAGCAGCCAAAACCTTGCCATCTATACTCATTGTAGGTTCATGCAACACACTGTCAATTTCTTCCTGTTAATTATCAGTAACAATAACCACCAATATACCAATGCCTTCTTGAAATATTATTCTGCAGTCCTAACAGATTTTTTACTCACCCAGTCATGCTGTCTGCTCATTCATCTGTCTACTTGGGTTTTGCCTCTGACTTTCTCCATCCTACTTCCCTTTCTCATGGAGGGATCTTCAGTGTCTCTTTGTTTCAGAAGGAAGAGGAAAAGGAATGGAGGTTGTGAACAAGAATGAAGAAACTATGCTCTATATTAAGAAATGGAACATGGTAGGGAACTTTCTTGAAGACTGAATTTTGATTGTTTTATTAGGTGTAGCAGCAAGCTGTTGATGCCTATGGGAAAAATATATTTAAGAAGGGGGGAAATGCTGCACAGCAGTGTGAGTTGTGAGGGAAAAAAAAAAAAATTAAAAAGTATGAGAAACAACTCTGTAAACACCAAGGTAGTAAAGAAGAAGAGGAGGTCTTCCAGGCACAGGAGAACAGATTCCCCTTCAGCCCCTGGAAGAGACCATAGTGGAAAATATGCTTTTGTTGTTTTTTTGGTTTTTTCTTCTTTTAAACTACTATTGCATTTGTATTGAATAAAGGCACACTGATTTTAACTGAAAGAGAAATCCTACGTGATTTTTAAGTTACAAATGGAATTCTGATAACTTAAAGTAGCTGATGATCTGCCTCATGGATTGTACCTCAGCAGCTTTGTAGTCCAAGTATCTAATCCAAAGCTGAAATCAGTACAAAGGTTCTAACTCTTACAAATGGCTTTGGACCAGATCCTTCTAATTAGGAATGTATTCAGAGCTTCCTATTAGACATTGTTCTTGAAACAGAGCACCATAAGCATCATCTGTCTTTTTCACAAGGTAGTAATCTAGTATTGTGGCAATATGCTTACTGCTATGAACTACTACCGATTGTATCGGTCATTTTCATTATGTTTTTACCTTTCCTTCCTTTTCGCTTTTTTCATTTAAATACTATTATTTTCCTTATAATACTTTTTACATGATGGCTTACTTGACTTTTGTTTTTTTAAGATATCTCTGTCTACTCTTCTCTCCCCTGTCCTTTCGTTCTGGCATAACTTGCATCACTAAAGGTTTTATTTCTTCATTCAATTATTGGTCCTTTTTTTCTGCTTTTTTTCCCAAAACCCACCAGCATTTCTCACCTTCACAACACTTTATCCTTATCCTTTGATCCTTTTACTACAAATATCTTGACCGTTTTTCTAGTTTTCTATTTTTTTGGTACTTTCTCGCCTCTGTTTGCAGTTGTATCACACCTCTTTTCACTTGGCCCATCTCATATGTCTTTTTTCTTATGTTCTTTTTTTTTTTTTTTTTTTTTTTTTAAATCATTCATTTGGTGCACCAAGAACTGATGACAGGAAAGGATTAAAGCTGAAGTGCACTGGATTTTAGGGGGCTTTTTGCAGCCATCTGTTTTTCTGATAATTAAGATGAAACTCTTTCCATCAACTTTCTCAGTTTTATTTCACCTCTGAATTTAGTCTTTGTGTGGACTAGTCGAAAAGCAATTTAGACTTCTATATTCCTTTTTCGTAACAAAAAAGGAGGGAGGGAAGGATAATGGTAAATCTCTCTGAGATCTTCATACTCACTTTCAGTGGAAGGATGTAGATTATTAAATCTGCAGACCTAGGGATCCATAATGAAAGCAAAGCAAAACTCATTCCTCCCAGTATAAAACCCCTTCTTATAGTGCTTTTCAGGGAGAATACATTCAATAAAGTACCATATGAATTCATCTGTTATGTTCTTTTGTTCACCTTCAGCAGGTGCTAATTCTTTTTCTGTGGGTGTAGAATAAAGAGGAGTCATTAACATTGCCTAGGGAGCAGTTCTAGGGGGTTAACATTCTTTTCTCTATGCATGCATGTCTTTAAGAGGGTCAAACGGAGAGAAATGCATAGGGGAGAGCAGGAAGAAAGCCAAGGGTAAGCCTTATATGAAGACAGTTCACTAATACATAGGTTGCAACATACTCCCTACACTAATTTGCCACCTTTGATTGTCTGTAATGTGCTCCAAGACCCTCATACCAACTGTAATCAAGTATATACTGTCCAAACTGAAGATAGGAATGGAGTTTTATAACAAAGTTGTTGAAGTCTTATGGATTGTGCTTCAGCAGCTATATAAAGTTGTGGAAGATACTAAGGAAAATGTAGGACTAGACCTTCAAAATATAAATACTTCAATCAATATTTAAAACAGACTTTTGATTGAAACTTTCTTATGATTAATTGAAACTTCTTTGTTTGCTTGTTACTGCTTTCATTTCTTGCTGAAAATGTCTGATTTCCAGTTAAAATAGCAATTATTAATAACTGTACAAAAGAACTAGGTGTTATGTGATACCCAGACAGACTGAAGGGAAATGGCATGTCAGACGTGGCCTGGGGAAACATCTCAGGAGCTGGATATTCATCCATTCCTGAGAAACAGAGGGCATTTTCTCTGTTGCCTTGATGCTTCTGTAGTTGTTTGCTTCCGAAGAATGCAGAAGTTATAAAATACATAAAATTTTATGGCTTTCTGGGCATGCATACAAATTGCATATAAGAAAGAAAGAAAAAAATCCCAGGTACACTGATAAAGACAATCATTAAAAGTAATTATATAGCACCTAACTAATCCCTCAAAATTAACCTAAAACCTCCAAAGGGTGATAAGCTGCATTCTTTTCTGCTTTTTCGCCTGAACATTTCCATGTCACAGTGCTAAGTAGGAGGAAAAACCTATTAAATCAAAAAAGCAGTATCATGAATGAACTTTACATCCTCTTTGCTGAAATTAAAATGAACTAAGCTGTACATAGTGATAGAAAAGACTTTATTACTTGAAACCTTTTCATATTTTTGATATAGAAGAAACAATGAAATCATGTTACATAACCACTTACAGAAACTACAAGTGACCAAATTAGCTGGTTGTTAACTAAATGTGGTAGATCCCCCATGTCACCTCTTCATAAACATCATAGTAATAGCAATAATGTTATAATATGGTATTCAAATGCAGTGGGTGTTAGTTCTTATAGATTTTACTTGACTCTTAATCTTCTTGCTCTTTACTGCAGGATTATTTAGCATTGAAAGCATTCCCTCTGAATATAATGGAAGCTTAAGTCCTTATGTAGTCAACATCAGACTTGAAAATTTTTCAAGAGGAGTGTTGTTTGCGGCATACTTGAGAACAAATTTCCTTGCTAGCAGTGCTGTTTTGCCTCTGGTACATTCTTGGGAGTGTTGTGGAAGAAAACTAGTTTATAGACCACACAGGAAAATTAAATCCTAGAAGTCCTTACAGAGTCCTCTACTACACCTGAATGACTGGATTTGAGAATACCTTAATTTAGAATTGTCCTAAAAAATACTCCCTGCCTTACCACCATGATTTAGTTCCCAGATACTGTCATTCGCAGCATATGTCTTAAAAGTCTCTGACATAGGCAAGATACTCTGCTTCTTACTCATTCAGTTTTGATATTGCCTAATGAGAAGTGAGTACTGACTACAGAGTTGCAAAGTGACTCAGGTCTACCTAACAGTCACCTGTACCATAATCCAGTTTAGCACAATTTCTGGCTATACCTCATTCATTACTCGCTCAGGTAATGTGCTTGTACCTCCCAGTATCTGAGGCCAGAATGCCAAGCAGAATTTGTGTATAGGTAGTGGTGCTGCTCAGAACTGAAGTGTTAGTGTTAGTTTATGCACAGAGATACACATCTGGGCAGAAGCTTAACAGCAGTGAGTTTTACAAACCTGGGAAACATTCTTTTGGTTGCAAATTCCCTGCCATTGTGGGATTAATTTTTAAGCCCCGGACTGCAGTGCTACTACATCACATGGGGAAGATGAAATATTGTCAGATTCATGTGGCTCATTCAGAAGTCCATTGCTTCCAATCCGTGCATGACAAATCTCTTCTCTGAGCATGCCATAAAAGATATTTCAGAGCATTCAAGGTATTTCCAGTGTTGGGATTTCACAGTGTCAGCATGCAGAATTCTATTCAACCCCTTCTACTATGTCTGACCCATTTCTCATTGCCATCCTTGTGCCAGGTCTGTCTGCCCACTAGCAATAAACATGTGTATGGAGTAGACCTACAGATATTTTGTAACAATGGATGCATTGCTAATTTTCCTTCTGTACAACTTTTTATTTATAAACCAGAACTACTTCTTTTCAGGCACCTGTAATTTGCAATTAGCAAACCAGCTTTTACCTGGAGGTTGCAAGGGGGAAAAAAGCAGGCAAAACCTGCCTGACTGCTACCTGTAGCACTGCTTAGTCTTTTGCCCACATGTCCCCTCTTAACAGACAGTTAAACTCTCTCCAGGGAGAAAACATAAAGGACTGATTGCCCAGAAATCCAGTTCCTTGCTTGTAAATGTCATGGCTTAACCCCAGCCAGTAACCAAGCACCACACAGCCTGTCACTCACTCCCCTGCCCCGCCCCCCCCCCCCCCCCCCCCTCCCCCCCAGTGGGACTGGGGAGAGAATTGGAATGGTAAAAGTAAGAAAACTCATGGGTTGAGATAAGAACAGTTTAACAGTGGAAATAAAATATAATAATAACAATATGTCCTGGTTTCAGCTGGGATAGTTAAATTTCTTCCTAGTACCTGGTGCAGTGCTGTGTTTTGGCTCTGGTGTGAGAACAATGCTGACAGCACATGGATGAATTTGGTTGTTGCTGGGTCATGTTTATACTCAGCCAAGGACTTTTCAGTTTCTCAGGCCCTGACAGTGAGAGGGCTGGAGGGGCACGGGAAATTGGGAGAGGACACAGCCAGGACAGGTGACCTGAACTAACCAAAGGGGTGTTCCATACCATGGGACATCATGCTGAGTATATATATGCTGGAGGAAGAAGGAGCAGGGGGACGTGGAATGTTATGGTGTTTGTCTTCCCAAGTAACCATTACGCGTGACGGAGCCCTGCTTTTCTGGGGATGGCTGAGCATGTGCCTGCTGATGGGCTGTGGTGAATGAATTCCTTTGCTTGTGTGCACGGCTTTTGCTTTACCTATTGAACTGTCTTTATCTCAACCCATGAGTTTTCTCTTTTACTCTTCTGATCCTCTTCCCCCATCCCCCTGTGGGGGGACTGAGTGAGTGTCTGTGTGGGGCTTGGCTGCTGACCAGGGTTAAACCACCACACAATAACAACAACAACGATAATGAAAATAACAAAAAGAGAGAGAAATAAACCAAAACCAAACAACTGATGCAAACAATTGCTCACCACCACCTGATCTATGTCTAGCCTGTTCGACCTGTTCCTCCCAGTTAGCTTTCCCCCCAGTTTAAATGTTCCACATGGCATGATATGGTATGGGATATCCCTTTGCCCATTTTGGTTCAGCTGTCCCGGCTGTGTTCCCTCCCAGTTTCTTGTGCACCCCCAGCCTCCCCACTGGCAGGGTGGTGGGAGAGGCTGAAAAGTCCTTGGCTTAGTGTAAGCCCTGCTCAACAACAACTGAAAACATCAGTGTGTTATCAACATTATTCTCATCCTAAACACAGCACTGTGCCAGCTACCAGGAAGAAAATTAACTCTATCCCAGCCAAACCCAGGACAGTAATATAGGTGGTGTGCCTGAGGATGGTTCATAAATTCTGGGCAAATTTCCTCTTGGTGTTTGCCTCACTAAGGCAGTCCTCCAGAGTAATCTGACAGATCAGAATAAATAGGAACAATGACAGAAGCTGTTTTGGGAATAAATAATATTTTTTAGGTAGAGAACTTCCAATTTCAGTAACATTTTTTAGATCTATTTCTGGAAATAACTCTTAAACATTCTCTTTTCATATTTAGAATTACTTGCTTTCATCCTGCTTATTTAAAAAAAAAAAGATTGGGATGGTCAAATAAATTTATATTTCCTATAAAAAAGTACTGTGCTCTTGAATTGATTTAATTCAGTAACTTCAAGTGTGAGATTTTTTTTCATTGAAAATTAATTCAAAAGCTTATATGATGTGCCTGCAGAATACTGTTCTTAAATGTACTGCTAATTTATCCCTAATTTAGTACATAACTACCTTTAATGGCTTGACATGCCTCCCTAGACATTTTAAAATTGCTGTAGATTTTAGTGTTTTATTTTGAATATTTTCAAATGCTACTTTCTGTATTGTTCCAGAAATACATAGCATCACTTTTTTCATAGCCGTACAACCACAGCACTTTCCTTTTGCTCTGTGAGGTTCCATAATATCGTACATTTCCTAGGTATTTTGAAGAGAAAAATAAGCTGACTGAATCCTGGTCTTACTGATTGTGGAAAAAACCTAAATGGTATTCTTGCCACAGCCAGTTTCTCAACACCAGACAACACCTTTCTAAAAGTTAATTGGGAGACAAAGCTATACTCAGAAACTTTCTACAGGCCAAAGGGAACATGCAACTCAGATGGAGCCATGAACTTTTGTTAGCCTGCTTACTATTTAAGCAGTATAATGTTCCAAATTATTTAATAAATACAGAAAGAAAATTATTCATACATTGTTCAACAAAATAATTGTCACAGTGATTACCCTTTTTTCTGCATTATGCTTACCTTTACAGTGTCACTCTGGATTCTAAAGCTGGCCCTCCAGTCTACCTCAAGCAGGATGAGGGTATGGGTAATGACAAGTTTACAGCACATTGAGGTTTTCCTTGAGAAGAGTAGGAAGTTCCCAGGGTTGGGGAGGGGTTTCTTTCTTCCTCCTGAGTGGTGGGATTGGCTTGAATATATTTTCACAGTTTTTTCTTATCTCATTCTTTCTTAGACACTCCTAGCTGAAGTTTAGAAGCTGTTCAAAAGCCTTTCTCAGCCTCAGTTGATACAAGAGTAATTTGGGGGTTGCATAGTGACCACTTTTATGTGTGAGACTTTTACCAGATGTTCCCAGGGTTTCAGCTGCAAAAAATCAAGCAAAATTCACTTGATCACCAGGAAATCTTTACAATAAGCTAAAATTGACTCAAATCAAACCAAAGCCAGACAAGTCATGACACCCTGTAATGCCACATTCATATAAAGCCTACATCCTTGTACTAGTAAAGGCAAAGATCATATTTACTGGACTGCACTGATAGTCCTGAGACTTCACTGCAACTAAAGTACTCTTCATAAGGTACAATTTATCCAAACAGCATGTAGCACCAGTTATATATAAGCAGGATATTACTCATCACTTTCATTTCTTTGTGAGTGTGTTGTAACTTTATGAAGGAATTAGTGGATATGGACTGCTTTTTGAAGTAGAGGTATTGCTTTGATAGAGCTTCACTGACCATTTTGAAAATGCACACAAACTTGGAGAACAGATTTATTTTGTCAATGGAAAACAATCTTTGCACCTTTCTAATACTCGCATGTCAGCAGACATACAGCATGCACTTCTAGGTGTCATACTGCATAAGGAAAACATTCTTTTGGAAATATTTTTTTTCTGTAATGGGTTTTATTTCCTTTCTTTTTCCTGCTAATCTGAGAATCTAACCAAATAAATAGATTTATTTTTTTTATTATTATTATTATATAGAAAATATGGTTTTCTGGAACAATATCTTAGGAATAACTTTTGAGCTCATTCAAACAATTTTAGTTTTTTAGTTCAAACTGGTATTTGCCCAGGATCAGGAGGTAATGACAGTTATAAGCAATTTCTTCCCTGCAGAAAAGCCAGTCCTTTCCCCACTATCCATGTTAAATTATTCCATGGTTTGCAAGAGCTCTTTCCCAGCTTCTAGGAACAGCTAGGATGCTTCAAGTCTTTTTCACAATGGTTGCTCTTTATATGGGGTAGAATAAGAATGGGTGGTGACAGCAGGAAGACCGAGAGCCTCTCCTGAGTATGTGTGCTCATTTTTAAAGAAGTTTTTCCAGCATTTCAGATGCATGAGAAGTCAATCAAAAAATTCTAGACATCAGATTTTTTCTCTTAAAATTCAAAGAATAATGCAATGCAAATGGGCGAAGGGTTGTCACAGAGGAAACAAGTAATAAAATGAGTAGGTTCTTTCCTAGGTGGCTTTCCCCTCAGATAATCTGTAACAGTGGTCCAAGTTAAATTACCCATCTCATTCACTCTGAGGCAATAGTATGATGATTGTAGACTGTCTGACTTTGTTTATGGATTGTCTTCAGCCATTATCCAGAGTTTTGAGACATTGACGTAATGCCTGGGAACTCTTTATATTGTGAATATTAGTATTTAGCTAAAGTCTTTGCTGATCACACCTGCAGATACCCTACAAACTTTGGTAATAAAATGATCTTGCCTGTTAGGCTTTCCCAGTACATGTCCTGGCTGCTCCAGCTTGGTTGCAAGGACTAGCTTTAGCCAAGAAGTAATAGTCTCTTAAGCTGTTTGATGAACTCCATAACACATTGTTTGGCATCTGTTACCTTCCCACATTATTAAAGTAGGTTACTGTATGTTACCCTAGCTTAAATAAATATGCCACATTACAAAGAAAAATCTACACTTAGATTAACACAGTAAAGCTATTTTTTGCTGTAGAATTACAAAATATAGTCCTAAAGTGTTGTGGGGAAAAAAGCATCTACACAGTGGGATTACCTCAGGGATAAATGGAAGTCTTTCCTTACGTAATCATCATCATGTGAATGTAATGAAGGCACTGTTGAGGGACCTCATTAAGGGTGGTATTTTTTCTTTCAGCATTACTGTGTGAAACTTGAAAACTACATTATAAAATGGAGACTCAACTCTTTCATACACTTTGTGGGTTAAAGCAATCCAATAAGCAGGAACAGCTGTGACTTTAATCACATAAGAAATAAACCCTTCCATTATGCCCTGCTGAATGCAGAGACAGAATGCAATAACTAAACACCAAAAGGCAGGAGGCAATCAGTGGGGTATTTATTTCCTTTTATTGTTACATGATATACTAATTCCTGTTGAAGTAATGTTCATTTTTTAAAAAAATATTATTGACTTAGGTGCAAATAAGATTCATAAGCAAAATTCTAGTGAGTGTTTTTAAGGCATGTAAAGGTTAATGTCATCTTCTTCAACAGACTTTTAAAACCTACCTTGCCTTTTAAACACTCTATATATTAGTTTAACAATTCTCCATATGCAAATTTGCATTTTGTTAGTTACAATACATGAGCAGAAAAATCAATTGGAACTGTAATATGTTCCAGAGATTTCTTAATCTCTAAGCCTTGAGTAAGAAAATAAATCTTTCCTTCATAAAGTTATCAAAAAGGAGAGGAAATACTTACCTGTGCAAAGCCCAAGTACAGAAGTATTTTATTTTTTACAAATATTAAAGACCATCCTTGCTGCATTTGGTGAGTCTTTTTACATAAGCAAAGATTGTAAATTAAGGCCCACAGCTATAAAAGATAGAATTACTCTGTGTAATAGGGAAAAAAAATAAAGATAACTTTATTTCAAAGCTAGAAAAAACATGACATAATGGAAGCTGAGTTTATGGGGGTGATAGAAAATGGAAGGAGAAAGTAGTATGTGCTAGGAGGAAACTATATATTTTATAATTAACCACAATGCATATTAATTTGTATTGCATTTGTTTCCTAGTGCAGGTCTCTAAGATATTTTGTTTCTGTAATTGTGTGTATGATGTCTTAAAAATGAGGAAAGGACAGCACAGGGATGCAGGCAGTGGTGTTCATCCCAACTAACCTTAGACTGCTGTATCCGAGATAGTTATCTTCCGGTTCTGATACAGATAGGTTCTCTTTATGATTTGTCTTTAGTGCAGCACTAATGTTAAAGTTAGGTACTTTAGGCTTAATTTTATTCTAAAATATTTCAAGATGTCTTAATTAGTGTAATGTTTAACCCTGACTGGCAAGTACCACTCAGCTGTTTGCTCACTCCCCCATCACCCAGAGGGGTGGGAAGGAGAATCAGAAAGGAATGCAAAACTCCAGGGATGAGGTAAGAACAATTTAGTAACTGAGATAAAATAAAAACAAAAGAACAATAGTAATGATAACAATAACAGTTATAATCAAAAAGAAGGAGAAGGGGAGAGAAATGAAATCCAAAGGGAAGGGACAAAAGGAAACCAATGATGCACAGTACAGCTGCTCACTGCCTGCTGACTGATGCCCAGCCAGTCTTGGAGCAATGATCAGCAGCCTCAGCCAGCACCGGCCCCCCCTCCCCAGTTTATATACTCAGCATGACATTCCACAGTATGGAATACCTCTTTGGTCAGGTCAGGTCGGCTGTCCTGGCTGTGTCCCCTCCCAGTCTCTTGTGCCCCTCCAGCCGTCCCACTGGCAAGGCTGAGAAACCAAAAAGTCCCCAACCCAGAGCAAACACTATCCAGCAACAATGAAAAACGTCAGTGTGCCATCAACACTGTTTTTACACCAAATCCAAAACACATCACTGTACTAGCTGCCAAGAAGAAAATTATCTCAGCCGAAACAAGGATAGGGCAGGCAATTTGACTTCTAAAGCAGTTATCTCTCTCCATTTAGGGGAAGTGAACCCATGGAATCTAACTCCAGTAAATCCCATCCCCTGTGATTTTTCTCAGCATCAAAAAGTAAGTCTCTGGCAATGGTAGGAAGACACTTTCTAACCAGCCAAACCAGCCAAAACAAGCACAGTCATTTAAGTCCCAGTGCAAAATTTAAAGTAAGACATTGCACCAGAGAGTGAGATTAGGACAATGGGAAATTACATGAATATATCAAATATATTTGACTTTGAAATGCAAGCAAGCACTGTCTCAGAGTTTTTACATGAATTAAACCTGTTCTATTAATTGACAGAATTTAAATGTTAAAGTAAGATGATGGACAAAACAATTCCATGAAGTCCCTTCTGCCTGAGAAAGACCATTACATGTTTTTAATGAGTTTTACACCTAGGAAATTACATTACAGTGCCTATTTTAAACATGTGAATTAGCAATAAAATCTTGAAATGACTTAACTACATAGGAATAGCAATGGCCAGAAAAAATAGAAAGAAAACATCCTTCAGCTAAAAAAGGGTTCATGACATTTTCTTAAGCTTGACAGACTTTAGGCAAAATGGATAAGGTTTCTGATCAATGATGGGTCTGCAAGACAAACTCTGGGCAGCTGTGCCGGTAGAAGCAGGTCTACAGAGATGAGGTGAAAGCTCTGGGAGGACTGGTTCTGACAAGGGTGGGCTGAATAATAGGTGTTTCAAGGAACAAAATCTACTAAAGTCTGAAAAAATATGGAGAGACTATAGTAGAGCACAGAATGGGAACATACACGATTGGGTGACATTCATGTAGTTTTGTACACTTGCATTATGCATGCCTGCTACCAAACAAGATTTCCTTCATGTGTGCTGAGGAGCTACAGATACTTTTAGGGAGAATTTTACCTGACCTATCCTAGAATGAAATTAATTGTTCCCTAGAGTACCATTCACTGAAGAGGGAGCCTGGCTTGAGTAATTTGAGTATGGATGCCTTTGTTATACACGTTTAATTTTGTCAACATGGTTCCAAGCCATCAGTTTCCTCATTTGATAAAGTGTGAGTAAAGAATTTACATCACTGTAACAAGGCCAAGAAGACATCTCTAAAGTAAATTTTACCCATCATGATTTAAGAAGTCTTGCACATTAAAGGACATGTCATCCTCAGATGTCCTTTAAAAATCTTTACAGAGAAAGTACATATCAGCCTGAATGATGTTGGGATAGTTTTCTTCTACTGTTTCCAAAGCTGAGGTATATGAGGTGTACAGACCTCATTTTCCTTTGGAACTCATTTCTTCCTTTCAATAACTTTTACCTATTCAAGTAATATAAATAGTTGTCCTTCTTCCAAATCCTTGGGTATTTGGCCTGCTTGAAGATTTGTATCTTCTTACTTCACATTCATTTTTCCATGTCCTTCTGGGTTTCTGCATGAATTACTTGCTTCAGTATCTAATGAAAATGTGAACTCTATCAATCAAAGTGTACAGCTCCCTTGTGTATTTACTTACAGCTTTAGGTCAATCATGTACAGTAGCTATTTAGTTGTCAATTTTCCATTCCAGCTAGCCCATTGCCATAGTATTTTCATGTTTTTATGGAGAGGAGTGAGTTGGACACTAAGTATATTAGTGACAAGCTCTAAGATTTTCTAAACTCTTTGAACAAATATTTTCAATAAGACTGATTACTTTTAATGATTTTGTTGTTGAAGAGGAAATTATTTGTTAAATATATGGAAATAAGGAATCCATTAAGGATTTCTAAAGTAAAATTTTTTTCTACAATTTATCAGTTGATTATTTTTTTCTTTCTGAGTTAAATGACATAATATTTTAGCTGCATGCTAGGTATCTACACGGCTTGCAAATAATTTGCACTTTACTAAGGAAATTTCTCTGAGCAGTAGAAGACTACTTAGTAGAAGTAGTCTTTTTTAAAAGTTTTGTAGTAAATAAAATACAGGTTCTGTAAATGCCTGTTGTTTTCTCCCTGTATTTCTTTTCTACAACAGAAATTTATAATGGTAGACAGTTATCCATTTCTGTTTTCCAATTTATATGAGCATAAACTTGCAGTAGCAGCTTATACCTCATTCTATGTATAAGCATAAGGAGAAATGGTACCTGGTTTCCAGAGAGCCATGTCTTTCCTCCAGCTTCTTAGAACTAGCATGTAGGATCATGGCAAAGCAATGCTGCGGTGCCAGGAACACATGAGTGATGACTAGTGGAGGGGAGCAGAAGACAACAGCAATGCAACCTAGGTAGTATGTCCTCTTTCTTGTAAATTTCTTCAGTAAATTTGAAAAGACACAAACCCTTGAGTAAACACTGCAGCTCTGAAGTAAATTGAGTTAGACAGCTAGAAAAAAAAAGAAAAAATAATGAAGGTACTGACTGCCTTTTTACTGAAGAAGATATTTGAAATGGAAAAACCTCTGATCTTTCTGCTTTCCAGTCACTAAATACCTGTATTATAGCACCACAGAACACTCACATTAGAAACAACTGTCTTCCAAATGACATGTGACCCTTAGCATTTTAAAGTCAGCATGTCTCCACTGACTCCAAGGGAAATACATGGATTTTCTAAAGATGAGATTTTTCAGATACTAAGTTTTACCTTGGAAATGGTTAGAATGTACCTATCCCAAGGAAGGGTATAAACTGTCAGGTGGTGGACAGTTTTATCTTTACTATGAACATCAATGTGGAAGTTCAGTCAAAAAATCTGTTGTCCAAAGAGTTTTCTCCTTCATTGCCAAAAAGCCTGTGTATGAAAAGCATGAAAGAAACTGTTAATGGCACAACTATGACAGGATCTTAAGGCTCTTGGCCAGATGCCACATTCAGCTGAGAAAACTGTCTCTGATCTTCCTTCTGTGTAGACAGTATTGTGAACTATGAAGGATCAGATGAGAGTTTGCTGTATATTGTCAATCAGACATATTTTTTTGTGATACAAAAAGGATGTATCAAGTTCAAAAAAATATACTTTGAGTATACAGACTGATGCTGTTAAGGAATAAAGAATTAATGAATCTGTAGATGTTTCCAAGCCAGTTTCCTTGATGCAAGAAGAGAAACAGCTATTTGGAGGCTATTATTCTCCATTCTGGCTCACAGAAGTAGTGCGATACTTTAGATGTAAATAATCTTGCCAAATTTAGTATTTGCAACATAGATATTTAGCGCTAGACTAGACACTTTAAGGCTACCTTTAAGTTTAAAGCAAAGAAATAGGTACCCTTAGAAGGCAGTTCATCTATTCTAATTTAGAACACTACTCAGGCTGTCCTTAAAAAATGCCTTCTCTCCACTGATTATAAAAGGAAATAGTACTTAAAAATATGTACTAAGATGTGTTCCTACAGCCTAGCTACATTGCATCATTATCCTTAGTCATGAACTCGAATAAATACGTAATTTAAATTTATTTTAACAAAATTATACAAAGAAGTTGAAGATTACAAAAACTGTCAAGTATAAGCAAGAGTAATGACAAAGAAGAATGATTTACTGTTAAATTATGCTGTCCTTTATCTTGCATCAGTGAACTTCTTTTGAGTTAAATGAATTACACTAGTTTAATTCAAAAGCTACAGATAATCAAATAACAAAAAAAAATCTTAAAATACTTATTTTTTTGGGAATTTGTGACTGGTTTTGGTTTGTGGGGTTTTTTGTTAGTTTATTTGTTTGTGGGTTTTTTGTTTTTTGTTTTTTTTTCCCCATATATTTTTTTTTTAAAGGACAGAATGTTCCCAATCTTGAGTTACAGAAGTTCCTTCAGGATAAAGAAATCCATAGTCCATAAATGAAGTTCTGCTTTACTGCTGCTAACTAAGTAGTGAAAGAAAAAATGCAAGTCATCATTAGAACTCATTGGCTAGAACCCAATCCAATACATTTAATTTTAGGTAACAATTAAAGAAGTAACTATTGTTAATTAAGGTATACATAAAAGAAATCACATACTGCACTTCAAAGTAACCAAACAGATTACATTTAAATAATTTAATTATAAACAGTAGAATTTTTCAAAATAATTGAAACACAGCATAAGACCTGCTCTTCAGCCAGCATAAGTTTTATTATCTCTGTGGCAGTCTAGGAAGCTAGCTGAGGGTCTAGACTAATCTTATTAATATTCATAATTTATATCCTTGCTTTCTCTTATTATTTATAATCTTTTAAAATTTCTGATTCCTCTGACACTCTTAAAATAGTCAGCAAGTAATCTTTTGGTAGCTTACCAAGCAAATACTTCTCAGTTTCATTTGATGGATTTCTTCACTTTTCTTATGACTGGATCAGAATTCTTACATATATGTCATCTCATTGAAGCAAGGCATGCTATTTTTTCTTTTTTTTTTTTTTTTTTTTTTTTGTTTGTTTTGGTATTTGACATAATGTCAGAGATTTCCAATAAATATAGAAAATACCTACCTATTAACTCTTTTTTGGAAGTACTTACTCTAGGTTTCAATTAATGACAATCCTGCCACAGTAATGCTGTCCTAGTTACTGTTCAGATACTGGCTAAGTAAACAAACAGTTTTTCTTTGACTTTACAATTCTTGTGGAGCAAAGCTGCAAAACTTCCATGGAAAGAAAGTGATAGGCTTGCCTCTGAAGAATAACATGCATCTAGCAGCACCTCTGTCTGTTAGCTTCTTTAACTGTATATGTTTAACTGTGTATGTCTGAAAGATCCTTCTGGGTGAATATGTTCATTTTTGTAAACAACCTGTCCTTTCCCATGGCCAGATTTGACTTATCCTAGATATCATAATCTCAATGGACTTACATAACAGAAGATGCCATCCAAAGTGAATAATAGTCTCAGAAGTTGTCCCTGAATATTCAGTTTGAACACAATTCCAAGTACTTTGTTCATGCTAACAAGGCTTCTTTTCTAGTGGACTACTGCTTTATTTAAGTACAGTATCAGACTCCATATCATCTGAATCATTGTGATTTTAGATTGAATTTTAGATTGATGGTGATTCTTGGTATTGCATGAATAAAAATCTTTGCTTTAGAAATTAAGATCCCAAATGTCTGATGTTTTAGAGAAAGGTCAGGGTTCTTTCTTTTGTAAAATATTCTTTGTTGTAGCAGAAATTAAAGAAAATGTTCATTAAGCTCCAGACATATGGCACAGATTAGAAAACTTCTAGGACGGAGCTCCAATTGGTAGGTTAATATTCTAATGTGATAGATTAATCAATGTAAACCACATATCTCAGTTGAAACTGCTGTTCCAAATTGCCAATTTCATCTTCATCCAGCAGAGAAAATGCCAACCTTTTCTCTCTGCAGTAAAATCTTCTTGTTATAACAATGAAGCAACTCCAGAGTTACTGTTATTGTGAAACATCTGGTAACTAGAAGATGTAGCTCCTGTGAGATAAACACATCCCTGTAAAATTAGAAGAACTTACTGAACTTTGTTGTATTTCATGTTTTGTAATACCCCTGAGTGTGGTTGGGTCATAATTCCGTAATCACTTTGCCTCTGCACCAGAAATGAAACCACAGATGCTACACTTTACTATAATGGCTACCGCTTAACATAAATAAATGATCAAAATAACAGTATTGTTCATATATAAAGTATATACACCATAATAAATGCTGTGGGATTGAAAATTGCTGGGAACACACTAAAATAGGTGTAGAAGGCCTCATTATGGACATCATTAAAAATACATCAGGAGATAGAAAAGTTAAAAAAACCCCACCACTCTTCATTTCTACAGCACTATTTGAATTGTCTCCACTTTTTTTTTCTTTCTTTTTTTTTTTCCTGTTAGAATATTTTCTTCCCAAAAGAGTAACATGGTCTGAAACAATTTTGGTAGAGTCTTCTCCTTCATCGACTTAGAAAAGAAAAAGGAGAGCAAAAATTTGAAATTTTGTATTTTGATAACACAGATAAAAGAAACATGAGTTTCTAAGTAAGTAAAGCATAGATAATCTAAAAAGACAGAGAAGGAGAAATAGAACTTTGTACCTTTAACTTTTCTTAAAGTTTTTTTTCTTTTTTTTTTTAAACTACCTGAAAATGAAAAGGGAAGTTTTTGGCAGAGCCAGCTCCTCAAAGTGAAACAGTGCCTGAAATAATTATAATAGCTACCATTGCTCTCTAAGCACCACTTACCCTCTCATCCGATCTAAACAACTCACAGAAAAATTAATAAGTTAGGGTATATAGGGGAAAGTAATGGTCTTATAAGCACATATAATCAGTAACTTACTAGAAAAAATGTATTTCTAGATACTTGACACTTTGTGTGAAAAATAAAGAATTTGGAATCAGGTTGTTTTTTTTTTTTTTAAATGACTGCAAATGAAGCATAAATGACATTTTTAGATATTATTATACAGGAAAAAAATGGCAATCCTAAGGTACAGCAGAGGTGTTCTTGGCAGGTAACGTCAAATGTTTTAAGGACAGTTTCCCCAGGGATAGTTCTGCACCATCACTTACTGCTTCTAATGCATATTTCAGGAAACACAGTATATATCAAAAGGAATTACTTTTTAGTTTTACAAAAAACATCATACTGAATCACATGAGAATAGAATCAAGTATTATTTAAGCAATGTTGGCAGAAATGGCACATTCTCACGTTACAAAACAGAGGTCTCTTGTGATACCACCTGACTTGCCTGTGCTACTTTTCTGTGTCCTACAACTTGCACAGACATTTCCACCTCTTCTAATGCTACAATTTTGATTTTATATCATTTAACAACAATTTCAGGTTCACTAACAAAAAGGTAGCCTGTGGTGACTCAGGCCTTCTAACAAAATGATATTCTTTCTCTGATGTACAGCCAATCAAATATTAGCAATAGTGATTTATTTGTATTATAATAACAAAAATGGTTTGTTTTTTTAGTTTTTTGGGTTTGTTTTGGGTTTTTTTTGTTTTTTAAGTTTTATTTAGTTATTTAGTTATTTAGTTACTTAGTTATTTATTTATGACACTTTTCTGTATCATTGTTCCTCCAAACATAGTTTGCATAGGTCTAAGTAATAAATGCCATGGTTACAGTGGACTGAATCAGCTCTTACCCTGGGGGTATTTGGGTCCATCTCCCCCATAACTTTTCCAAGCATTGTTTTGGTAAAATCTTTCTGAGTTATTTTCTTCTTACATTAAGCAGAGACAGCAGTGCACAGGGCAGCAAGAAGCCTGGCACCACAGTACACATGGAGAGGAAATAAACTTTGGGAATGAAATAAACTGTGCCTCTGCAGTAGTCCTCTGTGAGGGAAGATTCCCACCAGCTTTGGAGCTGCAATTCCAATCTGTGATTTGAACCTCCAGGAAACAAACAAACAAACAAACAAACAAACAAACAAACAAACAAACAAACAAGAGAAAACCAAAACACCCCCTCACCACCACCCCAACCACCCCTGCCATCCCCTCAAATTTTCTGTGCTGGCTTGGTGGGGCCATTTCTAAGGCCCATTGCATATGTAGTGCTCAATAGCAGCACATATGGCACACAGGAAAATAACCTGCATTGTCTCTACCTGCCTTTCTTTCCTTTCATACAGTCTTTGTAAATAGGTATCTATTTGCACTGGTGTGAAGGGAGGGCTGCCATCAGCATGGATTTTAGAAGGTCAAAACTTCTGTGACTGTAAAGCCTGTTATTGCCCAGTAGTGAATCCAGCAGAAGGTAACGTCATAAATTAAGAACGTTGTCATTCCTTCAGCAATATACTGGGTTTTGTTTTTTCATTTGCTTGGCACAGTATGAGAATGATGCATATACGGAAGCAATGGAGATTTGTCTGGTGAGCTTTAATAGGCAATATGTTACTTTTTGCAATAGCAATTCTATACCATATGGCACACTCAAGTGCTGGAGTCTCTTCAGGTAAAGGTTTTTGATAGTTTGAAGTATCAGAAGTGTCAGAAACTCACAGGTGTTTGCTGATCTGGAGTAAATATAACCAATGACATTGTTCTACTATTTTTTACTAAAATGATATGATGTTAATGGGATATACACTTACTCTGCATAAATCTGGACTAAACACCTTCAGAAATTGCATATATATTCCCAGCTGGCAGGCATGTGGCAGCACGGTGGCCACCCAGCAAAAAGCAGTGTCCTTTGATTCTCCTGAACTTCTAGAACCTGGTAGAACCAATACAGCCACACAGACAGAGCTCCTCTTCAAGCATGTAACCACCTAGGTTTCCAGCTGTGGATTGTGTGAAGGACTTATTCCTACAGGTGGAAAGTGATTGTAACCAAACCTGTGGGAGGTGCCACTGTATTCGCAAACTGCTGTGCTTGGTGGCTGTGTTGCTGGAGGAGGTGGGCAGACAGACAAGTATCTGTATCTGAGAGTCTGCAAGGGAGGTTGCTCAGTGATGCACAGAAGGCAACTAAGTGTGACCACTACAGGGGCAGGTGCTGGATCTGTTTTGTGCCAGGAGGAAGGCAGTGTCACAAGGGATAAGGTTACAAGTTACTGTGCAGGTACTCAGTAAGCCAACTAGGAAAGATGCTTTCCTGGAGTTGCTGTTTGTGAATAGGGAAGGACTCGTGGGAGATGTGATGGTAGGTGGCTATCTTGGCCACAGTGATCATGAAATGGTGAGTTTAAAATTTTCAGTGTAATAAGAAAAAATGACAGCAGAGTTTCTATCTTGAACTTCGGAAGAGCATACTTGAAGCTATTCAAGGAGCTATTTGGCAGGGTACTGTGGAAATATGCTTTTGAGGGCTTATGAGTGCTGGTCAGTTTTTAAGAACCACCTTTTAGAAGCACAGGAGCAGACAATTCCACTGTTGTAAATCAAGCAAGCAGGGCAGAAGACCAGCTTGGTTGAACAGGGAATTCCTTGTGGAGCTCAGGAGGAAAAAGAAATTATATGATTTCTGGAAATGAGGTCAAACTTCGCAGGAAGATTACAGAGCTGTAGTTTGTATATGCAGGGAGAAGACATGAAAGGCCAAAGCTCAAGTAGAGTTGAAACTGGCCAGTGTTGCGTCAGATAACAAGGGCTTTTTTAAGTGCATTAATAGCAAGAGGAGAGGTCTAAAGAAAACATTGGACAGATACTTGTTGGAGAGGGTCATTTGACTAATAGGGATGTGTGGTGGGTTGATGCTGTCTGGATGCTAGCTGGCCATCAAGCTGCTCTATCACTGCTCTCCTCATCAGAACAGGGCGGGGAGAAAATAAGATGGAAAAAATCTTGTGGGTCAAGATAAAGGTAGTTTAATGAAGCAGTAGCAAGTGTTACGTGCATGGAAGCAAAGGAAAACAGATGTTATTCTCTGCTTCTCATCAGCAGATGTTGTTTGGCCACTTCCCAGGAAGCAGGGCTTCAATACATGTAGGAATTGCTCCAGAAAACAACTGTCATAGATAATGAATGCCCCCTCGCTCCTTTCTCTTAGCTCAGATGTCATACAGTATGTAATATCCCATTGGTAACTTTGGGTCAGCTGTCCTGGCTATGTCCCCTCCCAAGATCTTGCCCACCCCCAGCCTACTGGTGGTGGTAAGACTGGAGAGACAGCCTTGATTCTGTGTGAGCACTGCTCAGCAGAAGTCAGACACTGGTGTGTTATCACCACCTTTCCAACAACCAATGCAAGCGCAGCGCTATGAGGGCTGCTGTCGGGCTCAGCCAGACCCAATAAAGGATGAAGAAAAGGTGGAGGAATTCAGTGCTGGTTTAGCCTCAGTTTTTAATAATACTGATGCACCTTGAACTGCCCGGTACCCTGAGTCAGAGGACCACAGGTGTGGGAACAGTGACTTTCCATTTGTGGACACTGAAATTGTAACGGACCAGCTGTAGCAGTTGAATGTTCACAAGTTCATGGGGCCTGTTGGGATCCATCCCAGACTAATGAAGGACCTAGCAGATGTTATGGAAGAACCCCTCGCAATCATCTACCAAAGGTCTCGGGAGGCTGGGGAGGTTACTGGTGACTGGAAGCTAGCCAATGTTATTCTGATTTACAAGAAGGTTATGAAGGAAGACAAGGGAACTACAGACCTGTTAGCCTAACCTCAGTTCCTGGAAAAGTTATGGAGAAGATTATACTGGGTACTATTGAAAGGTATTTATAGAATAATACAATCACTATGCACAGTCAACATGAGTTTACAAGGGGAAAGTCCTGTCCAGTTAATGTGATATTCTTGTGTGATAAGGTCACTCACATAGTAGATGATGATAAGGCAGTGAATGTAGTTGTTCTGAATTTTAGTAAGGCTTTTGATACTGTCCCTCACTGTAGCCTTCGGAAAATGTTTTCCAACTGTGGAATAAGCAGGTATACGGTGCACTGGGTGAAGAACTGGCTGAATAGCAGGTCTTAAAGAGTTATAGTGAATAGGACTACATCTGGCTGGTGACCGGTCACCAGCGGTGTTCCTCCAAACTTGGTGTTCTGTTCAATATTTCTATCAGTGATCTGGAATGCAGGAGTTGAATGTGCTGTTAGCAAGTTTGCTGATGATACCAAACTGGGAGGTGCTGTTGACAGTCTTGAGGGACAAGGTGCCTTGAAGAGGGATCTAATAGGTTGGATAATTTGGCTATGATTAAGGGGATAAAATTTAACAAATCCAAATGCTGGATTCTGCATCCAGGACAGAGTAATGCCAGGCACAAGTATAAATTGGGAGAGAGGTAGCTGGAGAACAGCCCTGCAGAAAAAGATCTGAGGGTGCTGGTCAACAGCAGGCTCAACATGAGTCAGCAGTGTGCCCTGGCAACCAAGAGGGCTAAATGCGTTTTACGGTGCATCAAACACAGCACAACCAGCTGGTCATAAGAGGTGATTACCCTGCTGTATTCAACATTGATTTGGTCTCACCTTGAATGTTGTTTGCAGTTCTGGGCCCAACAATTTCAGAAGAATATGAAGGCCCTTGAATGCATCCAAAGGCAGGCAGCAAAGCTGGTGAAATGGCTGGAAGAAATGTCCTATGATGAGTGGCTGGGGAGTTTTGTTTTTTCTAGTTTGGAGAAAAAGAGGCTGAGGGGTGACCTCACTGATCTCTGCAGCTTCCTGAGGAGGAGAAGTGGAGATGGAGGTGCTGATCTCTTCTCCCTGGTACTCAGTAATAGGATGTGTGGGAAAGGCTCAAAGCTGTGCCAGGGAAGGTTTAGACTGGACGTTAGAATCATAGAGTGGTTTGGGTTGGAGGAATCTTTAAAGGTCATCTATTACAACACCCCTGAAATGATCAGGGATGCCTTCCACTACATCAGGTTGCTCTAGAGCCCCATCCAACCATCCCTTCAATACTTCCAGGGATGAGGCATCCACCACCTCTCTGGGCAACCTGTTCCAATGTTTCTCAAAAAAAATTTCTTCCTAATATCTAGTTGAAACCTACCCTCTTTTAGTTTGAAACCGTTAGTCCTTGTCCTGTCACAACAGACCCTACGAAAAAGGTCTCTCCCCATCTTCTTTATAAGCTCCCTCTAAGTACTGAAAGGCCACAATAAAGGTCTCCCTGGAAGCTTCTCTTCCCCAGGCTGAATAGCCCCAAGTATCTCAGCCTTTCCTCACAGGAAAGGTGTTCCATGCTTCTGATCACTTTTGTGGCCCTCTTCTGCACTCACTCCAACAAGTTCATGTCTTTCTTGTACTGGTGGCTCCAGAGCTGGGTGCAGTACTCCATGTAGGGTACACTAGAGTGGCTAAAGGGGCAGAATCATCCATGCTTCTTTTGATGCAGCCCAGGATGTGCTATCTGGGCTGTGAGTGCACATTGTTGGCTTATGTCCAGTTTTTCATCCACCAGTATCCCCAAGTCCTTCTTGGCAGGGATGCTCTTAATCCCTTTATCCCGCAGCCTGGATTGATACCAGGGGTTGCCTTGACCCAGATGCAGGATCTTGCACTTGGCCTTGTTGAACCTCATGAAGTTCAAAAGGGCCCACTTCTCAAGCTTGTCCAGGTTCCTCTGGATGGCATCCTGTCCCTCAGTCATGTCAACTGCACCACTCGACTGGGTGTTGTCTGCAAACTTGCTGAGGGTGCACTTGATCCCACTGTCTATATCATTGATGAAGATATTAAACAGTACTGGTCCCAATACCATCCCTGAGGGACACCATTTGATCTCCATCTGGACTGGACATCACTACCCTCTGGATGCAACCATCCAACCAATTCCTTATCCACCAAACAGTCCATGCATCAAATCCGTATGTCTCCAATTTAGAGAGAGGGATGTTGTGGGGGACCATGCCAAAGGCCTTAGAAAAGTCTTGATGCTTAGGAAGCATTTCTTTACTGAGAAGGTGGTCAAACACTAGAACAAGCTGCCTAGAGAAGTGGCCAATGCCCTGAGCCTGTCAGTGTTTAAGAAGCGTTTGGACAATGGCTGTAATTACATGCTTTAACTTCTGGTCAGCCCTGAACTAGTCAGGCAGCTGGACCTGAGGATTGTTCTAAGTTCTTTCCTACTGTGGTTCTGTTCTGTTCTGCTCTATACTGTATTTGAAGTAGGTCCAGACCCCTCAGACTTAGAGGAAATGATGAATTTTCATTTTTATTCACTATTTTTACTTTCAGTTACTTTGGGAATAGCTAAACTTCTGGAGACAATCTGTGCTTTTGTGCCTCAGTTTCCTATAAGAAAATGAGAATGCTTTCATTTATGCATTTTGAAGTGTATGAAAAACATAGACAAGTGTTATATATCACAAAACAGCGTACTTACCAAAACAGTCTGTTGCTACCTTCTTGAAGTCAGAACAACATTACGTAGTGCTAGGTTTTTTGGTTAGTATTGATTTTCTAATTTTTCATTTGCACTTCATATTTCCTAATATACTTTCCTAGCATAGCTATAAATATACTTTTTCTGGCTACTATGATTTACAGTGGCTTTAAGAGTAAAGATAGTTGGGAGGAAATAATGATATATTTTTCCTTTTGCCTTTTTTTAGTTTCGTAACTAAAACCAACCAACCAAAGACAAAAACAACAAAAAAAGAATAAAAACCACACCAACCATAAAAACTTGCAAGGTTCAATCCTGCTAGGTACATTTCATAACATAAAAGCCACATCATCATGCTTCTGATTTTCCGTCACTGTTAGTGTTTTTGTTTTGATGACACAGAGTTAACTTATTTTAACATGATTATTAAAGACTCTATTAAAGAATAAAATAGCCATATAAATCAAACAGCAGTTTTCCTAACTTCAGTGTACTATATCTGAACCCATTGTCTGGCTTTTTAAATTCTGAGCATTTCCTGGTTATAGCATTATTTTTTATTGTACCAAATAATATCTTTCATTAAACATACAAGAATAATGGTTAAAAATGTCTTCACTCTTTCTTTAACTTGCACAGTAACTCCCTGTGTGGTCCTGGGCAAACTAGTGGAAGTTCCTATTTCAGCTATTCGCAAGATTGCAATGAAGACTTGAGCAATGAATATAGGCATGTAAATGCTAATAATGCCCAAAGGTCTTGTAGCTATTGTATGTGAACAGGCCTTTACTTCACTTATTGACTTCATGAAGGCATTAGGACAGGCTCATGGAACACCAACTTTCAGAGCAGTCAGAGCTTGATTTCAATAGCAAATTCCAGCAAGGCAGAATTTTACAGGCAAGGCTAGGAGCTTCTGCTTCACAGAATTGTTATCAGACCTGTCCAATCTGGTGTTCACGTGCTGCACTGTTTGATCTGTTGATTTGCTCATGCAGAAAATGAGAGTAAAGCTATGTCTTGGTTACTTTAAATCTGATGTGTTAGATTTGTTACTGATAGGTGACCTTTTACTTATGGAAATAAAGAGGTCACAATTTCCTAGTATCTTGTAGTGATGCAGATTTCTCAATCTGGAAATTAATGGCAAAGTAAAACCCAATAATATTCTGTAAGCAAGTAATGACTTGCTGTCTATAGAAAGGCAGCTAAGCAGGTTACACTGAAACATAAATATGAAGGTCCAAAAGATCAGTAAAAACATATTCTGGTGTGGAGAATGAAATTACTGAATTTCTCAGTGCTAATTTATTTTTCTTTTAAATCCTTATGAACAGAGAGAGTATGGATTCCATACTGAATATAGATAAAAGGCTGCACAAATAAATTTAAGGTACCTGTATGTAAGCTTTTGTGAGATCTTTTGCTCATGTTAGCATTTTTCTATCAGAGTAACCAAATTTCCTCATATTCCACAAGTCTTAATTTTATCTAATACTTAAAAAAATAATTATATTAGTGACTCTCATAACATATTAATGGAGAGAAGCATTATGATACAGTACTAATTCAATTTGTTAGAAAGTGCAAACGTTAAGACTCACATTCATTTTCTGAAAAATATTGAGCAACCCTAAAATTACCACCAATACTTTCAATGGACAGATGCTTCTCCAGTGAAGATAGATTGGGAATGTCTAGTTATTTCAGAAATGAAGAAAAACAGCATTTTTTTTTTTAATGCAGTGAGTTATTTAAAAACATCTAAGAGGTCCAAAGTACGATTTCCCACAATACATATACGTTTGCAGCCTTGATTTTAATTAAATGCATCAGTGATGCACAAGTGTAACTGTAAGACTGGCACATCTATATGTATATGTAATATGTATATAGGTTTTGTAATATACACCTATATATATACATGTATATGTAATGAAAAATAAACTCAGCTTTATAGACTACACTCGTGTTTGAGTATTTTACTAGGGCTTGTGTCTGCTATAAACCAGCTCAATCTTGCTTTTCTGAGTCACAGCTTTCAACATGGCTGTATAATACTTGTTAAAGCTGGGGGGAAGAAATAGTCATAATGCGGTTATGTGTATGCTTCCCAGAATCAGGAAATTAAATCTTTGGGTCCATTCCTCTGCTAGAAAGGGTTTAATTTTTTTATCTTGCAGTGATATCAACAGCACCCATTACTTTTAGATGCCTCTGCAGAAAAGCACAATTCTCTTCCTGTTCCACAACAGATGCATTGGGTACCCACAGGAATCCTAGGAGGTACTAGACCTTTAGGCAACGCTGTCCAGATCACACTTTTTTCCTCCTGCTTTTGACCTTTTCCCTGGCTGAAAGAAGTAAATAGCATAAAAATTGTTACAACACATCATCAACAAGCCAGTAACTCCTTGTAAAAGGTGAGGAGAGACACAAATGTAAATAATCTGGGGTTTGCTGGTTTTAGGACTGCTGCTCTGTGTCAGTGGGTAGACTGTGTGAAGAATCCACATACCTCTAGCTCTGATACAGCCCCCTAATGGTGCAGATAACTTCCTTTGTTCCAAGACCTTTCTTAATGTTTGTGGGGTTTTTTATTTATTTTGCATGGTCAGTGCAGCAAGTTGCTTTTTAGCCATTTTTTTTTTTTTTTTTTTCTACTTAGGTACCTTTTTCCTGCTATTTCTGCCTTGCTGTATGAGAGGACTGACCATGTTATTACAGTGTTTTCGATCTCGTTGTGAATGTAGGAGCTGTTGGGACAAAAAAAAATTGCATGACACACACTTACTTCTTTAGTGGTGTTAGCTACTGAAGGAAAGGGAAAGAGTCAATAGGGTAGGAAGGGGAATTTGGGAGATGTCAGTTAAGATAAAGAAGCCAAAATATCATTAGTTTCTATTGTATCCTCCTCTGACAAATTCTGAGTACCTTCTGGTTTCCCTACTTGGCATGCAAGTCCCTTCTTCAAAAAAGCAGAAGGTACCGAAAGGATCTAGTAGGGCTGCACCATCATTGGCAACATTTTCCTACATAAGGTACCTCAGTTATATGTAAAAAGAAAATAAGTTTGGGGGAAGATAATCAATAAAATGAAGGAGAAAATAGAAAAATGACAGGAAATAAGGATGACAGAAAAATGGAAATGAATGGCAACTGAGAAGAGACACGCAACCCCCTCCCCAAAAAAACCCCCAAAACACAAAGCCAACAAACACAAAAAAAACCCGCTACAGAATCAGTGATATAGGAAAGAGGAAAGAAATTGGAAAGCAGAAAAAAACCCTTAGGAAGATCAACTTCACACATAGTGGCTGATGTGAGAAATAATTAAATATGTTCTATGAATGAAGTGAGATGGCTGGAATTTTAAAGGATATTGGCATAATACTTTAAAAAAGTCTGTTCCTTCATTACATTTGTACTTCATTAAGTGAAAACTCAGGTCTTTCAAATACTTTTATGTTATTTTATCTTAATATGAGGGCTGGACATGAAAACCGGTTCTGTTTTCTTTTTCAGATTTTTACAAAGTGGAATACAATTTATACTAGTTTTTTCTGGTACTTCTCTTTGTTATACTTACTACAATATTATTTTTTTCTTCTCCATTTCCTCTTGCTCTTCTATTTGATTTAAAAATGGCTGAACAGGAAAATCTCAGAACTTTTCCTTGTTTCTCTCTATTTTAAGCTTACAAAATTGGTTCAGAACTTTTTAGGCACATTCTTAATTTCCTTATTCAGTCTTACACTGAAATTTTAGCCATATGTTAGCAACAACTGGAGTTTAAAATTAGAATCTTTCACAGATTCGGGACAGAGTGGGCTACAACATTTTTTGTTGTAAACAGAGGAGTGGGGAAAAAAAACATGTAGTGTTATTGACTGGATAGAGGTTGACAAAAATGCAAATGGCAGACTTTATTGTCAATAGGTATGGTTATAAAGTGGTGGAGGTGAGTGGGATACTGGTATTCTGGCCACAGTTCATAAGCTCTGACAAAATACTGTATTCTAGTGATACTTCATGTAAGCTAGGAGGCATGCGGCCAGGGTGCAGAGAAAAGCATTCATACAGATGTTGTTATAAAAGAGACTAATGATTGATGAAATTTACATGAAGAGATGAGGATCTCACTTGACTGGTTTGCACTGCAGCATACAGAATGCAAAATGTATAAGAATACTTTTTTTTAACTTTAATTTTCTAATATTTTTGTCCACAGCTCCTATATATGTTAAGCGTCTGGTTTCCCCTGCAGTCTACTTTACAGATTGCTAATCTATAAGGGAACAATAAACCACTGTGCAATAGGATGTTCTGAAAGATAACAGTTAACTCACCAATTGGTAGTTTTTCTCCTGTGCTTTTCACAATCTTCAACTATTTCTATGGTTGTTGCCAAACCAAATTTATAAAATAAATGAAAATGCTTTTGCAAGAAATTGAAGTGATTCAGGTATTTTTAGAATGTCATATTCTAAGTTTAAGCATGAGGAGCAATAAAATATATTTCCTACCTGAAAATATATGTAGGAAAAAAGACACTTTGGTTTATCTTTTGACTTATTCCAGTGGGTAGATATTGAAAAATTATTTATCTCTGGTCTTGTATGTGCTGTTACTACCGAGAGGAAGACTGAAAAAAAGTACACAGATTTGAAGTAGGAATATTGAGATGTGAGGTGGTTTTTGGGATCTTATGTGAGTTTGTGTGCTGAACTGACCCCATGCAAAGTTTTGACTCATGCACAACTAGTGCACAGTTCAAATAATTTGATTTCCTATAAACTGTTCTTCTTGGCTGGAGAAAATATTTCAAAATTTTCTAAATGTAGCATTTTAACATTTAAATATATTTGGAGCTATAATTCTTCTAAATTTCCAGATTTAAAATGCTTTACTAACAAAGCTTCAAATAAATACGTTATGTTGTAAAATAATACTACAATCTTTGTAATATTTACTTTTTTCTTGTATATGGATAAATAACCATTTAACAAGTTAGTATTTCTAATGAAATGGGAACACTACTTAGACCTGAATGTAAAACCTTGCCTCAGTCTGCTTCTGAAAAGGAATTGAGGAGTCACTTGAACTTGTTCATTAAGACAGGAGAAAAGTTTACAAAATTCTGCTTTTAAAGAACGAAGTATGGTAAACAGTTTCACATTCCACAAGAGATTCTTGCACTTCTTTGTGAAATGTGGAGAATGGAGGGGGAGAAAAAAGAGGAAAGAAGCTGTGGCCAGAAAAGCAAAGTAAAATAGATGCTTTAATCATATTCACAGCGCTCTCTCTCTCCACCTTTACCCCAACCCCCCACCCCCACCCCCCACCCCCACCCCCCACCAAGTCATACAAATCCTACTCAGAAACTGAAAATACTTTTCAGATAGTGACTCAGGTAATGACTATGATTTATTTTACCAAAGTTCAGTTCTCACAATCTGTTAGTCATGTAACTTCTATGGGTATCAGGGAGAGACAGTAATTTCTGAGAAGTAATTAAGTCTGTTTTAAAGTAGATACTCCAGTTAGGTATGAAAAATTGCTTTCTGGAGGTTTCTGTATCTAGTATTTGCATAGGGGTCTCAAATCTAATAAAACCAAACCAAATTAAATCAAATCAAAGTCCAGGTATAAAAATCCAGTGGCATTTATAATGTCCCACAGTATCTCAGACATCTTCACAGAACTGACAAATATGAAACAGGGTTTATGGGAATCACATACTTCTGAAGGAATAACTGGGTGGTAGATGGGATACCCTAAAGCACCTCAGCTATCACTAGACACCTGTCTGTGGGAAACTAAGAGAATCCAAGGAGATTAGACAACTACTTCAGATTGGATGCTTAACTCTCCAGAGGTGGGATTAAACAGATCAGATTAATTCATGTTCATTTAAGTGTCTACAGTGATACTTTGATATGTAAACTGAATGTCTAAGTTACCATTATAATAAAAAAAGACTGGAGATCCAGCTCACTAATGCCATTTAGATCTTTAGAATATCTCACTTCCAGTTGCTACACCAGAAAGATTTAAATCTCTCGTAGGTTTTGTGTCATCTTCCTCAGTTCCATATAGATACATCCAGTATCCTAGCACGCCTTAATGACATTTCACATTGATTTGAGGGCAACCTAGTTGAGTTCTAGCTCTCCATTAGCTACAATGGAAGTTTGTGACCCCTGCTTATATATACTGGATCTAGATATCATGATCTGGAGCTGAATACTGTTCTAAATGTATAAATTTAAACATGATTTATTACATTCTATGTTTCAGATTATATGTCATAGCCCAGATTAGGCTACAAAGTTTGTTATCATCCCAAATTATGTCATGACCTTTGTCAAAGCACTTTTCAGTATAATTTCTGAGGCAACTTGACAGCCTTTGATCTGATGTTTTTCAGATAGATTTCATTACACTATTTTTTTTGGCCTCATTTTCCATTAGATGACAGTGGCCTAGTTATTTGCCTGTAGCCCAACGATATACATCATCATAAAATCACGCCTGCAGAGATTGTAATGATTTATTATAAACACTACAGTGTGAATTACATGCATTCTAATAAGTCTCCAATTATTTACGTAGTGTATTTAAAGCCTTACCTTATCAGTAAGTAACATGAAGTTTAAAGAATGCTGAAGGTTCTTATCCTGCACATACCCATACTGTTTTCAGCCATTTTAGCCACTTAATGAATACAGCCCCTTACTGACATGTTAGGCAAGGAAAAGTGAGCCAAGAGTGACAGCAAGGAGGGCAGGGCAGTGCCGTCATGGACTGACCTGCAGCATCCAAGCAAGAAGAGCGGTGACTGGGGTCAGCCAAGAGTCCCACCATCACTAGACGGGGTGATGGTCATGAGATAGGTCATGACTAGCAAGGCACAAGGGCTAGCAGAGCATATCTACAGCACAGGACAGCCCAGGCCAGGAGCCACGGCAAGGGCCTGAGATGAAAGACGCAGTGGGGGAAAGCTGTAGGTGTAGCTTCTCATGGCTTTTCTCCCAACAGTGTGATTCAGCTGCACCATATCAGAGCTGATCTTGAACATAAGTAAGCAAATCCCTGGCAAGAGAAAGTCCTTGCAGAGCAAGATTACTCAAAAAGACTGTTCCAGCCTTACCAGGGCAATCACAGCCTAGTTGATGCAACCAGGTCTCTGATATTATTGCCATATACTTTGTCATAGCAGAGTGGAGGATTTTGTAGGACAAATATAATGATTTCAAATCTGATTAAATTGAATTAATAAATATTTTAAATATTCATAAATACATATTTAAATATATACTGGTTTTATGTAATCAAAATGAGCTTAGATTTTTTTTATTCTAATATTGACAGAAAAAAATAAAATTGAACAAATTATCATATCTGAACAGTCAGTTTAACTTTTAAATTTCATCCTTTTTACCCCTGATTCCTTCAATGGTACAAGCAGATAACATTTTTCTCTAAGACTACAATGGATGGTTCAAATTAAAGCCACATCAGCTACAGGGAAGAGTGAAAGGACTATAGATTCTCTTGGTTTTTTGGTTATACAAATCAGCAACCAGGCCAGGGTGTGCTGCAATACCTCCCTGTCTTTTGGACTAAATTTTTTTTTTCAGAAACAGGATGGAAGGAAGAGGAAAAGAAATGATAGGAGGACTGGCATGTGCACAGTTTAAGAATAGTTTTAGTTTATATGCACATAAAAGTAAAGGTCTTGTATCACTGATTAATAACTACATTCAACCCAGGTTTATATTCAGTAGTGATTGATGGTTTTGACTGTAGTTTTTCACCATCTGCTTTTGTTTCTCTGTCTCTCAATTTCTTCCTGCTTCTTTATTGCTCTTTGTTTCTTTCATCCATTCCAGATGTTCCTCCGTTTTCAGGGGTTTCTTCATTCTCCTCCTCTGTTTGAAACACTCCTTTTGAAGATGATGGAAACTTAGTCTGCCTCCTTTGTTTCAAATATGCTCTTTAAAAGTCATTTCAGACAGTACACTATGTAAGATGGACAAGAAATAAAATATACCTAATACGAATGCAGAAAATTATGCAAGTTTATTATATTGCCCATGGAACAGCCAGACTACCATCTTTACATAGTCTCTACCTTATGAGAAGCAGCACTGTGCCTTACTCTGGCATTGAACATCCTATTTTTTGATAGAGAATTAACTCTAAAAATCAAAACTTCTGTCTTCAGAGTACAGATAAACCTCTTGTGGAGAAGGCATTACTGTAATTATTCTGAGGTACATAGCCCATATCACTGCAGTAATAACAATAATTCTTTGATGAGTTTTTAGCTTTCACTGTACATATGCAAGAAATAATAGGTTATGTCTTAATAAGCTCCAAGTATAACATATACCTAGAAATACATATAACATACCTATATAATGCTTAGCCTTGGAATGGTGTAAACCACAATACTCCCAGATTAAACTCCTGTTGAACACAGATAAATATAAGTACTTATGTTTAATTTATACCCTTAATTTCTGAGACTAAGTTCCCACTTATTATTATGTTAGTTTCAGAAAAAGTGTGTCAGAAAAGATAACACTCCAGACAAGCTAGTTAAAATGGCAAAATTAAAAAAAATATTCCTTCAGGTTAATCAAATATATATATATAGGTAATTACTATTCAAAGATGCAGTCTAAATGTTAATCTGACTTCTCTACTGCGAATCTTAAGGCCCTATTATGATATGATTAAGTTTTTCTTGTAGGAGGTATCCTAGATATTTAAAGAAATGTCACAAATTGTAGAAGTGCTCTATATTGAAAACCGGTACAAGTTATGTCACATGGGAGCTCTCTAATATAAAGTGCTCCAATTCTCTCCTTCACAATGTCAATGCTCTTCTAATTTTTAGAAGTATCTATGTTTTCTAGGATTGTAGTTCTGTCTTAACTGAAGGAAATTTTGTTTACCTCTGTTCTGACATGGATGTAAGATAACTGAGATCATGTTCCTTTCTGGAGACATTTACATTCAGGGCTACAAAGTACCTTGGCCCACGTGGCCATGACAGTAACATAGTCTTTTACCACATTCAGAAATAAAATGAGAGAAAATTCATTTGAGTGTTGAATTGTTGGTAGGTAGGGGGTTTGGTTTTTTCCCTTTTTTTTTTTTTTTTGCTTTGTTTTTTTGTTTTTTGTTTTTTGTTTGGTTGGTTAGTTTTGGTTTTAGTAAAACATACCAACAAAGCTACATTACAATAAAGTAGTAAATAATCACATGAAATACAGCTGTTTGTTTTTAACCAAAATAAACCGCCCCCCCAGCATTAGACCATATGTACCAATTAGCTGTCATATCATAAAATCATAATATCACCATGGTATTCATTGTTTTCTGCTCACAGGCTGTTATCCTACTTCAATATTACATAAGGCCAAATTATCTACTGACTTGGACAGAAACATTGTCAGGTCTCCTCTCATGCCTTGTGTGGCTAAGAAGCAAAACACTGTGATGGAATCTTCTGTGTGTAATAATTTATATAGAGATGATCCTTTTGATATTGCAGAGTCCTTCAAACATCAGTGTCAAATAAGTTGAGCAGTGTTCTCATTTCACCAAGGCACAGCAAAAGATTAATATTATAAAGAAAGTGACTGGTAACAATTTACTGTACATCATTCCTAACACATTTCACAGTTTTAACCTTGAGACATGACACTTGATGCAATGTCAGATGCCATAGTGAGAAAAGTATTCTTCACAGCAAGCCTCAGGCTACTTGTTGGTAATTGGTTTCATGAACATTTAGAAAGTGATGAAATCATTTTGCCCATTTATATTTGAAATGACTGTCTCAAAAAGAATATTGGCCTACTAGGCAGTATGCCATCATGTCAAGTGTTCCATTTATTTTTTGAAAATCATCATAATCTAAACCACTACACTCAAAATCTTATTTATGGGCAAAGAGGAAGCACATTTTATATATACCTAAAACCGAAAATGTATTGTTAATGTAAGGAAACTCTTAAGAATCTCATGATAATTAGTCCAGGTCTGATTGTTACAGAAAAAGAAAGAACAATGCAGTTAAAATTGTTACATACACACATTATTTTCTACCGCTCTTTTCCAATGTTATGCTCACCATTCCTCTCTCATGTGGTTACAAGATTGTTTATTAGCTTGGTGGTAGTGGGATGTTATGAAGAGTCACCAGCACCTGGAGTCTTTCCAAGAGAGATATGATAGTTGTGTTAATGGTTTCTGCTTCTTCATTCCAGGGTCCATTTGTGGTCATTTAAAATGTTTGCTAACATATTTTTACACCTTGCTCTTTCTTCACTGGTGTGCATCTCCACGTCACATATGAATTTACTATATATGGTGCTTTTTGTATATTTTAGACACTGTGTCTTTGTTCTATTTGTTACCCCTAAGATAATTTTTTTCCAGCTCCAGGTTTGCATTTCTTTTACTGACCATGGATGAGTTTACAGCTTTGTGCTTTCTGGTGTCAGCCATGTGCCAGCCTCATGCCTTACCCTTGTGTGCATGTATGAAGACATCCCCCCATTCTCCTTCAGACTGCTTCCTGCACTCTTGTTTTTCCAGACCTCTGCCGTTATACCAGGCCTGTACTTCTCTACATCATTATGTTGGAATCATAAATGTCTCATTCTTCTCAGAACAATTGCTTGTTACTATATAAAACTATGGTTGCACCAAAGATTACAACAATTTTTTGTCTGAAGTACATTATTATGGATTTATATTGATTTTTTCTTAATATTATAATGACAAATACATTGATGAGCTGTTTTCTTCAGTTTGTCAGTCCTTTGAATCATAATCTTCACTTTGAGTATAGCAATCTTTTAGTGCATTTTTTGTTATTACTGTTTTAACTTCTGTATACTTGTTTACTTTTGACAGATTAATACGATTTCATCTTACTGAGAATCATAGAATCATAGAATCATTTAGGTTGCAAAAGACCTTTAAGATCATCAAGTTCAACTGTTAACCTAGTTCTTCTTTCTAAGAAATACAAACATAAAATACAAATAAATTGTAGTCCAAACAAATTTCCTTATTTATAATCATCAAACTCCTTTGTTTATCATGAAGTACCTATATATACTACTCTTATACCTGGTTGAGACACTCTCATCATTGTAGTTTGAACTGTGGTCCAATGGACATTATTCAGGTTCATTAATCAGTCTTGTTTAGGCAGCTGAAGAAATTACCTGCCCAAAAGCCTTTCTTGGCTACCACTTTACCCTTCCAGATTTTCATTTTATAAAATTGGTTACTGAATAGAACAACTATACTTGTATTTAAATAATATTTGGTATACTAAACTTTAGCTGAAATTGGAAGCAAAGTACAATAATAATTTAAATTTGATGCAAACTAGGAGCAGACATAATTTTGTTAATATTTTCTTGCCATAGAAGAACTTGGATATAATGGTGGACATATTAACTTTTTCAGCCTTTTGAACAACATTTACATAATATGTCACACCTCTTAGTCTACTTCATCTATAAAAATAGCCATGATTTCCTCTAACGTGTTAAATTGAATATATCCTTAGCTGTATAATCTTTTCCCACAGAAAGAAAAGCCTGACTGTGCTACTACTTACAAACACACTGATCAATTTGTTTACTTTCTAAATAATTCATGGTACTGTTGAAGGCTCTTTTATTTCCCATTACCGGGCTGTCCTGGTTTCAGCTGGGATAGTTAATTTTCTTCTTAGTACCTGGTGCAGTGCTGTGTTTTGGATTTGGTGTGAGAACAATGCTGACAGTACACTGATGGGTTTGGTTGTTGCTGGGTCATGTTTGTACTATGTCAAGGACTTTTCAGTTTCTCAGGCCCTGCCAGCGAGAGGGCTGGAGGGGCACAGGAAATTGGGAGGGAACACAGCCAGGAAAGGTGACCCAAACTAGTCAAAGGGATATTCCATACCATATGATGTCATGTTGAGTATATGAACTGGGGGAAGAAGAAGGAGGGGGGGACATGCAGTGTTACAGCATTTGTCTTCCCGAGTAACTGTTACACATGCTGGAGCCCTGCTTTCCTGGGCATGGCTGAACACCTGCCTGACAGTGGGAAGTGGTGAATGAATTCCTTGTTTTGCTTTGCTTGTGTGTGCAGCTTTTGCTTTACCTATCGAAATGTCTTTATCTCAACTCATGTTTTTTCTCACTTTTACTCTTTTGATCCTCTCTCCCATCGCCCTGGGGGGGGACTGAGTGAGCGGCTGTGTGGCTGCCAAATGGTGTTAAACCACAACAGACAAAATATAAATTCAAACAGAGCAGAATATTTGACATTATCATTCTATTGCCTTCCTTATAATGTGCTCACTTTTCATGTTAAGAAACTGCACTTTAAACTCAAAAATTAAACAAAATTATTGCCACCTGTTCTTTATATAATCCAGACCATTGTTTAGATGCTGATGGTTTAGCTACACGGATGTTCTTCCTCAGAAATTCATGAGACCCAGTTGGCTGTGTTACTCTGCAGGTGATGACAGTACAAGTTTTCTTTTTTCACCTTGTTGATGTTTTATAGAATAAGGGTAGGTAGAATATTAACCACTCCCCCCCCCCCCCCCCCCCAACCCCCCACCCCCATTTATATGTTTTTCTGTTTGGATCCAAAATAAATGTCTAAAACATGCTAATGTTGTAAGTATATCAGAAATTTATCTAATGCTACATTAGAGGCTATAAGAAGCTGAAATTAACCCCCATATTTCTGCATGTATATTTAACTACCAAATTTTAAGCAAAAACCTGATGGAATTAATCTGTTGTATTCTCCTACATAGGCAATGGAGAAGAATTAGCAACTCTAAATGTGATGCAGATCTCAGGTGAGCAGAACTTTTCAGTTTTTCTCTTGCTTTCCATTGGCATCATACTAAATCTCTTATAGCAGCTTTTCTGATACAGATACATTGGTGAGACCAGTTTGGAGCAAAGATGGCAAGTAATGTATTAAAAAGTAGTTTTGTTACTTTTAAGGTTATTGTGAAGCATACTTGTGCCCCATCAACAGATGACACAACAAAGACAGATGATCAGAACATGTAGTAGTAAGTATTCTTTGGCTATTTTTTTTTCTATTTATTCCTATAGTTTAATGAAGATAGACAGTAGTACTATCAATACACTAACTCTAGAGAACTTAAGACATCAAAAATATTTTGTACTACAATGAAAATAGACACATAATGCAAAATTTAAAGTTACTTTCAGAATGAAGTTCCAAATTATTGAATTTTGCAGTAGACTGTTCTTGTAAAAAACTTATTACTCCCTTTTATATTAAATATTTGTATCTGTTGAATATATCATCTATACCCTAACTATGAATAGACTCATAACATGTAGTAACTTACTCAAGCTTTTCTGCTAAAAATCCAAAGATGTCAAAAGTTATAAGGTAAATAAAAACACATAACAGAAAATAAGATACTGTTTTTTTCTGACCTGAGTCTCATGATCTGGCTGAAAAGACCAAATCAAGCACATGTGGTGCAAACTGAATGATAAGGAAATGTAGTACTGTTACCCACAAAAGCTTCAAGACATATGTATTTGGGAACATATAATACAAAGTAAGTTGTCTTCATAGGAGTTTTAGAATTGGATTGTGCTCTAAAACCTCTTTAATCAAAACTAAAAATTCTGTGATGGAGTTACGCTATTTTTTAAACCTTTAATCTATAATAGTACTGTTTTGTTGCCTTAGGCTATCTTGAATTGTTCTTAAACCATTCCTTTTTAATCAGTTAGTGTTTTCTAAATGGCAGGATCTAGGAATAAGTACTGCTCATTTCACTGTTTATCTTCATGATAATGGACAGACATTAATAAAATGACTTTTAGTTGTATTCAGCGTCTGCTTTTTTTTTTTTTTTTTTTTTTTTAATTCCTTGCAGGAAGATAAATCCAGTATTTAGACTGTTTTACTCTTACGGTTTCTCTTTGCTCTGGGGACCAGAAAAGTAGATTTTCATTTCTATTCTGGTTAGTGTTCACAGGTACTTCTGTTACAATATTTGCAGAATAGAATCTGTCAGATGATTTTTTTTTCTTTTTTCCTTGCAGCTTGGTACTTTACAAAAAAATTGTAAAGGTTCCTGTATTTTTCATCTGCTCATATGACCTGCAAAAGTCAATAAAATTCTCTACAGGAAATTAAATCACAACTAATTCCTTTACAATAATTATTGCATTTGAGAGGAAATTCTGAACAAGTCTGACTGTCTGCTTGCTCATGCAAACCATAACTTTGGTGAGAAAAACTCCACGAACTAGCTCCAGACATCTAAAAGTTAAATATATAGATTTGACCCAGTCACTCTAGAGCTCTTTGTAGTCAATGAGAAGAAGGAACCTCCACAGAACCACCTCTCATTTAAGTAGTATGAGTCCATTGGTTATAAAACTTTCAGGGACTATAAAGCTAAGTTAGACCTAAAAATTTAAGGCATCTAAAATTGGGTCAAATTTTGTTTTGTTCATGTTCTTAAATTATTTTTACATCTATAAGAAGTGACTATGAAACATGAATCATGATTCCATGATCAGAATGTGCAATTTGAGAGCTGGAATCCAAGATAAGGTCTGTATTTATTGGAAGGGAAACTTCTTGAGCATAAAAGAATATACGTCCAGGATGACTAGATGCAGCATTTCTTGAAACCTAGATATTTAAAATTACTTTGCCTTCCAAAATGAGAAGCCTAATGATGTGTGCTATTCAGTTTTCAAAGTTCAACCACTTTATTCCTTTAGCAAGACCTGTGTTTCTTCAGCAAGCAGAAGCATGGTAAATCAGATCACTGATAGGAAATAGACTTGAGACCTTAGAATAAGAACATTTAGGACACAGGCACCCATGCTAGCTTTTTCCACTTATTCAATAGAATATGCAAGTCATTAATACAGGTGTATATATTATAACAAGATAGTATATTTGACATGCTTTACAAGTGGGAATGAACTTGGGAGTGTTCTTGTGAGCAGAGGTAAAGATAAATACTAAGTTTAAAATCTGAATTTTTTTCCTTAAAGCATGTTGTTGTGTCATAGATCACATCCTTTGCACTATCATGTATTTGATCACATTTAGCTGAACCCCTATGTAATGTAAATGTAATGTAATGTAAAAATCATGTGAGTGTGAAAACTCGAAAGTGTTGTATGTCGGTGGCTATAAATATTTAATGAATGTAAGATAAAGAGATACCGCTTTCTTCTTCCTCAGATACTGTATTTTTAATTAAATGCCACCTAAATTGGAGGTTTTGCCTTACTGTAGATACTATTTTCTTAATAGGAAACAGGTGTACTATGGCCTTACTTGCAGAAAGACCAATACTAGACTCCAGTTCTAAATTGAAGACCTTTTCTTAAAAGCACAAGATTTATCCCTCCTAACCTTTGATATCTGCTGTCTACAGAGCTCAGAAAATTGGGCATGATCAAGTTGACTTGTGCCAAAATGTGATTTCTGAGCAAAAAATGTTGCAAAGAAGTTCAATAGAGTATTCCTTGCCCATTCCAGTTTTTAGTATTTATTATATACTTTTGTTATTATTATCTTTTGAAGTCCCCTTCATCAACCTTTCCCAGTTTTCCAGATTAACCATGAAGGAAAGACAAAACAAGCATTTGTACGATGCAATGATTTTAGTGAAAGACGACCCTGTCATAGTACTCTGGAAATAAAAGTATAAGTAAGTTCCAAATTCTCTGCCTCAAAATTAACTTAATAACAAAGCAATAAAGATTAATCCTGTTTGATCTGTTGCACTCAGATTGGAATCACTTCCATTATCCTAATAAATATACATAAAATTACATATTGGCTTGTAGTTGGTTTTGGGTTTTTTTCATCATTGACTACAAAAACATTAATACTTTTTACATTTGTAAATACAATCTGTAAATATTTTTTTTAGTATATTATGGCAATATATATGTTCTACCCACAGTGAATTTGACCCCACAAGTGAATAAGATGCAGAGTAAATCTATCATCAATGGTGTTCTCTGTCTTCAGTTATGAATTTATGAATATTAGTGGAGCTGCAACTAATAAGGGATTGTTTTCTAGATCAATAAAATATCTTGAGAAGGTATCAATGAGTAATCAATAGTGTTATGTCTATTTCAAACAGACACAAATATTTAGAGAGAAGTCTTGCTAAATGTCTTCCAACACATCTATTCAATTAACAAAATGTTTACATGGCTGCCATAGGTACAAAACTCAATGACTTTGGAACCTGACATTTTTTCAGACTCCATGTTTCAGCCTCTGCTTCAAAAAATTGAAATAAAAGGTTTATTTTCAACAGTATTATTCCAGGATTTTTTTCTGGAAGAGAAGTTAATTTTTAGCTTTTGTAATTTGAAAGGAAACCTTCTGAGTCAAAGATAAATAGAAACCATGCTGTTTGAAATGGCTAACAACTTTAAAGTAGTATTGATTAAAAGGCAGTACTTTAACAAAGAGTTAGCTTCATTATTTTTCAAGATTTATTTTACACCATGGACACGTAGAATTTGTGTTCCAGTTTCACACATGGGACATAAAAGTAGTGCTAAGGATTTTTCTCCCCCCTTTTTTTTTTTATTTTTCTTAAATGCGCTTGTTTTAACTCCAGACTATGAGACACTTTGACATTTGTGCTTTTTAAATTCAAGGCTAAGAAACCATAATACCTTTTGCTGAGAACCAGATTCACCACATCTGTTTGCAGTTGCATTTGTGGTTCTGATTGAATTGGTTGGTCAACCAACCACAGTCTTTGAATTCCTCATGCCCCATATTTGGCACCAAAAAAAAGGAACTGTGGTGAGTTAACCCTGGCTGGGTGCCAGGTGCCCACCAAAAGCACTCTATCACTCCCCTCCTCCAGCTGGACAGCAGAGATAAAATATAATGGAAGGCTCATGAATCAAGCTAAGAACAGGAAGAGATCACTCACCAATTACCCTCATGGGCAAAACAAACTCGACTTGGGGGAATTAGTTTAATCTATTACCAATCAAATCAGTAGGATAATAAGAAGTAAAACTAAATCTTAAAAAACACCTTCCCACCACCCCTCCCTTCTTCCTGGGTTCAACTTCATTCCTGATTTTCTCTACCTCCTCCCCCTCTAGGCAGTGCAGGAAGATGAGGAATAGGGGTTCTGTCAGTTCATCACACGTTATCTCTGCTCCTCCTTCCTCCTCAGGAAGAGGACTCCTCCACTTTGCTCCTGCTCCAATGTTGGGTCCCCTGGGAGACAGTCCTCCATTAACTTCACCAATGTGAGTCCTTCTCGTGGGCTGCAGTTCTTCAAGAACTCCATGGAGTCACAAGTTCTGCCAGCAAACCTGCTCCAGCCTGGGCTCCTCTTTCAGTGGGGCCACAAGTACTGCCAGATTCCCTGCTCCAGTGTGGGCTTTCCATGGTCTTCACCACGGGCTGCATGGGAATCTCTGTTCTGGTGCCTGGAGCCCCTCCTGCCCCTCCTTCTGCACTGACCTGGGTGTCTGCAGGGCTGTGCCTCTCACATATTCCTACTCCCCTACCCACTGCTGTTGTTGTGCAGCAGTCGTTTTCCCCTTCTTAAATGTGTTTTGACAGAGGTGCTACCACCGTCGCTGATGGGCTCGGCCTTGGCCAGTGGCAGGGTCTGCCTTGCAGCTGGCTGGCACTGGTTCTATTGGACACAGGGGAAGCTTCTAGCAGCTCCTCACAGAAGGCACCTCTGTAGTCCCCCCACTACCAAAAGCTTGCCACACAAATACAACATAAAATAAGAAATGTTATTATATTTTTATATTAGTAAAATGAACATTAAATATCTTAATCCTTTTCAGCGTATTTAAGCATGTTTGTCTATAAATGTTTCCCATGACCATTCAGAGAAGAAAAAAATGTCATTTTTACATCATGTTTTATAACGGTAAAGTTACAAATATTGTGTATTATTATCAAAATTTTAAAACCAACTATTATCATAATACACTGTCTGGGCCACTCTATTTCTGATGAAATGTTTGCCTGTTGTATCAGTTTTTCTTCCAGCTGTCCTCTGGAATGTTATGAATAGGTTTATGTCTCTGTTTTCTATAGATGAGCAGAAGGTGAGATCTCCAAGATGTCTCCATGTATTTATTATATGTATTAATTTACACAAAAGAACTCAGTGTCCTGGTTCTAAGTTGTAGCAAATAGTGCAGTACAGCTCTTAAATAAACTCTGTGGATAGCAAAACTGTAGGTTTGACCTGCCTCTGGATTCTTTATCCAAGAAGTGAGAACAGTTTACCAAGAATGTAGCAATGTCCCATTGACTGCATTTGGGATTTCTTTGCCATAAGATTTTTAACAAAAATTAAAATACAAAGAGTAAGGACAACAAACTAAAATGCTGGAGACTCCAACACCCACATTGATAATTTTTAATTTCACTTTGGTTTAGACCATCCCAACCAAACCTTTTCACAATGAAGACCGAGTGCACTTTGCTGGACAGTTCTTTCAAATTAGTCTTCCCAAAAGGAGCTCTTGATGAAACCTCTCTGCCCTAAGCCATCTTCCAACACTTTCAGTAAACTGCATTCTCAAATATGCCCTCATGCCTTTATGTTAAATTGTATGCTATTTAACCAGCTCTTAATTTCATGCTGGAAGAACAACAATCCAGTGAGCAGATATAAATCATTCATGCTATTTTGGGCTGTGTCATATGAAACCAAAACAAAGCAAAAAACCTTACACAGACACACAGAGACACACACAGACACACACACAAATTATGGCTTAGGAGCATCGGGTCACACCAAAGGAATGTATATAAGCTACGTTGTGTGAACATGGACAAGAAAGGGACAGCACTGAGCAGTATGAACATGCAAATTGATGTAGTGTCCAAGATTCAGCTCCTCCCCACCCCCACCCCCTTTTTTAAAAAAAGAATATAGAAGTCTCTGCACTACACATCTTTGTACTGATCTCATTGGTAACTGTATTACCTGAGTTCTTCTGATATCTAAAATCACTTCCTCCAATACCTGGAATGCTGAATTGACTGTATATCTAAAATCTTTCTCTTGGTCTTGTATTGAATGCAAAGGAGGTGGGGCGGGGGCTGGGGAGGGGAACCACCTTCTCTTTTACAGAATAATCTTTCTACTTTTACCACTACTGCTGTCACAGATGTGGTCTCCCATGGAGCATGTCCAATTGTTTTTCCAGTTCTTGAACACCTTTGTAAATTTATCTACTGAGTTATGCTGTAGGACTCTAGTAAGATATCTTTTATTGGTCTAGCTCTCAGAATATTCACAAGAAATATTTCATTCCTGGGCTTTGGTTTTACTTTTATAAAAAAACTATCACAAAATACTGCACCAAATAACACTTTTGAATGCTAGAAAATATTGTCAGATATTCTGACATATATTTCTTCTTAATAACCTCCCTCTCTACATGTGCATACAGTACACCTTAATAAGTTAAATTAAAAATGTTCTTACTGCCTTTAACTACAGTGTATGTTCTGCTTAAAAGCCTGGAAAAGAACTGATAGTTGTGAGTTATTTTGCTTTGAAAACATGTTATGTACTAACTCAACTGAAGAGTAAAATATATTAATCCAATTGTTTAGATGTAATATCAATAGTCAATTTACACTGAAACGTAGGCTGATTCATAAAGAACAATGAGGAACCAGGCTAAAATATGTGTGTGTGTGTGCACGTGCACATGTTGTATTTAAACTTGGCTTCTCCCAAAACAGCTGCACATCTGAACAATAGTATGTCACTGAACACAATAATCTTTACACATTGGATCCATTTTGTCTAGATCTTACCTTACTTGGTATATTGTGTGTATGATATCACAGTGTCTGCTGACAGTCTGGTTTTAGGGGTTCCCATCTTTCCTCTCTACTTATGGTGATATGATACTATTTCTCATCACCATAGTTTTACCAAGAGTCCCACTTAAAATTGAATACAATTATTTATTTTATATGGATAATTTATAAACATTTTATTTCCAGAGTTGAGATGATGATTAAGTAAAGCAGTAAAATTTAGAAATCTCTTTAACCGGGAAAACCTGTTGAAAAGTATTCACTGGCATTCAAAACTAAAAAAGTAGTACACACCCTAAGGAGCAATTCATTTTTCTGAATTATAAACACCACCTGGGATAATAGACAGTACTCAACTCTGCCTAAAATTATCCTTGCTGTTTAGCTTTTTTTGTCTGTATACAGACAGTTTTGTCTTTTAAGAAGTGAGTGGTGTCTACTCTTTAAGTTTTGATTGCAATTCAGAGTTCTGCAACAGTTTGTTATGGGATCAGTTAAGAACAAGTAAGATAAAGGCTGACTCTAATGAATGGTTAAGAAAATTGTTTAAAATTGTTTAAAAGAAAAGACATTTAGGTAGTCCTCTCCATGACAGGGATTTAATTTTGATTGATTTAATCTTGGCTTGTTATCCAGCATGTTCTAATAGGAAATAATAATAATTTTAGAATATATATAAATATTTATTATATGAATTTATAAAATTACGTAATATATAAAATAATAATAGAAAAATATAAAAAAATTAAAATACACTAGCATTTCAACGAAATAAGTAGGAAACCAAGTTTTGGTCGTCATAATCACAAGTCTAAAGTATTAGGCTGAAATGATGTTTTGAGGTTGGGGGTATTTATTTGTTTAAATATATATGTATATATACACATGATTGGGTGTACCATCTCCACCATTTATGCCCACAAACGGCTCACATGAGGATAAGTGAAAATGATCTCACAAACTGCAATTTATGACCTGACTGTGAAACATTGCTATACCACACTGTGCTGAGATGGAGATTTCACCACTGCAGGGTAAAATAGGCTGAACATTCTCCTGACCAGTAGACTGTTATGGACATACTGTCACCACCACAAGTTAAATAAAAACGCTCAAAAATTTACTAAATAGGCTGGATGGAACAAATGGAAGTGTCTGATATTTCCTTACAAAATTAGATGCCATAGACTTTTAGAAAACAATACAGTTAAGAAAAACTAAGTAGATAAGTGTAATACAAATTTACATTAAACATGCTGAACTCTTACAGAGGTGCTCCTAATTCAGAATTAGAATATCTCACATTCACTGTAATTTTAATTTCTGTGATTGTGTAATAAATGCAGTGTAATGAGTAACTTTATTCCCAGAATTGGCTTCTTCCTCATTACTGTTTTGGTTGGTTTTGAAGTGAATCTTCTCATTGTTCCCACTTATCATTTGTTGATTAAATTTAATGAATAGTTTTGCTCCCCACAAAGTAGATTTCTGTGAGGGGAAGCTAAACCAGAAACTACATTATATGAGTGAACTAACACACTTTAGCTTCTTATTGGGAAACAAAGCTCTGAACCTTCAGACAGCTTTATATTAAGTGTGTGGTGGGCATGTTCAGTAAATGTGATCAGACTAAATCTAGTTAGGAGTAAAAGCTCTGAACCTCACTTGGTGTACGAGAGGCATCCCCAGCACTGATTACTTTGATCTACTGCTTCTCTCCTTTCTGAATACCTTGATAGTATAAAGCCAGTGAGAACCAGTCACCTGATGCTGAATGTGGTTTAACTTCTATATGCTTTTGTTAATTTGTTTTAACTGTTTTAAGTAACAATTTTCCTCCAAAGTAAGAAATTAATCATGTAGCTTTTTATTTTTTTTATTTTTGCACTGTAGCTTTCTGATTAATCTCTGACCTGAGATTCAGCTGCTTAAGCTAATTTTCTAGTGCTCTTTTGTATATGCCTCCCTCTGAGTCTTCTGCATACTTATTCAGAAGATCTCCCATAAAACTTCCCACAGGGCATGTAACACACTGATTAACCCCATACTGCCTCTGAAAACATCTTGCATCTGGGTGACTGAACTGAGCTCAGCCAGTCCTTTATATGTTATTTCCACATAGACCATTTAAGGAATTTGATAAGAAGTGCCTGTCTTTCTGTGACACCTAGATCATAAACAATCCTATGTCCCAAAGTCAGCTAGTATGTTTTCAAGTGTCAGAGGATGAAATTAGTCTCAAAGAGAAACAATTCACCATGTTATTCTATTAGCCTTTTCTACCTGGCCAAAAAGTTCAATATTCCTGGCACAATACTACTACCTTAATTTGTAGGGTTTTTTTGGTTTGTGGGGTTTTTTTTGTTTGTTTGTTTGTTTGTTTTGGGTTTGGTTTGTTTTTTTTTTTTAATCTTGCTTCTATTACTGTATTCTTGAAGATTGCATAGAAGGGTCAGTACATAAGAAATAAGGAAATCTTTCTGATGCCACATGAAATGTTATTAATGTCAAATCTCAGATTTTTCTGATTAGAAGCAGAGATTACAGAACCATAGCCATCAAGACACTGATGGCTTTTCCATGTGACAATTTATGACATAGAAAATAAAATAGGGTATGTAGTCAAATGATTGTGATTTTTTACTTTGATAATAAAATTGCTTTGACAAAGTGTTATGCCCTGGGTTGTGCTTGATAGATCAGCCATTAAGCACTTCAGGTCTTTGTACATTACTGACCAAGAAAATGATAAGCTACAGATAGGCCATGCTTTTTATAGCACTAATGGAACAGTTTATTTGCTTTTGCATACACAGGAAATTCAATTTCTCAAAAGAAAAGCAATGCATAGTATCATGATCTGTATTTACGAACTTAAGGATGTAGCTGAGCATTTACACAGACATTTAGCAAAGCATTTATCGGTCTAAGAAGCCATGTAATGTGAATTTAATAACTTAAATTCAGAACAGTGGCTAGACAAAATGGTGCCTCATGTTGTCTCATTTGTGCAACAGTGGAAATCATCCTACTACGTCTAGGCAGATTCAGTGGGTTTATCTGCATTTCTCTTTGTCATGTCATGATTTCTTTATGTTGAACAGAGAGAAAAAGGTTATATAGGGTGCAAGTCATCTCAACTTTAAAGAAGCATCCACAGGAAAATGAAAGGAATTGTGAACTATGAATATCTTCTTTGCAACAACTATAAAGGGAAATTAAAGTAAAACACTTGTGAATGTCTAAAATTCCAGCATCTAAAGCTGAGTAGAATATGGAGGTCTTGTCACTGATCTGTTTTATTAATAATTTTTATTTAATGGAAGGAAGTATCCAGATATGTTGGTGAGGAACATCCCACTCCCAGCTCACAGTGATAACTGCAAGATGACAAAATCAGCTTCTTTTACTTAGTATATTTTTCCATTTATCTGGAGGTTTATATTCCTTTCTGCATAGGCTTCCTCTTTCAACTGGAGAGCTAAAAAATGTATTCATACCCAAAAATCCACATTCTAGCAGTTAAAGCTTCTTCTTAGCCTGAGCAAGTTGCTTGTTCAAATTGCTTAGCCTGAGACTTGTTTAAACCCTATATATGTGACTCCTGGAGTAAATACTCTGCAGATAAGTAGGTTTAATGAAGAAAATCATGCAGCTGCACAGTGCTTTTATTTAACTTCTGTGTACTCTAAATGCAAGTACAAACACCAGCCACAATAGGTATGTTATTAGATATTGGAATACCTGTTTTCTGCAAACTAGGTGGCCATAAGTGAGAGCTAGCTGTCAATGTAGACTACCTAGAAAGCTTTCAGGGAATTGGCAGAGCAAAGCTGCATGCTGAGTAACAAAACATATGTCTAGGAAAACTTTATCCGAAAATTTAAGCATCAAGGCAGCAGAATAGTATTGGAGATTTTTTTCTGAATTTCTATCCTGAACTTCAATTTCTAACTCTCACTTAATTTGGATCAGATTTTCAAAGGTGTGTCAGATTTTCAATGTACCTTTTTTTTCCTGATGTGTTTCAGAACTCAATATTGTAACATAAAATATCTTTCAGTCTATAAACAAGAAAGAATGTTGAGAGTTGATTTCATTGTAGAAAAGTATTTATGTCATATATACATTAGAAAAAAGTCATGGGTTCAATTGAGAATAGTCCTATGTGATTTTTCCCTCCTTGCTGAATAATCTTATCGAAACAAGTCAAATGACAATAGCAGAACATTTTAAGGGTTGAAAATGGATGTGAGAAGATCTTCAAAGGAAATACTGAGCTAAGCAGGTTTCTGCCTCCTCACAGAGGGGATTCCTGCGATTATTGAGGCAAACATTCTCAGGCCTTGATCAGGGTAAACTTGTTCTGCAATAGAGATGTATGATCAACAGATTCTCATTGCCCCTGAGTAAAAAGAACTTTTGAAGATAACATGTATTTAAAGTCCTTAGTTTCAATATTTAACAATTATAGGACTGGAAAACACCTCCAGAAGATGTCTTATCTATTTTTGCATTAAGATCGAATGAACTATACAATGTTTTCTTTATGAAAATGTGGAAGAGTTCTTGAATCAAAACAGAGTTTTGCAGAACTCAGTAAAAACAATTGGGAAATGTGGGAAAGCCTGATAAGAATAACTTTTATGGAAGTTTCGTTCAAAAATCTGATTGAGCTGTTTATGTGATATGAAGGACCTGAGAGAAGCAATGTAGAAATTAGATATTTATTTATTTATTTCCTTTGTGAATGATAGTATTCTGTCAGTGTAGATGTATTCCAAGTTCTGTACAGAAGCTTTAGATTGCTCATGATTTTGGATTGCATTAATTACACGCAAGTCTGGTACCATCAGTTGCGGAAAATTCAGTAACTTATATGTATCAGCAAAGAATTTCAATGGGTAATGTTGAAATTTTTTTTCTGTGCTATTATAAAATTACTTTCTGTCTCCCACCAAATGAGAATGAAAGGTTAATTCTGAGTGCTAAAATGATTTAGGTCTACAATACCAGTATAACAGTAGCATGCTAACTTTGATATTTACAAGGAAGTAATCCAATTTTCCCAAATATCTGCTTATATACTTTGATATAATTTCTTAGGTTTTTGCTCTGACCGTGGTAGGCTTTCTAAAAGGTGCCTCTGAGCTTCAGCCAATACAGAGAAAATGGTAGACTTACTGATTAATATTTCTCCACCCCAACTGACTGAGGATGATTCTTTTTTCTCACTTTGTAATAGTTTTCTTGGGTACTGTTCATTAATTATGACCAAAGAATGATGTTCACATGTCATGTAGTAATATAGTTACAGGATAGCTCTGCATGCCAAAATCGAAATAAATGATAACAGCCTGAAGTGGCCTGCATGTGGTGTTACTCTAATTGTCTGCTATTTTCCTTTTACTTGTTGCTTTTCTTAAGAGAAATTGTCTTCCTGTGACTCCTTGCTAACAAACCTCATGAAAATCAAGCTTCATGTACTTATTCATATACACAGTAGGTTATTAACTCTCACTAAGGGAGAGGAGGGATGTTCACCATAGTTTAGTCTAAGCAGATAATAAGAAAACCTGCAGGAATCTGTATGTTACTGTAAGAAGCTACAATAAAGGAGTTTTGATCCTGTATTAACCTCTGTGATTGCATCTATGTCTGCTTTGTAAGTGGTTCCTTTGTCTTAGTGAACTGGCTTGAACCTTTTTACCGGTTCATTGGCCAAAAACAAAGTACCAGAAACAAGTTAGAACAGCAGTATGGCACACTCAAATAAAAAGTCATAAAAGTTTAGAATAAATAGCTTTCCATTAACTCAATATTTTTGATAGCAAAAATATACATGGACACATGATTTATACACATGGAACAATGAATAAGTGTTTTCCATTTTATTTTTATAAAACATCCCACTCCTATGAAGTAGCATATAATTAGAAAGTCTGATACCGTAGACTCCTTAACAATCTTGTAATTAATTTCAATGTAATTTTAAAAATAAAACTATTATATCCTGCATTTCTTTTCTGAGCTTTAGTATTTACTGGTTAATATGAAATTATGACATTGGAAACATAAATCAAAAGGGAGGTGGAGAAAACAAGATTGCATTATACATACATGATAAAAATGAAGAAATTCTGGATAAAGTGTAGATCTCAAAGATGAAATGGTAATATCCGTTTCTTTGTTTTTAAGAACAAGTTCAGAGAAGGAAGGTTAGATTTTTCTTGTGGTGGCAGAGTAATGAGTTTTTGTGAAAACTGGTGTGGAACACACATAATACAGAAGGTAATAAAAAGTCTGATGAACTCTAGGAAACGAAAGATTTTGTTTGTTTTGCACAGAACTAAACTATCTTATTTAATTTAAACATTTACTTTTTCAGTAAATTTGAGATTGAATTTCAAAGATTCAGAGGATATCTGAGATTGGAAGGCACCTCTTGAGACTGCCTAGTCCAAACCCACTGCTAGTGTCAGCTAGAGCACATTATCACAATCATCTCCAGTCAGATTTTTAATATCTCCCCAGACAGAGACTCCACAATCTCTCTGGGAAACCTGTTCCAGTGTGCAACCACCCTCACGCTCAAAAGTTGTTTCCTTGTGTTCAGGTGGAAATTCATTTGTTTTCATTCGGGTCCGTTGCCTCTTGTCCTCTTATGGGACATCACGGAGAGGAGTCTGGCTCCATCCTCTTTATGCTCTCCCATCAAATTTTAATGCACATGAACAAGATCCCCCTGAGCCGTCTCTTCTCCAAGATGACCAGTTACATCTCTCCCAGCATCTCTTTATAGATGAAAGATGCTCCAGAACCTTAACCATCTCCATGACTCTGTGCTGGATACAGCCATGTCCCAGTGTGGTTATGTCTCTTTTGTACTGTGGAACCTAAAACTGGAGCCAACACTCCATATGTGGCCTCACCAGCACAGAGGAAAGAGCAAGGATAACCTCTCTGCTGGCACTATTCCTCCTAACGCATCCCAGGACGTTGTTGGTCTTGGCAGTGAGGGCAAGTTGCTGGATCTTGGTCAGCTTGCTGTTTGCCAGGACACATAGGTCCCCTTTGCAAAGCTGCTTTCCAACCATTTGGCCCCCATGGTGAACTGATGCAGGGTATGGCACTGCTCTTTATAAGGTTATTATCTACCCAACTCTCCATCTTGCTGAGGTTCCTCTGAAAGGCAGTATACCCGCCTGGTGTATCAGCGGCTCCTCCCGTTTTCTTATCATCTATGAACTTGCTGAGATGCTTTCTTAACCCATTGCCATTAATGAAGGACTGATTATCAACCCCTGGGGTATAGGACTGGTGACTGGGCTCCAGCTAGACTTTGTGCCCAGCCTTTCAGCTAGTTTTCAATCCACTTCACTATCCATTTATATATCCAATTCATTCATGTAATCTAACCTAACTCACTTATCTAACCCATTTGGACTATTACCATAAGATTTTTAATAAATAAGTATAATGATAAACTACTTGGATATCAGAGGAAGTTATCTGTGGAGACATAATCTGAGAGAACTTGAAATGAATACGGAGTAAATGCTTGAGGGATAAAAATGAGATTTAAGGTTATGAAATAACTCTGGAGTAAGGACAAGTCTTTCTGAATTACAGAAAGACATTTTGGTATAGTTTAGAAAGATAGCAAATTATAGTGGCAAATTACATTGGCAAAAGTCAGTGTTATTTAATTGATAAAAGGTAATGTCAGTGGATTAGAGGTAGGCATGTACAAGGAACATAAGGCCCAAAGACTCACTAAGCATTGCTAAGTTACCAAAATGTGATACTGATTTTTTTTGTCTTATATAGTGAGGTCTCTCTTAGTTTAAGAACTATTTTTCCAGGAGTTCCAAGAAAAGAGCTACTGCACATTGTAAATTACACCTGCACACTAGATTTGTCACTAGTTATTCTGTAATGCACAGCAAAATTCTTCACTGAATGCACAATGTGTGATTTCATGCATATTTTTTCTTCTCTTGGCTAAAAAAGCCCCTAATTGAAATCAAAACTGAGAGAAATTTTATGATGCTTCATGGATGCTGGGATTCCAAACCTGTGGAAAAAAAAATAAAAATAAATTTGAAGTTACAGACATCACTAACCCTGAGCAGCAGAGGATAGATGAAGTTGTTTAGTTGTGTATTTCTGAAGGAATGCAGCAATATGATGGGGTAAGTGTAATGACTTTGTTTGCCTTTAAATAGTACCCTTGCTGCCTATGATTTTATTGGTCAATGATAGGGAAGGAGAAGCTATGATGTGGTAATATCATGTTTGAAACACAGTTCCAAACTCTAAAGGTTTAATATAGCTGTCAATATGTGACCTAGCAGTGAGTGAAATAGCTCTCAAGACCCTTCTAACTACACAGAATAGGTGTCCACTGATTACACTGACAGCTTAGAATTTTGGGTGTTTCTCCTTCACATATGTTCTATACACACAAATACAACAGAGAAAAAATGTGTCAGCTGAGGTCAGGAGTTAAACAGTAAGCAGAAGAACGGCTGAAAGAGCTTTGAGATCACTGTGGTATCGTAACAGTGGGGTTGTATGGTTAAAAAAAAGAAAAAAGGTTTTGCAGATCTGTCTTGTGAGACTGATCATTTGCTTGATTCCCTCCTATCTAGAGTTGTTTTCTTTTTTAAAGATGTATTTTTTCTTATGCCTCACAGATGCATGGATAGAGTCTACAAATGCAGCTCTGCCCTCATCAGTTGAACAGTTTCTTAAGCAGTGCACCGTCAGGCTGATGTGAACTGACAGTACTTACAACCAGGTGTCATTGTCTAACAAGCTTGTTGACAAAAAATGTGGCCTGACAGATCTTTTTGTTCTGTTTCACCTCTTCATGCAGCATTCCTTTTCTTAATAGGAAATGTTAAGGATCTATTTGTTTAGTATGCAAAACATTCATGTTCATGGAGGTCTCCTGTGTGCATGTAGATCCTCATGATTCCTACACATAGACTCATCTGGTCTCCCAAGATTCTCATCGTTACTTCTATATCTTTCTTTACCAGGATCTTGGCTATACTATCACTCTGAAAAAATGGTAAGTTTGGTTTAGTTTGGGTTTTGTTTTGGTTGGTTTTTTTTTTTTTTTTTTTTTTTTTTTTTTTGTCTAATATGATTTCTAGAAGATGGAACAAGGGGTTCAGGAACATGGTATGTTTTTGAAATAGTTGATTAACTGGTAATTCTTGGCAACTTGAGAATTTACTGTGTGACTAAAAACTCACAGATATTTTGATTGTCAATAAATAGAAATCAGAAGCCTGCCAAAATTTTATTTATAATGAGAGGCAGAAATTATACGTAAGACTTTCAACTTTACCAATTCAAGCTATATGTGCTGTATCAACAGGTGATCAACAGTAGCATGGCCCTGATATTATACAAAGGAACTCATTCTGATTGCTGCCCCTGGGTAAGCAAATTAGGAAGCTACTACAATGAAAATAAGTGCTTCTGTATACTAGCAGTGAAGTGCACCATAGTAAAAAACAGTAGTTATGTACAAAGCAGAGAAAAGGGAAACCATTTAATAGAAGAACAGTTCACTGGATATATCATGAATTTAACGTTTGGATGACCAGTCTTTAAATCTGTACTCTCTTTATCTAATACATTGCATTAAACTCTCCTGCAGAATATCCTAATCAGGCGTGGTGGTGGTGGTGAGTGTGTGGTGGTGGTGTATGTGGGGTGGCAGGGATGGGTTCATACTGATACAAAACCAGTAGAAAAACCTACAAACAGCAGCTGAACATAAAGATACGATGTACAGCTACCCACAGAGGCATGAGACAGCACTGACAGAACACTGCAAAGTAATCCAGTAGATGCCTAAGGTTCTGCTATTCTCTGATCATGCAGAGCACAGTAAAAAGAGCAACATACCCTATGTGCACTTCAGACATAAAAGGATCATGAAATACAGGTTGTGGTGCGTCAGTAAGGAAGGGCAGAAATGCACTGCCTTCATGCAATTGATAATTTGACAATAATGTCAGAAGAACCAGTGGAGAGGTAGAAAAACCTGAACTGTCAGTGACAATAACCATGCAAAGCTGAATTTCCTAAATATTATGTGACAAGTCAACAGCAACATAACAAAATGTAGCAGACATAACACACTATCACAGACCATCGGAGACCTAGTGGTTGAGACAGATACAGCATGGCTGTTGAGTGATACACATTTTGGTCCTGGCAAATGTAGCCAAAGCAGAGATCTTCGGCACCAAGTACACAGATGTTAGTGATAACCATATGGAATCAATTCCATGTTACTATATACTTACAGATAATTTACAGATTAAATGATACAGATTTTAAAGATGAAGTGGTGTATGTGCAGTGATGATAGAATGGTGTAAAGAAGATGGAACCAGACATGACAATAGGTCAAGAAGCATAAAATAATCAGAAATTCTGATTAAATATAAGGAAAAAAGTTACCATGAAAACAGTCAAAGACTGGAATAAGTTACCCAGGGAGGTTGTAGTATGTCTGTCCTTGGAAGTATTCAAGAATTGATTTGACACAACTTTGGGCCACCTCATCCAGTTAGATCTGTTTTGAGCAGGATTTGGTGTTCTCTGTATGTCCCTCCCAGCCTAAATTGTTTTACGATTCTAATATGGACTATTTTATATTTCTTTGTGGTAGTTCTGTTGTGGCTGTGATGATCAAAGGACTTAGTAAAGCAAGCTTTGTAGAAACAGATAACATCTTTTGGTAGGAGAGGAAGTATACAGGTTTTAGAGAATACAAAATACTCTCTTAGAGCTTGTTTTTAATATAAATTTTGGATCATTTGTCAGTATTGTTAGTTTTAATGTTTAGATATTCACGTTGCCTGTCCATCAGCTCTTCATCGTCCAATGGTACATTACAAAGGTGGTGGATTAACCAGGCTCCAGCATGTCTGGAAGCAAAACAAGTGCACAGCACAGTTTCAATGTTTCTTTCCTCAGGTCTTGCTCCTTATACTGGACAATGTTTATAAAAATGAATGCACTACATATATAGTTCAGAATTAACATACCCAATTTTTTGCTTTATCAGTGTTGTCTCTTTCCATCCTTGTACCTGCCTTTAATGCACAAAATCAGGAAATTTCTGTAAAAGATAAAATATGGGATATATAAAAATATTCCTAAGATTAATTCATTGATAGCAGCAAGAAATCAGAGAGTCAAACAAAAGAATCTTTACAAGCAATAGTCTTAAGATTTCCTTCCCTTTTAGAGTAGTGGGTACAGAAAGGGAGAAAGCAGAACAGAGCTGCAAGAGTGGTTATTAAAATAAACTCACATGACTGTACTCACATGACTGTAAGATGCAGTGTACTTTGACTACTTTACTGCCTTTGTTTTCATCACCTTTGTACTCATGTTAGCTGTCATCTTGCCAGGCTTGGACATCTCTTTGAAATAAACAACATATCTTTCTTACAATTTGTGTTCACTTACTCATTTTGTGGTTTTTTTGTTTTTTTGGTTTGTTTTGGTTTTTGTTAAGATTGTTTTCTGCAAATTTAGCTGTTTCAATTAGATTGTCGTTCCAAAGGTACTTTGCCATATATATGTTGGACTTTCATATGAACTGAAGTACACAATAACGTCTCTTTCCTTTTTAATTTGGTTTTACATTTTTTTCTTTTATGATATATTAAACCTTTTTAGTCATATATGTTTAAACGTGTTTCAGTCTTTCCTGTAAGCTGACTAAACACTGATGTCAATCAAATTTATAGGAAGATTTCTGCATACCTAAAAAATAAAGAAGTTTGATTTTGGGTTTGAATTTTAAATCTGAATCTGCACTGATCAAATGTTCAGATTATGATCTGTACTTCCTATGCATCCATTCAGAGCTGAAGGAGTTGCATATTTTAGGTATATTCATTTGAATAAGCAGAATATTGGCTAAAAGACTATAGAAAACATATTTTATATCAATTGTTTGTCCAAATTTAATATAGAAGATTAAAACAGTAAAATTATTATGGAAGTTCACAGGTCTCATTCCCACCATTGCCATTACCATGGAAATAAGACCATGCTCTAGTTGTGAAATAAATATGCTATTTGGGAAATAGTTGGTTAAAGACTGAGGAATGTGACCTTAAACTGAAAGGTTACCTTTGAATAGTACAGCTGTTTCTCTCCTTGAAGTTTTCTTTGCTTGGATAAGAAACAAACATTACCTGTGAATTTGAAATCAGCAACCCCCCCTACCCCCCAAAAAAAACCCCAAACAGTTAAGATATTATATCTCCTGTGTGTTCATTTACAATAGATCACTTTAAAATAGTACAGCTCTTCTTGCTCTTAAAAAAATTACTTGGATATTCAAACAGAAATATCAGGTCCAATTTTTGGTCTAGCTATTTATTGCTAAATAAGGCTACCAGGTCTCCTGTCATGTGCAGGGTAACCCACTAGGCTGCAGGTGGATTTCTGCCGTGGGTTGACCTCAGCCAGCAGCTAATTACCCACCCAGCCTTTCACTCACTTATCTGTCCTGAATATAGAGAAGGGAGAAATATAGAAAGAAGGTAAAAAGACTCATGAATTGAGATAATGAGTGTTTAATAAGAAAAGCAAAAGCTGCACGTACGGGCAAAGCAAAAAGAGTCAGTTGCCATCAGCAGACAGATGTCCAGCCAGTTACTGGGAAGCAGGGCCCCAGCACACTTGATGGCTGCTTGGGAAAACAAATGCCATAACCATAAATATTTCCCCGTTTCTCCTTCCTTCCCTGAACTTTTATTGCTGAGCACAACATCATGTGGTATGGAATATCCCTTTGGTTAGTTTGGGTCAGCCATTTTGGCTATGTCCCTTCTAAGTCTTGCCCACCTCCAGCCTATTCACTTTCATGGAAGGCGGGAAGGAGAGGGGGAGATAAAGTCTTGATGCTGAACACTGGTCTTATCAATACCATTTCAGCCACAAATGAAGCACACAGCATCATACAGGCTGATATGAAGAAAGTTAACTTCATAACTTCATGCCAAAAAGACACAGTGCAGTTTCCAATAATAACAGTACATCATTTTTATGAAGGATATATATATGCCTTGGAAACTGTGGAAGACTAAGCAAAGAGTGGCCTCAGGCTGGCTGTTCAAGTCTGCTCAGTTTTAAGCTTTAAAAGAGGAGTCCTGTCACAGGTTTTATTCTAAAAGGAAAGATATTTTGAATAACATCTGCTACAGTGCTACCTGGCCTTCAATAAGCAAAAAGTCCTCTCTCAAACCAATAAATATTATTTAAAAGTCCATAATACACTATAATTGTGCTACCTGCAATACTTAAAGGTCTTTGTGCACTGTTTACTAGCAAGTACAACTATCTCTTTTTCTCACATAAAAGTGCAAACTCACTCCTTATTCCAGCAAATACTAGTGCTTGTTTGCTGGTGTTTGTTTGGTTTGTTTTTTTTTTTTTTTTTTAATATCTTAAAGTGAATAAAATTAATGAAAATTAGACATGTTCAGCCTGCAAGAAAAGGACAGGAAACCTGAACATCTATTTAAATTAAGCATTTTTAAGCAACACCAGGAGGAAAGAAGAGAGAGGAATCTGACAAAAATTGCTTTCCTATTCTTGGCCACTACAGGGAAACATACTGTCACTGTCCACCAGGGCACCTCCTCCCTGCCCCTCACAAAAAAAAAAAAAAAAAAGCAAACCCCTTACTTATTTTATATTGTTTATAAAATTACCTAAAAAGAAAAACATAAAATGCTAGTTTCCAGTTGTTTTACACAAAGTAAACATCCTAGTATCTACCAATAGTTAATATTTTGAAGAAGTTCACTTTTGATTTTGTTCTTAATAATCCACTGTAAAATTAAATATTAGTGAATACTTATTTGATAAATCTTTTGATTTCTCGACACTGAAATTCTAAAAATTAATTAGAAATTAATTTAATTTTCACCTTTTTTTCTCTTCCAGTAAGTAAGAATTAACAAACTTCTTGTAATTTTAAAAGTACCTTACGACCACACAGCATGAAGGAGTCTATTTCATTTACAAAGAGGTCTTTGTTCATCAAACCAAGCAAAAAATAGCATCACCATTTGTAACCGCTGGTAAAGATGTTTGTCTATATCTAGATTCTATAAAGCTTTTTCTTGTGCTATTTTTTTCTTCAAGTCTATTAAAGATAACAAAAATCACAATGAAAACACAATTTGTGGCAGCATTTATCTTTAATAATACAAATTGCTGTCCACTCTCAGCACCACTACAGTCTTTGGCAGTACTACACTGGGAGCTATTAGAACTTCTTTTTATGTCAAAGGTGATTGTGATCCTAACCTATTTACAGTTCTCCATGTTATTACTTTATTCTTTTTACATATTCTTTCTTTTCTTTACATATTGTCCCAGCATCTACACCATTTTTTTTGATTTCTGATCATTTTCATATCAGTATCTGTATTTCATGAAACCTCTGTGCTTCTGTGCTTTTTGTATTTGACATGGTTTAACCCCAACCAGCAACCAAGCATCACATAGGCACTCACTAACTCCCCCTCACCCAGAGGGATGGGGCGAACTTGAAAGGAACGTAAAACTTGAGTTGAGGTAAGAACAATTTAATAAGTAAAGCAAAAGCTGCACACTCAAGCAAAACAAAACAAGGAATTCATTCACTACTTCCCATGAGCAGGCAGGCACTCAGCCATCCCCAGTAAAGCCGGGCTCCATCACACATAACGGTTACTTAGGAAGACAAATGCCATAATGCCAGATGCCTCCCACCTTCCTTCTTCTTCCCCCAATTCATATACTCAGCATGACACCATATGGTATGGAATATCCCTTTGCCTAGTTTGGGTCAGCTGTCCTGGCTGTGTCCCCTCCCAATTTCCCTCTCACTGGCAGGGCCCAAGAAACTGAAAAGTCCTTGACTTGTTATAAACATGACCCAGCAACAGCTAAGAACATTAGTGTGCTGTCAACATTGTTCTCACACCAAATCCAAAACGTAGCAGCCCCAGCTACTAAGAAGAAAACTTCATCCCAGCTGAAACCAGGACAGTATTACTGCATGAAAAGTTCTAATATTGATCCTTCATCAAAGTAAGTATGTCTTTAACAATATCAATAATATTTACTATTATTCTCATTATAATCTTTTTATTAGCAATGATCAATCTCATTTCTTTTCCTATTACTGTATTCTCTTTTAACTTATTAAGTTTGTGGGTTTTAATTTGTTTTGTTTCTGTTTTAGATTATAAGAATGCAGAACATTTGTAGCAGTTCTGACAGCTCTTTTAGATGATTCGTACCAGGGTAAAGGTACTCAGTCAAGAGCCTTTTCCCATTATGGGTCTTCAAAAGCTTTGTCTTACTGTTCTCTCTTTCCTTAACAAAACAGTTTTCAGACTTTGCAGGTCACTTACCCTTCATTTCAGTAGAAGTCGTAGCACTTTGCTTCCTCTATTCCATTAATGGTCCCTTTTTCCCTCTGAAAGTCTTCAGCACCACCACTCACTGATCTTCCTCAAGTTCCCTCATTCTGAACTTCACCCTTTTCTTATCTGAATGAGTCCTTTATATGATCTTTGCCTGCAAACTTAATTTTTATAAACTCCAACAAACCTGCTGTAAGCTCAACCCTTTTGGCCATGAATAGTGATGGTGGCAGCCACTCAGCTTCAGTAGAGACTTTCTGCCACCACTTCATTGCATTATTCATTGTTTGTACTTCCCATGCATACCTCAAAAGACCCCAACTGCAGGTTTCGCCAAGACTTCCCCTTTGTTAAAAACCTGCTTTCTTTCCCTAGCTGTGCACAAGTCTTACGTGGCAATAACTTCTTGCAGTCTTGGCTACTGACTACTTTGCCACTCTGGAAAACAGCTTGTACAATCCTACACACTTTGCTGCAGTTCATAACCATGTATTGCCATTTTACAGAAGAAGAAGAAAAGATAGGAAGAGAAAACAGTTCATTCATGGTCAGCTGACCACCACAGAGTCTGCCACAGTTCCAATCTTTTTTCTAGAGTCTGTTTTCTACGTCAGGGAAAGTCCTACTGATGCTTCTTTGTAAGGAGCCACTGATAATGTAGGCTTGCATCTTCCTTTTCTGGTACAGAGGTATTTCTTTTCTACCATTTTCTCTTTTTGTTTGCAGATCATTCTTTTTTTCTGGTTTCTTACACATCATCTTTTTTCTGTCTTAGTTCCCATTCTTTCTCTCTTGTCTCTTTTTTGCTTTCAAGATGATTAACCTTCCATGGTCACTTATAAAAAGTCTCACTGCTGTCTCTTGACTCCTTCATTGTACATGGCCTTTGAGTAACAATTTTAAAGTGTTGCAGCCTTGCAAAAATGCATACTCAGATATTACATTCTTGCAAATGACTAACATTATCCACTTTGGTGTAATGAATATTTGTATGTCTCACACTGATTGATGTGTTCACGGCAAGACTTAGTGATGGATTAGACATAACTGGTACAGATGGACTTCTTCAGCATGAATCTTCACTTCACATATGGTCTGAATTCAGATTATGAAAAAAATAATTTATACTGCCATTTATACTGCCATACTAAAAAAAAAAATCCTTAAAATAAATTTTTAAAAAGAGAAATAGTTTTACTAATTCATAGAATGAAATGTGGATAAGTAATGCAGATTTTTTTCTCCAATGTTTTGTCAGAATACCCTTTCCAATAGAGTTATAGTTGAATACCTAGTTAGCTTTATCTAAGCATGAGTGCTTCTCACTTCTGCTACCTATGCAATACAGAATAATTTTATTATTATATTAAAAAGCAAAATAAAGTTATGTTAAGATTGCTAAATTAACTACTAAAATTGAAAATACTTGTCGGTACAGTCTTCAGTTAAATGATTGCACATCAGTCAATTATGTATCAGCAAAACGCTGATGCTAGGGAACTTCCTACCAAATGCCAAGCTCCATATCTCAATAATGGAGATTCTAGATTTGCTTAACTAAATAGCTGTATTTAGAGAAATGTAAAAAAAAATAATCATTATTTGTAGAATAATATCAAAAAAGGTACACTCCCCCAAACCCAAACCCATACCCATACCCATACCCACATATCATTTATGATAACGAAAGAAAGACTTGAAATGTAATACAACATAAATAATAGGCAACATATCAAATTAGTTATAAGCATTGCTGACTGCAGTGGCTCTAATTCTGTATAACACAAGCATAAGTCTATATGTGGTTCGTTTTGTTTTGTTTTTTTAATTTGACCTTAAAAAAAAAAAAAGACTAATCAACATGTTACATTGATTTAAGATTTAAATAAAAATAGATTACATAAAGTTAAAAGTTTTTATAGTTAACATGGTAAATCTGCCCCACATCTACAGTATAACACCTAAAAACTGATCAGCTCTGCAGGTGCTTGAATTATACAAGGTATAAAAGTAAAATCTTCCAGCAAGATGGACTTTTTATATGCAGATATTACACAGCATAATTCTCATTTTATCTGAGAAAACATAGGTTCTCACTCCTGGTTTTGTTTAGAATGTCAGGTCAGACAGCTGCCAGGTACCAGAAGCTCATGTGATACATGGATATTTGGTCTTTGACAGGCTCATGGCTAGAAGGCTGAATTATGTGGCTCAAACAGGTGGATCTAGGTGTTGTTTCAGATGTCTTAGGGCATTTCATCTTACCCTCCACTTATCAGTCCAGAAGGACATGAGTCCCCCAGCTGTGTCCAGTCTTCCAGCATTGATCTTAGATACCCCAGGACATCTTCAAACCCAGTAGAAATCTATATTTAGATAACTAAATCAAGGTCAGTGACTTCTTTCAAGGCCCAACAGCTATACACACTATTCCCCTTATTTACTGGCTACTTCATCTCTTGAGAAACCCTTTCCTTCCAAAAGATTGATGCCATTGCCTAAACATGATGAGATGTTCTGATTTTGGATGGGCTACAGTTAATTTTTCTCATACTAGCTAGCATGGGGTTATGTTTTAGATTTGTGCTGAAAACTTTTGATAATGCAGGGATGTTTTAGTTACTGCTGAGCAGGGCTCACACAGAGCCAAGGACTTTGACTCCAGTTCATACATTTCTGCTTCTCACACTGCCCCACCAGTGAGAAGGTTGGGGGTGCACAAGAAGCTGGGAGGGGACACAGTTGGGACAGCTGACCCCAACTAGCCAAAGGAATATTTCATACCATATGATATCATGTTCAGCAATAAAACAGCTGGAGGAAGAAGAAGGAAAGAGGAGGACATTTGGAGTGATGGTGTTTGTCTTCCCAAGTAACTGTTATGAATGATGGAGCTCGGCTTTCCTGAAGGTGGCTGAACACCTGCCTGCTCATGAAAAGTAGTGAATTAATTGCTTGTTTTGCTTTGCTTGCGCAGGCAGCTTTTGCTTTGCATATTAAACTGTCTTCACCTCAGTCTATGAGTTATCTCACTTTTACTCTTTCAGTTCTCTCCCCTGTCCCACTGCAGGGGGAATGAGCGAATGGCTGTGTTGTGCTTAGCTGCTGGCTGGGGTTAAACCATGATACCAGTGCATCTGAGATGCTATAGGTTATCTGAGAAATCCACATGAAGCTGACAATTATGCCAAGGACCTATAGAAGGCCATATGGAGCAGCAACAGAGGAAACATAGGATATCCTGCACAGACACTGAAGACTGAATTTTGCACAGATTTATTAAATCCTAGTTGTATAGCCTGACTTCTATGGTACAAATGCAGCCTGGGCTTTGATTCAGTTGCCTAAACACAGGATTCTACTGTAATTTGAAATACCTTAGGATAGTCCATATATTTTCAGCTACTCTTCTAGAAGGGCACATATATCTCAAATATCAAATATTATATGTCAGCCTTGTAGATTTCTCAGATACCCTAGGGTATTTAAAATAACACTGTGGGGGGAGGGGGACAAGGCAGAAATTGATTATTAATTGAGCCATTAGGGATTGGGCTTTGAATTCTATTAGAAAACAGCTATGTAAAAGTGAGGTACTAACATCCTAATTCTAAAGCCCCTATAACAATCTACCCCATTGCATCTTGGAGCTATTTTTTTTTTTTTTTAAATCATATAATGTAATCATAGTAAAATTCATGGTTATTCTACAAACCCCATTCCAACTAAAGCAATATGTGTTTTCTGTTTGTAACTCTAACTATTCACATTAATATCAATATTCATACAGGATATTTATTTTAGGGATAACAGAAATAATTACTGTGTAAAGCCTTTAAATAAAACCAAATAAAATAAACACATGATAATAAAGATATGTCCTGTCAAATATTTGTAGAAGTATAGGAATTTATTTTGAATGTACATGAAAAAAAAAAAAAAAGTAATTTTCTAAGTCTGACAATTTTATTGAGAAACATGTTTTAATGTTCATGTTACAAGATTATGATCAGTCATCTTGTACAATCTTTAAAATAGTTATGATTTCCAGTTGGCAGATTTTACAGCACACATACATTTCTTACACTGTAACCAGGAGGTCAATATCAAAAACATGATCTGACTTCGAAGCAGAATGAAACAAAGTGTGAAAAGGGCTCTCACAATGACAAGGGAAAAGGTGTGGGGTTTACTGTTGGTACTAAGTATCTTTTTCTTTCATCAGTTTTCTTTTCTGAATTCATGGGTGTGGACTGAGAACCTAGGTATAGTAGTGAAGGATAAAGATGTTATGCACTTAAGCCCCCCTGGTTTCTGCATTTTAGTTGTAGAGTCATGCCACAGAGGTGTCTAGTTTTGATGTGTTCTAATGTGTTTTGAATATGTAAGTTGGCGGTTGTAAAATTGTGACTGGTATGCTGAGTGCATTAAGAGAATCTGTTCAAATTGGGCATGTGCAACTATGGTCAATTAAATCACAGACTGCATCTTTGACATATATCAAAAACATCCTATGAGATTCATTTAAACAATAATATTTGAAAAGCGTTTAGGAAGATGCTTCACAGTAGCTCTTGTATCTAGGTAGGGATTTTAATATTATAAGCTAATTCACACAGAAAAGTTTTTAGATTACTTTTTCAACGTTCCTAAAATATTATCAGTCAACAGATACTGTTTTGTTTAAACAGTGAGGTAATACCACATCTTATTGCTAACAAACCTTTCTTCTGCAGTCCAGGCCTCACCTGTCTTGAGTTTGAGCCTTGAAAGTTATAAGATGCACACTTTTGGAATAAGAATGGTTAGAGTAAGCCTGACCTCTTGAGTGGAATGATAGCAAAGCATAGAGAGCTCAGCAGTGGTAAGATGTCAATATTGTCACCCAGGAAATATAACTCATCTGGTCTATGTACTTCTCAGTATCAAGAGATTTTCAATATAACCCAAAAGTTCATAGTAAATACTACAAGATTGGGTAACCTAGCCAAGAGTACTTCCTAACCCTTTTTTTCTGAAGCTGGATTGCTAAAGAACCAACTATAAAGACGACCAAAGAGGAAGGTATCATGGGACTTTGGAATCTAATTTAAAGACTGCTTAGAATTACTTTGCACTATAATCTAGGAAAAAGATCTTCCCCCTTGATAGATTGTTCAGTTCATAGCCTTTCATAACTAAGTGAACTACTTGTTCTCTGATGGTGCTTAAGTTCCCTAAATAGTGAATAAAGAGAGAGGTCAAGACTGTATTCTGAAAGTCAGTGGAGGACTGTAGATTTCTCCTTCACTTTACAGGAAAACTTGGAGCATATCTGAAATCACCTTACATTTACATGCCAAGAGCATAAAATCACAAAATCAGAGGATATCTGAGATTGGAAGGCACCTCTTGAGACTGCCTAGTCCAAACCCACTGCTCAGTGTCAGCTAGAGCACATTATCACAACCATCTCCAGTCAGATTTTTAATATCTCCCCAGACAGAGACTCCACAATCTCTCTGGGAAACCTGTTCCAGTGTGCAACCACCCTCACGCTCAAAAGTTGTTTCCTTGTGTTCAGGTGGAAATTCATTTGTTTTCATTCGGGTCTGTTGCCTCTTGTCCTCTTATGGGACATCACGGAGAGGAGTCTGGCTCCATCCTCTTTATGCTCTCCCATCAAATTTTAATGCACATGAACAAGATCCCCCTGAGCCTTCTCTTCTCCAAGATGACCAGTTACATCTCTCCCAGCATCTCTTTATAGATGAAAGATGCTCCAGAACCTTAACCATCTCCATGACTCTGTGCTGGATACAGCCATGTCCCAGTGTGGTTATGTCTCTTTTGTACTGTGGAACCTAAAACTGGAGCCAACACTCCATATGTGGCCTCACCAGCACAGAGGAAAGAGCAAGGATAACCTCTCTGCTGGCACTATTCCTCCTAACGCATCCCAGGATGTTGTTGGTCTTGGCAGTGAGGGCAAGTTGCTGGATCTTGGTCAGCTTGCTGTTTGCCAGGACACACAGGCCCTTCTATAAAGAGCTACTTTTTAATATGTCTGCCCCCAGCATGAATTAGTGCATGGGATTTCTTTCTGACAAGATGCAAAACTACTCATTGTCCTTTAGTGAATTTTGAGAGGTTCCTATCTACCCAACTCTCCATCTTGTTGAGGTCCCTCTGAATGGCATCACACCTATATGGTGTATCAAATACGCCTCCCAATTCTTTTTCATTGTGGTAATTTGTGTGTGGTAATTTGACCTTGGCTGGCTACCAGATGCCTACTAAGCTGCGTTATTACTCCTTCTCCTCAACAGGACAGGGGGAGAAAAATATGACAAAAAGCTCGTGGGTTGAGATAAGGACAGGGAGATCACTCTTCAGTTACTGTTGTGGGCAAAACAGACTCAACTTGGGAAACTAATTTAATTTACTGCCAGTCAAATAGAGCAGGATAATGAGAAACAAGAACAAATTTAAAAGCACCTTCCCTCTACCACTTCCTTTTTCCCGACACAATTTCACACCCAACTTTATTGTAGTCAGTTCATAACACTTTGGTTTTGCTGCTCCTTCTTCCTCACACTTTCTCCCTGCTCCAGTGTGGGGTCCCACCCAAAGAATACAGTCATCCTTGAACTTCTCCAGTGTGGGTCTTTCACAAGGGCTGCAGTTCTTGAAGAACTTCTCCAGCATGGGTTCTTCCTATGAGTTGCAGTCCTTCAGGAACAGACTGCTCCAGCGTGGGTCCCTCACAGGGTCACAAGTCCTGCCAGAAGATCTGCTCCAGCGTGGGTTCCTCTCCAAGGGGCAACAAGTCTTGTCAGGAGCCTCCTCTGGCATTGACTTTCCATGGGGTCATAGCTTCCTTCAAGGACACATCCACCTGCTGTGGCAAGGGGTCTTCCACAAGCTGCAGGGTGGATATTTGCTCCACCACGGACCTCCATGGGCTGCAGGGGGACAACCTGCATCACCATGGTCTTCACCACAGGCTGCAGGGGAATCTGCTCTGTTGTCTGAAGCATATCTTGCCCCTCCCTTTTCACTGACTCTGGTGTTTGCATAGTTGATTCTCTCACATTTTCTCACTCCTGCCTCCCAGCTGCTGTTGCACAGCCCTATTTACCCCTTCTTTAATAAGTTATCACAGAGGCACTACTACCATCACTGATGCGTCCAGCTTTAGCCAGCAGTGGATCCACCTTGGAGCCAGTTGGAAGTGGCTCCGTCTGACACAGGAGAAGCTTCTGGCATCTTCTGACAGAAGCCACCCCTGCAGACCTCTTGCTACCAAAACCTTGCCATATAAACCCAATGCAGTAAGCTTGCTGAGGATGGTCCCTGGTCTGATTGTCCAGGTAATTAATGAAAATGTCAAACATTATTGGACACAGTATTGACCCTGGTACATATCACTGTTGATTGGTCTCCAACTGGACTTCATGTCAGTGAACACGACACTGAGCCTTACAGTTCAGCTATTTTTCAATCCACCTCACTGTCCACTTATGTAGCTGATAGTTATTCAACATGTTTACGACAATGTTTAGAGATACAGTGTCAAAAGCCTTATTAAAGTTAAGACAGATAACATCCACTGCTCCCTCTCGTCCACCAAGCCATTCATTTCACTGTAGAAGGCTATCAGATTGGTTAAACATGGCTCCAGTGTTGGTGTTACAGTTCAGTAAAAGAGACAGTCTAGGCATGCAGTTGGCATGGGCCTGGAACTGGGTAGCCAAAGGAAAGTTAGGACAACCAAGAGATGTACACTGACAGGAAGATGGTGGTGTGTAGAGGAATGAAGGCAGTGGGTTGATTAACATTGATAATATGCAGCTGTGGCCTTGCCTCAAAGGCAGTGGGTTGATTGACATGGACAATGTGCAGCTGTAGCTTGTTCCCGCTAAGTGGTGAAATAGCCCTGAGGCGTATGGGAAGGGTGGTTGGGTGGAGAAGGAGTAGTATGGTTTGGCCTTTGGAGGAGGGGGAAAAACAGCATAGCTGGTAGAACCTGACTGATGGTAAAAGCCTTGTTGCAACTTACTAGTTTTGCTTGTGCTGTGATAATTGCTGCCCTGTGTGAGGAAAGCTGATTTGGACACAGACTACAACAGTGGTGTAGGCCAGGCATGGGGGTCTTATTCCCAGCCTGAGGAGCTAGAAAGTAGGGTAAGGGTTAGGGTACAACAGAAGAGAAAGCCTAGGTGTGCAGTGTGAGTGGAGCTGCAACTGGGAAGTCAGAGGAAAGTTAGCACAGCCAAGAAACGTGTGCTGAAAGGAAATTTAGGGGGTGGGCTGTAAGTAGAGGTCTTGGTCCTGGCCTGAGCCACAAATCTGGGTTAAGGTTAAAGTTGGGATTTGGCAAAAGAGAAAGCCTTTTTCTTTTTTTTTTTTCACACAAAAAAACCCCTGTGCTTTTTGCCATGGGGCTAGAATGGTGGGGCCAAAGGAAATGTAGGGCAACCAAACAATGTGTGCTGAGAAATTTGTAGTGTAGGCCAGAGGTGATTCCCCTTTCACAAATTGTTGCTGACTCTTCCTAATCAATCGCTTGTTCTTCATGTGTCTTGAAATTGTTTACAAGATATTTGTTCCATTACCTTTCACAGAGACTAAGGTGACACTGATCAACCTGTAGGTCCGTGGGTCTTCCTTTTTGTTCTTTTTGCTCTTGTTGGTATGAGTGGCATTTGCTCTCCTTCCAGTCCTCAGGAATCTCCCCCACTTGCCATAATCTTTTTAAGGTGATAGACAATGCCCTCACAATGGCATCAGAGAGGTTTCACAGCATTCATGGATGCGTCCTGCAAGGTGCCGTGGAACTGTGTGTGTCCAGTTTGTTTAAATGTTCTACAAACTTAATCTCTTCCCAAAAGGGTAAGTTTTTCCTCCCCTAGAACTCCTTTCAGGGACCTAGTGTTCCTGAAGGCAAAACTTACGAGTACAGGAAGCATTCACTACCTCACCATTTTCCATGTCCTGCGTGCCCAGGCCCTCTGTCCCATTCTTCAACAGGTTCACATTCTGCATAAGCTTCCTTTTGCTGTTATACTTGGAGAATCCTTCCTGCTGCCCTTGACTATTCTTAAGACACTTTATGCCTTTCTGTTATTTTAGTGAATGTTCTTGTCTTTCTGCTCCTACTAATTTTCTTCACTTCTTGTATATCTAGACAGCAAAATAGATGTTCTCAAAATGGAGATCACACATTCTGAAAGTTGTGTCCAGTAGCAGTACACAAATACATAATTTCAGGATTTTTTTTTCATGTGGACAAAAAGGTCTCAAAACCTTTGCCTTTACTTTCATTCTTTTTCCTTAATCCTTTCCTCTTTTTCAGAGAAATTAGCCTGAGGCAGAGGCTCAGTTTGGAAAAAAATTTCAATCACTCTACTAAAATTCAGGAAAGTTGTGAACAGCTGCCTGGGATGTATTTGTACCTAATACATAGGTTGATAGAAAAGGCAAAGCAGCATCATGTAAGATTTTGAGTCTTAATGTGCTGTTATGAGTCGTATATCATACTATAAAATGTAAATGATCACTGTGAGATCAGACGTTATTTTAAGATTGGATTTATCAGTACTACTAAAATATTACTAAAAGTAATTCTAAACAGGATTTATATATATCCAAATAATGCATTAAAAGCTTCAATAAAGGTCTGGTACTCAGATGTTTATTTTTAGAGTCTTCTATAAATCTTTATTGTATGCTAGAAATAAAACCCCCAAAAAACAATAGCCAGGCAGCTACTGTCACCTGCTATATGTCTTGTGAAAACAAATAGGACAATGATCCTAACATAGCAAAATAAAGTTTTCATTTTCTTTACTTTTTTATAACAGCTGAGAAAATCCACTGCATTTCTGAGCAGGTGTTTTCTGTTTACCAGTTTGAAAGAAAAAAACCCCAACTTTTAGTGAGCTTTGCTTTGTCAGAATAAACATAAAACATGTTTGCAAGCTGCTTTCTATCACCGTAGTCCTCCTTTAGTTTTTCCATTGGCACTGGTATGTGATGAACTGAAACAAAAGTAACGGTCTTATTTTTGGAAACAACAAAATTACAATTACAGGTAGATAGAAACAGCACATACACCTCTCAGGGTCTGGCTTTGCTTGCTTTATTTTAGTTTAATGTTTGTTGTAGTATAGACGAATACTTGAAGGTCTTTGGCACAGTAAAAAGTTTCAAAACATGAGGAATTTGTTAAAAGGTTTCTATGCTTATTTGTTTATACCTTCCTATTTATTTATAAATGAAGGTACACAGGACATCATCTTTGCAGCAGCATCCAGTATGCTGTTATTGTAAAAGGCAAATATCAGTTAAGTTGGAAATCCATTTGCTCGTTGTTGACCATGCAGCTGTGCAAAAGAAATAGCGAGGACTGCATTAGAAGAAGTTTCCTCAAATTCACAGCATTATTTTACTGATATGGAAAACCTGACATGATTCCAAATTTTATTAGGAAGGCTGTGGAAATGTGACTGCATGTTACTACTGTAATGACAGTGTAAAAGTTTAATACTGGATAGTTTTTTTAGGTGTTACTCTGTTTGAATGATAATTAAAAGTGTTGCATAAGACACTATTCACTAAACTCACACTTTTGTTTCCTTATAATTCATACGTTTTCTGTCAGGCAAGCTTTCATTCTTTCCTCTATTCTTAACCCTTCAAATTCTACCATTTTGAGCCATTTCCCATGAAGCTGATATTCCATAAATACATTATATATCTTTCTCAAGACCATAAACATAAGCAGTGAAAATCCAAAATAGACTAATTCTAACACTGAGGTGACAATGTCAAGGTATACATATAAAGAAGATGACAGATGATGACTTGATAATGGTCTTCATAAAATCTGTTCTATTTTTCAAAAAAAAAAAAAAAAAAATTGGGACCTCAGTCATCCTGTATACAAAATAATCACCTTCCAGTTAAACAGGAAAACATGTCTAAACACGATGTAACTTTTGTTAGTATTTTCAGAAGAAAAAAAAAAAAAAAGAAAAAAAGAGTTATGCTTCCCCTTGTCCGGTAACATGAACTTCAATAATGATGTCTTGGGCTCATTTATGTGTTTTCACACTTACAGTTGTCTATACAGATATTGTACTATATGTTGCAGAGTATAATATTTTAAAGTAAAGAAAGGAGAAAAGCAGCAGTTCTATTTTGAGAATATATGTTAGCACTTATTATAACCAAAAAGCCAGCAGAAAATTATGCATTTACTAAATGACCACGTGAGCCACTGAAGGGCAATACTTCATTAATATGATTCAGCAGGATATGTTGTCTTGAGAAAAGCGAAGTTGAAATTAGCCTGTTGGACCATCAGAACCAGTTCTAGTGATAAAGCCTTGGTTCTGTGAAGGAGTTCACAAAGTTAATCCAGTTTATTTAGACACATCTCCCCTACTTTTGGAGGAGTTTGAGAAAAGGATGGAAGAAAACACTATAATGAATGAAATTTCATTTAAAATTAATCTGGATTCACCAGTACTTTCAACTATAAACTGATTATTTATAAGGGCTTACTCATGCACCATTTATTTCTGAGTGATGAATTATTGTACCCCGAGAGAATAATCAGTGGATAGAGAAGGGTTACAGAAGTAGTGCTGATGCCTGCCTAGGACCATGTTGATTCATTAAAAAAAAAAAAAAAAAAAAAGGAACCACAGGAAGGAAGCTACTAAGCTGTATAACTTGATTAGGTAAAAAGAGCATTAAATGTGAAAATCCTAAACTCTTTAGCTTTGCTCTTCTGCATATAAATTAGAGCTTATGTAAGAGCAATATGAGCAGTCCCTTTGTACTACGTAGGTCTAATTACAATAAATTTAGAAAAGTCTGAGTGTGTAATATGCACAAAGTAGATTAAGAGTGCATGGGAATTATAAAATGTCTAGGCTTCCTTAAAGCTTCTGATATGAAAGATAAAGCTACTTTTTTGCTTTTTTTTTTTTTTTTTTCTTTTCTCTTTTTTTCTCCTTTTTTCTCTCCCCGCCCCCCCCCCCCCCCCCCCCCCCGGACACATATGAATATGCTTGAAGTTTGTTCTGTCTTGGTTTTGTAGCAAGTGTATGAAGTTTAATTAATAATAACATACTGAAAATGGAAAAAGAAAGGTTGGAAAAGGACAAAGACTAAATAAAACCCATAAAGTAATTTAAACTGAGATGTTTACCTAAGTGGCCAAACAAAATTAAAACACCACCTAAGATCACTGGTTCTACTGCCAGTACTGACTGATCTCAACTTAGTTGAGTACAAACTATAATTCCTTCTTCTCCCAGTGAGAAATATGCTTTCATCCTAAAGACATATTATTCAGCTTTATCAAGCATTATCACATCACAAAGTGATGTGATAGTGTAAAGAAAAGTGTGAAGTCCTGTTGTTGTACTCCATAGCACATGGGAAGAAGGAGGCAACTTTTATCATCACAGTCCATTTCCTGGCTTCTCTTTGTACCAGACTCAGCGGACCCTTCCAGCTTTCTATGCAATCATCACAGTTTACAACTGAATAGGAGCTGGTCACTTCAAAAGTAGTGACAAGGTCCTTGCTCTGAGTGTGTTAATGAACACTCTGATGATCTCCTTTTTCTTTATATCTGCAGTTTGGCAATATAAATTATTGAACTGGGCAATTCAATACTGTGCAATACTGTATTGTAACAAAATAAGGAAAGTGAAAGTGATCTTCAGCTTTTTCTATAACATTATCAGGACTAAATCTTGAGTTAGATCTTGACTTAATCTTTAACAGCGATATGTAAGAAATGTTGAGTTGAATAAGCTGAATGAACACGAATTCAAGGCTACTAGTAAGCTACTGTGGCTACATTTATAATCAGGGAAACACTTGGGGATGTTAAATTTCAGTCTGTAAAATTGTGAAAGAATAATAGGGAAGATTGTCACAGGAAAGACAAAATAGAGAAGACCCATGAAATGTGCTTGGTCATGTTTAATCCTTGGAAGTATTGTGGCACTGAGCAATAAATATGAAAAAGTATAAATCTGTTTTTCAAAAATGAATAATACCATTCAAGAAAAATGGCGATGTACAGTAAATAGGACTTGATGTCATAAGCAAAATAATATGTAGGGGGGAAGTTAAATTCCAGTGGTCATTTAAAGTGAAGTGCAAAAAGTATAAGAAACGTTAATGAATCAAGGGGTCAGTAAAGGATATAGTCTTTTTAATATACTAAAAAGACAAGTTAGTGATAGAAGACCTAGACAACAATTTCACAAAGGTATAAGAATGTACTCTATTCTTATACATATGTGACTTATGGGTGAGTGTGTGTTACAGATCATCAACCTAAGTCAGGCTCCAGAGAGGACTTCCAGTCCATTGCTACAGACTCTTAGCTCTTCCTCTCAGCACAGCAGCTCAGCTTTGTAGCATAGTGTTCCTAGTTCATTTCCTAGCGTGATCCAAGAGCACTCACATATTCACTGGGACAGGTTGGAAGTGATCTCAGGAAGTCTGTAATCCAATCCCTGCCTGAAGCATCATCAGCTGTGAGGTCAGACGAGGTTGCTAGGGCTTTATCCACTTGCATCTTGAAAACCTCTGAGGACAGAAACTGTATATACTCACAGGAGATTCCTTAAGAAATATGTTTCTTGAGAGGAAGAAACCATGCCACCGGCAATCGCCAAATAAAGTAATCAGAAAATGTACATATCTGAAGATGTTCAATGTAGGTTTTGTAAAGATTCATCAGAAGCCAGTGAATCAGAGATCCAGAAAAGATATGAAGATAAACATATTATTTTTTCTCAGATATAGTAATTAATTATACAATGATAGAAAAAAATCCACTGAATCATCCCAAAAGCTAATAAGCAACAGATCTGTTAAAGTGCCTTTTAATCAACAGCATGTTATTAATATTCAAAAAGAAAAGGAAAGCACTTGGCATCTATAATTGTAAGAGAAAATAACGTCCAGTATTGTTGTGATATTTTGTAACAACTTCATAATAGTTTTAGCATACTTCTAATTAAAGGACTACCTTTCAAATGTTCTGCATTTGTCAAATTATTTATGATATAAATACTAAATACCTAAGATTACATGTGCAGGTGGTAGCTAAAAGAAAAGGAAGTGAAAAAACAATGCATACAAAATAATTTTAAGCTTAAACTTAAGTTGTTTAATTTAGAATTAAATTGTCATTACGTGCTATATAATGTTCAAGGCAGTGATGTCAATTTATATAGTAGTATAGCTGCTAATTACTCATGACTGGAATGATTTCCACCTTCTTTTAAATATCATCAAACTTATTTTAATTTCTGCTGGCATTTCTATGGTGCTATTTTAAATAAAGTACCACACTTCAGTCTGCAGACTGCACTGTAATACTAATCATTGCATCTACATTAAAAAGAGGCAAGGCTTACTGGTCTTAAAAAAAGTCAGCATATGCAACACAGGTTCAAGAAACACATTAAATGCAGTATGCTGAGTGTTTTACAGAACTTACAGGTATCAAATGGCTCAGGCCCATCCTTCTTAAACTGAATATAAAGAGAACTGTTACATAATGCAGCATATTCTTATCTGCAGTTGTTCTGGCTTCAGCTGAGATAGAGTTAATTTTCTTCTCAGTATCTGGTGCAGGGCTGTGTTTTGGATTTGGTGTGAGAGCAATGTTGACAGCACACTGATGTTTTTCGTTGTTGCTGGGTCATGTTTATATTAAGTCAAGGACTTCTCAGTTCCATGGGCCCTGCCAGCGAGAGGGCTGGAGGGGCACGGGACATTGGGAGGGGACACAGCCAGGACAGCTGACCCCAACTAGCCAAAGGGATATTCCTTATATGACATCATGTTGAGTATATGAATTTGGAGATGAAGAAGGAAGATGGGGGACATGCAGCTTTATGGCATTTGTTTTCCTGAGTAGCCGTTATGCGTGATGGAGCCCGGCTTTTCTGGGGATGGCTGAACACCTGCCTGCCCATGGGAAGTGGTGAATGAATTACTTGTTTTGCTTTGCTTGCATGTGTGGCTTTGGCTTTACCTATCAAATTGTTCTTATCTCAACCCTTGAGTTTTATACTCCTTTCCAATTCTCCTCCCCATCCCCCTGGGTGAGGATGAGTGAGCAAGTGACTGTGTGGTGCTTGGATACCAGCCAGGGTTAAACCATAACAGCAATATATTTCATTAGCTATCTATAAAATCATCCAGCATTTATGTACAGTACTGCTTTGCTGTCAGGTTGTCATGATTTGGCCCCAGCCAGCAACTAAGTACCATGCAGCTGCTCACTCACTCCGTCCGCCCCCACCTCCAGATGGGGTATGGAGGAGAATTGGAAAGAAGGTATAACTTATGGGTTGAGATAGAACAGTTTAAGCATTTAAATAAAATAAAATATAATAATAACATCAGTAACAATAACAATAATTGTAATGAAAAGGGAGACAACATAAAAAGAGAAATAAACTCCCCCCACATCCCAAACAAGTGGTGCACAATACAATTGCTCACCCACTAATTGATGCCCAAGCAGTGATCCCCCCACCCTGGCCAGCTTCCCTCGGTTTATATACTAAACATGGCATTCTAAGGTATGGAATACCTCTTTGGTTAGTTTGGGACAGCTGTCCTGGCTCTGCTTCCTCCCAGCTTCCTTGTGCCCTGCCTCACTGGCAGAGCATGAGAAACTGAAAAGTCCTTTACATAGGGTAAGCACTGCTCAGCAACAACTAAAGTATCAATGTGTCATCAATATTATTCTCATATTAAATCCAAAACACGGCACTGTGCCAGCTACTAGGAAAAAAATTAACTCTATCCCAGCTAAAACCAGGATACAGGTAAAATATAACTGTGGCATCCAAGACAAAACCCCTGAAAGATAAGGAAAAACACTTACGGATTCAGAAAAAAAACCCTCTAAAGCAGTACCACAGTGAGGAGTCTGCTATCCTTTTGAACTGTATCATCAAAAGAAAGCTGAACCTTGTTTTCTTCAGCAAGAAAAGTCAGGGTTTTTAGTATTTTTCTCCAAGCTATTTGATAGAGCATTACTGTGACATTAATATGACTTGAGCAAATATAATTTTGAAAGTATTGATAAAAAACTAACATCTGAATTTAATGCAAACAGAAGAACAAAGAGATCTGAAAAATTAGGCTACTTTTTCATTGAGAAATCAACGTATTTCTAACAAGTTCAAGGAGTAACTGATAATATGAAAAATGAGCAAATATTCATAAGCAGAAGTTATACATGATAATCCATGCAAGCATTTTTATCTCTTAATAAGAAAAACTTATAAGGTAAAAAAGCCTCAAAAATATTCCAAGCATGCCTAATAATGATAACTGGAAAGTAGCTGATTTTGTTAATCTGTTAAAATGACAGTAATGCTCTGTGTCAACAAATGATTAAAGACTAGATCCAGCCAAGTATGTAAATGACTATTTAGGACTTAGATGGAAATGACGCATCTCAGAACAATGAGATTGAAAAATCCTTTTTCATTGTCAGCCAGAACTGGAGAAAACTGAACTCAGCAATGATGTGATTCCTAACCATAGATGCCTAGTACCATTTGATGCCCTAGAAACTGTTGCACAGACCCAGAAAGGCATGACCCAGCATTCATAAGAAACTGGCACTGCTCTGGAACAGCAACTCGATAACCAGGTAGGACATCACAGAGCATCTCAAATAACACTGACACCTATGTCTAAACAATGGGATCAAGCCCATATGGCCCAGGCTGTAGATATTTTAACCAGATTAGAGGTTATACCTACATCACTAAATGTAAGCACTGACATGAGTGTTTGTTGTCTAAGCTCCTATTATAGTCACTGGAAATCTAGGATGCAGTTCAGTAGCCCACACATGAGTATCTAATACCATTTGAGATGCCCCAGGATATTTCTCCTGCTATTCACTTGCTACTTCAAAATCATGAGCACCTTCTGAGGTCCCTTCTTAAATATGCAGATCCTATGAAGATGTCTCAGAAACTATGGGCCACATATCATATAGCAGGACATACCTACCTGTGGACAATTAAATGGATCCCTGAGGAATCTGGAGAGCTATTTGGCTGACCAAAGGCAGATAGCTTTCTTAAGGCAAGAAGAAAAGTATCTCTGACTTCAATGCCTGGACTTCTCAATGAAATCCCTTAATGTTGTTGGTTTTATCAGGAATGATCCCATCTAGGTGGTTTAGCAATCAACTATATTTAGGATTCAAAAATTCTTAATTTTTTTTTCCAAATCCTGACATCAGATGTTACTCACATTTCAACCATAGTGATTTATTTAAAATAACAACCTAAATATTTTATACAGAACAGGTTAAGTAGGAAGTGCTGTCTCCTCCTCTTTGTGCAGATGTGCCTCTGTGTTTCTGTATGCACAGATGAATGTGCTAAACTTAAGAAGGATCATTACTGAATTGTTAATGATCAGGGAACTCACACTGATGTAAAGAGATTTCTATTTCAGGATTCATAGGTGGTTTTTGTTGGTGGCTTGGTTTTTTTTTTTTTTAAAGTTATTCAACATGTAAGACAGCATATAAATAATACTAGAAATAGCAGCCAGAAATGCAGTCTAGAATCAAGAAAAGGGGGAGCTTTGGGACTTCAGTTTGAATCTTATTTGGCATAAGCCCTTCTTAGTACAGTGGTCACAGTACTGATTCCAATTAGGTTCAAACCTGAAATTATTTTGAGAAAGAATAAATGACTGAATAAAAAAAAATTAAAGTAATCAAATATTGCTGAATTTTATGTTATTTCTGACACTCATTTACTACTGCATATTTCTTAACACATATTTCCCAACTTCTACCTTTGCTCTGTTTCTCCAGCAGTAGAAAGATGGAGATTAGAGTCCTTTTTAATGAAAGTGTGGTTGCAAGGCTTCTGTTAACTGGAGCATATAGGCCATAGATGTGGACTGCATCTCTCATAATTAATAAATATCAAGAACTTGTTAATTTTTCTAGAAGAGGTTATAATTAGTTCTGAATGCTGAGGTAAATACCTCAAGTCTTGAAGTGCTAGAAATGGCATAAAATAAATTAAAATTGCTGCACAGTTTCAAGAACAGCAAAACTGAATGAGTTTAATTTATATGATCATTAAAAATGAATAGATCTATGGGTTAATTAATAGAAAAACAAAGAGACAATTCAAAATGGGGTATAAATATAGTAAAAAAAGGGAAAAGATAGAATGGAATAACACATAGTAAATAGAACATGTGATACAGACCACACATTCAGAGGACTCTGATCTTAACATCCTATGAATAACCAGTCAAGGAAATTATAGTGTGTGCCTAAAGATAATTTTTTTACCTTTAGAATGAAAAGGGAAGAAATGCATAAAATAAAATTGTACTATATCTTAAAGAAAATTCAGAGATCAAATTCATTATGATTTGGTGTTGGTTTTTACACAAGTATATCACACTATGTTTAAATAATCCACATACAAAAGACTAACTTTATATATTACTGAAATATTTTTTTTCTATTTCATTTAAAATATCTTCCTTACATTTGAGGACTGCATTTAACATAGTGAATTTTTATAAAACATAGGAAATTAGAACACATATATTCAAGATTTAAATTGCTCTTATTTTTGTTTGTGTCTGGTATAAATATGAGTCCAGTGTCAGCACTTAAATCATGATGATTACTTTTGTAGGAAGTGCTGTGAGATTTTTAAAGACTATGGCTGATTAGAGCCTGAAATGACAGATCGTGAAAAGAGCAGAGCCTTTAAATTAGATGGTTATCATTTTGAGTCAGAAAAAAAAAAGACAGAGGAAAACATGCACATATTTTACTGAATCTAACTTAGCCCAGCTCTGAAGTGAATGCGTTGGAAGAATAAAAATCTGCTGCCTATGTGATTGTGGTACCCTTTCCTACAATGTGCAGTATGTTCTTTTTCACATACACTATTACAGACTGCCTTTTAAATCTAACAAAGTCAAAGTTATATATTCCATCTTAAGATTTGCTTGTAGTGCTAAGATAGGATAAGAAAAAAAAGTACACCAAATTCATACAATAAACATAAGTTTTGTATTTTTTAATATTATGGCTCTGTGGCTAAATATATATACACATATACATACACAGTGAATGTAGCAGTGAATAACATACAATACCAAATACTGTATTTATAGGCTAAAAAAAAATTAAAAAAAAAATATAAAAGCAACCTAGTAGTAATTTTGTCCAAGTAAAATTTTAATATCTGGTTAAAATCCCATATCTTTCTCTGTATATGTTTAATTCCTAGAAGGCATTACAAAATATTTTTGAGTAAGGAGTACACAGCATGAATTATATTATTGACCAGGAATACAATCTTCACTGTTTATTTGATCTTGGTTCTCAGTGTAACTATTTGTAAAGCAAGCACTAGGAATCTTTAGTAAGTATTTAAAATGAGATATGCCTAGAGAAAAAAAAAAACCAACAAACCCACAAAACCCCAACAAACCAAACCCCAACAATTTATGAACTTTTCTCTTAAAATAAAAATCCTCTAGTAAAAGAAACCCCCAAGACCAAAAACACCTGTCCCACCCCCACCCCAGAAAAAAACCCCAACACCAAACCTGAAAAGGTTTGAAAGCAGATGTTTCTTAGAGAAGCTGTTGTAATGATTGACATAAAACAGTCTTGGAATAGGTAAATTGGTAAATTAAGACCACTCCTAAGAAACAAAAAAACCAAACCCCTTTCTTTAACTATTTTGGTTACTGAGGCACTGTATCTACTTGAGGTTGCTGCCACTGCTCATCTAACTGTCTCTGTCCTAAGGCTGTGTAACATTTTGGACAGTGCTATTTTGATGACTGCATTGACAAGGGAATGCAGTTAATAAGGTGTGTTCAGGCTATGCCTACCACTCAAGCTGAACTGAATGTAATTATAAACATTGCCATCAAACAAAGCCAAAAGACTGAATGTGTAAAAAAAAAATGAAGTTTCCAACACAATACTCCTGTTTTGGAAAGGTACATAAACGAAACCTTGAAAAAGTTACCACACAGGAAAATATGTTCCAAACACATAATTCTTTCTGCTGCTTCATATAGTCTGTTTTGGTGATCCAGGGCTTAATATGTTGGCTATATCAGTACTGGCCTGGTAAGGTGTTCATCTCTACTGTATGTCCAGGTTTGCTTTTGGAACTTCATTTTTGTAGCTGAACAACAAACCAGAACTTTGAACTCAACCACTGTTCTCAAAGTAGCCTATTCTCCATTAATACTATAAATGTTGAAACAAATTTGTTCCACAGAATCTAATCTTACCTTAATCTATTTTCACCCTCAGCAGTATTCCTTGTACACTTTCCATTAGTTGTAGAACTTCCTTTCATAACAAATCTAAAAAAAAAATAAATTAAAAAACCTTAACTCCTCTCATTACAGAATTCCATTGTCTGGATGCTGATAAATAAGTATCCTGTGGTGAAACACAGGGATTCAACAAATCTCAGAGAGATTTGACAATTATGCACATTTGGATCTTGTAATGAAAGGAAAATTGTATGGCAACTGGAATGTTCTTTTCCTATTATAGTAAAACATTTGTTCATGTAGCATGACCTAAGGATTAAATAGTCATTTATATGTACACTTAGCAATACTTACACCTTTATAACAAAATATGCAACAGGTGCAAGGTACATACATATCTGGCATAACAAAGGCTTGCCATCTGTTGGTATAGATTTTGGGACACACAGGTATTTTCATCTAGTGATTTAAATAAAAGATATGAAAAAGGAACATTTTTATTAGCTGCAACAGAATTTTTATACTTCTAATTATTCCTTCCAAATTGATCATAAATAACATTTTACTTCTCATATAACTACAACATATATTTTGCATCTACAGTGATTTTACTTGAAATACTCAAAGACTCATAACATTTGTTGATTTAAAGGCAGACAATTGAAACAGTATTTAGAACAGTTATTTTAGAAAAATAATAAATGTAGACTCAGGAATTACTGCTGATGCCTTGTTATGAGATACTACTACATCTATAGATTCTGATACGAACTAACTTCAGAAACAATAGTAATGCCACATTAAATCTATCAAGAAATATTTATGTAACAAAATTAATAAAGCAGAAATTCTGTAACCTTAGTTCCATATTGACTCTTTTAGCTTTGACTGTTGAAAATGTGCACAGTACTGGCTTCCACAGAATCAGCAGAGTGACAGCTACTTGGGATAAGAAAGGTAAACATCCAGAGGGAGTGGAAACTAGAGGCAAAGAATTCTTTCACCTTTAACATAATTAGCTATTGCTAAGTATTCACTGCATATTCAGTGCACATATACAGTATTGCAGATCTCTTGTCTGGGAAACATCAGTAAATACAGTCCTTTATCAGCCTCCTAGTCCTACTCTCTCATCACCCCAGGGCCTCTTAGGAGAATAGAGGCTTGAAGTTTTCCTAAGAGCATGCCATTGCTCCCTCATAGTCTACCTGCCTGTCTTCTCAGAGAGGAGGAAGGTGAAGCTAGGTTGTCAACATTTTTAGATGCAGCCCTTTTGTCTGTCTTTCCTGCTGGAAATGTGGTTTTGTTTTGTTTTGTTTGGGGTTTGGTTTTGGTTTTTGTTTTTGTTTTTTTTCTTTTACATTGTATAAATTGCCTGAATTATCGGTAAGAGAGACCTGCAAAGAAGCGTATTCTATGACAGACCGTAGGATATGCTCCTGAAAAGCAGATACATCTATACGATATCTGTAAAATCAAATGGAATGAGTTTGCAAGCAGACTGATGACTGAAGATTGGTAATGGTATTAATTGTCAGCATACTGCTAGATGTTTTTTCTGTCTGTTACACTTGGCACTCCCTGGCATTCTGCCAAGCACAGTTTGTGGGATAATGGTACCAGAGACATTCTCAACAGGCATATGTACAAAGTTACATTATATTTGGCTCCAGCCATTTGTCATAGTTTCAATGCTATCATGGTGGGAGGGCTCACATGTCTGGGGCGCTACCACAGATGGATACAGGCTCTTTAGGAAAGGCAGGACAGGAAGGCAAGGACATAGAAGAAAGAAGAAATTCTGAAGAATGGAAAAGTTCAAACACTGTTTTGAAGAGCCAGAGGAAGAGCTATGTACGTTTTAAAATCCTTTGCTCCTGGATGTGGTGAACAAAGAAAAGCCAGGAATTATTAATAGAACAGAGCAGGAAATTATTCTCATGCTCTAAAAAACTTCTCTAGGATTCATGATTTCCCATTAAAGAATGCAAACAAGTATCAATGTCTGAATTATTTTTTTGTGTGCATTTGTGAAGACAAAATAAAAAAAAGAGCCCTTGAAATTGGGATTGCCTTCAATGGTAGTCATCTACACTTTTTCTTTCAAAGAACTGAGTAGAGCTTGTTCTTGTTACCTAGTGATGATAGTACTTACTTTTTATATAACATTTAATTGATCAGAATACTCACTTGGATGAGGGAGACACAGATTCCATAAGAATAGATCATTTAGTTAGTTACACACATGGAAATGTTCTGACTAGAGATAGAGAAGACAGGACACATTAGATACTACAAAGTACTCAACAGTTTAAAGAAATCAGGAAACTGACTAATGAAGAAGCAAATATCTTGCATCTTGAGTGCAAAACTAAGTATCTTCTAACAGAGGAAAAGGAACTCAGGAAAGCTGTTGGTGGGTCATTATGAAAGTTTCTGCTTCTCTTCCACATAATAAATCTGAACACTTGAATAATTTTTTTTTTATTTGTTTTGAAGCACAAATTTACAAATCATGTTTAATATTCTCACCTACTTAATCAACCAAATCAAATAATGTGCTGGCCAGGTACTACCTCCTTTGGTGAGAGAAATAGGAAGCTGATAGTTAGCTCTCCCTCCCTCCCTCCCTCCCTCCCTCCCTCCCTCCTTTCTTTCCTACATACAAAGTCTACAGTTCAGTTTTGGTTCCCTCACTTCAAGAGGGATGTAGAGGTGCTGGAGTGTGTCTGGTGAAGGGTTACAAAGCTGGTGAATGTTCTGGAGCACAAGTCTTATGAGAAACTGCTGAGGGAACTGGGGTTGTTTAGCCTGGAGAAGAGAAGGCTCAGGGGGGATCTTATTGCTCTCTACAGCTATCTGAAAGGAGGTTGTAGGCAGGTGGGTGTAGGCCGCTTCTCCCAGATAACTAGCGTCATGAGAAGAGGAATCAGTTATGCCAGACGAGGTTTAATTTGGATATTAGGAAAAAATTCTTCATTGAAAGGTTGGTCAAGTGTTGGAACAGGCTGCCCAGGGAGATGGTGGAGTCACCATCCCTGGAAGTCTTTAAAAAACAGTAGGAGGAAGACAATGTTCTACAGATCTGGAGTTCATAAATTGAGTGACTTGAGGTCAGACGCCCAAAGGCAACTTAAGAACCTGCCTATTGAACACAAAATCTCATGAGGAGGTGGAGCAGCTTATGTCAAGCTTCTACTTCCTGATTTTATTAGGAATACAGTACATAAAGGTTCAAGAAATCCAGGAAAATTTTTGAACACTATGGAGCCAGTTCTTTGCTAGTGCTGTGGAGACTAAAGGAGACACGTTGGATCTGCTGCTTACAAATAAGGAAGAAGTGGTTGCAGATGGGAAGGCTGATAGAAACTTTGTTATATCTGTGATATAACATAATTTAAGACCCTGAGGCAGATGGAAGCAAGCAGAATAATAAAAAATCTGGTGCTAGTGAACGCAGACTTCAATTTGCTCAAGCAAACTCCTAGGCTGGACCTTGTGGCATACTGCCCTGCAGGGGTCCAAGAGACCTGGTTGATCTTCCAGGCCAACCTCATCAAAGCACTAGAACACTCCATCCAATGCATGTAAAATTGTGTAGGCCTAGCAGGAAGCCATCCTGACTGAGTTAAATGCCAAAAGAAATATAGAATTTAAAAGTGGAGAAAAGTTACACAAGAAGAATATATAGAAGATGCCCAGTAATGTAGGGATGGAATTTGAAAGGACAAAACTCAGCTGCAGTTACAAGTAGCAAGGGATGTGAAGGGCAACAAGAAAGGTTTCTATAGATGCATGGCAACAAAAAAATATCAAGGGAATTGTTGGGCAACCAAGTAATGAAGAACATGGAAAATGCTGAGTAATCAATGTCTTCTTTGCCTCAGTCTTTACTGGTAAAGCCTGCCAACAGGTCTTTCAGGCTTCTGTGACTGATGAGAAACTTCAGACAGAAGTCCTACTTAACTACACAAGACATTCAAGTAGGCACCATTTTGACAAATAGGACATACACAGTTCAATGGTACCAGGTGAGATGCATCTGAGGGTGCTGTTGTGTCCAAATTTAACAGTCAGCCTAAAGCAGGGGTCCTCAAACTTTTTAAACAGGGGGCCGGTGCGCGGATGAAGTGGCAGGCAGTCATCTGCGGCTGCTTGGCTTCCCCCCCCAACCCTGGAGGGGGGGGGGGGGTGGCAGGGGCGGGGTGTGTGTCTGTAAATACCTGGGGCCAGATTGAGGGCCCTGGGGGAACGTATCCGGCCCACGGGCCGTAGTTTGAGGACCCCTGGCCTAAAGCCTAAACCCAACTATGCTTCTGTTGTGTTTTAACCCAGCCAGCAACTGAACACCACACAGCTGCTCTTCACTCCCTCCCAGTGGGATGGCGGAGGGAAAAAGTAAAAGAGAAAACTCATGGGTTGAGGTAAAGACAGTTTCATAGGTAAAGAAAAAGCCGTGCATGCAAGAAAAGCAAAATAAGAAATTCCTTCACCAGTTTACATTGGCTGGCATGTGTTCAGTCATCTCCAGGAAAGCAGAGCTCCATCATACGTAATGGTTACTTGGTTACAAAACACCATAATTCTGAATGAATGTCCTTGCCTGCCTTCTTCTTCCTCCAGCTTTCTATTGCTAAGCATGATGTCATATGGCATGGGGTACCTCTTTGGTCAGTTGGGGTCGCTGTCCCAGCTGTGTCCCCTCCCAATTTCTTGTGCACTCCCAGCCCACTTGCTGGTGGGGTGGTGTGAGAAGCAGAAAAAGCCTTGAATCTGTGTTAGTACTCCTCAGCAATAACAAAACCACCCCTCTATTATCAACAATGTTTTCAGCACAAATCCAAAACATAGTCCCATACAAGCTACTATGGGGGGAGAAAAGTAACTATCCCAGCCAAAACCAGCACATGGTATTAGTATACAGTTATATGCACAGTGTTTGGCAAAGGATTTCACAGAGGGTCCTGTTTTTCCTACCTTCCTTCAAGATATGTAGTTTCATCTAATGGGAGGTTCCTGCTATACCTTTCTGGCAACATCAGTAATGTCTTCACCTACCTGGCTAAGTCATGCACATTGCTTTTGTTATGCTCTAAAACTGGTTTCTCTTCAGGTTGATTTCAAACTCATCAATATATGGACATTTCTCTTTATAGCTCAAGGATCTCTGTTTTCTGCCTGTGTATTTACTTTCAGCCTTAGCTATCATTCTGTGATTGTTCATTTTACATCCTTCAGAGGAGATCACCTCTCAATGAAGTTTTCAGAGATGTTGTTTTCTGACAACCTCAGAACATTTTAATTGAGTCTGTCATACATTTTTGCTGTGGTGTTCCCAGGTTTATCAGGGATCATGGCAACTCATACTGTACATGCCATGTAACATGTGCCACAGCAGTGGTAAAAGAATTTATGTAAAGTATCTTTCTATCTGCTTATTATTAACAACTATCTAATTACTGGTGTGCATTTTAATTTGATCTCTTGCATATCTAACACTTCTGGCACAGCTGTTTGATGTTATTGCAAACCAGTCATAATTTTGAAGGTGGTGACAACCAGGACAATCTCTAATCTCTGTAAAAAGGCAGAAGTCATGCTGAGCTTCAAAAAACCAAGGACAGTCCCAAGAACTACAGAACTAGAAGCCATGTTCAGGTTTAAAGTAATAGGAAACAACCAGAATGGATTTACTATGGCCAAACTGTGTTTGACCAGCCCGACTTTCTTCTGTAATGAAATTTCTTGCTCTATGTATGAAGTAAGAGCAGTGGATGTCATTTGCTTTGACTTTATCAAGGCCTTACATGGTTCTCTTGTAGCCAAATTGGTGAGATATGGTTTGGGTAGGTAGTCTCTAGATAGGAAGGTGCAAAATTGGCTGGATCACCAGATGTTAAGCATTAGCATTTCAAAATCTGTCAGCCAGTTGTGAGTTATGTTCTTCAGGTGTCAGTACTAGAGCTGATACTAGTTAATGTCTTTATTAACAACCTGGGTGGTGAGGCAGAACTGACTGGCACCTACTTATGTGAATCACACCCCTTTTATCCTTCCTCCTCTATTCTCCTCCTCTTTTTTCCTCCTTATCCTTGCTTTTCCCTACACTCCTTAATAAGCTTTGCATAGTGCCACAGTCCACCCTCAAATATTCATACTTGTCATGTTCCTGCAGCTTCCCCCTCTTATCAGTTACAAAGCCCAGACTGGCCCTTCTTATGCAGTGCCTGGTGTTTCTTAATGGTCTGTCAGTTAGTAGCTGTAGAGTTTTGGTCTTCATTATTCTCTCGTTTATGACTTGTCAGATTTGTGTGTCTGTGTGCTTTGCTTATTTCTTTCCCTGTTACTTTACCTTATAAAAGGTCCTTAACCTAATAACCTTAATGAAACAGATGCTCTCAAGTCCCACACACCGGCCACTGCCCCACTGGGGAACAGCTTTTCAGAAAAGGGCTTGGGGATTGTACAGAACACGAGGTTGAATAAGAGTCAGCAGTACAACTTTGTGACATATTAGCCAACCACATACTGGGCCACATAAATAAGAGTGTAGCCTGCAGGTTGAAAGTAGAGATTATTACCCTTTATGCAGCACTTGTGTGACCCAAGCCCACCATATTGCCTCAGGTTCTGGGCTGGCCAGTACGAGATATTCACATGCTAGAAGGAGCCCAGAAGAGTCACCAAGAAGGTCAAGGGGCTCAGGTACATGACATGCAGGAGTCACTGAGAGAACTGAGTTTGTTCAGCCAGGTGGAAACTAAAGGGGGATGTCTTCAAAGGGATGTGAAAACTAAAGAGGGATGTCTATCAAGACTGCTGTCTTTGAGTACTTAATGGGAGGTCATAGAGAAGACAGACCTATCAGGAGTTCACAGTGAAAGGACAAAAGGTCAAAGTTATATCAGTTGCAGCAAGGGAAAATTTATTACTAGTTATCAGAAGAGAATTCTCCACAGGGAGCATTTAAGCACTGGAACAGGTTGTGCGGAGTCAACTGAACAAGGCACTTAACAGTGTGATCTAACTTTGAAGTTAGCCATGCTTTGTGAAGGGAATAAACTAGATGACCTCTAGCTTATCCAACATGCAACCTAAATTATTCTATGTTTCTAATTTAAAGGCCAGTATTGGCCTGGAATAAAATGTTTTAGAAAAAGGAGAGGGACATTCTTTTTCATCTGTAAGATCTGAAATGTAAAGTTTGAAACTGGGTGGAAAATATTGCTTTAATTTACTTTTTGCAAGAGTTTTGCAGAATTTTTATCAGCCCATTACAACATGTTTGCAAGGAATTCTCCAAGGATCAGTTAGACTTGTTCCTTAACTTGACTGAATCGAAGCCTGATTTCAAATGACTGGACAATAATAAGATATTCCTCATCCAAGTATATTTGAACCTATAAACTAACCCTAGAAACCCTAAGAAGGGCACAAGCTGTCTAACATGTCCTTTACTGAATCCAAAATACGGAAGTATTATTTCTGAGTTCTTGTTTTAGCTGCCTAGCCCTGAGGGGTCAAACAGCTGGTATCACTGAGCTCAAGGGAGGTAGAAGGACTTTGCAATAACTATTAGTGACCCTCTGGCATGCAGTGATGGGGTAAAAGCTTCAACACTGTCTGAATATTACCCACACATTTCAAAATCTGCTTTTGTAAAAATAAGGGTATCATCCATAAATCAGACTTCCAACTTATTTCTTTTTCTTGAACTTTGCCCTACCAAGTGCATTTTGTTTCAAAATGTATTACTCAGATTTTTTCCAAAGCAGCCTGCAGCAGGAGTTCCTGGTCTATGGCCCTTGATCTGCATGCAGCTTTTGGCTGATTCTAATGGGGCTTCTTTTGCTGGGCTGCATAACATGCTTTAAAGTAGAGGAGTACTGGCATAGCAGCTGGTGCAGAATTTCTTCCTGCCTAGGAAGTGGTTCAGCAGAAATCCACCAGAATGAGAATATGGCAGACGATGGCCTTGGTTGGTCTTTCAGGACTTAGCTGCATCTTCAGCCCTTGTCCAAAGTGAAAACTGTTTGGATCCCTTGGGGAGTCACTGTTTACTCCTATATACAAAGCACTTTTAGAGCTCCTCTTCTTAGTTCTTTGAGGAGTATGAAATAACCTTCCAGAACTAAGTCATTTGAAGGTTTAAAAGATGTTTTAAAAAGTCAAGAAGTCTGGCCACCCATCACCAGGAAGTTTACTGTGGGAAACTATGTCACGAAAGTCATCATGAAACATTATGTAAAATTTCTGTATGAATACACAGACTTGAAAAGTAAGCATCTCTTAATTTCCAGGCATTGGACATTAGCACATATTTGCTCTCTTTTTTCATGTTTTAATCTATCACTGAGTCGCCTATCTCTGCATCGAAACGTTCATATATATTTAAGTGTAAAGTCTGGAAAAGCTATGCAAGGAAATGCCCTCTCCTGAGAGGGGAAATTCCTCACATTACAGATATTCTCTTTTAAAACTATGTGAATGGTTTTAGTCTTCAACATACACAGAACAACCAGTTATAATGCTTTAGTTCTCATGGTATCTAGTCCATCTAAGCACACAGCCTTTGTGACCGAGAACAAGAAGAATCAAATGAGGCTTTTAGTGGGGTGTATAATGGGGGGAAAAAAAGTTACAATTATTACATTCCTGTAACATAAGCTGTAAGATATATAGTATAGGTATACAAAGGTGAGCATAGCGACTAGATCAACTTGAAAATAGTTAATTATTTTTATCCAAAGATATCTAAATTACTCATTTCAATATCACCTTGATTTTTAATCATCTACATAACTTATGAAAAAAAAATGTAAAGAAGGAATAAGAAGCTGAAGCAAGACTAAAGTTCAGTTTAGAGTTTCCTGACCTTCTGTACTATACTCACTGTTGCTTTCTCACAGCAGATCTCTTCTAACTGCTGCAAGGACTTCCAGCGTTACAGTAGGAGCTATCAGTTTCAGCTGCAAAGCCAAACTTCTGTAAGTGCTTTAACACAACTCAGATACCTTCTTCCATTCATGTCTTTCCATTCAATCTTATATTCATGTATTTTATTATAAAAACAGTTCCCTTATCTTCAGTAATGTGCACATTTTCACAGTAAATAGATCACATACTATCCTTTAGCCCCTAATAGTGTAAATTAATCACTTACCTCTTTCTAACCCAGAATATTGAGAATATATAATAAAGAAATCTGATGCAAATATTAGCTACATAGTCAGCTATGCTCTTTTCTCTATTGGGCAATTTATTACTTTTTCCATAGTTCTCAGATAAATGATAAAACTGATATTGTAATTTCAACATTTTACACATTAGCTTCTGAGAAAAAAAAAATTGCAGCCTACCTGCTTCTAATTAAGTGGAACTAATTCAGAATGAATAGAGAGTAAAAAATCAACCAGTCAACCAAAACAAAACAAACACACTTTAGGAGACGGGATTTAAGAAGGTGTATTGATGATATTAATATATGTTAGTACACAAAAATCTAATGTCTACTTTTGAATCATAATGTTCTAGACACAGCAATGTGTGGCGGGATTATTTTTTTTTTTTTTTATGATTAGCAAAATAAAAATCTGTTTAATCTCTTATATTTGTTTTACTGCAGTATAGCATGGCTAATACCTGTTTACTTAGTAATAATTTTCTGCATAAACAGGAACAGTCAGAAGCTTACTGTTATCATGTCTTCAATTATTATTGTATTCTATTTTATTTTATTTTAATATTCCTTTGGTTTAAAAACATCGCACAGAACTCCAGGCTTGAGGCTGAGGCCAGTGCTTCAGATTTTCACAATGGGAGTATCCCAAAATCAAATAATATGTGTATAATGTACAATTCTTATGGGGATGGTGCTTATAGAATAAGCACTTGTAGACACTAGAAATATACCATCAATTTTTTCTTCAGCTGCAAAGACAAATACAAAGTACTTATGTATAATCTTGCCTTATGTAATGTAAGCCTATAGAAGGATATTTATGAAGCAAGGCACACTCCCTGCATACTCTTCTAGGACAGAAGTCATGAGACAATCAGAACCAGATATAGCAATTTAGATGCCTGAGATATTTTTGAAAAGCTAACTGACAAAATGAAGTGACACAAAACTTACATAACATAAATTCACTTAAATAGTTAGGAAGTTTAGAATTCCTTTAGGTTATTCATTAATAGAATACTACCCAGAATGACACTGAATGTCATCTAGATTTATAGGTGATCAATAGAAAATTAATATTTATGTCTTTAATCAGAACAGAGGCAAGAAATTAACCAAATCTTCTGTGGCAGGTGGCAAATGATCACTGAAGTACTAGAAACAATTCTCAGCCCATATAACTGTAATGCTTCCCAGATAATAGTGTCACAATAGGTGTGCTTTATTTTTCCTGTATCTTCACATATTGATTTAATCCTGAAAGTCTGATGTATCAGTGGTCTGATCTTGTCCGAAATATCTATATTATTTTTTTTAGTAAATCAGAATATGCCCCCTGAAATAAGTGGGGTGTGTGTGTATGTGTATATATATATACACACACATACATATAAAATCATTATATTCATGTTGAGAGTGCCACATTTGACTTTAACTTCCTGAACATCTGGCCCAATGATTATATATACTGTATTGAAATGTAGAGATTAATTTCCTTCATCTCTTCCTATCAATTTTGTCATAAACTTCTAACAAACCAAATACTTTGGCTTAGGAGTTATTTTAATGCATATTAGCAATATCTGAAAAACTATCATTTTATCGTATTGCAATTATTATAGAGACAATAGGAATACTTCAGCTGTGCTACATAAGTGCTTTACTTAGTCTGAATGAAAAAAAGGTTATGTTGCTTTTTCTATCACCATAAACATATTTCACCTCCATGTCCTTTTGTGAAAAAAACCTCAAGTAAAAATGCTTTGAAGGCAGGTTTCCTAATCAGATTTTTATAAAGAGATATCCTTCATAGCTCAACTTAACAGGGCAGTTGAATGCCAACTGGTAATTGAAGTCCCTCTGAAGAAAATAAAATATCAATCACTCTTGTCATTAAAAAAGAAGTAAAAAGGTATACAAATGAATGTGATTTTGTTTTGAGTCAAGGATTTTTCTAAACAGAAATACTGATTTATGCAACCCTCAGGTTTGAATGCATGCAACACAACTTTCACAGATTGAATGCCATTGATTTTCTATAACAATGTCAAGCATTCAATGCATCACAGCAGTCATGAGACTGAAATAAATAATCCCTTCAGAAAGAAAGTGATTCTTCTCTTTTTAAACACATAGGTGAACATATTTTTCTCCTGCTCCCTTGCTCTGTTGTAGCTTAAGCTGTAAGGCTTTAGAACTTCCTAATTCTGTGTCTTCATTTTCATTTAGGATAACATTCTTTGTTTTTCTTATGACCTTCTTTATGCTCTTGCCTCTGGGACAAGTTGTTAAACTGTATTCCATTCTGTTTATGAAATGTGAAGAGATGTAGAGAACAAAATAAATGCCAGCAAATTCAGCTTTGAATGTAGCAATATGTGATACTGCCAGAACCTGAGCAGCACAAAAATAGCCTTGAAAGCTGCTGTTTCACAGATAAGATTCATGTTCAAAAGTACAGCAGACTTGTAATACATACTGCATACACAAATTAATATTTCCAATGAGATCTGCAGTGCTTCTGATCACACTGTAAGTCATAATCACTTTTCTGATATTGTTAGTTCTGGTTATTTGAGCTTAATATTTATAGCCAGGACTGTCATTTACACATTTGAGTTTGACAGGTTTTGTACTCCACGCTAAATTTATCACTTGCTTTGTTATTGATTTGTTAGTCATTTACTATTCTTTTTCACACATATGATTTAGAGTTGGTAAATTGCACTAGGACATTCATTTTAGGCACCTTCAGATGTTATTTTGGAATGCTTACCATGAACATAGCACCACGCTACTTCTTACAAGGAATGAGGTACAGTTTTCAACTGTTTCCATGCAAAAGGCTACTACAGTCCTGAAAATAATTAACTGATACGCAGCGTGGTTGATTTGAAATACATAATACATGCTTTTCAGGTGACACTAAATATAAAAAGAATTCCAAGTGTTTTGTAAGAAATATAATGTAGAGGATTGGATTATCTTCTCACCTTGTTATTCAAGAATAAGACAAGACTTAAGTCTTTATTTTTGCTTTGTGTGATTCCCTGTATGTCAAGGAGTTCCAATGTCTATTCTGCAGTTTCCACAACTACAAGTAGGCTTTTTATTTTAATTAGAAATAGCAGGCCAATACTGATACTCATTTGTAATCATAATGGGTCAATATTTGTACCTAATACTGAAATTGTACAAGCATAGAACTGATTGTTTCCCCTGGTTCTGATTTTTTCTGCCATCTTCACAGCCTCAAACAAGAAAGCCCCATTTGAAAAGGATGACCAGTGAAAAAGTAGTGCAAGAGTGATTGCTAACTTATTAACGCTATCTACTTTAGACTCTTGCCTTAGAGATTTTAGTTAGCTCAATGTCCCCGGGGGTTTTTTTTGGGTTTTTTTTGTTTTGGTTTGGTTTTTGGTGGTTTTTTTTACAAAGAGGAAAGGATGACAGACATCTTCAGTGGTATATTTGAGCAGACACATAGGCTGAGTGTTCCGATTCATCTCCTACAACACTTGTCTCCATTGATTATAAAGTAAGCCCATAGCAACTACATTCCTTGATGTCTGAAGCTTGACACTTTGAACCCTGTCCTTTTACTATATTCCTCTGTATTTTAGGGTGGTTTAGAGTAGGAAAGGAAGATGTTTACCAGGCTGCAATGTCTAATACAACTTAAACTAGCATATGAATGACCATAAGTTTCACTGAACGTACAAATTAGCTCTGTGGTAATGCATAAAAAATGGAACAGGAATGCAATATAGCACTACGTATGGTGAACAGAAATTGATAGAGGTTTAGAAAAAAAAGTAGTACTTTTATCTGAGAGCCTATTCTTTTTTTCAGAAGTTTTATGAAAGCCTGTTTTCATAATTATGTAATACCCAACTGGGCAATTAATTAGTGACTATACTGTAGGACATCATCTGGAACTGTATACTGCCAGAGGACAGAGAAGGGAATGGAATAGTTTTGTGTATTTCTTTATTTTGCTTCTGCATGTCTTTCTTATTGTGCTATAGATAAGGAAAATCAGTTGTCTCTGAAATCTTCTACTTGTGTATTATGTTTCCCTGTCCTTGGGAGAAATGATGGTCTTCATCAGCACAATGGTTGATACAAATAGAGCACGTTGTGTGTAATTTAACAGACATGTAAGTTAAAAATTACTATGTATTCAGTACTGGAATAAGGTGATGGAAAGTTATGTTTATTGCTTCATTATTACAATGGAACTTATTTCATCAAATTCATAAAAGAAGTGTGGTATCTTTTAGATACTAAATTTAAGTAAGCTCGTAGCCATCTTCTTTAGCCAACAGTAAGAGATAAGCATCTTTAGACAACATAAATCACAGATTCACGGACTAGAGAATCACAGAACAGTTGAGGTTGGAAGGAACCTCTTGCCATAATCTAGTCAAGCCTGTAATTTAAACACAGTCAGCTAGAGCAAGTTACTTAGAGCCAGGTTGGTCCAGTGGTATTTTCAGTTCAGTGACTGTCTAAAACCCTAGGGCTGGAATGTGACTCACTAAATAAACCCCTACAATAGAAGAAAGATCAGTGGAAATGGGCAAGGGTGATTTGCCCCATGAAGCTCAGAGAATAATGCAAAGCAGCTGATGATATCTCAGCAGAAAGCGGGGTAGAGGGTGGCATTTGTTTTAGATAAACAGCTGTCAACAGCTGAGTAGATCACCTGGTAGTGAAAAGGTCTCCCTGATTTAGCCAGAGGATCAAGAGGGGACTGAATACATGGCTCAGCCCAACAAAGAGCATAAAAACTAGACAACTAGTAAAAGGATTGAGCTGGCTTCAGCCCACATATTTCTTCCTGGTTACACGGACACCCAGCATCATGACATTGACCATATAATAGAAACTAGTAATTGGAATCATATCAATATTGTGATTGAAATGTATATTGCAAGATATTTGTAATGTGTTTTCAGTATATTTTGTATTTCTCTGTTAAATTGCAACTCCTATGTAACTTCAACCATCCTCAAATACATAAATTTGATATTAACATTACACTAGCCACACATGTGTTATCCCAAATCTGGGTTCTTCACCCAGTGTGCAAGAGCTGATCCACACACAGAGCCTAGATATTTGTTTATTGTATGTCTGCACAGAGATAGCTGCTAGGTGGTATATCAGCAAAGTGAGCACACCTCTTAAAATGTGGTAAAACATTTTATACACTTTGAACAATTGTTTACAATTATGTTTAGTAATACTTAATTCTCATTGGTTCTTATGAGCCTTGCCTCCATTTAAAGGTACAGTTTTTCTTTACAGCAGGCATGTTCTCTGGGGAGAGGGTTTTGTTAGTAGGGGATTTTCTTTGTGGGTGGGTGGGTGGGTGGGTGGATCTTTTAGTATGCTAATTAGGATAGTTCACACATAGTTCAAGTAATTTTCTGTTTGGTCTCATTAACCATTTGGTTCTCCTTGAGCTTATCTTGTTTCTTAGCTTGAGGTATTTATGGTGTCTATTCCTTCTCCCTAGGCCATGTCTTGTTAAGTATTCATAAAGATTAACTAACATCTTCTATTTTTCAAATTCTTTCTTGTTTTCCATTATAGGTATTTACATATTTTTTTTTTTTAAAGAGAGTAATTCTTATATCACATGGAATATCTAAAGGAAACTGGTCAGAGAGTATTGGACTCTGACAAGTACTTTGCCAGGTCGAGACCTCTGGCAACCTGTTACAGTGCACAGTCACTTTCATACTAAAGACATAGTTTCTTATGTTCAGATAGACCTTCAAGTTTTTCAATTTGTGCTCATTGTCCTGTCACTGGGAACCAGAGAGAAGAGTCTGTTTTTACACCCTCCCATGAGACGTTTATAAATGTTTGTGATGAGCTGATGCCAGACAGCAGCTAGGCCCCACCCCGTCTCTCATGCACTCAATTGCAGTAGGGTGGGGGAGAAAATCAGAAGAGCAAAGGCTGAAAACTTATGCATAAAGATAGCAGTTCAGCAGTTGAATATGTGAAGCAAAGTTGCACATGCAAGCAAAGCAAAACAAATAACTCATTCACCGCTTCTTGTCAGTTGGCAGATGTCTACCCAATTCCTGGGAAGCAGAACCTCAGCATGCACAGCAGTTATTTGGGAAGACAAATGGCATAATCATGAATATCCCTCTTTCCTTTTTTCCCTGAGCTTTTATTGCTGAGTACTATGAAATGGAGTATCCCTCTGTTCAATCTGGGTCAAGCTGTCCTGATTTTATTTCCCTCCCAAGCTCTTGCCTAGCTCCAGCCTACTCACTTGTGGGGCAGAGTGTGAAACAAAGAAAGCCTTCACACTGCAAGCACTGATTAGCAATAATCTAAATATTACTGTGTCATCAACATTGGTTTATCCACAAATCCAAAACACAGTACTTTACAGGCTGCTGCGAAGAAAGGTAACTCCATCTCATCCAGGCTTGACTGCCTTTTGCTAGACTTTGCCTAGTATTTCCATGTCTGTCTTGTACTAGGAGGCCAGAACCAGACCCAAGACTCCAGGTGTGGCCTAACCAGGGCTGATTAGAGAGGAAGCATCATCTTCTTCAATCTACTGGCCACTTTCTTTCTAGTGCAGCCCAGGATGCTGTTGGCCTTGAAAATGACCAGGCCCGTCGCTGGCTCAGCTGAGTCCTTCCATTCAAAGCTGCTTGCCAGCTGGTCTGTGCCCTCTCATGAACTAGTGCATGGAGGTTATTTTGGCCCAGGTGTGATTTCATGCACCCTTTTCTGAAGTTTCCAGGAAACTTCCATGAGTTTCCTGGCTGTTCAGCTCTCTAGGTTGCTGAGGTTCCTCAGAATGGCAGCACACCCATCTGGTGTATCAGCCACTCCCTGATTTTGTAACATCTGCAAACTTGCTGACAGTGCACTCTGCCCTATCATCTGTGTCATTAACGAAGATGTTGAATAACTGGCCCTGGTCTCTGGGATCAATAAATGAGAAATAAGATAAATTAAACAACCTCTAAAAGCATTTTTATTCTACATTGTTTATATGGAACCTAAAGTAACTAGCTCAAAACTAGAGATGCAACTAGTTTCTAGGCATAACTCCATTTCTGACAGAAAGACAGGAAGACTTTATTTGTAAGCCATGAACACAGCATGGCTGCATCCTGCTGTAATATTGATCTGGTTTCACTGGAACAGCAGAAGAGGTGGCAGAACATCAAATAAAAATATTAGAAGTGACAGGAGATGCAAAATAAGCTCTTGTTTTGCTTTATAATGTCAGTTTTGCCTAGCAGCTTACCTACTGTAAGACACCTGAGTGCATCAAAAGATTCTATACCCTTTTCTTCCTCTGCTAGGAATTTAGCTTCCCATGTTCAAGGTAAGCTCTGATAGGGTACAGCTGTGTAATCCTGGGTCAGAACTGTGAAAACAGCTAATTCATGAAGAAAGAGCTGAGAAGCGTTGTCTGGAGTCTCCATCCCTCATCCTGGGAGTTGCATTTAAACTCAGGCCTTTGCCCATGGTCTTGCCCAAGCTATGCTGCAGGTATGTTGTGCCTGGTCTTATGCCTTGCAAGCTTTGTCTTGCCTTACTGACTTGATGCTTGGCTTTACCTTAGATATGCCTTATCTCTATGGCATTGTCTGGTTACAGCCAGACTGTTGGCTGAATTGGCTGAACCTGCTTTCCAGCACTAGACATGCTTTTCTCTTTCAGTTGTTGGATCTTTGTCAGTGGCCTTCCTGCTTTTCTGTCACCCTCGCATCCTGAATTTCATTGCCTTGTGGAGCAACCCATTCTGCTGCTCCCTGATGCATATAGCATCACCTCTTTCACATTGAGATGTCCTCTTCTCCCTGTAGTTGGATGTGAGGCTGCTTTGGCTCCATGTCCCTGCGTTCAGCCAGTAGTGAGTGTGAGTACATATTCCTGATTCACAAACAAACACAGCTGGTCACACAGATCAACACAGCAGTCACATAAACACAAACAGCACACCCACTTCTGTTTCACATTTTCAGCTGATCAGGATTAAAGTCTACTTGTAGAATATTCACAGGCACAATGCGGTTCTCCCCTGTTGCTTGGCCCCAGAGCCTGGTCTCCTCCATTTACTTGAATCCAGACCTACTGGACACCAGATCTGCGCGCTGTCTCTCTGGATGCAGTCACTCACACACCTTACTCTACTCACTGGCTAGTCCATCTTGAAGTTCACTAGTGACTCATGCACATATGCACGTGGAAACTGTTGTGGCTTAATCTGAGGTGGCAACCATGCATCATACAGCCACTCACTTACTCCCCCCACGGTGGGATGGGGAGAGAGTGAGAAAACTCATGGGTTGTGATAAAGACAGTTTAACAGGCAAAGCAAAAGCCATGCAAGCAAAGCAAAGTAAGGATTTCATCTACTGCTTCCCATTGGCAGTTCAGTCATCTCCAGGAAAGCAGGGCTCCATCATGCATAATCTCTGAAAGTCCCCCCTTCCTGCTTCTTCCCCCAGCTTTCTATTGCTGAGAATGATATCATAAGCTATTGAATATCCCTTTGATCAGCTGGGGTCAGCTGTCCCAGCTGTGTCCTCTCCCAGTTTCTTGTGCACCCTCAGCCTACTTGCTGGTGCGGTGGTATGAGGAGCAGCAAAGGCCTTGGCTCTGTGTAAGTACTGCTCAACAATAACGAAAACATCTCTGCATTATCAATAGTTTTCAGCACAAATCCAAAACATAGCCCAATACTAGCTCCTATGAGGAAAACTAACTCTATCTCAGCCAAAACACACGAGCAGAGAGCACACATATGAGAAAAAAGTAAGAGAGTATCATAACATGATAGTACAGACTGCAATGATCAGGCAGAAGACTTCTTCAGACAAGTGCGCTGAGCCACAGGTTGCTTACACACAAGCAGTAACCATTAGCCCCTTTCCCCTGTCTCCCCCGACTTGTTCATTCCAAACACCTTCATCCCTGCCTTTGATCCTTTTCCTACTCATCCCATAACAAATATCACACATTTCCACAACCTTCTTAAAACACCCCACACTAAGATTTATACAAAACACAGTGTCTTTGTTTTGTGCCAAAATTGTCTTCTCCCTGCATCCTAAAAGAAGTCCTATTGTCCTTTAGACAATAACCACATCTAGTTTGTATGGTTTTCTGGGGAATGTATTTAGCCAACTCATTTTTGTAGGCTTCATACCAGGGAAAATGATCTAATAATTGTCTTTTAATACTCTAAGGAGTACCTGAGCAAGTGTACTCAAACTTCTGCTATGTTGCCTGGCTTCCTTAATTTGTTTTTGCTTTTCTGATCCTTTCCATGTTTTTGTTCAATGTGATCAACATCTAGTGAGATAATCTAACCATAAAGCACACCAGCTTCTTCCCCCCCACCCCACCCCACCCCCCCCCCCCACACACTTTATGAGCATTCACTGGACAAACCATAGAATTTGAAGTTTTTTTTTAAAGTTATGTAACATTTATGCCAAATTCTTGAGAAATTAAGTTGACATGTCATATAGGAGAAGAGTTAGAAGTCAGTTAAAGTTAATAGACCTGGTAGAAAAATACCCTTGAGGCATATTTCTGTGTGGGAAAAAAAACCAAAACAAAACCCAACCAAAAAACACCACAAAGGATGTGACTGCAGACTCTTTGTTGTTAATGACAAAGCAATTAACCCAAATGATATTAATATGTTGTAAGTAACCATTTCAAGCAGGTGATTGGCCAAAACCCATTATACGCACCTGAATGCAACCATGCACGATTGTTTCCATACAAGTAGATGGGGATTTACATAGGAAGTAGGTGATTGGAAAAAAAAAAGTCAGACAAATGTAAAAAGTCAAGATATGGTAAAAAAAATAAATCTTATTAAAATCCAGATATAAGATATTGTAGTACCTTGTCCGCATTACCCAATTGTGTAAGATTCCTATCAGTGTAATATTTAATGGGTATTACTCTTCTACCAATTTCCCCTAATTTGATTTTTATTCCAAATGATTTTTTTATCAGTATCTACATGTATTTTCAAGAATGTAGTGTATTTTTGTAATTAATTTTCCTGAAATACTTGTTCAGACAGGTTGTCAGTTTTTAGAAAATGCCAGTATTCCAATACAATTACTATATAACGATCATATTCCTTCAAAATCCCTTTTTCTTTCTCTCAGAAAAAAAAAAAAAAGAAAACAAGTTCTGCAAAATATTACAACTGGAATAACCTAGAGATGCTGGTAAATATTGGTAGCTTAAATATTTGCTCTAAATTTCATAGTTCCTAACTATCCATTCTATATTGTCATATAGTTTACACTGATGTTAAAAAATCCCACCCAGACATAGGTTCTTTGATATGCTGCATCAGTTGTAAAGTTTCATTTAAGCTTTTTTAATATTAACAACAATAAATTTATAAGGTAGCTTCTATACTTTTGTTAACAATGTTATTTGTGTATGTTAAACAGGTTAGGAGGAAAGGTCCACATGGAAACTAAGTTTGAAACCATAGGCACCACGTGTTTTTTTTTGAAAGTGCTACTTTCTGTAATAAAAGAATATTCTAAATGAAAAAGAGTAATTAATAAATTCTCCTTATTAGTACAACTTAAAGTTTAGACAACCTCACTTGTGCTATCATTTTCTGAACTTTGTCACCATCATAGAAGACTTGAAATTTAAAGTGGAAATATTTCCATTTCCCTTTTCAGTGCAAGATAGATATTGTCAATGTTAGTGATGTTAAGGAAAAAATTTAAGGTTGGTGCTATGTTAAGTGCAATGGGAGGCAGAGAGAGAGTGAAAGTAAACCTGCTGGATACTATGCCTACATGCTTTCAGCCTGGCATATAAATTGTATTCTGCAAACTGAGATTATGCATAAACTATTTTTTTTCTTGTTTTCTTTTGTTGAAGTCTATAATTTTGTTTCTGTAGGTATCTTCAACTTATTGAAGGTAAGTATAATGACTTTTTGCTAGCTAAACTTCTACTATTACTTGGCTCATTAAAGGCATCAGAAGCAGTATGGAAAGGAAGATTTGAAAAAGAATAAAGGAAAGCAAAGACAGTTCATATTAAAAACATAGTTACTAATAATGGCCAGATAATGCTTATAAAAGCAAATTTTTTATCTTTGCAGGATATTAACAATGACTGTAAGTCTCAAAGAATACACTACAGCTGTGAAATAATTGAAACTAGTGATCTTAATGTAATATTTTGGCACATCTTCCAGAACTTAATAGTAACAAAAAACAAAGTTGTATACCTACTCACTCAAAAACTATGGATGCACGTAGTCTTTCTGATTATTTTCCTATGGGGTTATAATGATTCTTATTAAAGCAGCTGATTTAGATGGGAGAAAAATCCTAAAATCTTCATAACCCTGTAGGAAGACTTAGTCTGAAAGACATGAAATACCGGTCTTTATAAAACATCCTATGCAGTAAATGTCATAAAAACTTTTTTGTGCACCCTTCATTATAGAATAGATACATTTTTAACGTATATTTCATTTTTATATTTAGATACATACATAACAATCCAGATGCAATGTCTGGACTTTCACATATTAAATTGGAAAAAGCTCTTGAAACTTACTGATGAGGTCTAATGTCAATGAATTTTTGATCTGATGGAAGTGAAACAACAGAAGATAGGTGCTGGAAAAAATGAGCAGTAATCGTCTGAAAAATGAGCAATTAAAAGGTGGTAAAGTCAGGAGAAGTGGAAGAAAGACACAACCAGCAGAGGTCTTGGAAGCAACTGATCATTCTGCATCTTGCTTGAGATGCTGATCCTACCAGAATCTGCAAGCACTCTGCAGTCTCCAGGTTCCAAAGCTGCTTTAGCTACATACTAATTCCATATCAGAGCAAAGTAACTCTGTATGAAGCACATGCCAGCTCTCTTTTCCCTGGTTTCCATCCAAAGAAAACCCACCTGCATGTCCCAGTAACAGGTGCTCTAATCTATACTAGGTGCCAATCTGCAAAGCAGGACACTGTAACAGATTATACAAGTGTGTCTAGACAGAGCCTGAAGTAGCTTTTGCCTTTAGCACAAGTCACAGTTACTCCTTTTCAGTTTTTATTCAGAATTTGGAAAGTATGGGACCAGCAGTCATGAACAGCTATTTGTACTACATGTAATTGCTTGAGAGCCACCAAAATTGGGTTGTAATCATATCCCAATATAGATAATATATACACAGACATTTTTTCACCATGAAAATTAACATTTAAATAAACAAAGCTTATTTCCTATGACTGCCAGAATTACTGAAATCTCCTTTTCAAAAGATTTGTGCCATTTCTTCCCAATGCATTTTACTTCATAAATCACCTGCATTATCCCTGTGTTTACCTATGTGCCTAGCTTGAATGTCTGTATGTATGCTGCTGTATGTTCAGTGCATATATGCTGATTGTCCAGTTCTGCCTGCCAGCTTTACAAAGGTGACATTACAATTTGGATTTTTCTCCTCTACCTGGTCACTGATTTTTATGAAATTATTTTTTGACACCTCGATATTTCTCTCATGTTTGGTAAAAACTCAGGTGAAAAGTTACAGAGGTAGATGTATTTAGACAGACTAAAATAAAAAATAGTCATCTGTCTTCCATCAGGAGACCAGTCTGAAAGTAGAAAGTTTGAGAAAGAGAGCTCATCTTTCTCTGTCTATTTATGAACTTCAAAGAATTTAATTGTGAAAGATACTAGAAAGCTATTAAAGACTATTTACCTCCCTTCCATACTTTGTCTGTCAAAAGTAGTTGCTCAGGAAGATGGAGACCTTAGAAAGAGTGCTGGTCTTGGCTGTGTGGCTGCTTAGATGAGTGGGTAGTAGATACATTTTGTCCTGGAAATTTGTTCTGACTTCAGTACAATAAACCCCCCAGTGTTTAGTATTTGATGAAAAAAATACATTTTTTCCTGATTGCAGAAAAGCCATTTTTTCTCAAAATCTTCCCTCGGTGCATTGACACAACCACATACAGACTCCTTTCTCTCCCTCTTCTTTATGTGTGCATATTCTTTAGGATCACTCTTATCAGCCACTGGACAGATGATCAGTAATTGATGCAAGAAGCATGGAGGATATATCAGGAAGCCTTATCATCTGAGGTGGGTAGAGTAACAAAAAGGAACTGAGACAGAAAACTGGAGCGGTACAAGCAAATTAGATTTGAGATGAAGATACACATAGATCCTGAGAGCCACAGGAAAAAGTCATTTCCATCTGGCTTCACCTCTTCTTCACACACAGACCCCTTTTACCACAAGGAGATAGCTAACTGCCCAAGTCAAGCAGGCTGCTGTTATGTAAGAAGTAATGATAGGACTGTGAAGTTTGTATGGTTCAGATGGGGTCAGGGTGAATACTAGAAGTTCCAAATAGATGTCTAAGATGGGCACTCTGCCCAAGATACCCAACGCAATTTACAGTGCAATATGGAAGCATGGAAGGTTATCAGAGAATGCCATATGTGTCCAGACCATGAATAGAAACAAAACACTTGCACCTAGGGCATCCTCATTGGAATGACGCTCAGTAGCATCTGACAGTTCAGTTTAGCTAGACATACAACCTGTGGAGTCCACTTCTTTTGCCCTTGAAAACTATAACAAAAGAATAAAAGTTTTAAATCATTATTTCTTACTCTTTCACATGCATAGGTTCTCCAAACAGGCTGAGGTAAAACATAAATCAGCTGATATCCTGAGTAGGTCAGGTTTTTTCCATTGTTTCTATATTTTTGCCAAAATTACTATGATCACTGGTACCTAGAGCAGCTTTCTCAGCTTCTAATTAATAAGATACAATCCAAAAGAGTAACAGAGAGAAAAAAATAACACAAAAATGTCATCCTGTTTATGGTTTGGCTAGTTAACTTTGCCAATATTGTGTTGCAGATCATTACTTTTCTATTGATACATAAAGAAATATGGGGAAAATAGCCTTTAAATCATACTACAAAATAAACTTGTTTAAAACTACATAAGAATTGTGATTCTATATGTTTAATGAATTTAATTTCTTTACTAGAAGGAACAGCTCTAGAAATAATTATGTCATTTATTTTCGATAGCTGAAAAACAGGTCTCAGGCAAATCTTTAAGGAAGTGCTGAATTATTTTAGGAGAATTCAGGTGATCTATCCTTGAATTAGGTAGTGAAGATACAGGTTTTAAAAATAGGTCCTTATTTATACAATGATCGTCAGCTATAGACATGAAACTGTTTCATGGAAGAGTACAAGCATTTGCAAAATCTGAGACTGTTTCATATTAAAGATTCAGAAATGGCTCCCTAAAATGACTAGTGTCTCTAACGCAATATGGCCAGATGGAAAGTGACATGATTTCAGGCCTTTATTCCAAAAGATATTTTATCTTAAAGAATCATTGAATAAAAAAGAGAAATCATTCAAGCATAAGAGACTAGCACTCTCAGCTCCCAGAGTGAGGTAATCACTGGGCTACACAATCACGGTCCCCTTTTGTTTCCTAGTCTGTGCATCTGCAGTGCTCTAGTACTAGAAGATGAAGTAATTTGCAATTCCTGAATTCCCATACTCATACAATTAAGTATTCTCATTGAATGCACACCACGTCATCACTGGAGTTTCTTTTCTTGATTCTGTTTACAAGGAGGAAATAACATAGACATTTATAGAGCAAAATTTTTGACATCTGACTTAGGGTGAGGTGAATAGCACCCAAAGGTAAACATTAATTTCCACTAACTATAAATATTTCAGGTTAATGGAGACAAATTGGATTAGGACTTCAACATTCCACCAAAATATTGAAAGTAAAATGCTAAAATATTCCTTTTTCTTCAAGCAGAATGTACACTTCAATATATTTCCTGTGGTCAAATCAGTGGAAAATACTGTCCATGCTAAAAAGTCTTCTGCATCCAGTAGTAATGTTCTAAGAATGATTGTTGGATCCACTGCAAAGAAGAGAATTGGAGGAATGCCTGATTTGCTGTTTGTAATGGGCCTTAGTGATGAGCCCTTGTTTAGCAGTGTCCAAGATTCATATGAGTGTGCCCAGAAGGACAGCTCTAGATAGTGGTGGAAACCTGGGATGACTGTAATTGAATGGGGTGAGATATTTTGAATGATGAAGATTGATGACCCGGTAACTTTATAGAGCTTTTCACTGACTATCATACTCCATCCTTCATTCTACTGAGTTGATAAAAATTACTCCTGGCTTTATGTTTCCTTATTCAAACAAACAATGAACACCAAGTAGGAGCATCACAAATCAATTGCCAGCAGGCAAAGACACTCCTGTAATGCTGTTTCTTTTCAGTTATGATCACTACTGCCTAGCAAAAAACAAGGAAGGGATAATGTAAAATTAGAAACCACCTCTTTACCTTCATAAAAAGTCTATACATATGTAACACTTATACAAGTGGGACATCACCCTGGCTTCAAATACTCAATGCTTGACAAGTGGACCTATGTGTCCTGGCCTCTTTTTACTTTTGACTCGGTTGGTAATACAGAACAATTGTGACCCTAAATTTAAACTATGACTTGTATGTCTTGACAAATTTGTTCATGATTCTTTAGACATTTTTGCTGATTCAACATCACTTAAAATTGGCCTGTATCCAGATCTCTGCAGAGATTGCAGTTATGCTGAGCTTGTGAAATATCTTTATTTTGTGCAAAGACAGGGATCTGGGTATTAGAGCAAACCTCAATTTCATTTGAAAACTATCAGGTTTGAACGAAACAGGTGAGTTCGTAACCTTCGCTACCATAAATATAGAATAATTCCACAGATTTTATGACAATTTAAGGTAGACATACATCAGAAAAAAAGACCACCTGCCAAATAAAAGGTAGAAGGACCTGATTCTGATTATATATATATATATATAAATTTACTATACTACTGATACTTGCAAACTTGCTCTGGTTTTAAACTATTAAAAGACTAGAATGAAACCTTTCTTTACTACCTGTTGTATTACTTATAACTCCATAAATACAAGCAAATATTTCACTTCAAAAAAGAAATAAAAGAAGCCAAGATCTGTAGATTTCCTTGGTATAGTTTAGAAAATATTGACTAAAATAGCTCATGTTATAGATATTGTAGGGGTTTTTTACCTATAAGAAGTGAAATCAAATTTCAGTATGAAGAACAAAAATTAAAAATTCAATGACATAATTTTCCTTTGATTTTCTACTAGCATTTTTTGAGCTGTTGCTGAAGCTGAAGTAATTTAAAAAAAAAAAACAAAACACAAAGAAGAAAAATTCTGTTCTCACTTATATCAATATAAATCAGTTTTAATTCTTAAGAAAGATTCCCTGGCAATATAAATGTAGATCCACATGATCAAACAAAATTATGCCTTTCAAATCTACTTGTAGTAATTTTAAAATTTGTTGCTTTTTAAATCACTGGCTATAGGAACAATAAAGTGAGATTCAATTGCAACTTAGCAGCTCAGCAAGTGCTGATATTTTTCTTGGTGCCGCAGGATACCTATGACCATTTGAAAATGTGTTTTGAAATGTGCCAAATAGTTTTATTCAATATGGACACTTCAGAAAAAGAACTGATCAGCATGTGGGCATTATGGGCATTGCGTTGCTCTGACACATTCTAGCAGCATGAGACTTGAAAGAGTTCTTTTATTAAATTTCCGATTAAAAGTCTGAATGCTTGTGGAGAATGAAAAATAGGACTGCCATAAATAATAGCAGAGCAAACTGAATACATTTAATTCACAAAAATATTTGGAAATCTCTTCTCAATCAGTGCTAATCATAGTAGGCATTTTTGTTAGAGAACTCAAATGCATTTGCTTGGAAAAAGCATTTATAAAAATTATGAGCAGTGAACATCTTGTTTATCATGTTCTGTGTCAAAAATATACTCTGAGCAGAAAAGGGGACTAATTTGAACATTTCAAAGAAATACATTGTCCCTAGTATTAATTTTGCACTGAGAAATGTGGAATGCACCATGTTATAAATCCTACATTTCAGTTTGTTTTTGGGCTGATACTAGATAACTATATGCATATAGATAGTATATAGCTATACTAGATCAATCCCATTTAATTCAGTAGAAGTTTATCTTGAATAAAAGCAGAAAGACAAAGATGACAGGCTAGCCAATCCCACCAGTTAGGAATTGTAAAAGAACAGTGGTGTGGTTTAAACCACAGCAGGCAGCTCAGCCCCACACAGCCACTTGCTTACCCCCCACCACACCCCCAGAAGGATGGGGGAGAGAATTGGGAGGGTAACCATGAGGAAACATGTGGCTGAGACAAAGACAGTGTAAGAGGCAAGGCAAAAGCCATGCACACAAGCAACTAAAAAATAGGAATTCATTCACCACTTCCCATGGGCAGGCAGGTGTTCAGCCATCTCCAAGAGAGCAGGGCTCCATCATGTATAACAGTTACTTGGGAAGACAAACACTATAATGCCGGATGTCCCACCCTTTCTTCTTCTTCCCCCAGGTTTATACGCTAAGCATGATGTCATATGGTATGGAATATCCCTTTGGTCAGCTGGGGTCAGCTGTCCTGGCTGTGTCCTCTCCCTACTCCTTGTGCCCCTCCAGTCTGCTGGCTGGTGGAGGGGTGTGAGGAGCAGAAAAGACCTTGGCTCTGTGTGAGCCCTGCTCAGCAGTAACCCAAACATCCCTGTGTTATCAACACTGTTTCCAGCACAAATCCAAACCATAGCCCATACTAGCTCTGTCCTGATTTCAGCTGAGATATAATTTTCTTAGTAATTGCTGCAGTGCTGTCTTTTTGATTTGGTGTCAGAACATTGATGATAGCACACTGATGGTTTTAGTTTTTGCTAGGCAATGTTTACTTTAAGTCAAGGACTTTTTAGTTTCTCAGGCCTTGCCAGCGAGGAGGCTGGAGGGGCACAAGAAACTGGGAGGCAGGACAGCTGACCTGAACTAGCCAAAGAGGTAATCCATGCCATAAGACAGCATGCTTAGTATATATAAACTTGTGGGGGTTGGCCAGGGCTTGGGGATCATTGCTCAGGGACTGGCTGGGCATCGGTTAGTGAGTGGTGAGCAGCTGTATTGTGCATCACTTGTGTTTGTTTTTTTTTTTTCTCCCTTCCCTTTGGATTTCATTCCTCTATCCTCCTTCCCTGTTTTTGTTATAATTATTATTATTATCATTTTTTAATTTCAATTATTGAATTGTTCTTATCTCAACCCTCGAGTTTTACGTTCCTTTCTGATTCTTCTCCCCATCCCTCTGGGTGAGAGTGAGCAAGCAGCTATGTGGTACTTTAATTACCAGCTGGGGTTAAACCATGACAGTAGCTCCTATGAAGAAAACTAACTATCCCAGTGAAAACCAGCACATAGCTGTAGGGGTATGTGGAGGTTGGAGATCTGCTTCATTAAGGTTATGTGATGAAGGACCTTTTCAATGTAAAAGGGGATAATAAGTAAAAAGGGAAGCAAGAACAGAGACAGAAACATGATGGACAAGGGAGATAGGGGCAAAGACCAAAAGCTTTGTGTTACTAATTGAAGGGCCATTAAGAACTCCAGGCACAGCTTTGGAGAGAGACGACCTGGGCTAAGTGATAAGAAAGTGGAAACAAGAGGACCATGAAGATATGGGATATTCAAAGGTGACCGTTGGGACTACACAACATTTATTAAATATTTTTTTTTTTGTTGTTGGGGAGGGAATTCAGGGAGAAAAAAAAGTGGGGAATAGACAGAAAAGGGTATAAAAAGTGGATTCTCTGGCAAACTCCAAGCTGTACCAGCTGACAGATAGGAGGCGCTGTGTGTGGGTAGGAGTATCAGGAGGTTGGATGGTCCATGCTGGTAATCTGGGGGACCCATGACAATGCAGTGCCTATGGGACAAGTGTGTGAGTGCTGCGTGTGTGCAGTGAGCACCCAGCTGGGCCAGGTGACGAGTTGCAGACCCTGGGGGTGGGTAAGAGGGGGTCAGGATCCCAGCAGGGGTGTTGGGCAGGCAGAGGGGCTGTGCTGGTGTTTGGGGGATCCATGAATGTTCATGTGCTTGTGAACCTGGAGAGTGTGGTGTGTGTGCTGCACTAGTGATCTGCCTCTGTCAGCAGAAGAGGAGGAGAGGACATGACTGCCTGTGCCTGCTGTCTGGTGTGATGCCTTGATGGGAACAACACATGATCTCAATCTTTTTACGTTTGTGATTACAGAGTTTCTAGCGACAAAATAGGAAGTATTTTATCTCTCTTTTACAACTATATTACTGGAAGTCAGTTTTGCTTCTTTTGCAGACACAGCTTTGGTGTGCATTGTGATTTTGTCCTACAGTTTTCCTTTCAATATACTAATCCCTCTCATGGAAACACAGATACACTTTTATGTTGACTAATTACCCAAACTTGAATTAGAAGCTCAGATGTTGCTGTTACTTGGATTGGACTTTGCAAGTTAGATAATAATAATAATAAAAAATAATAATACCACCACCACCACAAACTAAACTTCCTTTACTGAAATGCCTATTTAAGGAAAAAAATATTCAGCAAATTTTGAATTTGGAAACAAAAGAACTGCCAGAAATTGTAGGCCACCAATAAGTGAGCCAATTTAAATTTTCTTTATTCTTGCTTAGGTTCAAGCTAACCAAAGGATCTCTATATTGTTCTTCAGTTTCCCAATGTAATGGTCACATAAGTTAAAAACTCACAAGAATACTTTTGATTTCCTTTAATTATGAGACAAATTCTCTCATAACACATCAGGAAAGAGACCAGAAGACGTTCATTCATTCTGTAGAAAAGACATGTAAAAAATACAGCACAAGAATAAGTAGCAAAAGAGCAAATTATAAACTTGGCTAAACCTTTTCCATGTGCTGTGTGCCTGTTTCAGTAACCTGTCTTTGTTAGACTAACCTGGTGTCTAGTGACTCAGATTAACCTATAGAGTTAACACACACTAAAGGTTAGAGTAATGAAAAATCCCAGATGCATCATATTCCTAACTGTGATGATATATATCTAAGAATAAACTGTAAATTCTTAAATTAATTCTGAGTAGCTTCTTTGCAGTTCATAAATGCCTTATTCCACAGATGTCAATGGTATAATCTAAGGCCAGTTCAACAATGGCACTGAGGTATTTAATTCTTTGAAAAGCAATGGGGTATGAAGAATTAAACATATCAGGACCTATGTGGATCTGATTCCAGGACAATAAAGTTCTGATCAGAAAGGGCATCTTGTCATCACCTCACATTTAAGCACCTGCAAACTAGTCTCAAAGTTACTCAGACAGTATTTTCTGAATATGAATTATTCCAACAGAGCTGAAGATAGTATCTCCACTCTTTTCTTACAGTAATTTACTCACTCAAGTTGCAGCAGGCTTTAAAGGATTTGAATGAGCATCTTTGACCTCTCAGATGGATACACAGGGATGGAGTAAACTATGATATATGTGTTAATTTTTCAGGCCATTTATAAGTAATAAAATATAAGAGCATGGCTAGGGCATCCAACATGTTAGGAAGAAAATAATTTCCTTTCCCAATACCAAATTACTCTAAAAAAATTGGACATGGGTAGACCTACTAAGCCAAAATCATACTCTGTGTGGTGCACCCAAGCAGATAATCAATCCATAGAAAGCAAAATAAGTTCAAGAATAGATACTGAGACTCTTTTGACAGTCAAGCACTCTATTACTTGACAAAACTTCCAGACAATTGACTCTAGCTCTTTTGAACCCGGTACTAGTATTCTTCCATTACAGGAATATATGTAAAGTAATAATGTTCAAAACCCTCTATCTCCATTTTCATTTATTGCATTTTCAGTACTTTGCCCTGTAAGTATCCTTTATCTCAAGAACTTTTGTTTGCAAGAATTAACCTTTGAATTCTTTTTCTAAGGTTATGGATAAAAAAAAATAAAATCACACATTGTCTTCTTTAAACAATTTTATAAATTATCATTTCAATTAATAAACTTTTAATTTGTTTTAATTTCAGTCCATAGACATTTTAATCTTTACTAGAAGGGAAGATGTGGCAATAACTGAGAGAAAATGCATTTCCCCTACTGCTAATTTGAGAAAATATAATTTACCCACTCCCCATGTCCCTCATGTATAAGATCACTGTGAATGGGGTTAATTATAAATTTCTTTTTTAAGTCTTTTTTTTCTGTTTTGTTTATTTTCACGTCAAATACATTCAGACAGATACACTTAATTTTCAGTATAAAGGCAAGGGAATAATAGTACTCCTCAGTACCCTAATATATTTGAAAATTAGCTTTATTCTGTAAGCAGAATAAATCCACACTTAGAACAACCAACATACCTTAGAAATAGGTGTGTTTGACAGGAAAAAAATGCACTACTTGAAAATTCAGTTCCTAGACATTTAGACCTATCAATTGGCAAAAGTGTTACTGCTATTGGATGAATCTGTACTGAGGTAACAGCAGCTGGTCCCTCAGACAGCCAGAAGCAAAACTGTATACAAAGCACTGTGGATCAATGTCAGGAGACTGGATTTTCTGTGGAAAGGAGCAAGAAGCTGGAATAGGTTTTTGCAGGTCTCATGTCTTTCTATAGGTGTATCAGACATTTGCACGAGCTGAGTGAAAAGCTGTGGGTCTCTGCACTAAAGCCTCCTTCAGCTGTCAGAAGGATTTTACCATCCAATACAGTAGTCTCAGTCTATCACTAAAACTCAGGTTGCATCAGGTCACTGGAAGTGGTTGGATTTTCTTCAGGTTCTCCTATAATTGGTTCTGTAAGAAAATTACTCATAAGTGCACCATGTATCTGATATGTTTGTTTCTTTAGTTCTCTTTACTGTGAATATTATGGAAAGAAGAAAGCTGTCTAATTAGATATGGATGACCCATTCTTCTTTCCACACCAGGAACATAACTGTGAACATCTTACTGAGAAGTCTTTGCATATTCACTGTTTCTAAAGATAGTCACTGCCTGCCACTTGTAGATGCAGATGATTTAAGATTATCTAGTTGGATTTTTTATAGCTATTAATGGTAGGTGTTGCAGAAGTACCTGGAAGTCTTAAAAATTAAACAAGTTAATAACAAATTGGCTTAATTTCCCTCAACTTTAGATACTGCAATCAACAGCTAAACTAGTGCCTTTAGGATCCTCTTACTGTTGATGGTGACTTTTTGTGTGATGTGGTGTGATGGCTTATTCAGGATGTGATTCCTATCTATATCTTATTGTAGGAATTTACAATTAAATGAATAGCCTTTGAAAAGAATATATTTCTCTCCACTGACTATGAAGTAGTACTGGGATAACTAGCTTAGATATGGATGTTGACATGATAGATATCTGCATTTAGTCATGAATATCAGTCATGAAAAAGGAAGTTCTTGCCCCAATGAACTTACTGTCTAAATAAGAAAGGAAGAAATGGAGATTCAGATAAATTAAATACCTTGCACAAAATCCAAACATAAAATTACTGTTTCGTGAGTCCTATTAAAATGTTTTGAACAGAAAAATATCTGCTTCACTGTTCACTATGCAGTTTTTCTTTCAAAGCTCTTCTCTTTAGCACTAGTGAAAAGGTCTTCATTCTACACTGCTGTGACAGTTCTTATGTTTGTTTTCTTTTCCAGCTTATTTCCATTGTACTAAAAATGCTGTATGATTCACTTCTACATAGAGACCTCATAAAAAATTGAAAGGCTTCAATAATTTTAAATCATTCTACACTGCACATAGAGATTTAAATTTCAGTGCTAATTTTTTTATTAGCACTTTAATTTGGAAGGTGCTAGGTTTCTACAAGATTTAAAATTATTGGAGCATTTCAAATTTTTATAAGCTTTCCAGTAAAGATGTGACTATGGTTCTGGGCTTGTAAAGTGTAGCACAATTTAAATTTAATCTAAATTATTTAAGTGCTTCAGACTTCAGGGAGATTTTCAATCTTTCAAACTGGGATTCATGTTCAGAGACTAGAGCAATCTTATAATGCAAACTGCTTTCATCGTTTTAAAGACCTGCGGGCAGCATTCAGAACAGCCCTTTTTTATTGTCAGTTTGTTAATTTAAATTATTTGTTTTCAACTCCAGTGTATGAAGAGGAAACAAGTAAAATAAGACCATAACGGGAAGACAGTTTCCTCTAGAAAGTTTAAGGTAACAATGAGCTTTCCTGTTTAGATAGATGACGGGGTAATGTGAAGAATGATATTTTGCAATGCACATTTTGAAACTTATTATAAGCTGTTACAAGATCCATAGTTTCACCCATGCCCATATGTATTATCTTAAAAAGATCAAAGACATAACTTGCATTTTCACTCTTGCTGAAGACTTTGTTTCACCTAGAAAGGAACCAAAATGTGTTTAATTGTATTTTGTTTAGTTTTAGTCTAATGTGAAAATACTAACTTCCTGTAAAATCAGACCGTAATATGTCATTTCTATGGCCATCTTTGCCCTACAATTAACAAAATATTATGGCATTTAATACATGGATTTCTGATTCATATGATCCTGTGAATCAAAATTTTAAAGACCATTATTGAGTGCCTGGGGAAGAAGTCTGCTAGCACCGCCAGTAATTTTGGAACTGAAATGTCTCCACCCATCTAAAACATGAACATAACTAATTCTGCTGGTCTTTTCCATCAGTCTGATAGTTATTTTTCTGTTACAGGAACATAATTTGCCATTCAGATTGCTCATTCACAGTAATTTCATTTATTTTTTGTGGTGCTGTAAAATTTCTAAAGGCAATAAGCAGTTCTTGTAAAGTTAATACTGAAAGATTTCAGCATCATTAATTTTGCAGGAATTAGCTTTCAGATTCAGTTTGAGCAAGTGATATCAAATCTTTGGTACACATGTTTATCAAAATGTACCAAGAACTGCTGAGAAGTGGTCAACTGTGATAATGAAGCATGCACTAGAAACTCTTGAACTAGAAGCAGGTGGAAAGAGCTTTAGGGATATATTGTTTGAGCCACTAAAGGATTGGAAGATCTAAGATGGTTCTTTTGAGGTGAAATAATTAAGTGAAAAAGCTAATTTTGTCCCTTTCATAAAAGAGCAGTTGTCTTCTGTTTGGACAGTAGGAGCTTATTCTACAATCCCAGGTAAAGCCTATCTATAACTGACTTGGTTCAGGTTTCTGTAGGACATGCAGAAAATATCCACACCAAAGAAGCCATTGATCATTCAGAGTGGAAGTTGATAACTGGTAACAGGCAATGGATTCCTAATCCCTCCATTAATGGTACAAGGGGGAAAAGAAAAAAAACAAAAAACAAACAAACAAATACATTGATTTATAGAAGAGTGTGATTGAGTTTTGTCTTTGCAAGCTTTAGGGCCAGATTCACTGATTTACTGTAAGTACTTTGATTGCTTTTGTGTACCAAGTAGTCAGGAATTTGCTTTAATGATGAACATTAAACTGGGTTTACAGCTGTGTTCTGTTCTTAGGGCAGTATAAACCATCTGGAGAATACTACTGAAGCTCACCTGTAGAATCAAAGCCAGGTTCTCAGCTGATTTAAGTTTAATTTTGTCTGATAATGCCAATTTCTATCATTGTCAGTATCAGAATCTCCATTAAGTCATTGTTTTAATTGAAATACATTTAAATGAGGACAAGACAGAAAACTGCGATAATTATTCAATATGAATTGTTGAATGAAATGTACAACAATAATAATAATAATAAAAAAATCTTCCCAACAAATTCAGATAATAAGGGACAATCCCCACCCCAGGGTTCCTGCACTGGCTATGCCTAATGGATCATTAATGATATCTGTAGCCAAAGTGAACTAAAGGGGTTTTATGAGGGAGCAAGAATCTATCTGTGGGGTGTCTACCATTGTCTACTGGTTTTGTACAATACTGAGAGTGGATAAAAGTTTTTAAAATGAAAGGCAGAGAGGATAAGACAAGCTGAGAATAAAACTTACGGTAATTTATCCATACTCACAAAACCAGCTGGAATTTATGCTACATGTTCACATTAAGAGATGGAATACAGGTTTTTTTTTTCAGCATTCTAATAGTATTAAGCTGAAAAAAACCTCCAACAAATAAATAAAAAAACCCAAACCAAATCCTTGTTCACAAACCTGTTGTCCATTCGCAGAAAGGAAATGAGAACTAGGAGATGGGAAAAAATCCTGTTCCATTACTCTGCCAATATTATTGTCAAAAGGGTGCTGTTTGATGTAATATTTTTCCTACTAACAAGAACTTCTTTCCATCTTCCATCTTTGGCTGTTTCATTTTAGCCAGAGATCAAAATGTACAAACTCGTAGCTGTGCTAGGAATTGACAAAATAATGCAGATTACCTATGTATGTACATATGTAGTAAGTGTTTGTATATGTATAAAATATTCCTAATTCCTACCTGTATTAATAAATCTTGTCTATTATAGTTAGAAGGATGAGTTTTTTATTCAAATTTGCATTCACTGTTATTCTTTTTTTTCCTCCTTGATTTCTGTTCATAATCACAGTCGCTGTTTTAGTTACATCTATAGCACCTTTTTTTTGGGGGGGGGGGCGGGGTGTAAAAATCTGTTTGATCATGTTTGTGAGGAAAAATGCCTCCTTGACTAAACAGAACTTGTAATCAACAAATTAATTCGTTGTATAAAGCTTCCATTGAACAGATTTTTCTCATATTATTATCCAGCAGATTAACTGTTTGGTGATTGTTTCTCACTTTTAAATTAAACGGATATTTGAGAAGACATTGGGTTTTTTTGGGAGGAAAAAAAAATAATCCAGGTAGGAAATATATGTATAATATTGGCTTGATTATTCACAAAAGCAGAAATAAACCATTTTTTACCTGTTGGTTTTTCTTTGTTCTTTTTTTTTTTGCTTGGGGAAAAAAAAACAACAGCCCAAACCCAAGATTTGTATTACAGCAAGGAAAGAAATTAATGGGGAAATATTTACCAGCCATTTTCACGATACAGCCTTGCATTGTTATAAGAAATATTCTTCCTGAAGTCTAGTTATCTATTACTCAATCAAGCAAATTGAAAAATGCAATCAAAATTCATTGTAGTAACCAAAAATTTCAAACGATAGTAAATTCAGGGTGGTAATTACAGCACAAACAGACCTATAAAACCTTGAAATACACACTGTAAAAATACTTGTGTACTGTTAGTTTCACTGTTCTATAAATTTTAAATTCTTTATAATTATTAATTCATCTTTACTGATACTTCTGCTCCTTTTTTTCTGAACTGACAGTAGTATTGTAAAACCTAGAATGTACTATAGTACTGTAACAGCAGATTCTCTCAGAGAGAAGGTACTGCTGCATAGACTATGACAACATCTTAATCTTTTCCTTCTGGATCTTCTTTAAAGTGTTGGTTTTCCTTTATTTCCATAATTATTTCAGTCACGAGATGCTTTGCTCTTTCACTGCTAAACGTTTCCTGTATTTTCTTTTCATTTTTAATGATAAAATTTTTCAGTATATTAAAATTTGAAAATTTTTGTTTTCTTCCATTTACAGTGTGATTTAAATCTTCTCTAGCATTGGTCCCGTGTATACCACTATGAATACAGCCATAACCCTAGTTTTCTATTTGGTTATTTAATATGAGATTAAAATTACTATAGTTTTCTGGGCCATAGTTCTGCCTTAGGCAATCCACCTAGGTATCGGTCTCCCTGCAATCTGTTTGACAAGGTGGGAGATCTTCAGCATGAAGATCTAAAATTGCAGTCTATCTTGGCTTCAATAAAAACCCCATCCCTCTACAATAATAGTTTTATGATTCTTTTATATCACAGTCTCTTAGACTCAGTAAGTCATTTAGAAGGCACTCCTCCAAACATCCTGTAGTCCCCAAATGTATTTGCCTGGTGTGACACTTGATATATCAAGAATTATGAAAAATTGTGCTCTCTTTCTGTATAAGCAATAGTTTGCTAGAGGATTTTGTGGTCCACAACTAAAGAGTACCAAGAACACTCCTGAGCACTGTAACTCTACTGCTTGTGCACACATATTGGTAAATGCTTTAAATTGCTTTAATTATTTCCTAGCATGATTTTTGTTTTTTGCTTGCCAGTAGTCTCCCAAACAATTTATATTAAATGCTTGCAAGTTAGGATGGGTCATGGGCCATACCCAACAGACAAATTAGGGGGGTCCATACTTTCTCTGGAATGTAAAAAATGTAATAGTATGGATACCAGCTGTTCAGAGTCAGCTGATGTGACTCAGAGAATGAGTCCCAGTGCTTTTAATTTATTAATTTAACTCAAAATCAAAATTTATTTTAATTCTTTGAGATGTGGTTTTCAACTTATAAAGAATTATGTATAACTTTCTCTACAAAACTGAAAGATTTAATTTGTTGGGAAAACAAATTTTAGTCAGGATTACTGTCAAACCATTTGTCCAGCCATTGTTTCCACCCTTCATAAATGGTATGTTTACTACTTTCCAGGTAACAAGACAGTCTAGTAATATCCTCAAGACATCAGTGTTCCTAATATAGCTTGGCAGGTTAACCATTTTCTGAGAGAAGTGCTAAAAGCTAGTATTGTGATCATGTATCATGTTCATGGATTACAGAAAACCCTTGGAGGAGGGTGTGTGCATGACACTAACCTCAGGAGACAAGAAGTACGTAAGAATACCTGTCCTCTGACCACCATCTACCTCAGAGAAGGCAAGCCTGAGGACGGGTCTTGTTTTGGGATTGCATCCTAGCTGAAAGAGCAGTCCCAAAATAAGATGTACTCTCTCTAGTCAACTTGTCAGCTGAGCTACATCAAAAGAGATGATTGGAACTGAACTAAAATACAGGCAGGCAGGCATAGTCTAATTTTTTCTCCCTGTATATTTGTCTTTGAACATAATCACCTCATTAAGATTTGAAAAGCAGTAAATGTTAGTAAGTCTTCATGTGTGTTATGGTGTTGGTCTAATCTTAACAATGGTTTCAAAACTCATGATTCTAAGCAGGAGCATTGCCCAGTTCTGCAGGGTTCAGAATCCCCAGTCAAGATAGGGGATGGGAAGTGCTATAATGCTAAACTTACAGATCTTATCTCAGCAGTACAAAACATTCTGCAGAAGATGTCTGCAACAAGCAACCAGAAGACCAAAAGGAGAGTAACTGAAAAAACAAGTCTCTTCTGAACTGTAGCTTTTCTGCTGTCTCTCTTCTGTGTGAAAAAAAATCAAAATAGGGTAGAAGCTCTCTAAATTTACACTTTTCTTCATTTTACAGTAGAAATAATGAAATTCATATTTTATTTATTCTAAAGTATTTTTGAAGCAAGAGTTCACTGTATTGTCAAACATTTCACTAGCTTTCATATACATCACATCCATAGCAGTTCTTCATAAACTAATTACATTATAATTCAGAATTACGTTGTCATTATTATTATCATGGCTTGTAAAACTCCATTCCTTAAAGGGGCTTTAAATTCTGTAAATCTAGGCTTACTATTTTTCCCTGTTAACTGCCCTCTGATTGGCTAGGTCCAAATTGTTACAGGCATTTGTAGGGATGAACTTTGGATATACCATTCTAGTTAAACACTTGGGATTAGTACCTATGTTGTTCTGCTACACAGATGTGTGGGAGGGACACTGAATATGAAGAGGAACTGAGCAGGAAAAGGAACAGTAGGGTGCAGTAGATAAGTGCAACTGTGGACACTGAAAACTGCATAAACTCATGCAGATCAGCTATGGGAGTTTCTTACTTACCAGCCCCAATGACTTAGCATGAAATGTCCCAGGAAGCTTCTCTTACAGTCACTATCCTGGGAACTTTTCCAGAAATTTGCCTGGCTCCTCAGTTATTGTGGATTTAAGCCTAATTTTCTTTAAATCCAGTATACCCTTGTACCATTGTGTTTTGTGAACTCATTATTTCTCTGGATTTGGCTAGTTCATTGTGGATGGTTCCACATGTCACTATCTTTCTCACATTTTCAGTCAATTCCTATTTGCAAGTAGGTCAAGGATGGCTTCTCCTCTATTTGGTGCATGGCTGGCTGTCTTTGGTTTCTAAAAGATAATCCCTCTGTAAATGTCTTGTGATTCTGAGTACCTTGAGATTTGGTCCAGGAAATTTTCAATCCCGCAGGTCTCTAGTCATATACCATCTGTCATTTCTTCTTTTGTTTTTAATTCCTTGCAACTTTACCTAAAAAGTGAACCAGTACACTCATTAATAAGGATTTGTGTAGTTCCCTGATATGTAGGTCTTCAGTTTTCAAATGGCTTAAATGAACCAGGCACCTATTTTTGATTGTTTTTTCTTTTTTCTTTTCTTTTCTTTTCTTTTCTTTTCTTTTCTTTTCTTTTCTTTTCTTTTCTTTTCTTTTCTTTTCTTTTCTTTTCTTTTCTTTTCTTTTCTTTTCTTTTCTTTTCTTTTCTTTTCTTCTCTTTTATTTTGTTTTGTTTTATTTTATTTTATTTTATTTTACTTTATTTTATTTTATGTTATTTTTCTTTCTTGTAGTATGGGGTAACTTACATCTACCCAACAATATTAAGCTATTTAAAATCTAAATAAAAATTCTGCCTCCAACTAACTTTTCCTGTACATATACAGTTCTGTCTATAATATATTGGAATTCTTGTTGTAAGAATCATCAGACATACATCCAATAAAGCACATTATTATTGTAATACTATCATTTAATATTATTTCTGTGTCTTCTTGTTGTCTCCTCTGTTCTGCTTTTGCAGTCATTAAAGTATATACTTTATTACTTATTCTTTTTTTCCCCAGATTTTTTTTCACCTTCTGTTTTATATAAATACTTAGGCAGATTCAGTATTTTTTTGGCAACAATTTGGTATCTTGGTACGTACCAGATGGAGTTAGAAGAAAGCTGATTTTCCCTCCTCTAACTGCTAACAGTAGTTTAACAATTTTCAAAAGAAATGTACCAATTCTGAACTTAGGCTAACTAGTCATATGTCAAAATAGGGTAAATCTCAGCTCAGGCTATTGCAACATGCAACACTTGCAGCTGTTAGCATCAATAATACAGAACATAGAAACAATTGTAATATCTGTTATGATCCTCAGTATTACAGAGATTATGATAAGCAAATCTTTGACATGATTATTGTACCAGTCTATAGTTTGCGAATATTAATAAGATGTACTTTGACACAAGGCATCATGTTTGAACTGAAAAGCCATTACCAAAATTCTAATATAAATAAAATTGGAGTGAAAGGCTAATAATGAGTGTGCCAGATGTTATGCTCTGAAAGCATAGAATATTTACGTACCTTTCCAGTCAGGTGTAATGGATGCTGTGGACACATGAAACATTTGAGAAATATAGCATTCAAATATACTGAATAATACAGTATGATGCAGATGTTTTCCAGGGGATGCTAGTTACTGCATTCCTGACTAAGCACTAGAAAACGCTGGATATTCAGTGATGTGGAAAAGAGGACATGATTCAAATTCTACTACTGGTTAAACAGTATGCATCTTTTTACCAATGACTGAAAAAGAGGACTGTTTTCGACTGATTAAAAAATCGAGACAGACAGGAAGAAAACAACCTAAAGAGGTAGCTAAACACTTTCACAGACCATCATTCTAGACCTATTAACTGACTTGTGGACTTAATCTTCCAATTTCCTACATGATAAATAGGTAGTAACTCTTAAATATATGCAGAAGCTATATATTCATTTAGTCTTAGTCTATACTTTTTGTTTGTGATTTATCCCAAACAATGTCTGAGTTATTTGGGAGCTTGGCTGGTCATTGATTAACTCTGAGAAGCAGACAGTATATTTCTGTGTAGATTACAAATATTAGGCCATAAGAATTGACCACTGCAGTTATAAGAGGACTGAAGTTTTGTCTCTTGGTCTAGATGGAAAGCATCAATTTCATCAGGAGAAATGATGACCAAAGGCTTAAACCTAACTATAAGTATTACAGGAGATCATGAAGACATGAGAGGGACAAGTAACTCTGAGCTTTATCAATGTTTCATTATTTTTCCTAAAATCCTGGAATTCATTAGTCTAAATCAAATGCTATTGGCTACTTTGGGCTAGTTTTGGGAAGATGAGGAGCATCCAGAAGGAGGGATGTAAATGAAGCCTAAAAAGGCATGCTAATTGGCTCCCATATTAGACAGTATATGCTATTGTCAAGCTCTGTTTTTGTTTGGAAGTTGGAGAATACTACTTCTTGATGTTGTAAGGTAATGCTGTTGGCTGATGATTTCCTGATAGGCGTAAGAAACCTGTATGCACTAGATGGTTAAAAATTAGATTTACATAAAAGTTAGAGCTGTGTTCCCTACTGGAGTGGTGTAGGCTTGGATAAATTAGCTTAAATGTGCCTAGCAGAACAACTGCCTTGGACTTCCAGAAGGCCTGATTTGGTCTGTTTAAGAGCCAGATTGACAGAGTCCCTTGGGAGATAATTCTGAAGGGCCAAGGGGTCCGGGAAGGCTGGACATTCTTCAAGAAGGTAGTCATAAAGGTGCAGGAGTCCCCATGTGCTGAAAGACAAGCCAGTGGGGAATAAGACCACCTTGGCTGAACAGAGAGCTTTGGCTGGAGCTTAAGGGAAAATAGGTGAGTTTACCACCTCTGGAAGAAGGGGCAGGCAACTCTGCAGGACTGTCATGAGGTTATGCAGGGCAAAGATTAGAGAAGTGATAACCCAGACAGAGCTAAGACTGGCCACTGGCATAAAAGATAACAAAAAGTGTTTTTACAAATACATTAGAAACAAAAGGAGGGCCAAGAGTAATCTCTATCCTTTCTTGGATGTGGCAGGGAACATTACCACAAATAATGAGGAAAAGGCTGAGGTGCTTAATGCTTTCTTTGCTACATTCTTTAATAGCAAGACCAGTTTCCCTCTGGGTACCTAGTCCTCTGAGCTGGAAGACAGGAGTGAGGAACAGCAGAATGCAGTCCCCACAGTCTAGAAGGAAACATTTAGTGACTTGCTGCTCCACTTACATACATATAAGCCTATGAGTCTGTATGGGATCCATCCAAGGGTACCGAGGAAGCTGGCAGAAGTGCTCACCAAGCCACTTTCCATCATTTATCAGCAGTCTTGGCAAAATGGAGAGGCCCCAGAAGACTGAAGGGTAGCCAATGTGTTGCCCATCTTCAAGAAGGACAGGAAGGAGGATCCAGGGAACTACAGGCCTGTCAGCCTGACCTTGGTGCTAGGGACGGTTATGAAGCAGATCATCCTGAGCACCATCATGTGTCATGTAAAGGAAAACCGGGGGATGAGGCCCAGCCAGCAAGGATTTATGAAAGGCAGGTCCTGCTTGACAAACCAGATCTCCTTCTATGACAAGATGACCTGCCTAGTGGATGAGGGAAAGGCTGTGGATGTTGTCTATCTGGACCTTAGTAAAGGTTTTGGCACTGTCTCCTACAATATTGTCCTGGAGAAACTGGCTGCTTATGGCTTGGATGGGTATACTCTATGCTGGGTTAAAGGCGAGCTGGACAGCCAAGTCCAGGGAGTGGTAGTGAATGGAGCTACATCCACCTGGTGACCAATCACAAGTGGTGTTCCCCAGGGCTCAGTATTTGGGCCAGTTCTGTTTAATATCTTTATCGATGATCTACATGAAGGGATTGAGTGCACCCTCAGTAAGTTTGCAGATGACACCAATTTGGGTGGGGGAGTGTTAATCTGCTTGAGGGCAGGAAGACTCTGCAGAGGGATCAGTACAGATTGGACTGATGGGCTAAGGCCAATTGTATGAGGTTCAACAAGGAGAAGTGCCGGGTCCTGCACTTGTCACGACAACCCCATGCAAGGCTACAGGCTTGGGGAAGAGTGGCTGGAAAGCTGCCTGATAGAAAAGGACCTGGGGGTGCTGGCTGATGGCCAGCTGAACATGAGCCAGCAGTGTACCAAGGTGGCCAAGAAGGCCAATAGCTTCCTGGCTTGTATCAGAAACATTGTGGCCAGCAGGACAAGATCGTCCCCCTATACTGGGCACTGGTGAGGCTGTACCTTGATAATTGTGTTCGGTTTTGGGCCCCTTACTTGAAGAGGGATGTAGAGTTGCTGGAGTGTGTCCAGAGAAGGCCAATGAAGCTGGTGAAGGGTCTGGAGCACAATTCTTGTGAGTGGCTTGAGGGAACTGGGATTGTTTAACCTGAAGAGGAGGAGGCTCAGGGGGGATCTTGTTGCTCTTTACAACTACCTGAGAGGAGGTTGTAGGCAGGTGGGGGTAGGTCTCCCAGATAACTAGCGACAAGACAAGAGGAAATAGCCTCAGGTTATGCCAGGGGAGGTTTAGATTCGATATTAGGAAAAAAATTCACAGAAAGGTTGGTCAAACACTGGAATAAGCTGCCCAGGGAGGTGGTATTATCACCATCCTTGGAGGAATTTTAAAAATGCATAGGTCTTGTGCTTAGGGACATGGTTTAGTGATGGACTTGGCAGTCCTGGGTTAACAGTTGGACTTGATGATCTCAAAGGTCTTTTCCAACCTAAATGATTCTATGATGCCATGATTCTAATTTTAACTGATACAGAAGATCAGTAAGTTACAGAAGTGTTAAGATCTGGGCAGGAGTTTGCTTCCTAATCTCAGGTCCACCCATACAAGGCAAGGTGTTCAGGGTAAAGGCAAAGAGACCTACTCAGGGCACTAACAGGCCTTATTGGCTCCAACCAGACTCACCTGGACCTCATCCCAACCCTTCCTGAGGCCCAATGCCCCTTTCCAGCTCAGCCTGGGGGCATCAGTAACTGCTGATCTCAACTCTCTAAATGTGACTAAGGTCTCTGGGGCTGCCCTGCTCCTGGGATGGGGCAGTGGTATGCAGCCTGCTCTGCCAAATCCCGTGAGGAGCCCCTGATGCTCCCTGGCCCTTAGGGAGCTGCTGGCTCTGCTGGCAGAAGAGACACATTATTCTGTTTAAAGTATAAGTGAATGCAGGAAAAGTAAGGCTGGATTTTCTAAACTTGTACAGTCACTTTACAGTTCTGCTAGTGGAGATGAGTATTCTGCTCAATAGTATGAGCAAGGGCCCAAGCCTGAGCTAATTTTTGAGCTTTTCCACTTTTCTGGTTTTTTTTGTTGTTGGTTTTGTGGGTTTTTTTTTTGTTTTTGTTTTTTGTTTTTTTTTCAGGCAAGCACTGGATGACTTTCCCTTCTCTATTGACCTATTGCATACTTGCTTCTCTATGTACTTCAGCAGCTTTTCAGTTAACATTAGAAAGCTTTTAATAGCCATATCAGACCTCATGTTGTTCAAGATGGAAATGTCCAAATAAAATTAGACCTGAAACACATTTACTACTCCAAGCATCAGTGTCCAGTTTCTGTGTCACTTAGCTTTTGTTAGAGCAAAGCTGAACATCATAGACATTTTCACATCCCCAGGACCAGATGAAAGAAAATCTTTAATATGCATGCATGCTAGGCCACGTGCTTCCCATACTGTACATGTGTTAAAGTTTTAAACCTTTTTTCTAGGATCATCTAAAAAATAAAAATAGCAACACTCATTAAAATCTACATAATGCTTTGAAATTTATTTTCTTAGCTCTTTGTAGAAATTTTTACCTTGATAAAAATTCACATACTATCTTTAGCCAGTTTCATCAGACAAATTGATAGTGTGGATAAATCAATAGTGTCAATAAACTTATAGTGTTGTGAACTTTGGTTCTCCCTCCCTCAATGGCTATTTTAGCTGAATATTTCAGATAAGTACATGCAATTCTGATATAAGGAAATCAATTATGAATATATTTGTCATATATATATTTGAGTGCTGCTTCAAGCCTTACTGTCACACATAGAACAGGATGAAGATCCAGACTGTAGGCATTTGGCTGTTACATGTCTGTATGTAAGTGTCAAAACTCCCATTATAGTTGAAGGAAAAAAGGAGCTTTGTGGTATTGTTCACACATTTGTGTCTCATGCCATTTTACTTCCCTGACAGTATCCAGGACATCAACGTGGACCTGAAAAATGTGGCACAAGAACTACAGGATACTTGCAGACTTCTGGACTAGAAGATGAAGGTCAGTGGGGTTACCTACACTGTGGCAACTGGCACTAGATGTCTGTGCTTCAGCAGCTGATTCCTGTCCTTATTTGTTAAAGTCAGTGGAGTCTAGACAGTAACTTAGCTTAAGTGGATCACCACTTAAGCTTATGTATATAGCTTCTTTGTGAAGACTTAAATACAGGCAAATTGAATCACACTCCTATTATCCTGTCATTTGGTCCTCAAATCAAGTACTGAATTACAAAGGTCATCTGGCCCAGCCCTCCTGATCAAGCAAGGCCACCTACAGCCAGTTGTCCAGGACAATATCCTGACAGCTTTTGAGTATCTCTAAGGAGGGAGATTGACAACACAACTGGGTGACCTGTGCCAGTGCTTGGTCATCTTCAGAGTAAAAATTGCATTTCCTGATTTTCAGATAGAACTTCCCTTGATACCCATTGCTTCTTGTTCTGTCACTGGGCGTCACTGAAAAGAGCCTGGATCTGTCTGTCCTCTTTACACTCTCCTTTCAGGTATTTTTATATATTAATAAGAACCCCGCCTCAGACTTCTCCAGGCTTAACAGTCCCAGCTCTCTCAGTCTTTCCTCATAAAAGAGATGCTCCAGTCCCTCAATCATCTTTGCGGCCCTTTTCTGGACTTTCCAGTTTGTCCATGTTTCTCTTGTGCTGAGGAGCCCAGAACTGGACTCAGCACTCTAGATGTGACCTCACCAGGGCTGAGTAGAGGGGAAGGATCACATCCTTCCTGCTGGCAATGCTTTGTCTAATGTAGCCCAGGACACAATTGACCACCTTTGCAACAAGGGCTCATGGCTGGTGCCTGTTCAAATTGGTATCTGCCACAACCCCCAGGTCCTTTCCTGCCAAACTGCTTTCCAGCTTTGTGGCCCTCAGCATATACTGGTGCCTGAGGTTGTTCCTCCCTTGGTGTAGGACTTAGCACTGCTCCTTGTGGAACTTCATGAGGTTCCCATCAGCCCATTTCTCCAGCATGTCAGGATCCTTCTGGGTGATTGCACAACCCTCTGGCGTATCAGTCACTCTGTCCAGTTTGGTGTCATTAGCAGACTTGCTAAGGATGAACTCTGCCCCACCGTTTAGATCATTAATGAAGATGTTAAACAGGACTGGACCCAGTATTGAATCTGGGGCTACACTGCTAGTCACTGGCTTCCAACTAGACTTTGCACCACTTATCACCATTCTCTGGGTCTATCCATTCAGCCAGTTTTCAGTCCACCACACTGTCTGCTCATCCAGTCCATACCTCATCATCTTGTCTATGAGGATCTTATGGGACACAGTGTCAAAGGCCTGACTGAAGTCCAGGTAGACGATGTCTACTGCTGTCCCCTTATCTACCAGTACAGTCATTTTGTCATAGAAGTTCATCAAGTTGGTCAAGTGTGAGTTGCCCTTGTGGAATCCTTGCTGGCTACTCCTGATGACTGTGTTCTTGTTTATGTGCCTGGAAATGTTTTTTTAGGTTTAGATGCTTCAACACCTTCCCAGGGATGGAGGGGAAGCTGACCAGCCTGTAGTTCCCTGGGTCCTCCTTGCCCTTTCTGAAAATAGGAGTAGCATCTACTTTCCTCACAATGACGTCAGCCAGCTCTTTTAGAACTTGTGGGTGTATCCCCTCAGGGACCATGGACTTATGTATATGCAGTTGGTTCAAGTATTCTCTAACCTGTATATGCAGTTGGTTCAAGTATTCTCTAACCTGATACTCTTTCACCAAGTGTGCGTCTTCTTTGCTCCAGATTATTGCCCTGTTTTCTGGGACCTGGGATTGCTGAAGGCTGGTCTTACTGGTAAATACTGAGGCAAAGGTGGTGTTCAGCACTTCAGCCTTTTCCATATCCCTTGTCTCATTCAGCAGTGGGCCCATTTGCATCCTTACATCTTTATACCATCTCTGTTTTTGTAAAAGCAGATTGAAACAGAACGTAAACTTCAGTGACAAAATATTTAATACTGAAACACACAAAAAGAAGGTGGCGGCAATTGCCAAGGGGAGGTAGATTTCTGAAATGCTCTGTGTCAGCCAGTGAAATACAAAAGATGACTTCTAGTCTACTAAAGAATCTTCATAAAAGAAGCATGAACGTTATTTTAATTAAGAAGGATGGCCAAATGATACCGTTGTGTCTGTGATAAGGGTTAAATAGAATGAGTTTGTCGTGAAAGATTAAATTTTTTTGGGAATCTGTAGGGGATTTGGTGGGGGACGAGGGGATGTCTGGAAGAAATAACATCCTCTACCATTAGGGAGTTTTAGGATGCTCCCAGAATGTGAAAACTAGCTGACATTTCTCTGGGAATCTCCAAAGGGAAGCTGTTACAGGTAGTTCTCTAATAAAGGTGCAAAACCACTACTCTAAAGGCAGCAGCTGTCTGTCATACAATAATATTTTGGACTGAATGCTTAAACCCCAAGAGTCCCAATGTGGTGCATCACAATCATTAAAAGAATATTGAAGGGAAACTAATCTCAAAGCTGGTCATTAAGTAACAGTCCTGAGAAGTAGACTTGAGTTTCCCAAATTCATTGAGGAACAAAAGTGCCATTTAATTAAACAGAGAAAAAAGAAAAGAAAAGAAAACAAACAAAATCCTGTATGCCTTTGGGAATCTTTGCCTCAGGTGGGGCAAAATTGGTTTAAATGACCTCTTTTATTCCGGCTGTGAAAGGTTTTGAAATGTGTAAGGTTGTGTTTTGTATGCTTTTTTTCAAAGAAAAATGGATTATAAGCCTAGGACTTACCAGGAAGGGGTAAGAACTGAAGGTCTAGTGCATCTTTAGATATACTTAGTTATTATTTGTATTATATTTAGATTACTCAGTCGAAAACGTGGACAGACATGTAAGTTTAACATCTTCACTTAAACCACCATGCTAATTTTTAAACATACAGAATTTTCTGGAATGATTAAAACTGTATTTTCCAGCAAATCACAGCTTGCCAAAATACAAAAGTTTAGCTCTTTTTCATCCATTAAACTGATATACCTAGTGAAGTAAAGTACCAATTTTCCTAAGACAAGAAAGCTACCGCCTCTCTGGTAAGGCTTGCAATTAAGATTTTGTTTGATTCAAGGTTAATGAGTTTGAGGCTCATCAGAATTTTTCTTGAATTGCCAAATTATTTGGCACAAATCATTCCAGAGCCAGCACATGATGTAATACATTTTGGTCAGTATTAATCTGAGCTAGACTTGAAACAGTGACCTAGAGGTAAAAGTGTCTGTACGCTATTTCCAATCCCCTGAGTGAAATAGCTCCTGTAGGGTTCATACTTAGCAATAACAACAGTTATACTGAGCACACAAACTGTAGAAGCTTTTTATTTGCTTCTCTCTCTTGACTTGTTGCAGCCAAATTTCATATTCACACCTTACAGGCCTTTGGGTATTAGAGCTTGTGTCAGAAAAATCATATTCAGCAAAACTAAGGAGTTTCACTTTTTTGTTTAACTTCATATTAAAGGAGCTTTTGGTGATAAAACCAGATTTGAAGGTATAACACCAAAACTAAAAAAAGTATGTATGTCTACAATTACAAAGCAATTGTGAACGAAGTGGGGTGCTTGAAATACTGCAAGGCTTGAGACCTGTATAATCTAAATCTCAATGTTTTCCTTCCAGAACAATTTACTCTAGAGATCATTCTTCTATTCCATTAACATTCTATTTTTTTTTTACTCTAAAAATGGGCAAAGCAGCTGTAAACATCTGTAAACCAGCTGTATAGTGATACTTTATGCTTATGAATGGATTCCGCTGCATGAAGAGATGATGTGAAGGGTACCCATGTTACCTGCTGTGAGTGTTCTTTTAGGTTACATATGGGTAAATATTAAGAGAAGAAAAGAATGACATCCTTTGTAGCCTGAGCTGCTTGAGTTCTGTGGAACAGTGACAATTTGCATTGACATGACCATTCAGCCTACACATACATAAATACTTTGTAGACCATAAAATCTTCTGGTGTTTAGTAGAATACTTGAGAGTCTACTCCAGGTTTTTAATGCCATACAGGAGCACCCACACTATGGAGAGTTGCTTCGACTCTTATATTTGAATTCAAACTCCATAGAAGTTTAATAATGAAGAATAAATCCAGACTCCCTCTGTAACTGATATTCTTCAGCAAAGGACTAGGTTGGCACGTGCCAGAGCAGAACGAAACTGTAAACAAACTCATAGGTGTTATATACATCGGGGGCAAAGCAACGAAACTTGAGTACCAAATTGCATGTGCCTACATTGAGTAATATGCAGCAACACTAGGCCTGTTTCTTCTGCTATTTTTAATACTTCTATAAAAAACATACTAGTTAAGCCAATGACTTTTTATATTAATATTTATGCATATTTTTCAGTTTTATTTTGTCTCTTTCTTTCCTGTAGTTCTTTAAGTATCCTGGTGGGTATTTATTGATAGCACAGGACATAGTTTCACACATAGTTTTTAATAGTTAATATTAATTTCTCCCCCCCCCCCCACACACATTTCTGATGGAATAAGTGTCCTGGGGATAAAATGCTCTAGAGAAAACTTGGTGGAAAAAATAGTTTTCTAAGTCTCTAAACGCAAAGTTTTCCTGCACAGTTTCTATTAGTCTTGGGGTGTTTTTTAATAGACTGAGAAGAGATTAAAATGGGTAATTAAGCACTTTAGTTACAAATCAGAATACAGACAATAAGGACATGATTGCCTAAACATCATTTTGGTACTATTTGATATGCTTAAGATGTTTGAGATATTTACTTGGGACAAACAAGTACTAGACAATATTTATGGAAATTTATGGCTGCCTTACTGCTGCTAAAGAAGCTGCTAGAAGAAAGGCAAGAACCCTAAAAGAAGAAAGGCGAGAACCCTGAAGCATTTGAAATGGTCCTAGTTACTTAAGTTTAAGTGACTTAATAGGCCACTAATAAACATCAGAAATTATCTACGTGTGATTTTAACCAATAAAGCTTAATCTTTCTTTTTAGGCTAATATAAGTATTCAGAAATGGAAGCCCCTTTTTGGTTTATATGGAAGTTCGTTTATGATTCATTGGCATTTTCTTGCTGCAAAGCAAATACCCTGAATTTGGGATTTTTCCATATTTTGTCATTAACGAGTTTGACTATTTCAAATTATGTTTTCCTTGCTGTTTGTGTATTTCATTTTGTAAACAAACACAAGAAACCCCATGTATTTTTGCATTCAGCTCACAGAGGTATTAATTTGTTCTTTTTGCTGGAGGAAATCCTCAGTGACGTGTTGCCAATATTTTAGCAAGAGACTCTCATGAACAATTCTCCCCTTAAGCCTATGTTAAATCTGTGCATCAGGAGTATGTGTGCTTCAGAGAGGAAAGGTGACAGACTAATTTTATTTCCAATTTAATGTGAAAATGCATTCTCATAAGCATAACTAATAAAGATGGGATCTTACTTGGGGATAAAAACCTGGTATTAAGCTCCTGCAACTATCTAGGCTATATTCCTTGGCAAAAACAAGCGGATGAAAAAATTTCTGTGTGGATAGGTTTACTAGGGTAGCACTATGCTTTGAAATAACATGTGAGCAATACACTTACTTATTATCTATTGAGATGTAACACATTGTGAGATGTTTGTTTTCCTCACTATGAACTCCTAAGAGTTCCCAAATGCTAAATGTTACAGATATTGTACACACAAAACTAAGCCCCACTAAACAATTGCATTCTGAAAATTCTTCCTCCATCTCAATTACATTATGACACCCTTATAATACCATGTATGTATGTATGTGTGTTTCAGTACTTCCCAGGGCAATTACAAGGTCTTAGGAAAGCACTATTGCATGAGGAATATCCCTAAGAGCTTTAAGAGAATGGGGCTAGCACAGTGTTATATTCCTAAGGATGTTCACACAGATAAATTCTATGGGGAAAATGAGAACACTGCCTAGGTCTTCCTCTGCCAGTGGTTGAGACACTCTCAACAGTGTCATAACCTTTAGGCTACAGTAAATTTTTGGAAAGCAAACTGTCATTTTTTGTTGTTAGAGCTGTTTCACATTAGATGGATAAATGAAATATTTATTGGCTGAAAAAAGAGAGATGCAAAAGCAGCAAGTATGACATATCCTGTACTAATACTCACATGCACTAGCAGGAATGTTGTGAGATTTAAAATGGTGGCATACAAGCTTTAATTTTCTTTTTAAAAAAAGAAATCCTGAAGTATACTATCTCCTCATTTTTACTTTTAATCTTGAAGTATAGTATTATTTTTTTTTTTTATTTTAGAATTAAAAAGTACTTAATAAAACTACCCATATCCTAACCATGAATAGTTCCCAGCAATTTGACTTAAGCATTATACTCACTCCTTCAGACCAACAGGTGCATAATGAATTTAATGCAATGGGAATTACTTGCAAGAATGAAGAAATGTGGGTAATCTATCTATTTATTTATTTATCCCAAGATACTTGAAAAGGTTGATTTTGAGTTTATCTCCTAGAAGATAAAATTTCCTTAAGCAGTGAAAAAAAGAAACATTTTTCTTTTCTTTCTCTATTCACAAGCTGAGAGGCTCTACGAGCTGAATTAACAGCTAAAATAGTTCTTTGCTGTCTTGCTGAGCAGGTCTTCATCACTATGTTAGCTCCTAGTATGACAACTGGCTGCAACAAAGAATGCCAAGTTTCTGGATCCCTGAATCCACACAGAGGTAGCCTCTATAGTAACAGATTCCTCTGAAAGTAAACCCAGTTTTGGCCTACTTTATAGCATTCCAAAACATTACTATGAGCCTTAAAAATCATTAAGCTGATCAGTGCCTGAAAATGTACAGAAACAAAAAAGTTTACGATATTCATGATTTTGTAGGTGGGACCCTATAATGTTTTAGACTCTGTTTCTTTCCCTTCCTTCTTATGAGAGGAAATAAATTCATCTTACAGAACTATAGGGAATGACATTTAAAGGCACTGTTCTAGATAATAGATTTCTTCAACAGGTAGCCATTGAAGTCTGAGGTAGAACTCACACCTATCTGACTGCTGTGCTGATTTCTATCAAATAAAATTTCTAAAATTATTACAAATTCTCTACTAAGTATATGGTAGATTTGCATAGAACAGTTTTATGAAGGACTCAGAGAGAAATGAAGTATCTTTTTCCTTCTGATCAGACCTTACCTTTCTATAATTTATGTTAAAGGAAAAATTTAAAAGCTTTTTGGATTAAAACACAGCATCTTTTTGGACACTAAAAAGAACAGATTTTGTTTTACATGAAAAATGTTTTGCATGGAATATAGGCCAAGGTTTCAGAACTGGAACCCCTGTTTCACAGTATTTGATTCAGCTGTTTAGTACAGACACATCATATGATTTAAGATGAGGCTGGCAGATATCACACATAGCATTGAAGGACATGAATATAAGTTGCCTTTGTGCCAACAGCATTATGGGAATCCACCTTCCAGTAACTGAGGCAATGAGGAACAGGTACAGTTACCCCAAGATAACTGCCTAGAGCTTTTTGAAATGTCCTGTGGTAACTGGTGTGAACCCACCACTCCAGCAGTGCTCCAGCCTCATGGACTCTTGGTGTTGTGTCTGCCAGACACACATAGATATCCCGATTACTTATAGCATACACAGACAGCTCTAGGGCCTTCTGTGCAGGCAACTGGATGAGGACCTTCATGTCAGAACATTAAAGCTATTTATCAATTTTGGGTTTAAGTAGCCATTACTTTATATTTTTTGGAGAGGAACGTAGTTGCTGAGAAGTATCTAAATGCTACAATAGTGATATAATAATTTTAAAAATATAGGTCATTAAACTGAGAAATGAGGTAATATCTGGGCTACCTAAATCTTGGCTACATTGGGATTTAGGTCCTAGAATTACACTTAAATTCCTGACGGCAAGACAGTATATCCTATTTTCCAGAACTTTCTAACTCTACATGTAAAAATTTCAGCTACCGTTATAGAATGCATCTCTCATAAAAAGGAAAATGGGAAAAATCTTAACAATGATTCATTCCTTTTTAACATAAAAACCTACAATAACTGAGATTCCTTGTCAGCTGTAGATGCCTTTCTCTCTCTCTATTTTTCTTTCTTTCCACACACCCCTCCTCACCCAGGCCCAGACACTGAAAAAAACATCCCCAGATGCAAACAGACGCACAAAACAAACATGACCAGCAACACAGATCAAAAAGGGGGTAGTAGAACACTTTACTGGTACCCACATAAACATGAGTAACAGCTCATCAGGCCTGAAATTCACTAGTAGAATATAAACAGGCTTTTGGTTCAGAAGTCAAACTTTCCAACCCCAAACCTGATGTAAGGTTTTTCCAGAATACATGCGTTGTCCCTGGATCCTATTATGTGGTCTCTAACTCCAATCCTGGGTCCTTCCAGTAACCCTACCCACTGAATAACCCAACTTGAAGATCTATAGGAGGTCATCATATACTCATTCACTGCTCACTCAACCACCCACCTAGCTCACACGCATAGAGCATGGATTGTTACGTGAAAGGATAGAAAGCTCCCGTATAGAACAGAAAATGAGAACAGGGTTTAATAAAAAGACGGGGCAGACTGGTGATGAAGCGCAGGACTCAGCCTAACAAGCATACTGACTAGCAGCTTTCTTACACAAAACTAGTAGCAAATTATTATTAAAACTTGCCTTGAAGCAAAAATAACAATACTGAAAGTGTAACCAAGAACAGTATACAATTATTTTGTAACATTATAATTGCATAGCCAGACACAATATATAAGCATTTTACATCAGTATGTGACCAATAGGACCACAAAAGATCAAAACCAGACATGGTGCATGTAGGGGACAGCCAAATGATAAAAAGAAGAGAGGATTGCTAATCGGCAGTTAATTTTCCTCAATATACAAAAACAGTGAATGGAAAAAACCAAAAATGAGATACAAAGCATTGGCAGCAGAAAAGAACTCCTTTTGGGAGGGATGCAAATAGCATGAAAATGCCAAGCAAAAAAAGGAAAGTATGGAGAGGAAGGAAGACAGGTCTGCTTCAGTTTTGGCTTTTCATTCCAAAGAGCTCTCAAGCCTAATTACCTTGGCCTCAGAGATCCACCAAGGATCATTGCCTTCAGATATAACTATGCAGAAACTTCTCTGTTTTAGTATTATAGACTGAAGAGTCATGTATATAGTGATGATGATTAATAATGTGTAAGAACTAAGAGTGAGTACTTGTGTGTTATTAATCAACTGATTTAGTAAGGTTTACTTTTAAAGTTTAAAACTTGCATGATTTTGTCAGATTTTTAAATGCCCCATCCCAGCCAGCTCTAATTTCCTTAAAGAAATATATATATACATACAAACACATATAAAAGTATATGTACATCTAGTATAAACAATTCCTTCCTATGTGATTCATGATGGCTTGTTTGTTTTCCATATCAGTTCAAAGGTCTGGTTAAATCTCTTCAGTGCTGCACTTGAATGATTAATTTGGTAGCCTCTCACTAAGCTGATAATTCTGCTCTTTGCTATTGTCTCTGTTATGTGCTATTTATTAGGATGTGCATATCTCTGTGTGTACTTAATTTATTACTGTTCGTGTCTCTTTTATTTGTCTCTTATGCTGAATAGCCCATAACATAGTGACCTGATAGAACAGATCCATATATTTTAGGTATCTTTACAAGGTGTTATATCAGATAAATTTTGGCCTCACTGAAGTTAGTGAATATTTTGACGTGGAAGTCAATTAAACCAGCATTTCATTCATCTCACATCTTCTCTGAGATGTGTAATATTAGTCATTCAGATTATATGTTACAAAACCACCGTGTTGAGTATGTCCTTCTTTATTTTTTCCTGCCCATAGACTACTATGACAGTGGTGCATATTCAGTTTCACTTAATGATCAGCAAATTAATTAGGATGCAAAGAAGGATAAGAAAGTTGATTAAAGCCTTCCCAAAATTATTTTGCAGTGAAAAGCTTTACAAACTAAATGCATCTAGCTTTGTTAAGATATAACAGAAAGATGTTCTGATAATGTGCAGAAATATCTGATGCCTGTCAACATTTCAGATGAAAATGTAACAGACTGTTATAGGAAGAATTGGAAGGAACAGTATGAAAATACCCTCATAAAAAAATATTTTGAAATTCACAGAATAAAATTCAGGCAGTGCATCTGATCAACAACAGACTGAAAATTACAGAAAGCCTCAAATATTATACCTTGCTTCATCTTTTGATAATACTGTTATAAGAAATAACAAAATGGCATTGTTTAGAGTGGAGCTAAGAATGGTGAATTCTTAATTTGAGTATGGTTACAAAGTCATCAAAGAAAGTGAAGGGATTATTTACTTAAAGGCAAGAATTTCCTAATTATAATGTAGTAATAACAAAGAACTTACTTTTAGGAATGTGAAGAAGAGAATGTAAAGTAAACTTGTAAAAGTGAAATGGCATATGTATCAAGATTTTCTGACTGTTGCCTAAAGGACTAATTTGATTGCTTAAAGGCATCATAGACTATAGATATTGGAGCAGAACACTGAGGCTAAAAGAGAAGTTTTTGAGTTTTACTCTGGAGCTGATGTCAGTTTAAATGTCAGTTTAAAAAAAAACCAGAATGTGTATAAGAAAGATTAAAACATTGTAATGTCTCTAAAGCAATCTATATGTAATATAAATTATTTTAATATATACATAAGGTCAGAAATGTAAAACCAAGGCAGTAGAATTATCTCTCTACAGCTGTACAAAAGTTCCTCAACTCATGTACTCATGGACTAGGTAAACAGGAAGGTATGCAAAACCAAATTCAGAAAACAAATCATTCAGAAATACTGGAGGTGCATTCATATCTGAACAGCTTGTAAAATAATTACTGTGGCCAGTACATTTGGTACAACCAATCATGAAGATCAGACTGTATTTATTTTGTTAGGTTACATGCTCAACAGCCCCGAAAGCAGAATGGAATTGAAAGAGGGTGTTTAATCTTACAAGCAATGGGCTATTATAGATTTGATTTAATTAAATTAAATTAGAGTCATTTAGGTTATTCTTTTCCCATATAATTTTCTGAATTGTGAAAAAAGTCAATTATTATAAATAATAAAATCTTCAAGGCTCTGTGATTATGACAACCCTTTAAAGTTGATATAAACAATATCTCTTTATTACAGGTAATAAAATAGGGCCTACCATTCTTCCATTCACATGAAAGAAAACTACTAAAGCATCTATTGGTCAGATTATATTTCAGATTATTTGTTACTGTGACTTCCTTAATACTTTTAAAGGATTAATTACTGTTAAGAAACTTAGTGTCTGTAAATCCTTAGATAATTGCTTTAATTCAAATAACCATTTCAGAAGATAGGACACAAGTTACTTTCTCCCAGTGGTCACCAGGAATCAGGTTCAGTAAATCTGGGTGCGTGTTTGCTTGCAATAGTGTCCCATATGAGATAGCATTAGTGAAAGAAAAACATAATAAATAAAGCTGAAAATAACAGACAAGAGAGCATGGATAGCAGTGAGTTTCCCCTCCTAAATCTGACTCTTAAGCCACCTATCAATAATAATGCCTTAATTTCTCCCATATCCTATTCTATCCTATGGCAAATATAGCACAGGGGAACTCGTGTGGCTAGCGCCAGTTTTCTCCTTCCCTTCTCGATGAACTGAGGATCACAGTTTCAATGGATCTAGTTTTATAAACATCACAGAATCTAAATTCATTTAAATAAGATATGTACTTATGAAATGGCAATCTTAAATAATGACAGATTTAAGGTGGATGGAATATGTTGCAAAGTATGTTGAATGTCATGATGCTAAAACTGGGGAAAACAATTTAGGCTATTTAAAATCAGATCATTAAAAGGTTTATAATAGCTGAATTATAAATCCCTCATGAGTGGGGAAATTGATTTTCTAAAGAAAATACTAAAAATTATGTAAGATGTTTCCCACAAGTGTGATTGTGAACATCTTCTGAATACATTTCTGTAAACCCTATGAGAAACTTTATAAGATTCAAAAAGAATAAAACCCACATAAAATGAAGTGAAAGCATTCTGTGCTCTGTTAAGAAGTTTTTCATTTTTGCAGTGAATAATGGCCAGATAAAATCAGTTATTAGAGATTACTTAAAGATGAAATCATGGTGTAAAAGCTTAACTAGGACCATCTGATCAACTTCTCTCTCCTGTGTATTACAGATCAAATTTTTTAATTTTATGCAGTTATCTCAAAGTCAAGATTGCATCAAAGTCAATAATAATGTGTATGACTAAGACTTATTTTGTCTAAGTATTGTACTTAGCTAGACTGAAATAACCTTTTTCCAGTTACTGTTTGATATTTGTGTCTTATGCTTAAAGTGAATTTTCCTGGCTTCAGTTTCCATTGATTTTTACTTGATTTTCCTTTCTCTTCTAAGATAAAGAGACCTTTATTAATGAGTGTTTTTCTTCTAAGGAATATATAAGCAGTAATCGAGTAATTTCTCAGTCTTCTTTTCATATGCTGGATAGGCTTACGTTTTAGCTATATTTCTCTGAAAAAGCTTCTTTTCAGTTGTAAAGAGCAAGGTATACTTGTTTTCTTGCCCAGTTCTGTTCCATATGATATGTATAGTCATACAAGTCCTGTGGGCAAATTTCAAGAACAGTGCTTGGCTGCACTTCCAGAGTTGTTTTCTGTAAGGACAGTAAGCAGGACACCTTGAAGATACTCACAGTACCATCCAAAAAGTAATACAGATATCCAATGAATATTTTATTGTCATCTGTTTTTGAACAATTCTGTGAAAGTTATTTTAACTTTTTATATTTTAGCAGCTCTGATAAGGTGGTTATTAGAATACTGAGCAACATTTCAGTACTAACAATAATACTATATGAAAGAAAAAGTAAAATCTCTTTCCACATTCCCAAGTTCCTACTCTGTACTTGGTCCATTTATAATGTCAAGGATTACAGGTTTGTTGTGTTTTTTGTTTGTTTGTTTGTTTTAATACAACATAGCTGCAGAATGTTATACAGAGATGTACAGGTGTCTGGCCACTATGATCCTTAATGTTTTGTCAGAAATACTAAGAAACAGGAGACTCATTCCTGTTTTATCAAGTTATGAAGTGTATAATTATGCCCTAACAGTTCTGTTTCTGTGTTATTTAAAAGTATATAGGTTCATGTGGGATCCAAATCCCCAGTATAATTCCTACATTCTAACCACTATTTTCCTGACATTTGTGGCATTTGAAAATGTTACCACCACAGATTTTGTTTTTAGATTCAGGCTAATGATTAGAATTTTGATCACAATATATATTTTTATATAACTACCCACACATAATACATATAAATTTGTTCTATTAATATAAATTATTAATATATTATATTAATATAGCATTATATATTACGTATTATACTATATAACATGTATTAATATATAGTATTAATCATGGTATCACTCTCAGAAAAATGCTATCAGAAACATCACCGGATGGTGATTTTCATGGATAATGACTTCTCAATGTCCAAGTGAAGAACAACGATGAGTGCAATTCCTCAGGGGTTGGTACTGGGACAAGTACTGTTTAACATCCTTGTTGGTGACATGAACAGTGGAATTGAGTGCACCCTCAGCAAATGTGCCAATGACATCAAGCTGAGTGGTGTGGTCAACACACTGGAGGGAACGGATGCCATCCAGGGGAACATTAACAGGCTTGAGAAGTGGGCCCATGGTAACCTCATGAAGTTCAACAAGGCCAAGTGCAAGGTCCTGCACATTGGTGAGGGCAATCCCAAACACAAATTTAGGCTGGGCACAGAATGGATTGAGAGCAGCCCTGAGGAGAAAGACCTGGGGATTGTTGGTGGACTATAAGCTCAACACAGCCCAGCAATCTGCACATGCAGCCCAGAAAGTTAACTGAACCCTGGACTGCATCAAAAGAAACATGGCCAGCAGGTCATGGGAGGTGATTCTACTCCTCTACTCTGCTGTCATAAGACCCCACCTGGAGTACTGCATTCATCTCTGGGGCCTCCAACATAAAAAGGACATGGACCTGTTGGAGAGAGTCCAGAGGAGGGCCACGAAGATGAGGCCGAAGCACCTCTCCCATGAAGACAGGCTGAGGGAGTTGAGTTTGTTCAGCCTGGAGAAGGGAAGGCTCTGGGGAAGCCTTATAGCAGCCTTCCAGTACCTCAAGAAGGCTTACAAGAAAGCTGGAGAAGGACTTTTTACAAGGGTATGTAGTGATAGGACAAGGGGTAATGTTTTAAGCTGAAAGAGAGAGGGTAGATTTAGATGAGGTATTAGGAAGAAATTCTTTACTGTGAGGGTGGCAAGTCTCTGGAACAGGTTGCCCAGGGCAGCTGTGGATACCCCATCATTGGTAGTATTCAAGGCCAGGCTGGATGGGGCTTTGAGCAACTTTGTCTAGTGGAAGGTGTCCCTGCCCATGGCAGAAGGGTTGGAACTAGATGATCTTTAAGGTCCCTTCCAACAAAAGCCATTGTACAATGATGACTTAATCATTTCTCATTTTTTTTAATGTAGATATTATCTTTACTCTACATTTTTATTTTTTGAAAGAAAGTACTGTTTTTCACTTCTCAAATAAAAAAAAAAGTACCTTTATCATCTAACATTCTAATTCGACTGAACAATTAGTTCAAGTCTTTTGGCAAAGCCTAATTTCTGTTAAACTAAATTGGTGGGGTCTAATTATATTCTTTCAATTCTTCATCAGTTGAGTCACGTATTGGTATTCCATTAATGTGTTAATACTAGATGTCACACTAAGAGTCCTGAATTTATGCAATTATCACCTTCCATTTTGTTAAAGAATATTTAATGTGCAGTGTTAGTTTCCAAATGCCAAAGATTTAAGGTATTGCCTATTTAACCGATAATTACAATTGAAAGATAAAGAAATAGAGCAAAAAACCTATACTGTGTTACGTCAAATATGCTCTTGACACCTACAGGGAAGTGTACAGCAATAAAAGGCATCAAATACAGGAAGAGATTATGTTACCTAATAAAACATTCTCTATCATTAAATGAAGGTATATTCCTTGAGATCTGAGTAATAAAACTGTTTTGTAAGAAAGAAATAGGGTAACATGAAGTCTGTCATCTGAAAACTTTCCTCTGTATTTTAATGCAAAGTTTCAGGAGTGTGTGGAATTCTCATTACATTCCTTCTTTACATATTTCCTTTTTCTAAGCAGACAACTTCACAGAGACTCCATGAATCTGGCACTACCTCTCATCTTCATTCCCCTTGAATGAGGGTGGGGCAATTACACGTTAAGCTGAAAGAGAGATGAAGAAAGGATGTGTCAGGTCTTTCAGCTATAAAGCTGTTAACTCTAGAAGAGCTTTTGTTGTGCACATCATAAAGTAGCTGCAGAATTTTATTGTGGAATGATTATACTTTCAACTTCAGCAATAATTTAACAAGGCTCCACAGCCCATGTATCTGCATCCAGAAATGCTCTGCAAACCCTGAAAGTGCATGCCTATCTTTAAGACAATGCAGGGAGGAAGGTTATCTGGTTTCTATCTGGCAAGTGAACTCACAAGGGGAATGTATGTCTTTAAGCTTCCCAACCCCTTACTTATTGCTAGTATAGTCTTGAATCTTCTTTTCTGTTAACAATGGGAAAATAGACTGAGAAACAACCAACATTCTATTCTCCTTGTGAACAAACATACTTGGCTTTGCCATCAGAGTCAGAGGATAGTGTTTGGGAAGCAGTTCTGTTGCTCTACTGAACCTCTGTTGATGGAGCATAAAGCCAAAGACACTGCTGGTACCTCGTTCTCTCCCACTCATGACTATGATTTTCCTGGTTTATCTGTCTGCCATACTCAGTGTTTTCTTATTTGTCTATTTGAAAGCAGGCCTTATTGTCCTCTTTCTCCAGTGTAGCAGAGAATCAGATGTATTTAGGAATAAGAAGGATTGGGAAATAATTTTCAGCTACAGCTCAAGTGTGTGTGTCAAGATTGCATAACTTTTGCCAAAGAAAGTAAGATGAATCCTTAGCTGTAGCAAAAAGACTCATCATTTTTATTTTTTTTTTATTTGCTGGAGAGGAATTGGAATGGTGCTGTATATATCATTGGGCTAATTCTTACATCCTGTTCACCTGTGTGCTTTCATCCACTTTGACATACCTAGCATGCATGGATGGTTTCTCCATATGAGCCCTTGGGATTATAAGTTGCTGTTTATTCATTAACTAGGAATAAATGATTCAACATCAGCAATTGAGATAATGAGCCAAATAGGGGAATGTTAACCTCTATTAACCTCTATTTTACACTTCCTACACCTTGTCCAAATTGCTTTGATCTTTTGGTAATTTTTTATGACAGCCTTTTTGACAATAGGATTTTTCAAATTAGGAAAAGGATAATCATTTGTTTGTTTCATTATATAATTAAGGAAGTATAGACCGTATTTCACAAGCCAGAACCCAAAAGATATTGCTTGCTAATTCTGTAAGTATGTAACTAACATAAAGCAGTGAACTTTTTACTAGCTGAATATTGTTATTATAAAGCAAGCATAAGAAAACCAAAATTGAAATAGTTTTTAATAATAGTCAATCTGACTTATGATGAAGGATCACAGAATCTATCAAGAAAAAGTTAAATGGAAGCACTTTTTATTCTAAACTTCAGATATAAAAAAAAAAATAACCTATGTTACTATATAATTTTAGCCAGATGGCTTTCCATCAGTATGATTTAACAGTGAAACACTGCATACAACTTCACATACATGTTCAAAAAGTTATTTTCATTTTTACCAGAATATTTAACATGTTTTTTGTTTATAGTAATAGAAAGGAAAGGACTTCAAGTCTGCAAATAACTCCTCTGGCAAAGATAGAAGGTATGTCAGCCCTTTTCCTTTTTTTCCTTTGTGTCTTAAGTTTGCTGTTTCTAATACACTTAGTAATAAGTAATTTATTTCTCTAGATGATAGAGCTTGGTGTACAAGGACAGCTTTTTACATGACGTTGAATGAGCATTCTGAATATTTGGGGAAAGAAATTATCATAACTCTACTTTATTTCTACCATTGTAGTGCTGGAAGGTATTTATACACTCTGGAGCTGAACAAATTAAGGAAAACATGACATAGGAGATGTCAATACTGCTGAATGAGTACCCTGTTCTACAGTATTGTAATTCCCAGCTAGAGATGCCTCACACAGGCTTAAACCTGGGTATGCATCATCACTTTATCTCATTTCATAGTTTCAGAGTAAAAGAGTTTTGGTGTTCATCTCTGTTGTGGATTAACACCAGCAGGCAGCCAAGCCCCACAGAGCTGATCACTCACTCCCCACAGTGGGATGGGGAGAAGACTGGAAGAGCAGAAGCAAGAAAACCCATGGGCTGAGATAAAGACAGTTTAATAAGTAAAAGAAAACAAAAACAGAAAACCAACAAAAATCCAGCAAAACAAAGCAAAGAAAAACAAGTGATGCAAACCCAATAATTCACCAGTCAACGCAGCAATACAACCCTGGCTGACTCCCTCACCAATTTCATTGATATGCATGACGTTATATGTGGGGCACCTCCTTTTGGTCAGTTTGTATTGGCAGTCCCAGCTGTGTTCCCTTCTAGTCTCTTGGCTTCCCCTAGCCTACTTACTAGGGGAAGAATGAGAAATGTAGAAAGCTGTATAAGCAATGGAATGCTGTATAAGCGCTGCTTAAAAATAGCTAAAAAATTGGTGTATTATCAACACTCTTTTGATCATAAATGCAAAACATAGCACCATATGGGCTGCTATGGAAAAATTAACTCCTTCCCAGCCAAAACCAATATGATTTCATATGGGAGCCACATGTGCCTCAGTGAGGTGTTAGATTTAATTCTTAGGAGAGGAGATCAGGACCTAAAACCAAATAAAAATTCACATTAAAATTAAATCTAGACACAGTTGTCATTCCAGCCTATCTTTCCTGGATGTTAACGATAGCAGCTGCCCTGCTGAATGAAACTGCATGTGTCATTAAATCTTGTTTTAGTCTTCTGTAGAGGGGAGGGGAGTGTTGTTCTCTGTGGAAATCTGAGCTGATTCCTTCAGTCTTTAAGATCTATCAGAATTTTCACTGGAAGGCATTTTACTTTCGAAGTTCAGCATCTTTCTAAACATGTGTGTTCTTGAAAAGAAGTGAATTCTTTATTACTCTGCCTTCTTAGGGCAATTAATGAGCATAGAGGGAATATGCAAAAAGGGAAAATAAATTAAATAAATATGTGTGTAATCCTGACAGTACACTGTAAGTCAACAAAACCACACTGTTGGGACCATGTTGAAGAGAGTCCCAAACTACTTTTTTGATGCACTTAGCAGATGTTTCCCCCAAAATATCTTGTCCCTTCAGTAAATATTATTTGCACATTCCCTAACCTATCTTTTTCTTTGCCAAGTTGAGATTTAATGCACTTGCTTATGTGGTTTTCCTAATGTGAAAAAAAATAGTGTGTGTTCATGTATCCAGATTGTATACAAATATTTGCATTTGTTGTAACCCTCTTACTCATTTGAGAAACAGAAATAAAAAGTAAGCCAACAAACAAAACCCCTAATGTTAACTGTTGTCATGTATACTACATGGCATGCCTTTTCAATAACTTTTACAATGAGTCAATCTGCACGCCAATTCATTTTTAGCTTTGTATTATTTTAATATTTGATTTCATGTCTCTCTTCAGTGAGCATTTTATCAATATTTGACTTAGGTCAGTATTTGTCACCTTACTAGCTTTTTTCTTAACATTTTCGGTAGTTATCAAATCTGTCTCACAACTATTGAAAAGAATAAATTGATTGAATTGTGGATCTGATAGCTACTATTCTTAATAAACCTGTGTGGTTGGTTGGCCTCAGCTAGCAGCCAAGTGTCCACACAGCCACTTGCTCACCTTTCTTTGCCCTGGTGGGACAGAGGAAGAAAAAGGGGAAGGACAAGAGTGTGACAACTTATGGGTTTAAGGAAATACAGGGATACAACTTGTCAAGCACTATTATGGGAAAAACAGACTTGAACTGGAGAATGTGACTTCATTTTTTGGCAATTAGCATAAATATTTAATTTCTGATTTAGGTATTGGGAAACTGACACCACGTCACCTGACTGACATCAGCAGCATAAGCAGGATGCTGCCCACATTAGCAATGTAAGATGTGAGTCTCTCAAATCACACCACCACTGGTGGAGCCAAGGGGTGGCATGACTCCTGCCTGCATTCAAGTGTCATTTGCACAGTTGGCTCTTACTGCCAGATGACCTGGGTACCAAGTATTCCCAGCAGTCCACCAGGGCCACAGCATCACTTACAATCCTGTGTTCATTATCAGTGATTGGGTGAGTTGCCATATGGGTGCGTTGCTGCTCATCTTTCTTACTGCCTCAATAAATCTTCGTTAATAAGTTATTGTCAGACTCTATTACTATTCAGACCACTGAAACAAAGCTGACAAACATTAAATCACTTCTCCTCCTCCTCCTTTCCCAAACTAAGTTTCACTCCAAACTCCTTTCTCCACCACTGCCCCCTCCTCCACATCTTTTTTTTGCTTTCACTTCAGTATTTCATTTTAGATACTTGTTGTCCTGTCTTGTTATCATTATAGCATACACTCAGTCCCTTCAATGAAACAACAAATGCTGCAGGAGGTTGGAGTCTGTACACTGTGGTTTCTCTGTGCTGTTCCTTATTTCTCATCTTTTTCATACACTTTAACACAGCTCCTCCAGTGCCATAGTCCCTTCATATGTGTAGTTACTCTGCCATGGAGTACCTCTTCTGACCTTATTATTCCCTCATTTCCTCTGTTTTTCTCTCTGTTGTCCCCTCCTCTCTTTTAAATGTTTTTTGCCCTTTCTTAAATACGTTTTCACAAAGGCACAACCATCTTTCTGTATGTTTTGCTTTGCTATGTGTTCAGCTGTGGTCTGTGCTGGGTCCGTTGGAGCCAGCTGGGACTGATTGTGTCCTGTGCAGGGCAGACTCTTGTCTGTTCTCGCAGAGGCCACCCCTGCAGCCCGTCACTACCAAACACTTGGCATTTACACAGAACACAACCTTTCAAATTATATGAGCAGACTACAATGACTATAATTAAAAACAGGATGAAAAATCAAGCTGGACAACTAACAGAACCACCAGTCTGACCTCAGTGGGAGGCCACAGTCAGCAGAACAAATTATGAAGGAAACAATAATTAAATAAGTTTAAGTGAATGGAAAACAGACAGACTGAAGCAGGGGATTAGCAAAGGCAGATTGTGTCAGACTGATATAATATTTTCTTTAACAAAATATCTGCTTTTATAGACAAAAGAGTTGTGGTAGATCTAATCTATCTTGACTTCTTTACAACTCTTGATATGCTACCCCGTGGGAAAATTCACTTAAGATGGTGGTTAGTACAAGAATTGTAAGTTGAATAAAGAATTATTGTGTGATAGGGAGATTGCTAGTGGAGTACTCAATGGATTCATTTTGTGGCTAGACTTAAAGATCTTGGTTAATGGCAGTGATATAGTTGATACTAATTGATTTTTTATGATGACAGTAATGAAATGTACAAAGCAATAGGAGCACCTGAATGTCTCCTGGGAAGAATGAGATGACCTTGGGTGTGTGTGTGGGTGTGTGCATGCAGAAAAGCAAAATAAAAATGATAACATGAAGTGCAATCCACCTTTGCTACCTATGCTAATAGGTAAAGATCTGGATGGCAAAGCAGATAAAGGATTTTATAACATTTATTGATGACAGGGTGATTGTAAGTCATTGGTGTGAAATGTTAAAGCATTATCTTAAAGGGTATCAGGCAAAATCAGTATCAAAATTATTGTAAAAGCATTTGTAAAATCATCTCAGGAATTTTGTGTACTCTTCTGGTGACTTATACAGAAGTAATTCAAAGGTAAAGAGTATAACTACTAAGAAGACTGAAGACAAAACCCACCTTATGCAGACCCACATTATACAAAGACATGTAAAACAAAGACACAGTTTAGCTAGCCAAATAAGCTCATGGATTATTTTTTTTTTTAATTTACAGAGACATTTAGAGTAGAAATCAAAGACATTGAAGATGATTATGTAGGTTACAGCACCTTGCTAACTGGAAAGAAAATATCAGCATCTGTAATTTGGTATTTATTTATCCAGAAATCAATTTGTAAACCAGTGGAAATGATAAACACAGATGGACTGGAAGGAGAATATTCAGTTCATCGTCTGATTAGACTTAGACTGAGCTTTTTTGTCCACATTCTTTACTCAAAGTAACTTCTAAAAAAGATTTATATTATTGGAAAGATGTAACTTGAATACTTTCATAATTGGGTTAAATAAGGTGTGTGGGCTGAGGCCAATGATGGTAATTTTTTTCAATTGCCCAGGATTCTTGGGGGCAGCTCTGCAGTTGATTATAACTTCCTCAAACTGAATCTGAAAAGTAAAAGCCAGCAGTGGGTAAAGAAAATGCATTCATAATACATACTTGTGTTCCCACTCTTAAAATCATTGCTGCTTGGACTGTCTCTGTGGGACAAGGAGGGGAACAGCTTACTGACAAGTACTGGGTAGTGATAAGCATCTTGATAATACTACAGACAACAACAAATACTTAGTTTGATGAAAAGCTTGAGATTCTATATTGCTTTCAAACATGAAGACAATAGACTCAGTAGTTATGAAGTCAGTATCTTAACTATCTAGTTCCTGTTTTGACAAGTTTACTTCCTAGCAGGAACAATTCTCTTCTACTATCCTTTTTATGTAAAGATAATTATCTTGTTACTGTCTCTCTTAAAGTCACCACTCTTACAATCTATCAGATTCCTAGTAGGCAGTCAAAGTTTAGAGAATCATTAGATTTTTTTTCAAATTCTTTTTACAAGTATAAATGTTGGAGATGTATGAGCAAGAATGAGCAAGATAACAAAAAAATCGCTTCCTGTTCCTTTAGAGATCAGAGTAGGATGGGAATATTGAATATGCCATCCACTTATTCAAAGATCAGTTTCTGCCAATTAAGGCATAGGTGAAACTGAAAAAAATGTGTACTCAGTATGAAGGCATGAAGAGGAAAAAATTGTCACTTTCCTGAAAGAAATTGAATATGAACAGGATGCTTTATGATGTAATAATAGATACCACATAAGAGCCAAATACCGTTTCATCACTTAAAAGCTCATGTAAAGATTTTGGAGTTTGAAACAAGTGGATGAAAGCTGTGCATTAATAGAACTTAAGAGTGTGTGAAAGAGAGAAATGCAAAGGGAAACAGCACAAACTTAGAAAAGAAACAGAAGAAAAAAGCTGTAAAATAATAATGGTAGTGTAAGCTTCCCTAAGAAGGAAAATGTATGGTTAGGTCTTGACTCTAAAATAGGATACAGGAAGTGGGAAAAAGCAACTATATGTTTTGATTACTCTTTGTTGAGGTAAATGAAAAGTGTTTATTCCTTGTAGGGAGAATTCATAAAAGAGACCTTGCAACGATGTCAGTTAATCTCTCTCACTGAGAGAGCCAAGCAACAAGGCCATGAATTTTGAGATAAAAAAATGATAGAAATATATAGATAGAGATAAAAATATACTTGAAAATCAGATGGCTGTTGATAGGGGAAGAGACTAGAGTGATAATTACGAATCTTTCTTGTGTTCTGTGAAAGGAGATACTGTTAATAGAAATACTGTAACAATGTATAGGTATTCCATACATGGGCAATGATTCCTGTTAAACACAGTAGATGACAAATAAAAATGGCTCATATATTCAGAGTTTTGAATCTAAGAGTATTATTTCATGTTGGGAAAATTAAAAGCTACATTTACATGGCTAAATAACAACTACCACAGTGAATAAACAAAGGTTTTGTAATCTAGTTGAGTGGCCCTTTTGCACAGATTTTTTTTCTTTTTCCTCAGAAGACTGATCCAGACTTCTTATCTGAAAACATAGAAAGACATATTGATAACAATAGATTATTTATTTATCTCTAGACATAAAGACACATACAAACAGCAGAAGCACTCCAGTTTATTAATTTTCTTTGAGCTGTTGTGCAATCTAATGAAAAAGCTGTACTTCTCCCTGCCTGCCTGAAATGTGGTGAGGACATCTGATCACACTCTTTTCAAAGTAGATGGGAGTGGTAAGAACTGGGAGCAAGGCAGCTGTGGGTGGTAATGCTGCATGCGAACTAAGGGATGCTGGTACTTACCAGCTGGGACAGTGGATTAAGGGAACACTTGATCCACCATTCAACGGGTTCTTCAAGGAGGTGTGTGAGGAAATTCCTTCAATGAAAGCAATGAGGTTTTTTGACTTACTGTGCTACTTCACAGGATATATAGATTCACACATTGTGCTGTCAGTGACCTAATGTGTATCCTAAAGTGTATGTCAAATTAGCAGACTTAGCATCTACAACAAATACACAGAACCATGGGTCAGTGAGATTTGATCAGACCTTAGGAAGCAGCATAGGACAATGAGAATTCTTGTTTTGTATCTCACTTATGGTAGTGCTATTGCATGTTACATTTTACTTTTATGTTGTTCTATAGAGAATGTTCTTCTGCTATTTTCTCCTTTCTCTTACATTTTTCAGTTACGTTTTATAGTCATCAGGTACTATACAGAATTAGTTTCTTTCATTCATAGCCTTTCTTATGCCTGCCCTAACCAGTCACCCTTCAGTTAACATTTTTCTCAATTCCCTGATACAGTTTATGTTATCACTGATTTAGGTTGTAGGCAAGTATTGCATTCTCTGTTGCAAGATCAGCTATTTCACAATTCCTTCCTAGGAAGCTGTCTGGCTGGTTAATTTTGGGATTTACAATACTAATTAAATAATAATACTTCTTGCTGATTATTAAAAAACCCCACAAAACAACCACAAAACCAAATATTCAACATATAGAGTGCTGAAAAACTCCCTATTTATAATGCTGTTGCATAGTCCCATGTTTTTTTTAAAATTGGTTAAGTGTTTAGTTGACTATCATTTAGGTATGTGAAGAAAAACTATAGTAGCCTCTTAAAGTTTACTATTTGCATGACTTCAGTAAACAACTACTTAAGATTTAAGATTTTTTTTCTCTTTAAAAAAAAGGAAAAAATATGTTTACTGTTACCCTTGCTTAGTTCTGTTTTGTTGTTATTATTCTAATTTACATTTTTTAAAGTCATGGAAGCCTAACCATTATGCACCTCTTTGGATGAAGCTGTTAAACTTTCTCACTTCCTTTTTCTTTAAAGCATGGATAATATAATGTACACCTCATTTATAAAACCATTACAATTAATGTGATGTAGGTGCCAAATAATGTATCTATAAATGTGCCAGATCTTCTGTCAATGAATTTGCTATAATTTATCATTAAATGCAAATCTGGAAAAACTGGATTTTTTATATAGAAAAAGGAATAGATTTTGGCCAAGAATCATGCCTCTTAGTTTTAAACACTGAATAATTTCTCTCAATTTTATTACAAGTTATGGAGCAATAGAGGAAAATTTAAAGGTAGAACAAGTGATACAAAAGACCTGATATCTACATCATACATGTTTCTCAAGTTTTACTCCAGTGTAGGTCATGTCTGTTCTGAAAAGCTAAATGCTGGTTGTGGTTGAGGAGCACTAGGTAAACTTTTTGCAATATGTATTGCTTTTGAAAAGATTCCAGGCCATAGCTTTTCAAGAAAGATCTACAACATGAACCATAGCGTCTTAAACAGAAATAATCAGATTTGTTTCAGAATAGTAGTCTGGATTTAAATTAAGAAAGTAATTTATGTGCATCTTTATGTGTAAAAATGAGAAATTGTTTGCCTTACATGTTTTCTAGTGTCAAAAGAAAGAAAAATCAAGAGATAATTTTAGCCTTATTAATCACCTTTTTGATGCAACAAGTTATCTATGTGCCTGAAGTAAGAGATTAATATAGTGTTGATTATAGAGACTTCAGTTAGCTACAGAGAAATTGGAAAACAACTAAGATACTATCACAGAATTCTTTCAAAGTAAAAAGATCATATACTATCTTCACATGTGCTTATCATAAGTATGTTTATTGTTTTGGAAGATTCTCAGAAAAGCATCTACTTCAAGGAGGCACAGAAGTTTATTCTTAGAGACAAGATCATAATTTTTGCCACACATTGGAAAAATATTTTGAGAAAAGCAATGAAGAACTTGAAGAAAAGAAAATGAAGTAATTCTGTAACAAATTATATTAGAGAACTTAGGTACATAGGTACCTACCATTTTCTTCTTCTTAAAAAGAAGGATATGTGGAAAACTTCTAACTTGTGCCAAAAGTAGTACATTGATCAAATTAAAGCCAGCAGACTTTAAATTCCCAATGATTTGTCCCATACAAGACATTAGATGTCTCAATATTCACTACTGGAAAGTCTGAGTTCTAGATACCATCAATATTGAGTGTAGAGCCTCTCAAGCTGGAACTATTTTAATTTAATGGAGAAGGAGAGGAAAACCTTTTTAACCATATGTTTATTCTGAACATTTGTCTTAGGATGAGACAAATTTCTTTCTAGGAATATCTACTTTTTGTTAATGTTGAGAAAGAGACTGCCAAGATCTTCCTTGAACATAAACATGTACCTTGAGTATATCTACATTTTTTTCAGTTATATTCTACTCCTGTTTCTAGTGGAATCCATACTTGCAGTTAGACATTCATGTTCCCAATGAAAATGAGACATATCTTTTGCAGAAAGGTCCAAGAAAGAAAAATAAAAAGAAGCAACTTTCTCTACCTACTGCCATCTAAGGAAATATGTGCCTACACTCCTAAAAACAGTTTATTTGAATTTCAGAACTCTCATAAAATAGACACTAGGACTAAGTTTTCTTTATTTTTACTCTTGAAATAAAAGGGGAATACAAACCTAAAGTACACCTTATTTTAGCACACAGTGATTTGAATACTTATGTATTTAATGGAACAGTGCATTTAGCAAAATGTGTTGAAGTATTCTGCTTGGGTTTGGATAGATTCAACTCCTCAATGTATCATTTGATATTAGTGGCTTCATGATCTGAACAAACTTAGTTGTTTCTAGAAATGTGAAATCCTTAATAACACATAGTCTCATTATGCCTATGGGTTTTAGGTCAAATCAGCTTCTGAGTGGAAAATGAGAAACTGCGCTGTAAGGTTATAAGAAATAATTCTGAGGACAAATTTTCAGTATAGTATATTTCTTGTATTATATATAGAAAATATACATCTGTGTAATAAAATAGAAACTTCATAATAAATACATTTTTTCTAACATTACAGTACAAGTTGGATTCTCTATAAAACAATATGGGGAAATTATTTAAGATAGTAAGCCTTAAGATAGTAGTAATGGTCTCATAGAAACATCTTCAGAGGCATAATGGTTAGGCCTCCTGGCTTTTAAAAAAGTAAATTAGAATAATAACAGGAAAACAGAGCTAAGCAAGGGTAACAATAAACATATTTTTTCCCTTTTTTTTTTTTTTAAGAGAAAAAAAACCTCATACATATATCTTCAGAAAGAGATCCCTTTCAGACAGGTTGTTTGCATATCAAGTGTCAAACATTTGACTGTAGGAATCTCAAAGATGACAGTGAAAGGCTAGGCACGTCATCCCACAGTCTGTAACAAGCTGGTAAGTTCCTGTTAGTTGAAATAAAGAACAACAAGACCATTTTTCTAAATTTGAAATTAATTGCCCAGAGAATGTTTTAAATATTTGAATTAGTGATGAAGATTTATGATATTTCATGTACATTTTTCACTTAAGAAACAGATTCTAAATTATAATTTAAATAGATCATCTCAAAAGGTTTTGAAGGACTTACAAATCACCTTGATCTACTAAATGGTTTAACATTGCAGGCCTTCAAGACTCAGATAAACATTCAAGTACTCACATCTTAATTTCAGTCTGCATTGTGAATCTATGAGATTCAGTAATGAGAAGGAGAATGAAAGATGAGTTATGAAAAAAAATGAAAAGGTGAAGCACTGGTAGGAGATGAGGGTGAAATGGCTGTAATTAAGAGCCTGGCATTGGTAGGAAATGCAGGTGAAATGTCTATAATTAAGAGTCTGACTGTCAGGCCTTCCCTGATGTATCAGTTAAGCTCTAATGAAATATTAATACAGTCAAGTGAACTACTCAGATGATGTACCGATGAAATGCTCTAAAAAGCTGAGAAAAGGCCAAAAATAAAGGGACAAACAAAGACATAAAACATGTCTGAACAGAAGGTGTGAAACATGATGGCGTGTGAAATAAACTAAGACATGTAATAACAAAGTGCCGTCTCATTTGTTTCATTTATTTTTCTTTTAGTGAATGAGCTATAAAACAGATATAAATGAGCCCATGTAAGCTCTCCTGTTTTCAAATGAGTAAATCAAGTTACTTTAACATCCTTAACTTGTATGGAATTAAGTCAGATGACAAACAATGAGTTTGTAATCCATATCTCATGTGAGAATCAACCTATTTATGATACATTATTTGAAAAGCTATTGTATAACAGATGATGGAGAATGAAACAGGAAGAAATTTATTAAAGATCATCTAATTAGCCAGTAAGAACTCCCTACAATCAGTTAATCACACTGTAACTAAATAATTTCATAGCATTGAGAAAAGTAACTTAGTAACTATCCAATTATTCACTATATTTATAATTGGTGAAAAAATCCTCATATTACACTTATTGCCTCTAGGGGTATCATAAACTATATTTTAATAGGTCGTTTGACTTAAGCTTTAATTCCAGAATGTATTTATACAGACATTAAATCTTTAAATCTTTTACTAATAGGATATTTTTTTCTGTTCTTTTCACATCTCCATCCTTAAAACTATCAGAAAAGACAAAGTCATGCTCTTTAAGATAAATGAGAATCTACCACCTTTGTATAGTAGGCTTTAGATATTTTTTATTCAACCACACAGCTTGGAAAAAAAAAATATTCTAGTAATACATCAACCACATAAACCTAAGAAGGCCTATCAGATAAATATATAATAAATCACTGCAATAACACCAGTTCTGGCATGTAAAGTTTGCATTTAAACTGCCATTCTATAAAGAAAGAGAATTTAATTAAAATTTTGATTTTAGTCTAACTTTTCATCATCATTTTAAGGTGAAACCATGACAGGAAATTTCATGATTAAGTATGCTTGGTTTGGAGTGGTTTTATAGCTTTGCATATAATGTTTTAACTGGGAGTGGTGTGACTGCTTTTACATATCTGAAAAATGTCTAATGACATTAAATTCCCTAGCATATCTGGCCCAGCCTCCAGCTGGCTTTCCGGAAGATCTCTCTCTTGTAGGATTTGTGCCATGTCATCTGGTTCCTTACAGATGTCTCAGATACCCTATGACATCTCAAATGAGAGCAGGTCTTTATTGTTTAGACAGGTGAATGCTATCCATGACGTCTTTCAAGGCTTTTTGTCTGTCTCAGACCAGTTCTGAGAGCCACCACAGATCATGGTACAGAGCAAGGCTACATTACAGTGAATTTAGATGAAATATAATTGGAATAGAGTAAGAATCAGTCTTGTTGTGTATACACTCCCTGTGAGCAGCAAGTCAGAAGATTTTGACTTATGAAAGCATACATTGCATATTAATACCAGTTGTGGAGTCTCTTTCAAGCTGCAGGCCCTAGACGTGTATTATAGACTGCCTTGTTCTTTCTGAAGAAAATTCTTTAACTTTAAAAGTAAACACTTCAGATGTCAAAGTCCTGCTGTTGAAAATCCTGCAAGTCTGAAATTGAAATTATAAATTCTGCTTGGATGATAATGATTAATTCTGTGTGATTATTCTTTTCACATCTATGCATATGACTGAGGTGAAAATATTGCAACTTAAATTCATAGTATGGATCTGTGTTTTTTTTTCCTCTATGAAATTCCATATTCAAATATCTTTTAGGTTTTTCAGAAATGATTTTATTCTTATCTTCCATCTTGCTTGGAGACAAACAGAAAAAAAATCAAACCAATTAAATCATTACAATATTTGTTTTACGAGTGTAGCACTTTGATCTGCAGCCTATTATATTGTATTGATTCCATCATGTTCACGAAGTTTCTCTTTTTAATCTGGATTTTGTATTTTGTAACTTCTTTACATTCAAAGGATATCTGTCCGTGGATGCAAATCTTTAATGCAGAGCTTCTATTGGTTTTTGATGTGAATTTGTTCTTTTTGGCAGCCCATCTTTTCATTTGGCCCAAGAGGATCTCACAAAACAGTTTGATTAATGGCATCTTTATAAAATATTAGGCTTTTATTCATGTGCTAGAAAGAAAAGAAGTAATTATGAAAATTTGTTCCCTAAAAAAGGATAGTGAATGAAAGTACCAAACCCTGTCATGACAGGCAGAGATATGAAACAATAGTAAACAAGAATTTACTGCAAATATGCAGCAACAACAGTTAAGAAGGTAGCTCTACAGCATAAAACTAATGACTATTCATTGACACTTAAAATATTTATTCACAGAAGTTTGATTGGATTAATAAATTATTTTCCAGAGTAATTCTAATTCACCTACCACCCCACCCCCACCCCCCCCCCCCCGCCAAGAGAAAAAGCATTAAGCAGAGTGCCAACCAGTAGTTTGTCTGAGCTTACAAAGCACAAACCCTGCCCTTGAAAGATAGCTATCCTGATATACATTTCACTCACATATCCTTCATATTGCAGAGGGATTATTTTTTGGGGGGTCTGTTTATTGTATGTAGAAAATGAAATATTCTTATAAGTAAACATCAAATGTAAATAGTTTCATTTTTCTTCTATTTTTGAAAACCCTTTATACATATTACTATAGTATTATAGGATATTACTGTAACATCTAAATGTTACTAAAACATCAAGGAGAAAAATGTTTGGGTTTTGAATTCCTCTCCCCCTCCCCCCCAGCCTATGCCCTTGAACAAGTAACAATAAAGTAGAAATGTCATATGAACACTTCTGTAAGCAGATGCCTTGTGACAGAGAACTATCGGGAAATGTCTGATCAGCACAGGTAGATGGCAAAGCTATCTTAGAATTTCCTTTTCAGGTAACAAAAAGAGTGCTGTTGATTAGATGGGTGTATGGAGTGAGAAACTAATTTGACCTTTGATTAAATGATCTCACTTTCCTGGCACCATCACCTATACCTCAATTATATTCTGCTAAGAGAAAAAATAAATTTGGCCATTATTTTAACTGACATGAAAGGGCAGAATAGAAGGGTTTCAGCTTTCACTAGCTCCTGCAGACAGTGAAATGGGAAAATGAGTGGCCCCTAGAATTTACAGCCTCTTACTTATTACAGGCTGTGACTGCTGCAAGCACAGAGGGGATAATCAGCTTGTCAAGAGCCTGCCGCTGAGAATGCCAACATATAATCACTTATATTGCTTCAGAAGACTTCTTAGGAAGCTGTGGCACTGCATTTGCATTTAAAAAGCTATGTTGTACAATTGTGAAGAAAGTTTATTTCAAAAAATACTGTAAAATAGTCCTTAAAATGATTAATTCATTCTTTCCCATGAATGCCGTATAAAGATATATAAAAGTCGATATTGTTGTTTTGAAAAGTCAGGTCAAAATCATTAGACTAGTAGATATTTGCAGGAGATAAAACCTCATTCACTGGTGAGTGTTTCTTGCACAGAGGATGGTCAGTGTCATATCTACAGATTAATAAAACCCAGCTGAATCAAAACCTGTGTATGTCAAGTGTTTCAGAACTTCAGAATGTATGGCATTGTAGCAACTGTTAGTAGCTCAAAGTTGTACTTAGGCTTTCTGGTAGCAATGAAACACCTTAACTCAGAGAGCTCCATTTCACAGAGCCAAGTGCTAAACAATTGCCTACAAAGTAGAAACCTTGTAAGCCACTCGAAAGAAAAATAAAAGGGAAAAGGAATTTTATCAGAACCTAAGGGCTACAAAGAGATAGATGAAAGACTTTAGTAAAAAAGGTCCAATAGCAACAATTTGTAAGGAAATAAAAGGAGGGACAGCTTTGTAAGTCCCTGAAGCTCCACTGAACTGAAGCCAGGACAATATTGGAATTCCAGACAAGTATAGTCAGTTAAAAATACTGTGAGCAAGTGAAAAACAATGCTAGAGCTCTATTAAGTTGAAGCCATATACAAACTGCAGAAATCTTCTGGAGTCATCTGGAAAGGGTACATATAAACAAAGAACAACATTGAGGGGTTAAAAGATACACAAAAGGGATTAGATTTCTGAAATAGGATGCTAATCTGTTTTAGTTTCAGCTCCTATATCAAGATTAGAAAAAGGGATAAAGAGACTTAAGGACAAACATTGTGAAAACTAAAGGGTGCAGTCAAATATTAAACCATGCCCATTAACATGCCTGACCAAAACCATTCAAATACAAAACTAGGAGTAAGTGAATTATAAGCAAATTATTAAAGGAAAGGCCAGATGTTGCACTTCTTGAAGAAATCTATTATACCAGAATATAAACTGGCAAGCAATTAGTTTGTGCAGGTATTATTTTTCAGTGATTAAATTAAAGAAAAAAAAACCACAAAAGGAAAAAGAGGAGTAACTTAATATCAAAAAAACCTGACACTTGTTAAAAGAAGAGATTAAATCAGATACAGAGAAAAGTTTTATAGTAATAAGAAAAAATAACTATGTCAATCTAGTCTACTCATTTCAGATAGGGATTTTTTTAAGATTTTGATTTAACATCATAAATTTTGCAATAGGGAAAAATCATACATGGAAGACATATGAACAATAAATGACATTCCCTACAGGGGATGCACTTATAAAGACTAGACTGAAAATGATACCTTGATTTTGTAGGCTTAAACTCCAAGGCAAAAACAATAAGATTTAAGAATACTTGAAGTCATTGTGATCTTGTTAAAGATACTATCTTTCTTTTGTAGCTGTAGAAATGTATGCATCACATTCTGTTACAACTCTATTTTTCTTCAGAACTATTTTAAACTTAGGGTAAGTTTCAGCATATCTAAATAGGTATTCTAGAGAAGATGCAGTGCAAAGAAATAGGTAATGCAGCAGAGCCAGGGGACTGAGAAGGTTCAGACAGACCAAGTTCACCAGGATCAGATTTAGTCTGGCATAGAAAGGCAATCAAGGCCAGCAATCAGACATCATCATCATCTCATCATCATGGAAGCAAATACAAGAATCAGAAGAGGTATCTGAAGTAAAGGCAGAACACATTATCTGAGTACTTTGCCATACTTCACTATGCGAAGCTATGTGGCTTTTAGACACACCTACCTTGTCTGCAAAGTTCTGCGTCTGTCCATAGCCATTTGTTGGGTCACAGGAAGAGCATCAGAGGCAAATAAGTTTTGTATAACTGTTAGCTCCAAAACAATACAGGTCAGTGCCCCATCCTTAGCAGGTGACTTCTGAAGGCAGGCAACACCTAGTACAATGGAATGGCTCATTTTCCACTACTTTAAGGATCTCCAGCACTTGAACATAGGCTTAAGAGGGTTCGTCCTCTCAGAATCCAGGGCAGATCCCCTCTGAGGTTAAGGGTCTGGTTAAGCAGGCTTGAGGATCTTCCAGATAACCTTAGAGGTAATTTTTGCTTATGACAGGCTACTGTTAAAACTGATCCTCTAGAGAGACATACAAATAGACGTTGACCCTCATCATTTAAGTAGTTTCAAATTTACACTTCACTCACATCTTTCTTAACGCTAATTAATAAATCTATAAATGAAATAATCTGTTGTCTTACCATTTATTTGATTTCTTCTGTTTAAGCTGGGCTGTTACAAATTAGGAATGAAAGGCCAGAGAATGCATAAGGAAGAAGAAACTTGTTCACACCAGTAATTAGAGCTCTCAGAAGCATTAATCACTCTGATTTCAGTTTCTATGACTGTTCTGAATTAAAAAAAATATTGAATAAGAAACAGGGATCAGGGACTCAAATCCGAATCTCTTTTCTGAGACAATATAGGCTTTGTTATATATAAGCCTTTGCTCTATATAAGCACTTGACTACTAACTCACTGTTACTTTAGTCCTGCCTTTGGAGTACAGGAACTCAATTCTCGTAGGGTTTGCATTCCTATATATACGATTTCATTGCCTTGGTCAGAAGGAATGCTGCTTCTCTCAGAAGGGATAGAACCGAGACTTCTGAATATTTGAGCAAGGTGTAAGGAAGAAATAAAATAGAGTAAAACTAATAATTTCCTAACCATTAAGAAGGTGGAGAAAAAATAAGACCACCACACTCAAACAATATAACAAATAAACAACACAGGAAATAAGACAATAAAATGCTACAAAGGAAATAATATTTAACTAAGAAAATAGTCTCCACTATTAAAATTTTTCAGGCACAATTATGTAATGAGTCTCACATACACACATTAATACAAGAATGGGTTATAGCAGGTGAGATTCAATTACTTATACATAGGCACCTAGTGCATCTATTGGGTCTTTTGGGGTATATGAGCCATCCTCATGAGGCTGGCTGCTGTGACACAGGATCTACAGGAGACCTTCAACTTTGTGACATGGCAACTGGAAGAAAAATATAATACCCAATTTATTTCAATTATATAGAATGTCTATTTTTAACAAACTGAACTCCATCCAGAGAGGCAATAAAGAGAATCATATAAGCAATTGATCACGTTAAGCACCAAAGACCAAAATTTGTCACTTACAAAGAAAGAGTTTAAGAAAAAAACCTACAGCTAAAGAAAAAGTTTGAGCGGTCATTAAGAGAGAAGACTTTCAAGAAGTTACAGTAGTGTCTAAATAAATAAAGTTTGACAGATGACAATGCAACACAGTAATTCAGAAAGGTTGAGGAACAACTTGCCGAGGTTCTAAAAATAATAGTAAATACTTTTTTCAAGGACACAGAATGTGATGAGCCAATAGGTAACCAAAGTAAAAAGAAGAGTTCTCAGAGTGTACTAGGCCACAGTTAGAAAGGCTAAATACATTTTTTGCATCTGTGCTCACCCTGCAGAAAACGAAAGTTTCCTATGCTGTAAGTCTTTGAGGGTTGTGTTTCAGTATCAGTTACAAAATGACATTTCTGTAGAGCTTACAGAGCAACAGAATGAAGAGTAATGAGTCATACTGGAAACCTAACAAATCAAGGAAGATATAGCTAAGCTACCAGTGTACAATATAAGCGGTTTTAAATCAGCTGTGGTAGCAGATGTTTAGGAAGTTGAAGAAGAGAGTCAACTCTTAAAGTTTCAAAGGAACATACAAGGAATAGTAGAACACTATTTTTTCAGTATTATTTTTACAAATGTTCTTTAAAAAAAAATAATCAGTTGTGGATACTATTAAGTTGCATTGAAGGAGTCAGCAAGAAAAAAAAAAAAAGTTCCTTTGCTTTTCAAAAGACATTCAGTAATTCCATCAACAGAAATGCTTAAAGAGTCTTCCAGTAAAAAAGTAAATAAATAGAGGAAGTGCAATAAGTAGCAAGCTTCTAACAAGGAATAGTAGTCATTTAAGAAGAAGGAAACAGAACAGGAACAAAGTTTTGTTTCTGTCAGGGAGACAGAGAGATTACTGGTAAAATTCCTGTGTGAATCCATTATCTGTGCTATAAACACACTTATAAATGATCAGGGAAAGGTATTAAGAATGAGATAATACAGTTTGTTGACCTCACTAAGCTATTAAAAGTAGTAAAGACCAAAAAAGTGACTGAAAATAGCTGCCACACACATACATCCCCAAAGAAAAAGCCAACCACAACAATTAGAATAAGAATATATGGCTAAATAAGCCTATGATACATAGTTTGATATTATATGAAGTTCTTATTCTCCCATCTCTAAAAGTAAACATTAGGAACATATATAGACAGCACATTCTAGTAAGAAATACTTTACCTTTACTAACAAAAGAACAGAAGTTTTTTACTGACCCAGACCTTTAGGACAGGGGTCCTCAAACTTTTTAAACAGGGGGCCAGCGTGCGGATGAATTGGCAGGCAGTCATCTGCAGCTGCTTAGTTTCTCCCCAACCCCCGGTGGGGTGGTGGTTCTGTAAATACCAGGGGCCTGATTGAGGACCCTGGGGGGCCATATCCAGCCCACAGGCCATAGTTCAAGGACCCCTGCTTTAGGATCTCAGACTTCTTTAGGTCTGGCTTGATTTGAGCTGGCTTTAACTTGCTGTAACAGCTGCCTACTGATCAATTGACTACTCGCTACCTGATGTGCTGCAGCTGGGAGTACTGCACATAATAAAGGCCTGTCAGCCTAAGGCAATGACAAAGCTCTGACACAGCCCTTTGTGTCAGCTGAGGCATGGAAATATGCTGTGCAACTTTCAAGCTCTGGCTTGATTTACTTAAAAAAGAAGAAAAATATAATAAAACCTACAAATAAATACATGCCTGTGAAAAACAAGAGAGGCAAGAACACCTGCTTACCAGTACTATACTCCTCCTGGCAAATGAACTAAGGGTGATGACGACTGGTACCATTTTGTCTTGAAGGTGCCTGAAAGTCTCAGCCTTAGGATCCACAAGAAAATTGGAAAAGTGGCAGTTAAGACCAGAAGAAATGGTTAGTTGTAGGTAGGCATTTTTCTATAATGATAGTTGTTAGTGAAGTTTTTTTGGGTTTTTTTCTGAATTAATTGGGTGATTTGGATTATTAGACTGTTAAAACATCAATTGAACTAACATTAAGTTCTGGGCTCCATAGAGATGCTGCGTTCCCCTTTGCCATTAATGAGATTTTGGGTGTAAACACAAGGACAAGAAAGAGACCAGGCAATCAACAGCTTCCTAATAAAGAATTGCTAAACTGAGTAGGCTCTTGTCACAGCAGAAGAATGAATGAGTGGTAATATAGTGGAAATGCGCAAAGCAAGGAGTCATACAGTAAGTAAAGATCCATTATGTCTTCCCTTTTTTAATACTGGGAAGAGAAGTCATCAGACAAAAAACGTAGATGTCAGCTTAAAAAGAAACAGTCATACTTAGGTATTGAGATATACTGCCACACGACACTATGAATGCTCAAAGTTCACATCATTTCAAGAACAGACAAATGTAGGAAAGAAAAACTGTCTAGGACTTTTAATAGAAATATACTATTTCTTCTAAGAAAGTCCAAAGCTACAAATTTTTGGAGACTGGAAGTATATTCTGGGGAATTCTGACTCTGCATTTGCAGTTTGAGTACCCCTCCTTAGACTTCTGCTGAAAAGCTGATATTCTTTGACACATTTGATCTGACAGATATTAGTGAGTCTATAAAACAATATAACAATACAACTCAGTATAATAATACCACTTAACCTTCCACATATTTTAGAGTAAGGAAATCCTGGGTACACTGAATATAGTTGTAATATTGTAATACTGAGTACAAAGGAATGGTTTATTATTTTGTTTGTATAGGCTAATCTTAACTCTTAATTTAGATCTGAATGGATTTTAATGATGCTTCTGAAAAGAACAGACTCAGTTTTTCCTTAGAGAATATGTATTAATTAAAAGGCTTCATATATAAAATGAATGCATATGTATTGTACTGCTCTCTTTACTGCTGGTAAATACACATGTACAATCTAGAAGATATGAGAAGGCTTAACAATGTATCAGTTTTTAAGCTTACCTTTACTAAATTTGCAATATTTCTGCAAAGCTCTGAGTGGGGAATTGGCATTGCCACATTTACTAATATAGTTCTCAATAACCAAGGACACTTTGGGGATAGTACCATGATCACCCTAATGTTGCACAGAATTATATTAAGTTTAAATATAAATTTGATGCAGTTATTTTTTTCGCTCAGAAGATTTAAATTAGCAGAAGAGTCCTTAGGTTTCATAATAATGTTTCAGATATGAAATTTAATAAAAAGAAGAAATATTTTATTCCCTTATTCCCAATACTCATCAGATATGATTCTGAATTTCAGATGGGATTATCTAATCTAATATGCCACGTGTGGGAAGGGAGAAGGTATGTGATGCCCAGCCATCTTTTATAAAATTATGGAAATTAGTACTATCAGAGAACATATGGGACTATTAATACACCATTTTGGGTTAAACTGCAAGGAAAACATTGTAACAAATCTACGTAAGAAGTGTAAGTTTCAAGAGTGTTAACTCAAATTATGAGAAAGACTGTCTCAAATGGCTGCTGTTTACATGATGTAACTAACTTCTGCTGTTACATTTAGAAGATAAGGTTGCTTTTACAAAGATGTTAAGACCCATCTTATGGGGCAGGTTTTTTGGACATCTTTAGCTGAGTGCAAAGATACTCTCCAAGTAAGATGTATACAATTTAAGAGTATGAAGTGATTATTAGTTAGCAGACAAAAAAAGATAGTTGCCATTTAATGAGGTATTAGCCTAAGCATGTGGGGTCATCACTCCTTATAACACAACTGAAGAGTCTCTGCTGTCCAGAAAAGTATCAGTCAGGAGGGACAGGGATCGCACGGGCCCTGGGTGCTGCTGATTTGTTAGGACCCACAAGCTGTATCATCAGTGGTAACACTGATGTTTTGACTATAAGATCCTATAATTACTATTTATGCTGAGCAACTGGTTTTCCTTTAGGATTTTATATCTTTCCATGTTGGCAATTCCTCTCTTTAATCATTGATGCACTAGGAAGCCCACTTATGTCTGCAAGTTTTATCTTCCTAATGTCTTTTGCCAGCAGTTTTTCTCAGCAGTCCAAATCAGAGCTATGCAGCTGCATCATATCACAGCTGTCCTTGTAGGCAGTTACACCCCTGAGACAACCGACAGCTTATAGCAAGGGTTAGAGGAGGCAGTTACATAGAAAATACCTAAAAGAAATGCTCTGTTAGAGCAATAAGGAAGATATTCTGTGAAAGCGTGGTTGTTGTTGTTTTTTAATTAAAGAAAATACTGATATAAAATTCTTCACGTTTATACACAGAAAGAGACAATCCCCAGGGTCATAGTGCTAAGAAAAATGGTACATTCTTAGATGAAAACCTAATGTGATGTAGGACATAAACATCACACTCACCTCCTCAACTAACACTGTTAAACTAAAGGCTTAACTGTCCTATGATCCCTATAAAGTTTCTATAAAACAATAAATAGCTGTCATTGATGGGTGTATTTCTCCACCTAATAATCCTAGGAACAGAACCATCTGCCCTAACATATGCATGTAAAGGTCAGGCATGCTGAAGGACTAATCATATCAATCTCCAGTTGTACCCAACAAAGACAGCCAAGTACCTGCATGGCATAGTTACCTGACCTTTCTCAGACACTGAGATGAAAACCAATAATTCTCTTGTGATAAGTTGTATCTCCATTGACTATGAAGAGATGTGTGGGATACAAACACAGATTAAAAGTGTAATTTTTTATCTCTACTTTAGATCAGTTGAATCCAAAGCTATTTCTTCCTGGCTACAACTAAATTGTGTAGCAAATTCTTGTCCAAATTCAGACTGGAAAAGAACTGAGCTTCCTTTTGGTCAGCACAGTCATGTCTTCCTCCTATGAAAAGGAAGAAGCCAAAGTAGAAATGTATGAAACTGGCCTTCATCCTGACCTGGATTCAGGTCTTGGTCAGAGCATTTATTTATCAGAAGTGTGGAAAGTGAGCACGGGTCTTCTATAGAATCTATAGAGTCTGTGCTGACTGGAAAGATTGAGACTTAGATACTTTGGTTAGAAGCTAAAACGGGTTAAAATGCATCTGAGTTTTATTTGCTTCACTTAGGAAGCAGCGTAAACTAAATATTTTTAATAGTGTTAAAATGCTTACATCCAGCGTGTAATGCTGTTTGACCAATCCACTGTATAAAATCATTCAGAAAGTTTCCCAAATATCTTTGTGTAGAGCAAGCCAGATCACATGGTAGATCTGGATCTGAAACCAAAATTATCTTGCTGATACTCCACAAAAAAGGAATAAAGTCACCACACCTCTCCTCTATGTTGGCTATGCTGTGTCCACCAGAAAGCTAAATAAACAAACAAACAAATTTAATAGCATGGTTATTTTAGTTTCTTTCATGTAAAAGAATTCTCAACACAGGTAATAGAGAAATGGTATAACACAGAATAATAGAAATAAACTGGAAATAATAGAAAAGTTACTCATATACATTTTCCAAGTCATTGTTTCTCTAGGAACAATAATATTTTTAGACTTTTGCAAGTAAATAAATTTTAAATAATATTTATGCACTACAGCATAGAGGTAGGAATATTCTAACGTTGAAGCTATTCTTTATATCTGACTGGTACATGTCAGAAGTAGGTACACTGAAATCAATGCACATAAATATTTGATAAATGAAAGAAAACTCTAAACCATGTATGAATTCTCCAAATATGTTGGAAGAGAAAATTTTGTTATCTGTAACTCCATTGTAATTTCATTTCAGTAATTTTATAAAATCCTTAGGTTTAAAAGCTATTACTAAAATATAATTAAAGAATATTTTATTTTATTTTATTTCTTGTTCTGGAACTCAATTCTATACCTGTCACCGTGTGAGGAATATAGTCAGAGAGCTCTGCTATGCTTAGTATATAATACAGCAAAATTTCAAACCAGAAGTAATACATTTCAATGCAAAAGTAATTGGTTATATTTTGTGAATTTATATCCTGAGTTTAAAATAATTGGACTATATTAATCCTTGCTATAACTTCACTGATCTTTTGTGTTTCAGAACACATTAAATTAGCTGTGTCTTGATGTATGACATGGAGGTATCAGCACAGAGGAGGGAGGTGTAATTCCCCAAATAGGACTGCCTGTGTCCTTTGATGGGTACATGTCTGCATCTTTTCTCCATGACCATCATGACTGCTTTAATATTACCTATGCTTAAATTAAATTGCTTGCTGGTAGTATTGAACTGTTCATTTTTTCTCATTTGGGGTATCAAATACTTTAAGCAATATTACTTATTTCACATCTTTGTTACTATCTAGTTATTAGAAAATATGGTGTGCAGCATTTTGGATGGACATAGGTATGAGTGAAGGTATATTTAGAGCTGATTGGTTAAAACTTGCTGACAATACTTTCTCATCTTGAAAAGCTAAATGTAAAAGGATGTGTTGATTCATTCTCAATTTTCTTTCAGACCCATGATGCCTCACCTCCCCGGACGTCTCTCCCCTGTGGCTGCTGCCTCCTGTATTTAGAGAACTGTCTACAGCTGTTTTCACTCTCCTGTATCTCCTTCACAAACCTTGTTACACAGATTTCTTTGATCTTGTAAGCCAAATAAATCAGACAGTCCTGATGGACAGCTAACTTTAAAAATGGTTAAAAACTGGAAAGAGCAATTCCTTCAGCTAGCTGTCTGTCTGTCTGCCTATCTATGTATGTAATTGATTTATTTTTCCCCACTTCTTTCCAAAAGATAAGAATTATTTTATGGGAAGAAAATTTAAATTTTCACCCTACTTTAAGCTGTAAAATTAATATTACAGTAATAAAAATCCTGTATGAACAGCTTCTTTAGGAAGAAGGAATATTCCAATTCAAGGAGACTGCTGAAAGGCAGGAACAAGTAGGGAACTTTTTAAAGGATTTCATTTGGAATGTAGAATGTAATTAATTGCTTCGGCTTGCTAAATAATTCATAAATGTTTCATGAGAAAAAGACCCAGAAGAGAAAGAAACTAATTAGGATATTTGTAAATAATTATATAATCATAATTGTAGTACTGTTTTTCAATGAAAAAATATGGCTTTAAGAAACTTTTCTGAAGAGACATTTCTAGCAGTCTATATTTCTTTATTTCTTTTAAATGAAACTGAGGCAAAAATTTGAGAATTTGAAAATCATAAGAAACAGAAAGTATTTAAAAAATCTTGATTTTAACATGCTTGATCTTTTTAGCATTATAGAAACTGAAACTTCAGTTTCTCCAAATGATCTAAAATGGTAGGTATTAGGAGGGGGGTCAGTCTGTGATTTTTTTTTTTACGCATCTGGCTACAATTATCCTATTTAGTACCTTGCCTTTTGGGAACTGTAATTTAGAAGCCTTATGTTCAGAGCTGATTAAATTGAAATTGATGGGCAGCAAAGGAAATTAAATTCCCTAGGGATCTGTGTCCACATATCATGAAAGCCCCAGCCATTAAACAATATTCAAAAGGCAAATTTTATGTGAAGATTATTAAATTACTGCAACAGAAGGCAATATTATAATCTAAACTAAAATATCCTTAAATTAATTTTTTCAATTTGCTTTTGTTGATATGTAAGAAACAGCAGTACTGATACTTTTCTAAGACTTCATTCCTCTTGCAATGAAAAATTGCAATTATTTCTGTGTATAAAAATGTGAAACTTAATTTTAAAATAACTGAATTAAACAGAAAAGAAGAATATTAACATTTAGGTTTTATTAATGTTATGTTTTCTACTTTAAATGTTGGGCAAATAATGTAACTAAATAAATAAAAGAAGAAAGGTAGTTGACTAGTAAAATCATATGACTCTGATAAAGAAAACTGAAAAACAATGGCATCATTTAGTATTATTTTTCCAGGCTTCAGCTGTATAGCAGGACTGAAATTAGATCAGTAAGCTATTTCAGTCCAAAGCCTATTAAATATGTTTGTTCGTAGACACACATTTGGGCTAATTTTACTTTTTATTTAAACCAATAACATTCTGTTATAAACCAGCTATTTTAAGGTAATGGTTGGGCATAGGACATGGATCTTGAAAGTGATGGATCATTGAACCTTTACAGTTTAATAACACCTCAGAAGAAGACTCATAGAACTTTGTGAACTTATGCAAGTCCTTAGTGTATTTCACTGATTTGCATCTCTCAGGAGATTATGGTTATTACTAGACCTTGTAACATACTTTCCCTCTGCAAACAGCAAGTGGGGGTGAAAGAGGAGCCTGAAGCTGCTTGAGACTATTTTAATGAGTGAAGCCTCCTTGAACTGACTTTCAGAAAAGACATTAATTGCAGAAAGGTCTCATAATAATTATAGTATCTTGAAACATGTAAGTTATGTTGGCTATAAAATGGGGCCTACACAATCAAATTATTACAGGCACAATATTAAACTGCCTCCTTTTTGTGGTTTGCTCCCACTATTAGCATGTTCTCATTAACCAAGTTAAAATATTTCATTTCTACAGATTTTATAGTAGATGGGGTTTATATTGTACTTCAGAGGCTACAAGACTAATAACACATCTCTTTAAAATGTGCAGTGAAGCAGCAGTGCCTTAAGTACCCCATGCATGCATTCGTGCATTGGAGAATATCCTAAAATCAAACAGACCTCTAAAGATGTAATATAGTTTCAGGGCTTCCCATCCCACAAAGAAAAACTTATGTATTATTAGCTGTGTTCTTCATTCTTTCCTGATTTTTCTTTCTTTTTTTTTTTTTTTTTTTTTTTTCCTTTTTTTTGGGGGGCGGTGGTGTGGTGTGGTGGGTTTTGGGGTTTTTTTGGCTTGGGTTTTTTTTTGTTTTTTTTTTTTTTTGTCTTCAGGAGAAAGGTAGAAAAATGTGTGTTAACTGATAGACTGGCTTAAGTGGGTGATATGGGTAGTCTGTAGTAGCATAGAACTGTCATGAGTTTCCTGAGAAAAAAACACCTGTTGAGTTGAGGACTCATCATCATAATGTCCAGGATAACATCATGGCCAGATCAGACCATTATTGTAAATTTATCCTGGTTATTTCCATGTGAGAACCAGGCAAGTTGAAAAGACGTTTTCTCCCCAAAATACCTGCCATATATAAAAAGCATTTTAAAATATTTTTTTTCTCCCCAGAAGGTAGTAGTGAAAACAGAATAAGTTTTAGCTAAGTGAAAATATGAAACTATTCAGCCAATTTTACCGTCACCTGCAATTTATGCAATTGTTCCTCTGTGCTTTTTTTCTCCCAGGATAGCTGCTTATGCTACACTGAGTTCTACTCCATCCCAGCTGTATATCACTTACTTTTAGTCGTTTGGAACATTTTAAAAGTCCAGAAGATATTGAAGATAGCTTTTTCCCTCAAGTTAGGTCTCAAAAATGAGGTTCATTCATTCAAAAATGAATGAATTTTGCTTATAAAAGTCTCTTTACTGTGGCAAAGAGTTGCAAAACTACACTAAGAAGAAATTTTTGTACGTTCTTTGATGCTGCCACAGTTTCTTTAAAGGCCTATTTTATGCAAAATTTCAGAGAAAGATAATTACTTGTTAAATTAGTTCTAAATTACAATATACAATGTTTGGAAAAAGTATCTCTGTAAGGATGATTTGTCATTTGTTCAATCTATCAATTCTAAGTGAAAGATTTTGATTTACAGGCTTGTAAAAAAAGTGAATCTGCTGAAGATGGTCAATATTATGCCTAATGTTATCTACTATTAATTACCATTTCTGCTTAATCAAAGTTAGTTCTTTTCAGTTCTTCTCTTATAAACTATTTAATAAAATGGACATCTGTTTTTGCTATTAAGATATAATACTTTAAAGATATTATTTCTATTGAGTTCATTTTGGATATGACAGAAATAAGGACAAAATATTTCAATTCAATTGTAGGTATTGTGTTTAGCTGAAACTGTTTCCCATTACTACTGTCAGAGCTCCCTTCAGTTCTCTTCAGCTACATGTTCTAGACAACTGCTCTTCTTATATAAGGCTCACAGTATATCATCTGTATAACTCCAGTGGTATCAGGGATCTTTGACTTAATCACATTATTAGTTCAATGAGTTGCCAAACTTTTCCTCCAGACTACTTTCTGAAACTGCTATAAAACACAAATGTGTTTGGTACAAATCATCAAGCTCTAGTCAGTTGATTGGTTGTTGGGTTTTTTTTTTTTTGGGTTTTTTTTTTTTTCAAACTGAGAACTTATGGGTGAAGATCAGAGGAGCTACCTACATGTATAATATCATGGTAGTCACCTGCTTTTCTAACATAGGCAAGAAAGAAAGGTAAAATAAGCCATCTTCAGACAACCAGAAGAAATCTTATGATCACAGCCCCTGGTTACTATAGGGAACTTTCTGTTGGAAGGGTGGTACTGCTGGCTACAAGAAATCAAGGAGATTTTTAGAATGTGTTCAAGAGAATTTCTTGACATAGATGACCAATAAGTAGGAGAAGCAGTCTGCTAGACCTGCTGCTTAATGTTAAAGAAGAGTTGGCCAAAGCTGTTAAAGGTAGCCTTGACTACAACAAACAAAAGATAGTGAAGCTTAAGGTCTAGAGAGAAGGGAACTAGATGAGGAGCAGTACCAGACCCTAGAATAGAGGAGCAGAGTCTTTTTGCTTCTGAGTTCTGTTTTGAAGGGTGAAGTGGCCCAGAGAGTTAATAACTAAAATATCTTCAAAGCACAAGAAGAATCCATTTTGATATGCAGAAAGTTAAATGTGAATAGCAGAAGGCTGTTAACGTAGAACAACAAAATCCTCACTGAGCAAAACGTAAAGCACATAAAAGGCTGAAACAGGGATGGGGTACCCATCAGGAGTATAGGACACATTGCCCAAATTTGCAGGAATGGATTTAGGAAATTCCATTCCGCAGCAGAGACAAAGTGTTGTGAACTGACTGCAACCCCCACTCCTTGTCTGCCCTGCACCACTGCAGGGCAGGAGAAGAACAGTCAGGAATGAAGGTGTGAAGTTGAGCTGCAATGAAGCAAGGGAGATGTTTTTAGTTTTCATCTTTGCTTCTTACTATCCTATTTTTAATTGGCAATAAAATTAATTATTTTCAGCAAGTCTATTCTGTTTTACTCGTGACAGTGGTTTGTAACTGATCTCCCTGTCTTTATCTCTACCACAAGCTTTTTCATATTATTTTCTCCTCCTGTCTTGTTCAGAAGGGACAGTGAGGGAGTGGCTGTGTGGGGTCTGGCAGCCAGCCAAAGTGAACCCCTCTCAGCAACATCTTAAAGATGCTGAGGGAGCTGGTCAATATAATTTTGAGGTCGGCCTCTACCAATTTTGACATGGTGATTAGGGGAGATTTCTAGTAACCTGAAAGTCAAACATAGCATCCATTTTCAAGGAAGGCAAGATAGTTTGGAGAGTAGCATGCTCTTTTGCATAACTCCGGCTTCTAGGAAGGTCATGGAGAAAATATTTAAGCATATGAGGAATAAGAATATTGTTAGCAGTATGGATTTATCAAACATTAATTATGCCTGACTAACTGGACAGCTTTCTGTGGTGGATGAAGTGAGATCAGTGATGTTGTTTGCCTTGACTTTAACAAGGCTTTTGACATTATCTTCCATAGTATAGCTAAACTGGTGAGGTATGGTTTGGATAGGTGGGCTTTAAGGTGAGAGGCTTGGATGTTTGACTCATAGTGTGGTAATCAGAGTAAAAAAGTCATCTGGAGGTCAATAATTATTCATGTTCCTCAGGGTACCTAGAACTTTTATTGATAGTGGGAATGGTATTTTTTAAAGTCTTCATCTGGGTGACTTGAAGGAAAGTATCCTCAGGGGATCTGTGGATAGTTTCAAAAGCCGGGGGCATAGGGTGTGGGGAGCAATTGATGCACTAGAAGGAAGAGCTTCTATTCAGACAGTCCTTGACAAAACAGGTTACTAAGGGTCTAATCCAGTCAGGAACAGAACTTGACAGGAATGGAGACTACACAACGTGCCTGTATGACCTGCTTTACTCCCTGACTGTCCTCATGGTGAGAAAGTTTTTGTTTATATCCACTCTGAACTTGTCTTGTTTCAACTTATGTCTCTTGTCTCTTTTCCTCCCACCATGCACTCCTGTGAAGAGCCTGGCTCCCTCTTCCTAGTAATCTCCACCTAAGTACTGGGGGACTAGTGCTAGGTGGTCCCAACACTATCTCTTTTCTAGACTCACCAAGCCCCATCCCTTCATTCTTATAGGAAAAGTGCTCCAAACCCCAACTATCTCAGGGGCCCACCACTGACCTCACTCCAGTTTGTTGAGATTTTTTTTAATATTGGGGCTGAGTGAAGCGTTCCAGATGTGTTAAGTGTGAGTTGGTTAGCACTTCTTTCAGTCTACTGGCTCTGCTTATGTTAGTGTCACATATAAAACAATTGCCTTTCCGTTGACTCGTATTCATTTTGCTGTCCACCAGGGCCCCCAGGTCCTTATTGCAGAGCTGCTCTGTAGCTAGTCAGTCCCAATCTGTATCCCTGCAAGGGCTGATTCCTTCCCAGATGCAGGGTTTCACATTTGTTCTTGTTGAATTTCATAAGGTTGCTGTTGGCCCATTCCTTCAGGAAGTGTAAACCTTTCTGCATGACAGACCTACCAACTTCAACACCCGCTTCCACAGTTCAGTGTCATCTGCAAACTTAATGATAGGGCACTCTGATCTTTTCAGTGATGGAGATAGCAAGCAGGACATGTTCCAGGATATACCCGCACACTACTCCATTTGTTACTGTCCTCCAAGTATGGAATGCAAATTTTTAAATACAACTATCATCTGAGCCCAGTGTTTCACTCTTATAGTTGTCTATTCATCCAGACTATGGTCTTGGGAGTTGGACTAGATGATCTCCAGAAGTCCCTTCCAACTCTGACCATTCTGTGATCCTGTGTTTCCTACCTTGGCTACAAGAATACTGCAAGAGGCAGTTTCAAAAGCCTTGCTAAAGTCAAATGTCATCCACTCTTCTCACCCCCTCCACAGATACAGTGTTTTCATCACAGGAGGCAGTCAGGATGGTCACACATGATTCACTTTTAGCAAATCCATGTTGTTTTCAATAACTTTCTTCTTTTTCATGTGTCCGGAGATGCATTCTAAGAGATCTTGTCAACAATTTACCCAGGAAACACAGTGGAACTTATCAGGCTGGAGTTACCTAGGCTGACCTTTTGGTGTTTCATAATGATGCAACACTTGCTTTTATACAGTCATAAGGGACCTTCCCCAGACTTTTTCAAAATGTCCCAACTTTCCCCCAACTTTTAAAAAATGTCCGTACAAGGACATTAAACAGTTTTTTCCAGCATGTTTGGATGCAGATTGTCAGGTCCCATGGTCTTGGGTGAGATGAATTGTCTCCAGTAATCCTTGACATAATCACCATCCACTGCTGTTGATTCTCTTCCCTGAACCTTTTCACCAAGTGCAGAGGCCTGGGAGACTTTGGTTGTGAAAGCTGGTGCAGCTGAAAAGGCACTAAGACAGACTTTTACTGAGTGTGCATAGTAAAAGGGCAAGCAGCAGTGTCTACGTGTAATGTCAAGTTCCAATCAGATACTAGGAAAAATTGTGTACCATGAAGGTAGTCTAACAGAGAGGAAGTGGTTACACCATTCTTGGAAACATTCAAATCTTAATTTGATAAGGACCTAAGAAATATGATTTGCTTTAGCTGGACCAGATGACCCCTGCTCCAACCTCAAAAATTCCATGATTTGCTGAGATGAAAGTGAACTGCGCAATTCCTGTCTCTCAGTCTTTGTTGAGTCCAGCCACTTAGAGTGTGAGCTTCTCTTTTGTGCTTACGTTTCTAGACACAAACCCTCAGAAAGGGACAGCAAATTTATAAGGCAGGTGCCCTTTCTTTTCCCCATGTTAAGAGCCAGCTAACTGTGTTGCAATGAATATATGCTGACAGAACTGCTGTTCAAGGACTTGTTATGAAGTGAAAAAGTTCAGCTCAAGTTCTTTCATTTTTGTAGATAATTCAATGGGAGTTTTGAGGCAAAGCACAAAACCAATTTTTATTTACAAGACAAATGTAACCATTCTACAGACTGAATTCTAGCAGAGGATACACATTAAGAAATTCACACCCATCTGTGCAGAAATCCACATTAAGCAGTGCATTAAATCCTTCCAAAAGCCTTACAAACATGACTTTAGAATAAACTAGTTTACTTTAAAGACAGAAAAAGTGTACCATTGTCTGTCTCATTGCTTATTTATTCAGAAGTCAGGATTGTGCTTCTTCCCATTCAGCCAAATATTTAGGACGAACTTTATCAGAATGTGGATACAGGGATAATGTGGATTAGATTCATGTCCAGTCTCCTGAGAATCTGTTAATTGTCATAAGATATTGTTTGGACATACATGTTTTATGTATTTGAAAGCACAAATTCTTTGTAAATGAAAGGTTTAAATGATGCAGCAATAATACAGAAAATTATTATCTTTACAAGCCAAAAGTTGTGTATTAAAATTCAAGAATTTTTTTTTTTTATTTAGTGTACCTTATAATGCTGAATGAACTCAGATCTGAACTTAGAGACAATCTAGAACCAGTTCATGCAAACTCTATTGGCTGAATTGCAGCTGCTAATGATCTGTAAAAGGAAAGTCGATTTACCCCTTGATAGAGATTACTGTACCAAATGTAGCAAAAAGCTATGTGAAATGTGAAATGTTTGCTGTTTAATGAAGAAGGATACTGTTAGTATGTCCAGTTTCTTTTTTGAGTCAAAGAAAATAGGTCTGTTGTCTTCTGTAAATTTTTAAATCACAGACACACACAAAATAATTTGAAGTTTTGTTTTACTGATGTTTACTAATGCAAACTTTTTTAATATATGAACATATTAGATTTTCAATTTCACATTTCTCCTTTCAGCTGTATTTACCACCTATTAGATCAATAAACTATTTAGATTATGAAAAACTATGGCTACCATGGTTGGAATACTGTCAGGCTAAATTGTTTTTTTTAAGTATCGTTGATATTCCCACACAACTTGATTGGTCTGCCTTGTATATGTAACTATGCTTCCCTTTTGCTAAGCGTACTGTGATTCTTAGTAATAGATAGTCTTGAATTTTTCACTGAACTTAATTAACGAACAATATATTCCATGTTTCTTTCTCTTTTGTATTATCTGCACACAGATTTTAATTTTTATTTGGTGTTTTTCTATAAGGAAACCTTGTATTTTTCAGAGTTGTGAGGCAGATGTGCTCACAAAATTTTTTCCAGAGATCACCATAAAATATACTGAAGTAATCTTGAATGCATAAAGCTAAGTTTTGTTTGAAGGCAAGAAAGAAAACTGTGTTTTTCAAATAAATAGAGTGAGAGGATATAACCAAAGATTCCTTGAAAAGAGTACACACATTTCCTTTGGAGGGTGTAAAACAATGGGTCTTCTTTCTTTTTACATTATTTTCTCTCCCCTTCTCTCTCTCTTTCCATTATTTCTGTGTTTGGACTGTAGGTTACTGACTCAGTATTTCCCCTGGTCTTTACTGTCTCATTCCCTCCTTCCCCATCTTGAACTCCAGAACCTTTTCCCAGTTCTGCACACTCATTTACTCTGAAGGAAGGTTCAGTTTCCTTGTCCAGAGTGCAGTAGCCAAGGTAAGCCTTCCTCTCCGCCTTCCTCCCTGCCGCTGAGCCAATTTTTTATATAATGCAGCGTGTTTCACAGTAAACTGCGATCAAATCAACAAAACTTTTACTAATGCATTTGTAATTTCTGGAGTTTGGATGTTTTATTTGATATACTTTTTATTTTGACTTTTTATTTTATATGACTTCACCCCCCACCCCTCTCTTCTTCCTGGGCTCAGCTTCAGTCTCAATTTTCTCTACCTCCTCCCCACCAGGTGGTGCAGGGGGACAGGGAACAGGGCTTCCAGCCCGTTCATAATGTGTTGTCTCTGCCGCTCCTTGCTCTTTCCTCCTCATGCTCTTGCATGCCCCAGCTTGGGGTCCCTCTCTGTGGACACAGTCACCCATGAAGTTCTCCAACGTGGATCTTTCCCATGGCCTGAAGTTCTTCATGAACTGCTCAACCATGAATCCATTACACAGGATGTAGTCCTTCAGGAACAAACTGCTCCGGTGTGATGTTGTTTCTCACATATTCTCACTCCTCTCTCCTGATTGCTGTTGCACAGCAGTTTTATCCCCTTCTTAATATTTTGTCACAGAGGTGCTACCACCATGGATGATAGGCTCAGCTTTGGCCAGCGGTTGGTCCATCTTGGACCTGGCTGGCACTGGTTCTCTCAGACAGGGGAAGCTTCAGATATCTTCTCACAGAAACCACCCCTGCAACCCCGATGCTACCAAAACTTTGCCACATAAACCCAGTTCACTCTTCCATTCTATTGCTATTCCTTAGGTCTTCAGGGAACAGTTTGCTACTATTTTTTTTGACAACAAATTTATGCATCTGTGTCATGGAAGGATAACAATGACATTTCCACACAGCAAAATATTTAGGCACGTGCATAACTTCAATAAGCGCTTTGTTTATCTTGTGAATGAAGAACTGTAGTGATTATATAATTTATCTGTAAGAATTGATTCTGCATGTGATATTTGGAGGGTTGTCAAAATATGTATATGGGAAAATATGGAGAAGTATGAAGGTTATATTGGTGTACATTTGAAATGCCTGTATTTCTCAGGAATTACAAAATAACAAACTATGGATTTCTTAACAAGTGACTGACAAAAATATACACTACATTATCTTCAAATCGACCTAAGTCACAGAAAGCTTATTAAATGATCTGGATACTAAAAAATAGTAATTTAGAGTCTTTTAAGTTTTCCTTGCTTTGGAAGAACAGTTGTCCCATAGATATCATTTCTACTGTACATTGCTCATATGGACATGTAATTCCTACTAAAAAATGTTCTGGAGTAGCTTTTATAAGCATTAAATCATTACATATGAAAAGGTTATTATCTTCAACTTCTCCAACACTAAAAATGAATAACCACACCAGAAACCAAGGCATTTGACCATTGATAGGATTAAGCTTCTTTTTCAAACTCCATAGAAGTTTTTTAGGTGAAATCCTGTTCTGGCTTCAGCAGCAGATTTTGGAGCTAGAGAGGGTGATATACAGGCATGCAAGAAGTCTCGTCTAAAAGATCTCATCGAGGTTCATGTTCTGTGCTGGGCAGTAGGGATGGGGTGCAGGGTTCTTTTTAGATCTCAGTAAGAAAAGGCACAGCAGCACATGGTATAACAAAACTGCTTTAATGATAATAATAACACAATAGATATAGGAAAAGAACTACAAATAGTGAGTAAATTTTGCACTCCTCCAGATGCTGGAAGCCTACTTGGGCAGATCACTGGTAGGCAGCCACGATAAGGCTGTAGAGAGGTTCACCTTCCCCCCAGTAGCATGTCTCCTTATACCTAGTGTAGCAAACAGAACTATATAACTTGCTTTGACAATCAAGAATGCCATCTTCATTAATAACCACCACTAGCTACCCATACCAAGGAACTGTAACCAGCAGCAGTACACACCTAGAGCCTTTCAGCTTGTTCTTTAGTTATATTGCTGGTGTTACACAGCAGTGACTCATACTAAACGATGGGTATCACAGCCCTAATAAGCACAAGACCCAATATGGCTGTCAGGACGTGCTCAAGAAGCTTCTGCAAGGCTCCCCACACAGTCCAGCTGAGAATCTCTCCTTGGTTACTTATACTTTTGCCTATGCAGGACAGTATTCTGGTTCACTGTGTTAAACCAGACTTTCTCATGGTTCATTTCCTTGAATCTCAATTACTTTTACCATTAGGCAGGAATCTAGAAGGGAGTGAAGAATAAGAAAACAAACTGTTGTACAAGATTTTCTTTTTAATCTGCTGACATTTATCTGCATGATGAATAATGAAGGTAGAAATTGTTACATTATGTAAGTTGCAGCTTTAGTAGGTTTTTGAGTCTGCAGACTCAAACCCTTATACCTAGGCTTTCCAGCTACAGCTTTTCTCTCTTGTATGGAGAGGAGGATTAGTCTCAGAGTTTCTCTTCTGAATATGCTTCCTTAGCAAAACTACTGGCTTTCCAACTGATGCTCAGCATTATAATATCGTATTAGTTATAGTTTAGGTAGACAATAGAAGATTTTTTTGGATAATTTGTGGTAAATATCTTAAATTTTTATACTGAGATCCTGTGTTTTATTGCTTTTCCTTGTACTAACTACTGATCATAACACAACCTGCAGAGCATTTCTCCATTTCAGATTTGGAAATTTTAGGTGTAGGAAAAAAGACGCAAAGAGCTACATCTAGGCCATTTGGACACAGGCCAATGGGATTACGAGTAATGATGAATTACTATATGGATTTTCTGCTTAATATTCACATGTGCAATATATACAGATACAGATATTAACAGTCCTTAGTTAAGTACAATATTAAATATTAGAAACAATGCTTGCTGACATGCTGTTTACATGAGACGACTTCTGTTAGAATTGGTGTCAGTTGTGCCAGTTTAGCAAGTTTTCTAAATGTGATTTAAATAAAGATCAGCAATAAGCTGACAAGCAGAGAATATTGAACACACTAACGATATTGTGATGGTATAAAAAGTCAATTTCACTCAGTAAGCCCATCAAAGAAGGTTACTGAAAGTTTTCTCCTCTAATAAAATAAGATGTTACTTTTTTTTTCACTGAGATCAACCTTCTTGCTTTAAAAATAGCCTATTGAAAAGATGTAGCTTTTGATCCTAAATGATTTTATATGTAAAATGTGAAATTGATTTTTCTCTGAAAATACTGTAACAGTCTTCTCTAGACTCTGACGGTCAACTTCATCACTAGGGTCAAATGTCAGTGTGTTAGAGAGCTGCAGGAGCAGACTGCTTCACAAGGGGTACAGACCAAGCACAGGCCATTTAAAAAGCCTGAGGCTGTTTGTAAGACTGTAATGAAACTACTGAATTAGCATGAACAAAGTGAGTGTATTGCTGATTAAACTCAATTAATAGAGCAGAGGATGGATAACACAATAAAGATGAGGTTAAGGCAGCTCCAGAAAGTGATCAAAAGAACTGATTACCTTTGGGTCTGTTTAGGGAACCACAATCCAGGAGAGGAGCTATAGGATGAGGACAAAATAAATGGTTATCTTTGGATTAATTCCAGATGTAATGAGGCAGGGATAAGGAACAACCTGTCAGGATAATTTGTGGAAGTAAAGTTCAGAAGGCCATGCATAGGTCCAGGGACTTTTAGGAAATTAAAAGACAAATCAAAGACTACTTGGGTGGGCCAGCAGAATAAGGATTGGTATTGATGACCCTAGCAGCAGAAAAGGCAAACACCTCCTCCAGGACACCTTGGTATTCCAGCCAGGATGTATGTGGGACCCTTGCCATCAGCGTGGACTCCAGGGAATCACAGAGGAATCTTGTGGGCCTTAAAAGTTACAAAAACTCAGGGGACTGGAAATGCGTAATCATAGTACTATGCTACTACTAGCTACTATGACTGTGTATTGTTACATTTATTATTTTTTTTTGCTGTAATTATCATAATTGTCTTATGTGTATCTCACAGTTAAATGCTGCTTTGATGTAACCATATTTACCTCACTGTTTGAGTTATATGTTGCAGTCTACACAAGCTATTATCTATAGAAGTTATTACAAATCCTTATAACATACCTCACATAGCCAGTATCCTCCTCTGGTAACACTAATGTGTGCTGTCTGCCTGCTAGCAGTTTTGCCTTGGAACAGGCTGTTCCTTGATCTTTCTTGAGTTGCTGTCTTCCTCTGCTTCTTCTCTTAGAGTTTCTGTGTTTTCTTGGCTTCTTGCCTGTTTTGGCTCCTAGGTGACTTCAGTTCTTTGTTTTTTAATGGGATTTTAAAAAGTTACAAATCTGTAATCTCACTATAATGTTTTCTCTTCCCCCCGTCTCCTCTTCCCCTCCCCTCCCTTCCCTCTTTTCCTCCCTTCCTCTTTCCTTTCCCCCTTTCTTCCTCCCTCCTTCCCTCTCCTTTTCTGTCTTCCTTTTTCTTCTTTCTTTTGCTTACAAACAACAGTTAAAGCTATGGCTCATAATTCGCTTATTTTAGTAGAAGGGGTTGCTCAGCCATAGTACAACACTAGCAAGGAAATATTACAAGACTCATAGACCTGCAGCGTTGAGCTCTGTACCTTAGTGGGTACTCAGTCGCTGTGTGACTCCTGAAATATTGTGTCTGCTTTTCGAACAGTTTAGGCACGTTATATATCAAATATGTAATGTCAACCTATTGTACATGAATAGAACTACTGCAAAATACCACTTCTATATGTATAATCTCATGAATAAAATTTGTATTTTTTAGCTCCTCTCTTTCTCTTTCAAAATAAATGAAATTTGGGATATGTCTCCTATGTAATATACTGTCAAAAAAGTAAAACTTGCCAGCACAGTACATGGGAGGCAATCTTATTCCTTCTCAGCTTTCATTGCCATTTTTTACATCAAGAGAAATGTTACTGCAATGGCTTTTTTCTGACCTTCTACTGAAATAAGGAAATAAGTCAGTGATAAAGTAAGATGTTTCAATTCCTTTCCCTTTGCCATTGTCTTGGTTTACTGACTAACTTTAAAATATCCTCAACATTATTTTAATGATCTAGTTGATTTGCAATGATGATATGGCCCAGCCCATTTATAGGTTCTACTTCTGCAATTAGTAAGTTTATGTTTTGTTAAATGCTTCAAGTATGACCTATTTTTATCAAGTACTGAGTATTTTTATTACTATTTGAAAGGAGACTGCTAATTTATTATATCACTCTGTGGCCATGAGTGAATAGATATGTCTTTCCCGGTATGTTCCCGCATTGACTTAAAACTTCACGCTACAAAAGTTCCATAATGCTCATCAAATTATGGTCATTATTATCAAATTATTATGACTAGAGTACCTTCACATGCATGGCATAAGTAAAGAACTCAGTAACTGGCTCACCATGGCTAAAAATCTGAGTATAACTGTAATGGCTGTCTGAGGTACTAGATGATGCTTAGTCAAAGTTTTCATTTAATTTAGAAACTGAGTGCCAAAATAATAAAAAAAATTAGCAGTTTTAATGATCAGAATGAAAAATTCCTCCTTCACATTCAGTTGCATGTTCAGTGTTTTACACTTACTAGGTCTTAGATCCCTGGTTCTGGGATCTCACAATTCTGAAATGCCTAAAGTGTGATTCTGTACTAATTCAGGAAGCTTCAATGTGTAGGTGGAAAGAAGCTGATAAAACCCAGGCCTTTTTTTCATATTCACCCACATGAGGTAAGGAAAGATGAAAAATTTGCCTCCTCCTGTGAAAGTCTTCAGATTAAAAATAAAACAACCCTCTACCCCCATTCTAGAATAAAACAGGACACAGTGAATGAATAAAGATTCTACAATCAGTAGAGTGACTTAAGCACTTAAGCAGTAGGCTGTCAAGTCATGTTTCATTTTGTTTGTTTTTGTCTAGATAAATTCCTGACATAAAGCTTAAATTACTAGACAACGATGTTAGGAACACCATCTTCTCTAACTTTGCTTTGACAAGTGCTCTCAGCGTGAGGTGTTCTTTTAAGATGTCTAGCATATTAAACCTTTCAAAAGATGTAGCAATGGGGACACTCAGAATAAAATTTAACTTCCTTAACACCTTATGCATAGCTTTTAGACATCTCACTTAAGCTAGTAAATGCAAATAAATAAGCATTTATAAGTCGTGTGAGGATTTTTTTTTCTTTTTTTTTTTTTTTTTTCTTTTTCTTTTGAATAAACAGCTAGCTTGGATGTTGGCATCTACCTTGTAGACCTCTAAAACTGGGCAAGATGAGTGACATACTGTTTCTAGTTCTTAACAGCTGTAGCTGAATTGTTTTAGATGATGAAGACCTCTGCTTCTGGACATGTGTACCTGTGGGACTACAAGTTTTTGTTTACATAGGCTTTGCAAGTACATTGGTTCTTAGACTACTTTTGTGAACACAGACACTAAGTTCTGCTTTGGTAATCTGTGAATTTCTGTATTTCTGTGCTAGTTTATTTGATTAATCCTCTGGAAATAAGTATTTAAACAAGTTCTTTTCCACTAAAAAAAAAAAAAAAAAGCTATAATAAAAATATGATCACATCCTTGTGCCCTAGCTACAATAACCTTGTGAGCAGAGAACTTAAAAATGATTGAGGAAACACTGGGAATACAGCACTGTAAAAATACATTGTTTTCTGAAATGTCTGAGGATCCCATTCCATTTTGAATAATATATATATATATATATATATATATATATATATATTCATTGGGATGTTTCTCCGCTCCATCTGGGATCTCAATCTGGATCTATGTATATTTAATTACTGCGTGCAAAATGAAAATTCTTGAGAGAAAACGCTGTCCCAGATTAGTCAAAAGTCATGGGACTACTACACGTTACTGAAATGTAAAAATTGCGTACTGTAGTCACCTCAGTAGAAGGTTTTTTTTTTATATTTCTCTAACATCTCATGAAATTGGCCCAGTCATTTATAAAATAGAAGTACTACTTTGATGCCCTAGTTCTGTGTTCTCATATACCTTTTTAAAGATGATTTAATAAGATCATCTAATAACTTCTCTCAGATATGGTAGACAGAGGAATGCTTATTTTGTGAATCTTACCTGTTTATTCTTGTGACTGAGGTGATGAACTTTTTGATGTTTGCACTACTTGTCTGCTTCTGGAGATGCACAGACTACCTGTGTTGACACTTCAGGAATTCACTAATTTTTATAAGAACAAAATAAATAATTGAATCTTAGCTGCTATTGACTTTTTCCTCCTCCAAAGTTAGATAGTAGATGAAAAGGTGGTGTTTTTTCTTTTAAATTTCAATGTATCTCAAGGATAGTACTTTCTCAGGGTTTTTTTGTGCATTCTGTAATTATGGTGAATTATAATCAATAACAGAAGGAATTACTTTGTGACAAGCAAGTTATTTCTCACCTACAAAGGTTTACATCGAGGTCTGAATTTCATTTAGGGGAGAAATAGTTAACATTTTATGATATTGCTATAATGAACAAATTTTTTTGGTGTTAATTCCAGCCCAGATTATTGAAATAGCTTGATATTGTATTTGCCACTAGCAGACTCACAGGCTGGTATCCCATTAATAGATTATTCTGACAACAATGACATTGAACCACAATGTGACATGGATTTCTGAAAGCATATTCTGTCATCTAAGTAATTGGGTTCAGCTTTATGTGTGGTTCTCCAAATCCACAGCAGAATAATAATTAGAAATTAAGTCAATATATAGAAGATACAGGCTAGATCAACTGTCTACAAAGTGTGAGTGACAAAACAGCCTAGTAGAATCTATTTTTTTCATTCATAGCTCTGCCATCTTGTATCAACTATCCAGTTCTTTGGATAATGGAATGAATGGAAGGAGACATTATCACAAACATAGTATGGCAGAACTCTTATTTTGGGAACTACTGCTACTTCAGCAATGAAGGCTAGGAAAGATACTTGATTTCCACATATAAACAGATGGATAAACACAGGCTATGAATAAATTACAGTAGAATCTTTAACTCTTCGTGTGGTGAGGGTACAATCATAGCTACAAGGTGAAGAATCCTAGAAACTTCTCAGGCTATGATCCATAAATTTATGAGAATCAATTTCTGGCTTTATGTAGTAGGAAAATAGGTTAAGTAAAAGGGAAAATACATTGCAATTTATCCTCCTAAGACAATGTTTCACTTTGGGGGTAATGAACTCATGTTTAAGTAGTCTTTTTCCTAATTTAATGTAGTTTCTAGTTTGATAAATCATACTCTGTCATATAAGAACTACCAGAATCTGGCCTCAGAAAAAATATTTTTTCTAGAATATGGATATATGTATTTTTATTTCATTAAGTATTTGATGCTTACCTGTTATTGAACTGTAATATTTAAGTCAGTACGTTATAAGTATTTCAATTGTAGAATTAGAGCCTGCATAGGAGACTGAAATTACATGCTAGAGAACTTCATGAAACTGGCAAATTATGTACTAGACCGATAGCAATATCCTTCAATCGGTCAAAGTAGAGCATACTTGCTTCTTATCTTTCTTTGTTTATTCCTTGAATTCTGATCAATGCAGAATTTATGTTCACTCCTAACTGAACTAGCAAGATCAATCTAAAACCACACCAGAAAATTAAGTGCAAATTTACATCTTAACTTGTGAAATATGAAACAGAGGTTTCCTTTCATATTATAGCTAGAGTGCAAAAGACAAGGCTACTAGTCACAGGATAAGCAGTATCATTCTGCACCCATGGCACCTACACAGCCAGAGAAGTTCCAAAGTAATAACAGATTCCTGGTTCTCCAGCTAAGATCTATGCAGCAAAATTAATAAGAAAATGCCTTCATTTTATCATGATGGCATTTGGGAGTTTTAAAACGCTCTAGTCCATTAGTCAGTTTTGTTAATGACTGTGCTCATGCTTTTAATCATGTGAAACACATTGACTGAGCTTCATTTAGTTCAAAGTGCCTTTCAGAAGCCTGAACAGAATCTGAGTGGTATGAAACTTTAGCTTTTCTTACTGTGACATACATTTACCCAATTTAATTTGTGATTTATATGAAGATGCAATACATCCATAGATTGTAGAGAAAAACCCCTGCCCATTTTAAACATTGAAATTTGGATGCTTAAAGTTGCCAGATTGTCTTTTTTATTCATGATTCATATATCTATTCTACCTTCCTAGAGATAATTATGGAAAAATATTTATACTTGCACTTTTTTGCATTATTCTTGCACAGATATTGTATTTGCAAAATTATTTCATCTCTGTGAGTAACTCTTGTTGCCTGCAAACCAAGAATTTCCAATATCAGATCTCAATAATGGTTTGGAGGACTGTTGGGTAGTTTTTTAGTGGTTATTTTTGGTAGGTCTTTTATTTTATTATTATTATTTCACAATGACTGTTTTATAATCAAACAAATGAACAGGTTTTGAACCTTTGCCAGCATGAATTTGAATACCTAAGTTACAAGGATATCAACTCCTAGTACAAAACACAGAAGTGTTTCTACTGAACATACAATATTCATAACATATCATGTCTCACTTTGTTCATTACGCCAACACACTGTGAAATTTTATGACAAGTTTAAACCCTGTATATGAAAACAAAATAAAACATAATACCAAGTATAAACAGAATTATGGCATCTTTTTAAAAAAAATATCCTGAAAAGCATTGTTTCTGCCTATTAGTAGAAATCTTTAAGCTGTGTACTTCCAAGAACTCCTTCATTTTCTGAGATTTTTTTTCATTTGTACATGTTGATGATCTTTTAAGAGCTTGGCCAAAATTCAATGCTGTCTGGATTTAAGAATTACTACATTCCTCAGCTTTGTTTTTGGAGATGTTACATTCATAATGCATTCAAAACTGGTCTGACAAATACTAATGGTACTGGACTCCCTCATTAAGAAGTAACAAGTAATATTTCTCTTTTCTTTCAAAAAAGGAAAAAAAAAATGCTGTCAGCCTTTCTACAAAATGCTCATAAAACTTACCCCAACACCAGAAGACCTGAAATGACTTCTTATTTTACTCTGAGAGTGTTCAAAACCAACATCTCTCAGAAGTGCCCTACCTGTTAAATAAAGTAAGGTTTTTTAAGGCATATGAAAGCTTCCATCATTCTAATGTTTCTGTCATGGGTCAAGAAACAGACAGAAAAAAATACAAGATATTTTGCAGAGAGAAACAAAGTCCCAAACAGTTGCACTTTTTCTCACATGTATACTATATTTTTAAAGTCATTCTAAACACAGATTTTCAGCATACTAGTATCATAAATAAATTAAGTTGGTGAGTATTGGTTGAAAAGATTCTAAGAATAGTTTTAGTTTTATAGCTGTAGGAGTTCTGATACCTTTTGTATATTAAATTCACAGGATATGAATTAAATACAGTAAAATTTAAGTGAGTTTTTTATGTGTTCTGTAGTTGTGGCATGTGCAGAATTTCAGTAGTCTCTGAAACACAAAAGTACAAAGTCCATCTGCTCCTCTTAATTATACTTGTCTGAATTTTTGAAAATCAACCCATGTTGATAACACAGAGAATAATTTTTTTACTAAACATAAAGTAGATTTGGGTAAAACTACACAAAACTATTTTCTCATCAGGCAGAAGGCAACCATAATTATTTAATGTATATTCAGTAAGAATATTTGGCTTCATGTGGTGTCATTCCTTAAGGGGAAAAATGGTTGTTTAACAATGCTATGACAATAACAAACAATAATGAATTAGCCTTTTTGCCAAAATGTCACAAACTTTTATTTGCATAGGCTCTTGAGTAGCTACTAGATGAATTTTAAGCATTTTAAACCTGCAAATGGGAAAATGTCAATGTATTTCACCCTGGTGAGGATTTTCTTCTTTTAAGGGGCTTCTTCAGTCATTAACTACTTGGAAATGACCTACTTTGTGTTCATTGACTAATTAGTCCAGTTCCAATTCAGTCCACATTTAGGTAAATTACTTCAGAGGGAGCTGGGTCAAGCTGTTGTATTTTTTTCAGTGTTTGGTGTGATTGTTCCGGTACATTCACAGAAATACATAAAAATTGAAAGTCTCCCCTGCTATGAAATTCACCAATATAATTGTAATATTTTTTTATATAAAATTATTATCAGCTTCTCATTCAAACCAACTTGTCTCTGACTTCTGTGGCCATTTTACAGTGGTCACTTCAGCACAGGTTACTTTCTTAAATCATGATTCCATCACCTTGTCTCAACTGTTGTGTATCAGAGCATTATGCAGCTTTTAAAGAACATGCCAAATAACACAACCGCACACCAATGCACACATCTTTGGTGTTTGTTCATATCTTCTACAGATACACATATTTTTAACATCTTACTAAATCTAAATTCTACTGCTCCTTCTGGTAGGTACCAGAAGTTGGATTTCCTTTGTCTAACCTAAGACATGAGAAATGTAGATATTTACATTTTAGCTAAAACATAAATTATGTTAGGATTCAGTTACATGATCGTGGATGTATGAATCCTTCTTAGAAATCATAGGATAGCACAAACAGTCTCCAACTGCTGTTTTAAAAGTCGATCGTTCTCCCACTGATTCCAATTCATGTCTTCTAGCCACATGTAGATGTTTCAGAAATTTTAAGTCATATAAGGCACTGAAAACCTATATTCCTGCAACTGAATACTACACACATAGTCTTTTAGTCAGTGAGAAAAACAGTGAGATTCATGTAGGCTATTTTCCTTCTAGGTCTACCCTAGAATAAGAAAATTCATGACAGAAATGTCTGTTTCTCTGGAATACCCAGAGCTGTTGTCTATATACACTAAACACAGCTAATCTGCTTTAGAGGCAGTTTTTAAACAGTGTAAATGTGAGAATGACACTTGTCTTCAGGTCAGAATTCAGGGACCTTATGATTCTCACTCACTGGGTTACTTTTGTTTAGATATCTCTTCCCATTCTACAAGAAAGACATAGACAGCTTAGAATCACACAATGATCACTTGTTGGATAACACAGAAGATACCTAGGAACAGGATGTTACAAGGCTAAGGAGCAGCTAACCGCCTTGAGTGTCTGTTGGGCAGGTAGTCATGAACCATGAGAAGAAGGATTACCTTCTCTTTATCCTTGAGTATGCTGGTCTTCAGTGTTGTTGAAATGGCATTTGCTGATTCTCTACCTTATTCTAAGGGCTTTATATGTTTTCTCGTCCATATTTTCTCTCTTGAATTCTTGACCTGCAAACTATTACCACCTCATTAATTTGTTTAAAGTTTTCATATTCTGCATGGCCTGAACTATCTCACAGATCACCAACAATTTCCTAAGCAAAACTGAGCCAAAGTTACATGGTATTGCTGCACTGAAATACTCCAGCCTGTGAAACTATTTAGTTTAGTTCCAAATAGTTTAGGATACCTCCTACTATGCATACAGATGTCCACAGCATAACTGAACTTCCAAGATGCAGACATTCAACTTCCCTGTGTAAAACTTCAAAAGAGTGCCACAATACTACAGTTCAATTACTTAAGTGCATATGTACATGAATAATTCCTTTCTATTACCTGTCTGATAGTTCAGTAATCCAAAGTAAAAGATAAGATTATCCTTCTGTTATATACCAAACCTATCTATTTCCTAAATACTTCATATATAAATCTTGTTCACATTTTATTTGTGTCATAAACCTCTGAAGTTTTGTTTGAAAGTATGTATTGTGGCAAAAGTAGCTAATTAAATCCACATGTATCAGTACTTTTTCTAGAGATCTTTTATCTGTTTGGTCCACACTGTAAATTTCTGAAGTGATAAAAATGTTAGGAACCACAAAGAAGCAATGTAGTTCACACATTGAACTTATGAAACTCAAAGGTGCTATAGGTAGTTTTCAGAAAAAGTCTGTGTGGCATTACACATATTGTTTTATTACTTTATTATTGTCTTTATGACTGTTAAGTGAAATTTAGAGGAAATATTAGTTATTCTAAGAAGATGGAAATCACAGTGTCATTCCACAGCTTAATTTTGTCTAATTTCAAATTCCTAATATATTATAATATTTTAGCTTTTCAGCTCTGATCAACATAAATCTCATTCTGGAAAATATTTTCAGTGCCTGATACAGTGCATCTTCAAGGAACCAGCAGTAATACGTCAGTACTTCTATGAATATTCGAATGGCCCTCTACAGAACATACAGAAGCTACAAAAGAAAGTAACAGAGAGAAAATTACTTGCAGGAATATTGCACCACATCTAGTCCTTTGGTGTTTTTCTGCAAAGCTGCTGGTTAATTTTCCAAGCAGATGCTTTTATTGCAAGGAAAGCCAGCAAGCTCTGGCCTTTACTGATTACAAGCCCTCCAAAATGAATTCATAGAGTGTTTATAGGAAATTATAGTCATGAACTTTGGTTAATTTTCCAGGGAATGATTCTCCTTGAACACTGTTGAAAAGCATTTTTCATCCTAAGTATAGAATAAGCAAAGGATGACAAGCTCAATCCATCTCTCATTTGTCTAAACAGAGACAAAGTCTAAAGCACTTCCCTAAGGAATCCGATTTTAGTTCACGGTGATAAAATATGAATGATTTGGGTCCAGATGGTCTCTCTTGCTCTTACTGGACTTGATTAATTAATTAATTGTTGTTTAGCCAGAAGTTAATCCACAAAATACACCAAATATGAGATTTAAGAAGTTCTTTCAGGTACTCCCTTCCCCACCATTACTGAGTTAATTTACGTTTCTATGTTTAGACTTGTAATGTAGGTACAGATGTTTCAGTCTTCAAAGATATCTACAAATATGTTATGATGTGTGGCTTGCACTGTCATCATAAGCAGATTGTTGTGGCTCAAAAGCTGTAATAGAACCCATATCACAGAAGCTGCTGGACTGTGACAACAGTGATAAATACAAATGAGTTTTCTGTTTTGAGAAAAATCAAGCAATAGTCTAGATGATTAAAGTCATATGGGGAGAGATGACACAAGGAGTTTTCTAGTTTGGAGCCAAAAGTTACAGATGTGTGTAACTGCAACTTTAAGTTCAGTGGCTAAATCTACCTAAGAGTGTCTATAAATAGTTCTCTGTGCTACTTTTTTATAGGGAACTATTCAGTAGGCTGGTTCCTGTGAACCACTGTCTAAGTGTGCAAATGTTCACACTTCTAAATTTACAGAACTGAGGTAGCATGTGCAGCAATCAGAACTATTCTAGGCAGTTTTGCTAAAGTGATCCAAATAATTTCATTGGATCTGTCTCTTAAGTCATCTGCTTTATGGAAAAGATCAGGTTGTTCTCATTTGTCCTCCTTTGCTGTCTTCTCTTAATACAGCAAACCAAATTCAGTGTAAAGCAACAGAGATGACTATCTTTATGCAAACTTCATGTCTCTGTAATTCTCATGGCTGCTGTAGACAGTGCATCTTTTGAAAAAAGTTAATCTTTCTAAAGGATATCAACTGGGTTGCAGGGAAAAACAACAGCAACAAGAAAACAGCGGTCTGTTCCCCAATCCTGTGTGGTTGATGTGATATACCAGAAATGTGTATTTAGGAAGGAATGATGCTAGCTTTAAGTAATCAGAAATTATTTAATACAAAATTACAAAACGTAACTTTAAAATAGAAAAAAATATTTTAAATGTTATGAGGAAAAGAGAAGGGGAGAACATTCACCATCATTACTTAAAGCCTTGAAATTCTGTAGATTTTCTTGATTGCATTTTTTCACTCCATCTTTTGTCTCTTTGAGCATTCTGTCTTCTTCAGAGTCTATCCGAAGTACTTGTCTGTCTCTTGACGCACATGTTCTATTCACATCTGTATGTTATCCTGTTGAAATTACTGGCTTTTTTCTAACTATACATATCAGCATTGAATGAAATTGAAAATTGGCAAAAGAAAAATGCTAGAAAGGAGAGGAGGGGACAGTAGGGGAAGAAATGTTTTCTGAGAGGAGTGAACACACAAGCAATCTTTCACAAAGATTTAAGAAACATTGTCTTTAGTTTCTACAGTAGTAATTTAAGGTTTTTGTTTCTAGAGGAACATGTTGTTAGCCACGATTACTTCTTGACACCACTATAGTGTTTCATTAAGGAACAGATGGTTCTACCGGTTTATAATGTCTGTCCTTCATCAGCTATAACAGCAGGCACTCACGGATTTTCCTCTAAGTTAGAAAAACTCTGAACACCTCAAAGACTTCAGATAACACATATTTGATTTCTCCTGTTTTACAGGTATTTAACTGAGAGAAAGATTATGATGGCAGATTTAACCCTAAAGGAAGGACACTCTTCAGTGTATGAGTGGTCTTTTGTTTCTTTCTTTTTTTTTTTTTTTTTTTTTAAGTCTGTTGTGGTTTTATATATCCATTCGGAAATAAAGGCTTCCTTTAAGTTTCTATAAGGAAGACAAACAATGGCTTTCAAACTTGCTTTCAAATACTGTGTGTAACATTAAGTATGAAACAATAGCAAAGACAATATGAATATTTATCCTATACAGGTGTAATGCTTAGTTGATGAAGATTCTCCTTGTTCAGTCTAGTGTTATACACTCCAACCAACCTCCAGCCAGCATTTTTCAAAAAAGTTGTTATCTTTATTATGTAATTGCCCATTGTACTACATCTGCTGTGAGAAGCCTCACTTTTCTTGGCTGTGTTCCCAGGAGTCTCGTGTATAACTATTTCATTTAATTTATTGCAAAAGATGACAGAGAATTTCCATTTTCAAAACTCAACAGTATGTTAGTTCGTAGATGTCCATTAATAATTAAATACTTATGATCAGCTGAAAGGTAGGTCAGATAGATACTCATGAAACAATGTGGAAGATATTTTGTTGCTTATTTCTGATAAGAGGACTCTATCTAGGGAGTTTTGTGGTTTGGTGGGGTTTTTTTCATACATCAAAGAGTAAAGGGAAACAGCTAGCCATTTGAAACTATACTCATCTTTAACACCCAGAGAAAAAATTCAAAATATAGTTTATGTCATTAGCAATCAAAAAGCTGTAAGCCAGATGGTGTTAAGATATAACTAATGAGAGAAATAAGTTGTTGGTAACCATTTTAGTTATGAAGAATTCAATTGTCAAGTGTCAGTTATATTTTACTTATAGATAGGAACTAGATGGCTCAGCAAGCTATGAGCTAGCTAAAAGTATGTTTTTCAGCTCTAAGCATTGAAACCCACTCACATTTTGTGACACATATCTACCTACAAGAATTAAGTTAATATTCATAGAAGAATGTGACTTTGTCTTTTATCCATCTAGTTGATCAAATAGATTTTACTACATATATTATACGTATACTATATATACTCATATATAGTATATCTGCAGTAATCATACATACATAGTATATATAGACATATATAGTGTGTATACATATACACACACACACTACACACACACACACACACACACACACACACACATATATATATAAATAAATACACACACACATATAGTCTTACCTCTGTTCCCAGTAAGATCATGAAGCAGATCCTCCTGGAAACTATGCTAAGGTACCTGGGAAATAAGAGGGTCATTAGTGACAGCCAACAAGTCTTCACTAAGGGCAAATTGTGCCTGACAAATTTGGCGGCCTTCTACAACAGGGTTGGTAGATGAGGGAAGAGAAACTGATGTCATATACCTGAACTTGTGCGAGGCATTTGACATTGTCCTGTACAACATCCTTGTCTCTAAACTGGGGAGACATGGATTTGATCTGTGGACCACTTTGTGGATAAGAAATTCACTAGATGGTCTCACCCAAAGAGTTGCAGTCAACAGCTCAATGTCCGAGTGGAGACTGGTGATGATTGGTGTTCCTCAGGGGTCAGTACTGGGTTCAGTGTTTAATTTCTTTGTAGATGGCATAGACAGCGAGATTGAGTGCACCCTCAGCAAATGTGCCAATGACATCAAGCTGAGCGGTGTGGTCAACACACTGGAGGGAACGGATGCCATCCAGGGGAACATTAACAGGCTTGAGAAGTGGGCCCATGGTAACCTCATGAAGTTCAACAAGGCCAAGTGCAAGGTCCTGCACATTGGTGAGGGCAATCCCAAGCACAAATTCAGGCTGGGCACAGAATGGATTGAGAGCAGCCCTAAGGAGATTGACCTGTGGGTTGTTGGTAGACTAGAAGCTCAACACAGCCCAGCAATGTGCACTTGCAGCCCAGAAAGTCAACCGAATCCTGGGCTGCATCAAAAGAAGCATGGTCAGCAGGTCGAGGGAGGTGATTCTGCCACTCTGTTGTCATGAGACCCCACCTGGAGTACTGCGTTCATCTCTGGGGCCTCCAACGTAAAAAGGACATGGACCTGTTGGAGAGAGTCCAGAGGAGGGCCACGAAGATGAGGCCGAAGCACCTCTCCCATGAAGACAGGCTGAGGGAGTTGAGTTTGTCCATCCTGGCGAAGGGAAGGCTCTGGGGAAGCCTTATAGCAGCCTTCCAGTACCTCAAGAAGGCTTACAAGAAAGCTGGAGAAGGACTTTTTACAAGGGCATGTAGTGATAGGACAAGGGGTAATGTTTTAAGCTGAAAGAGAGAGGGTAGATTTAGATGAGGTATTAGGAAGAAATTCTTTACTGTGAGGGTGGCAAGTCTCTGGAACAGGTTGCCCAGGGCAGCTGTGGATACCCCATCATTGGTAGTATTCAAGGCCAGGCTGGATGGGGCTTTGAGCAACTTTGTCTAGTGGAAGGTGTCCCTGCCCATGGCAGAAGGGTTGGAACTAGATGATCTTTAAGGTCCCTTCAGACAAAAAACATTGCATGATTCTTTGAGTCTATGATTTATGATGTTTCCATGGCAAGGAGGCAAAAACATAATTTCATGACTTTTTTGAGAATACAAATTTTGACTTCTATAGGCAGCTCTGTGCATGGAATTCCACTCTGAAGACTACACAACAACTACACAATGTGGATAATGGGGCATTTATTTAAATTTTGTATAAGCCTTCTCTAGCTAACAAATATTGAATGGGTAATTTGGTAGGAATTCAGTTGCCAGCATGCAACTGAATGCATGATACCTATGTAGTGGCATTTGGAATATCTCAACAAATCTGGGATAGCCACCCTGGCACATGTAACACAGGATGTAAGTGAGACACACGTACTTCTAGAGAAGCAACTGGAAGCCAAAGGGGATACTGTAGGGCAACTCAGCTTGTGCTAGACACCTACATTCAGGTGGCTGAATTGCCCCTTCATTTTTATTTTTTAAATATTTGCAACATATTCCACAGCTACTGAGTTTAGGACAAGTTCTCATCTTGAATTATGTTTATTGCTTTAGAAAGAGTTACAGTAATTGTTCAGGAACAGCTTCACAGTTAGTTTTGATCATCATAGTTTATTACCTCATCATCTATGTAAAACAAAGAAGTGGAGAAAAAGTGACAGACTGCTCAGTGGAATTTGAATGGAATATTTAATATGTCTATTTTTGGTAATAAATTTCTTATAATTCCATGTGCAGAGTAATGGTGTGAGTTACTTTGTAGTTCAAAACTATTTATGGCAACACAGAAGAGAGCAAAAGGGTTCTAACGTAAAAGTATTTTTGCTTAGGTGCATATTTCTTCCTCTGTTCTTTTGTGTGAGCAGGCTATTTGTTTCTGTATGTAAAATGTTCTCAGTGACTTGACAACTTTTCTAGAGAACTATATATCGTTCACATTCAGGACACAATATTCTTTGAGTCAGACAGAAGAACGGAACAGAAACCAGAAGTCAAAAAGGGGTAACTGACAGAAGTTCAGGAAGAAATAGGCAGGAGGCAGGCAGGTAACAAACAGCTTTTGGAAAAATGACATGAAAAAACCTTTAATGCAAGGGGAGGTTCGAAACAGAAATCAGATGGTGCCAGTTTGGCAAGTAATCTAGGACATACCTTTTGGAAGGAAAGAGCAACTGGGATCTCTGATTAGGAATGATAAATTGGATAATAGAGATAAAACCACTTCAGTGGAAAGTGTAGAGGGATAAACTGAGAATGAAAAGAGTGGTCAGAAACAAAAGGCATGGAAGGGGGTCAGAATGACAAGGACTGAAGCAGGAGCAAGCTTGTGAGATGGTTTGCAACAGTCATCAGTTCTTTTGTTCAGAAAGCAGAGGTTTTTGAGGTGGATCCAAAGACTTGGCCTGTGAGTATTAGTATGACTCAAATTCCCATGCAAAATTATTTCTCTTGGTCTAGCATAATGTGTACATTTCTTTACAAGTAGCAACTTTTCATAGATTGTACAGAGAGTGACTAACTAATATAAATTCAATATGTATATGAATTTGTATATGATTTATTCTCCAGATGCCTTATTAAAGTAATAAAAATGTCTAACTGCAAAGACTCCCACTTCTGGTGAGAGCACTCTTTTACAAGGTGTTCCAATGTTAAGTTATTCAAATTTTAGAAAAGGTGGCTTTGTGACATTTTTGTTTTGGTTTATTTTTTTTTGTTTGTTTGTTTGATTGATGGTTGGGGTTTTTTTAGGTATTTTTTCTTATGTTTGATTAGTTTGCTCCCCCTCCCCAGTAATATTTACCCTACAAATAGTGGCAAGGGAGGCAGATGAAAACTTCATTTCCAGAGTATAAGGGTCCATGTTAGAAAAATGCGTATTTCTGTGTGAACAGGTAATAATATCATATATCGAAACCAACATCACATTGGCTACATTTCTTATTTGCTATTCCACTGCAGATTTCCATATTCTCAGGTGTTTGTGTTCTTTGATGATTTTGCTGTTTGACAATTAAACAAATAATGATCTGCTATGATTAACACATCCAAAACAGAAAAGGAAACAGCAAAATACTGCCTTAAAACTTGCCTCTTGAGTGGAAATAGCTTTTACGTCTAAAGGATATTAGTTACTCAACTTTTTTACACTGCTATAGCAGATGCTCTGTAAGTACCCACCTCAGTCCAAGAAGCTCAACACTTTTTCTTCAATGTGACAGTGCAACTAACTTGTGATGCCAATACATGAAAATCAGAAAATACTCGGACAGGTGGCACTCTCTGCCTGATTTCCAAGACTTCCTAACTCTGAATGAACAAACATATGAATGGATGTAGGTATTCTTCATCTAAAAATTTCCAGTGTGTTTGCTTTCAAAGGTGTGCCCTGTATTGTCCAAGATAATTCCCTAGAACATCAGCTGAGAGAAGGACATTTAGACTTAGACTTTGCAGATATGCAGATAGCACAAAGTTGTTACTTTACACAGACCTGAGGTAACTACATTGGTCAGTCTTAAATGGAGCTTGAAATTTAGAACAATTCATGCCTGTATCACTTGGATTCTAAACTGGCTACTTCCTGATTTGCTTTTCTTCTTATTTAGCCCCTTGTCAGATCCAGTCCATGATCTCATATTGAGAACTTGTTTAGCTTTTAAATCTTGAGGACGCCCTTATTGTTGCTTTGGAAGGTTTTGATTACCAGCAGGTTTCAGCATTCTTTTCAGAGTCACTAAAATAAACTGTCTTTTCCACAGCTTAGATTTTTTTGTGTGTTTTTTTTTTTCTTTCCTTCTTTCCCAATGATAGGAATTCTTATCTTCTTTGTAACTCCATAATCATTTGGGAACTACAACTACAAGCCATAAATGGTCAGAATTTGAGTAGGAGTTTTAGGGGCATAAGTTTACACTATAAAATACTGTATTTGATTATTTTTACACTATTTTCCAAGAATTAAAAAATAATTCACTAACTTTTCCTTGGTAGACTGTTAGAGAGTCTATTAGATTATTAGACTATAGATATTAGATTATTAGTTACAGATAATTAGTTTATTGGAATTAGAGATACATCACAGATGGGAAAGTTTTAGCAAATTTCTTATCTGAATCCCATAAAAATCAGTTAAAGTGGTTTTGTGGGATGTGGGATACAGCCAATCATTACAGCTAAAGTTGTACCTATTATTTGTCCACCCGTTCAAGTTTTAAAGTAGATTTCAAGGTTTCTTAAAACTGTGTGTGTCTGAAAGAACAATGTTGCTATTTTTTCCTGTCTTTCAGATTATTCACAAAACTTCCAGTGATTTAATTTCAATATTTTTATGCTTTGTTATGCAAGATGCGTCCTTCAAAGTATGAGCAATGAGTAAGTTAGACCATTTAGTGTTTTTTCATGTGTAGCTTTATGAATTACTCTCATTAGAGATGAGTGATTACTGTATGCGTTACTACATTTCAGAAAAAGATAGGCAAATGTGATAATTAAAGATTACAGGATATGTTACAACACTGGTGAGCAAATACTTTTGGTACATTGCATTAATTGACTTAATAATGAGTGAGATCACTGGGATAAATTTGTATGTTTTCAGTATCCATGAGGATGTTTGGACAAGGCATAGATACAGATATCCAGATTAGGAAGCAAACACAATGATCAGTATTTGTAAACCTGAAAAATTATCTTTTATATTTCTTAGGTTTCTAGAACACGTTTTTACATCAAAATAAAATCACTTCTTCATTACTTTCTTGTATTTAGTGCCCTCTCGCTACAAACTGAACTGTATTTCATAAACTGTTCCTATATCAAAAGTGATACTTTTTTAAAACAGTGTTTTAATAAAAATCTATGTTGGTATGTTTTCAAAATATCCACTACAAAACCTTGTCAGGCTGCTGGCTAGCTTTAACAAGTGGCATGGGAGCAAATATACTCTTCTGTTTTAAAGGAACAAAAGGTTGCCAGTTTTTATTCAGGCTTTTCGCACTTTCCATTCCACCTGTTCCAATCCTTTATCAAGGCACTATTTATATTATTCCTGCTACTATGCTTTCTAGTGCTTCATAAGGTAGTAGGGGTATAGAAGGGAACAATTCTGGAAACAGTTATTCAAGTTTTACTGAAAAGTAAATTTCTCATAGATCTCCATAATTGAGGGTCATTTCTTCCTGCCAGCACAAGAACCACCAGATGACAGAAAGCAATGAATATATCATCTTCTAAGTTGTGGTTATTCTGTATGTCAAATCATTTTTCATCACCCTGAAGACCTGTCTGATTTCCTTGCATACTAGTTCACCCTGTTGATGCTGAAGTTGTAGGAGAGGAAAAGAAGATAAATGCATAAATAAAAGGGAAATATGATTTTGTCTCCAAACACCAATACAAGGAAATGGGATGAGATAATCAAAAGAAAATTGCATTTGCTAAAATATTGCTATGGAGATGAGTTTAGAGCCAATTATTTAACTCCTTTCCCAGAATACTTTCATTGAATTATTTGATCAGCCTGTTACAAATGTCTAAAAAATAATGCTACTTGTGGTCTTGGCGGACTATGAGGGTTTTCTCATTTGTGGGGTGCACATTCAAAGTAAAAAGGGGGGGGGGGAAATTGTGCTTGTTTGCATGTATTGCTGTTTTGATACTGTTGTTTTAAGACAGGAAAATGTAAGTTAGTTTTTGCAGTGTATTTTGAGATACAACTATAGCTTCCCTCTGTCCCCAGACTTCTACCCCAGCAGGGCAACATAAAAACTAAGACATAAAACCCCAGCTTTTCTACTGTCTGAGCAAACAGCTTTGGTGGAGACTCCTCCATCATGCTTCATACCTTCTAATAATATCCTGACGGTTAGGAAATTCTATGAAGATATAAAAACATTATCTTTGATAAATTTTAATCTTTCACTGAGCTCATATTTCCTTTCTCTATGTTCAGAGGTTATGATGTTGTGTAGTAGGAAACCTGTGCCTTCTTAGACAGTTCCTTTCATTACAAATTTTGAAAGTGACCTGTGCTTTGTTGTTTCAGTTAGGTATGTGATTTTCTTGATCAGGTTCTGGTTAGGTTTCCCAAACAAAAATACCTTGGAATACCTCAACACTGGCACTTTCTTTAGTATTTCTTTCTCAAATTGTTACTCAGTTTAGTGGCTTTTGGAGATTCTCTACTAGTTTACTGAACGATTCCCAGGACTGTATGGGGAAAATAGATGTAAAAATGTAGAAAGAAGAAAAACACCCCCTAAATACCACAGTGTTCAGTGTATTAAGAAATCTTTTAGATTTATCCTTGGATACTGTTATTCAGTGGTTCTAGCTTTGTCTGAAAAGCTTTAGGAGATGCTGCTAGTAAAGACTTAGGTAAGTAGTGAATTAGTGATGTATGCATTGGTGTTTTCCAAATCTCAATTTTAAGTGTAAAGTCTTACTATGGTTTAACCAGCTGCTCGCTTACTCCCCTCACCCCAAGGGACAGGGAGGAAAACTGGAAAGGACTGTAAAATTCCAGAGTTGAGATAAGAACTGTTTAACAAAAGAACAATAGTAATGATAACAATAAGAGTTATAATGAAAAGGAGGGAGAAGGGGAGAGGAATGAAATCCAAAGGGAAGGGAGGCAAGAAAACAAGTGATGCACAGTACAACTGCTCATCCTTCCCTGACTGATGCCCAGCCAGTCCCCGAGCAACAATTGGCAGCCCTGGCCAACACATAAACACACACCCCCCGCTCCAGTTTATATACTCAGTGTGACACCCCATGGTATGGAATACCCCTCTGCCTAGTTCAGGTCAGCTGTCCTGGCTGTGTCCCCCCTCCAGCCCTCTTGCTAGCAAGGCCTGAGAAACTGAAAAGTCCCTGACCACGCTGTTCCCCCAAATCCAGCACGGCACTAGCCACCAAGAACAAAATTAACTATATCCCAGCCAAAATCAGGACAGCACTTTAAACAGAAAGTAGAACACAAACCCAAGCCAATTTTTTTATGCTGATTTTTTTAAACATGTTATTATTTTAATATATAATCATATCTAAGTGCCAATGCTGAATACAGTGGTGAACTATTTCTTTTGGAGAAATTTGACATTACACTTCTGTATGAGGGTCAATTCCTTAATGTTATTTGTATGCGAGTACTTAGTGCTACTGTGTGATCATCATTATGGCTGGAAGTTCAACTGGTACTAGAACACCTAAATATTTTCATGACTTTTTTGTTGCCACATAATTCTAAATTATGATAACAGTAATAACAATTTTAATAGCAATACTGTATAGAAAGCCTGGTATTATGTGTCTACCTTCTTCAAACTTCAAACTAACTTCTCAATACTTCAATCTCCTGCTTATTAAAGACTTTTCTTTGGAAAATAATACAGCTTAACTTGTTTTTTGTCTTGATAAGGGAGTAGACAAGAACAGGAAATAAAAGATGAGATGACTACATGCCTTCAAATATAATAGTGTTGCAAGGCAAGAACACAGTGTTAATTATTATATGTTTCTAACTTTTGGTGGTGTTGTTTTTGTTTTATTTTGAAATAATATTTTAAAAAATATTCAAAGGAGAACTGAAAGGTGGGTTTTCTGTTTGATTGTGGTTTTTTGAGTGACAGGCGTGTTTATATATATATTTTTTCAAATATGTAATGAAAGCACTACTGAGCAATGATAAACCACAACTTCTCCTTGTCAAGTAAATGAAACATCTTGCTAATAGAGACTTTTCTTTTGGTCAGATTATTAACCCATTCAATTCTAGGAGCAAAGAGGAAACTGCTTTACTTAAAATATCAGAGTTTATATTCACATATAAGCTATTTATTAGAAACCATACCAAATATTTTCTTCTGATGCAATGTTATAGATTAATGTTTTAAAATACACATATATTCTATACCACTTTCATGCCACTTGGCTTTTATTGTTGTTGTATAATGACAAAAGTATGAAAGGGGAAAAGCTATTTTTACTTTTAAATCTCCTGAGCTAATTTTCATTGGTTGTTCCTCTAGTGTTTAAATTACATGTAACTGAGTAGTTTGAAGTGAATACTTCATTTGATACATTTTACCTGATTTCCACATGAAATCTGTACAATTATCATAGAAAAATTTTGAGTCTCATGCATAATGTTATTGAATAATTCCTGCTCTGAGGATAAACCTCAACACTTATGCTGTGTAGCTACGATCATATTATATGCATAAATAAAGCTTTTTTTTTTTAAAAAAAATAATCACAGATCATTCATAATAAGAATTCAGATTAAAATGGAAAAATGAGGTAATGATTAGCTTAATTTTCTTCATTCAGTAAGGTTAGCTACACTGATATCAGCTGGGATTCTGGTTTGGTGACTCTTCTTAAAGGATTGTTCTAAAAAGAAAACTGAGATTTTCAGAACAGATTTCTGCATATGAATTAACAGCAATGATCAGTATTCACTATTTATTTAAGTACAATTTCCTCTTTCTTGCCCTCCCCCCACCCCCACCCCTCCTTAATTTTGTGAAACTTACACTTTCCAGAATAAATACAAATATGGACCATGTTAACCACAGGTCTGACTTTGCAAGGCCATGGTGAAAAACATTTCTCAGAGCTCATGCAGTCGTTGTCCTCACTTCATAGCAGAATGGCTCCAGTGATCTCAGTGTGATACTGTGCTCTGAGCGGCACTTCTCCCTCTGCTGTTCATGGTTCTCACTTCAAGTACACCTTTTCAGTTCTTAGTCTTCCTTTTCCCCTTGGAGCATTGACACTTATAACAAATAAACAAGCCATCTTTATAAGGAAAAGATTAATTTTTACAGAACAGAAAGCATCTATTTACAGGAAAATTATATATTAAAATAAAATGCAGTGCACAGGTATCAGTCTAGTTTCTGAAAGGTTTCCATTGGAGGTTCTCAACATGTCCATAGCTGATATGTAAGGTTGTAATATAGTACAGTTTCTTTAACTCTCTCAATCTTTCCCACACAGTAGAAGCACCTTTAAATTCTCATTTTTCTTTTGAAATTCAGGTTCTCAGTCCTTTTTGAATGAAGTATGTTGATCTGGCATTTCCTCCACTGCCTTGTATACTGGGTCTGGCTGGGATGGAATGAACTTTCTTCTAACAGCCCACATGGTGTTGGTAGTATGCCAGTGTTTCAGGTATCACTCAGCAGTGCATTCAGGGCATCGAGGTTTTCACTCTTCCTTCCCCTCTCATCAGTGAGTGGGCTGGGGAAGAAGCTTAGAAGGACATAACTGAAACAACTGACCCCAACTGACCAAAGTGATGTTCCATACCGTATGACATCAAGCTCAGCAATAAAAGCTCCAGGAAATGAGGAGGAAGGCAGGATGTTCATAGTTACGATGTTGTTTCCAAAACACCCATTACAAGTGTTGAATATCTGCTTTCCAGGCAGTGGCTAAACCTCTTCCTGATGATGGGACATAGCAAATGAATCCTTTGTTTTTCTTTGTTTGCACATGCAGCTTTAGATATCACTATTTAACTGTCATAATCTCAATCTACAAGTTTTCTGCCTTCCTTCTATTTTCTCTCAGTCCAGAAGAGAAGGGAGTGAGCAAGAGGCTGGGTAGGTGTTTAGTTGTTGGCCAGGGTCAACTTACCACACCTTGTGACTTTTCATCAGTCTTTTAGAGTACGTTGATCTGGTACTAGTGGTGCTGACTTTTAATTTTGTTTTGGTTTTCTTCCCCACAGGCTTTTATCAAGCTAAATTTTGTTGATTTATAATTTAAATATTGCATCAAATACAATAATAGCTTTAGTCTACTGCCCAGATCATATTTTTAGTTCATAAAATTGTTGATTAATATTGTTCTCAAGTCATGGCATAACATATTTGCAAGGATTAGAGGTTGATTAAACAGGTATGTATTTGAGAGCTATTAAATAAATTTATCCTGACTTTTGAATGAACAAAGCCTTGTATATGATTTTTTTTAAAAGTCTTTTATAAAAAAAGTCAGAATTATACAACAAAATACAGTTCAATAAATTTGCCCTTATTTTTAAAAGGTAATTTATGTGATGGTACTACAATTTTGACAAGCACCCTGGCAAGAACTAAACGTTTGACACCCTTACAGACTTTCCTGTCTGCATGCTTAGATTTCAGAGCATCTGACAGTATCAAGCATTAGCTCATAACTACGTATTAATTGAGAATGTTTAATATTGATTAGGTGAGTAAAGCGACATCCATCTACGGAGATACTGGCTAAAACTTAGGCACATAATGTAAGCTATTTATCTAGACATCCTCTGCAGTCAATGGAAAGGGACATATTCCAAAAGGTAATTTACTCTAAACATAACTGACAAAGAGAGGAGGGTTGGATTACTCGTTGCAGGTGGTTCTATAGGTAATTGAATGATTGGTGTGCACTACCAGTGTAACTTCTCTACAGCTACATATAGGTAAGATTAAACCCACTCTTAATTACACCTTATTTCCTCATTACATAAAAGATGAATACTGGAAATGTTTGACTTAAAAAAATCAAAGTATCTTTCTGGATATATATTTCCACAGCATTTTCTTAAAATTATCTTTTTCATAAACACTTCTGTTGATAAATCTGACTGTTGTCCAGAATATTTAAGGGCATTATAAGAGTGGTACACTTGTACTCAAAGTGAAATACTATGCATAACACAGAATTAAATGAAAGGTGTCTCAATTTTCAAGAAAAGGGAATAAATATATATAGATAAGGGGAATATATAGAATTACTGTAAAGAAATGGAAACAAAATATTAGGATTATAAACTTTCATATCTCTAGTAATGAACCAATTGAAAATCCTATGGATTTAGGAATAAACTTTCCCAAATTTAGCTTCTCATTCCTTCTTATTTTTCCATTCCTGTTACATTATGCCATCTTTGCTACCGGCATCTTCTCTGGTATCTTCTTTAACACCCACAATTGGTTACCAGCCCTCAAAGATAATGATGTGCTCTTCCTTTGTATTTTTTTCCTATGCATTAGGATATACACTGATCAAAGACAGGTTATTAAAAAGTTCTCATGGATGTCAGGTAACATTTACAAAAAAAGTAACGCATAACTACATTCAGTGATTAATAAATCATATTTAAATTCCATTTATATGTTTCAATCTGGTGATAGTTTGCATTTTGTTTGCATTTTATTGATTAATATTATTTTTATTATTGATTTTTTGTTGAACAGATCAGTTATCAGAATTTAACTCTGTTGCCTAGTCTTGATTACCCAGATACATTAAATGCTGTCATTCCCCAAGGAGCATCCGTAATTCTTAAAGCTAGTAGTGTTACTAAGAAATTAGTCTTGCAATCTCAGTTGCAAAAAAACCCTAGAAAATTTATATTATATTTAGCTTTATCCTCACTAAGCTACACTCTTATTGTTTGAGGTACAGGTTCTAGAGAAACTAAGGCCTGTAAAATACATATTAGCTTGTGCAGTATTTGAAATGTATTTTTTCACACCCACACAAAGTACTTTGCAAAAACTTTATACAAAAATCAAGCACCAGGATTCACAAGTAGAGACTCTTTTGCTGACAATGTGTCCCACTGGTGGGAATTATAACCAGATATAAAGATCCTTCCGAGTGTAGTGTAAAATTAGGACTTAACATGAACAAAAAAAAGTCATGTACTTGTTAGGGTCATTTTCCTGGAACTTGCGTGAGGCATTATAAAAATCTTCAGTGCGGTCAGTGTGTGTCAAGCAAAGTTTGGAGTTGATAAAAATATGTCCAATATCCAATGAGAAATACATGTATGGATTGCAAGGTAATGTATTTGGTTCACAAATATTTACATATTATATTTAAAATTTATATTCTACTTATTTTTTTCTATAACACTATATACCCAAATATAAACTGAAAGGAAATAAAAAAATAAGAAATACAATGATTCAAAGTAGTAGAATATGCTATCCCTGGTCTTCTTCCCCCAGATGAGTAAGTAGCTTACCTTTCAGTGCTCCAGCAATGTCCGCTAAAAGTTGAGACAAAGAAACATCTAACAAGCATTCAACACTGTTGCCAGTGAGGCCACTGGGAAAAGGCAAGACAGTAATGTAGTGCAAGAAATAGAGGAAGTCAGGACTTCTGCTGATTTCTTACACAGTAGGCTTTGTTCACCTAGGATGGATCATCCCATCAGTGTACTGTCTATGAAAGCAGCAACATGCTGTGCCCTAAGGATAGATTATCAACAGCTGCTTCTCTACAGGACAACAATAACTGAGCTTCAATCCTTTGTGGTGCTGTAGTTTCAGATTAGTTGTCTGAGTTGTCATTGGTATTGTAATCAAAACAGTTGGCTTTTTTTTTTTTTTTTTTTGCTTTATTTTTAACAGCATTCTGAGTAAGTCTAACAGGAGCTGTATGTGGATCATACTCTGTCTTTATAAGGATAGTGGTTGAGACCTTTGAAGGGTGGAGACTTCTCACTCTCAAGATAGAAACAGATTGTTTTCTGAGGCTTGTAGAAATTTCCAAACTCTTCTTTTGAAAGAATGATAATTTTGAAATTTGGAAAATATCAATCAGATAACCTTTTCTGTACCCTTATCAGTTAAGATCCCACAAAAATCCAAAGTGAATGCAATCATGAGTGGACTCCAAAGTCTTTCTCAAGTTATAGAGAACACAGTCCCTATTCTGTGCCTCTACCTAGGAAGATTAATTTGCAGATAAATTAATATTGATGATACTAATGGACTTCAGAATGAAGAAAAGTTAATTCAGCTTCAGGTGTGCAATCTATCTCATGCAGTATGCAGATAATGTCCTGATTAGGAACTGCAGAAGCTGTTTATCCAGTGGTTTACTTGGATACTTACCTTTTTTTTGTCAATGTTACCTCAAAAATAAATTAAAATGTGCAAACAGAAGTTTTCAGATGTTTGGGAGTCCCTTTCCCAATTATCAGTCACACTCAGTTTTATAGTAGATAGGAGGTTTTTTATATATTGCACAAAATGTTAATAGAAGGTGTTACCTCTTCCCAACAAACACTGTCTCACACAGTACCTGAAGCTAGTGGTCCAAAGAGATGGACTACTCAGTTTCTAGATCTAATCCTTATACCAATGAAGTCACTGCTAGTTGTACACTGCATTTTCTTGGCTAACACAGTAATAACGTGATAAATGTATTCACTTCTTTCCGAACCCCTCACTGCCTGCACAGCATTTTTACCCTTTCTTTACTTTTTCCCCCAACGCACCACCACCTTGGCTGAGAGGCTGATCTGTGCCATGTAGTGGGTGTGTTGGGTGATAGTTCCATCTGTGATGATAATGAACTTTTGTTAGAGACTGTAAGTTTTTTTTTTATAAATGAATTCTCTAAAAATAATTAATTATTTATTATTTTTAAATTAGTATTTTAATATTTAAATTATTATTTATAGATTAATATTTTAAAATATTATTATTTTTAAAATAGAGTTTTTCATTTTAAGCTAAGTTTTCATCATACTCATCAGAAAACTGTTTATCAGGGCTCTGGTGTTCTCTAAGTTTATTTCACCTGGATTGGTTTCAGAATTTTCACAGAACATTACATTTCCTTTGTTGTCCTTCTTAGGCTGCAGTAAGCCATACATTTTACCCTATAAATAATTATAATAATGCACAGACTTTGGAAAGCAATGTTGTATTAATTGTAATTTGACATTTTTACAACTTCATCCCCAAACATGAATAAAATACTAAAATATGTTATAAAAATAAACCCACCACTTTCCAGACATTCTGAATGGTGAGACAACAGCTAAAATATCAAACAGTGTATATTGTACAATTATGATTAAAGCTGCTTAATGTTGAAAATTACTTCAAAATGTTACATTTCCAGAAATTTATTTTGAAAATGCTGAAGTTCAGTTTAGGGAGGCATATGTAAAAATTAAACACCTTTGAAGATATAAATTACTGTGCACTTTAATTTCTGAAATCAGCAGGCATTCAATTTAGACTTGTGCACGTACCCTCACAGAATTTAATGACTTCAAACATAGAGAAGAAAGTATAAAAATATTATTGTACAAGACTTCGAACGTATAAAACCATAACCTGGACTGCCAAATATCAGCATAACACATACACATATTGTTTTATCTAAAAACAACAACACAAATTTGTTATGTAGAATATCTGGTAGAGAAACCAGAGCAAATTTAGGATAGATAAACTCAGGGAAATGAAAGAAGAAGGAAAAAAGAAATATTATCTTTTGTTAACATATTACATTTCATTTACACTAATAAAAAATGTGAGCAGTGAAAACAGATGCATATCCTTCATAACTTTTATTATTTAACCAGTTTCTGATTTTTCTATTTTAACAGATTAACACAAAATTTTTTTCATTTGAGACTGTGGAAAACATCTAAAATGCAGGTAATTAATCCTTGTATACATACTAAAGTGTTTTTAATATCACATCAATCAATAAAACAATACTAATATAATCCCCAAAAAAATTAATTGGGTTTTGCTATAAGAAAAAAAAATAACCCACCTAAGACAGTTAGTTCATATACTTTAAAACATTGTTTTACAGCATATTTTAATTTTCATTATGAAAGGTAGACAAACATTAATAACCACTATTCCTGAGTCATACTTTTGTAGTACAGAAATGAATGAAATCACAGAGAAGAAAGATGAATCTTTTCTGTTTGCTGACCTTGAGAATGATATTCTAAATAAATCTAAAATTAGATAAAAGGGTTTATATTGTTCTGTATTCATAGACTCATCAATAAGATAGGAAAGAAATTGATAAAATGTAGTATCTTTAGAACTGAGAAAGACAAAAGTGTACTTAAAATTTCTACTTCATGTTTCAGCATAGTTTATGCTGGTATAGACTTTGTATTTCTCGGGTGTTAGTCTTGCAAACTAGAAGAGAAATTTACAGTTTACCCAGAGAATATTCTAAATAATATTAACTTTCTACATATTTATAGAAAGAAAAGTGGTATCACATGGGCTTTTTCAACTCTACAAAAACTACAAACTGTTACTAGGAAATGTCTGATGGCCTAATGCTTAAATCATTTAGATATACAGATGAACAAGATCTTGAGTAGTCTAGACTTAAAACCTAAAATGTTTAACAAATGGATATTGAAAACTTGTCCAGAAATTAACATTAATTGATAACATGAGTACACATAGCTAAAAAGTATAATTTTAAGTGTAGGAAACATTTAATTGTACCCACTTTTCATTGCTCAGAATAAACATTCCAGGTTGTGAATCTTACTTAAATTTTTGCTTAAGCATAAACACTTTGCACAATAACTACTTACAGTCTAGTTGTACTTTAAAATACATCAGTCTAGGTTACTTTGCTGCTGGGATGGAATTTAATCTGTGTGTTTCCCAAAGGTCTTAATGAACAGATAATTATGTAGAATTTCTCAGAACACGAATTAAGAGTTTTATCTAATTGGCTGAAAAACTGTTTTTTCTTCTTGCTTACCTCGAAGTATTTTCTGAAAGAAATCAGAGAATGTTTAGTAAAACCCTTTTAATTGGAACACAGTATATTAGAAACTAGAGCTATCCATATACACTCAGTGTCACTGTCATCCATACACCAAACATGGTTTTATAACTTCTGTGGTCCATCGATTTTAATTGGTTTATCCAAACCTTGTTTATAATAGTGCAGAGTAAGTAAGGGCCAGTATTAAGAATGAGTGAAAAAAAAAAAAAGAAGAAATCATTATGAGTACAAAGAAGCAAACTCTTTAATATATAAGGAAACAGATGCTGTGTTAAACAAATTAGTGCACAATATACATTAGATTCATGTATTGGAGGGTCATATCTGTGCAGCTGTAAATCACATATTTCAAGTGGTGTCATATAATGCAGATTGTTTTTTCCTGGTTGATCTTTTTACTATTTCTACTAATTATCTCTGATAATTTCCTTTATTTTGCAAGTGTCTTTTCTAACATCACCTCTGCTATACTCAAAATCATGTTTTGAACAAACAAGAAACACACCTTATATGTGAAACCAAGAATTTATTGTTGGTCTAATTAAAAAAAAAATAATCACTGTGCAATCAAAATGCAGCAAATATTGGATACTGTTAGTCCAAGTATAGTAAATTAAGACTGACAGTCCAAAATTACCTAATTTTGGTACAAACAAACACTACTAACAATGCTGCAGTTAAAATTGTAATGCAAGAAAAGTCTTTGCTCTGATGTTACACTCACCCTCTCACTAATCCTCCAAATTCTGAGGTTTATAGGTTTAGCTACATTGGGAGGAACATCAGGCTGGCATCATCCTGACCTCTTCCTCAAGAGAAGTGTAATGTTAATAAGGTTTTCTATGTTCTTTATGTGAATAGAAGCACAATGTTGATGTTGTGGATCTTTTTGGTTGATTGTGTTTTTTAATCTTCAGAATGCATTTACTTGAGGTAATTTCTGTGCCTTTTCTAAAATTCTTTAGGCTTTACCCTTTCTTCATCTTTCTGCAACTGTTTTGCATTTTAATATATATATGGTGCATGCTAGAAATGTTAGATGCTTTATATTTGCCCTTTTCATAATCCTCAAAATTCTTAATTCTGTGTAACTGCCACTAATTGAGCACCATTGAGTTGTTGATGGCCCTGTAACTTCTCATATCATCCTGCATCCAGATGTTCGAAGCCTTTGCTATCATCCCATGCCTGTGCTCCTTTACTCAGCATCATTATGCTAGGGTTATAAATCGGTCATTCTACACAGCCTAACTACTTTTTTTTCTCATTTATATCAAAATTATTAACAAGAGGTGTTAGGGCACCCACTTATAGAAAGCTAAGCAAAAATTAAACAAATTATGTTTCAGCCACCTGGTCAATTAGACAGTTGTTACCAATAAGCAAGCTAAAACAAACTGCAAATAAGCCAACACAAGTTCAGAGAAAGTCTGATAAATCCAGAACTTTAGTTCACGTTAATAAAAATCCTGTCAACTGCTACTAGTAGTGACAGTACTAATCAGACTGTAGGGCTACACACTGTACTCCTTCCTTGTGCTCTCTGATAACCTCACATGCCTGATGCAGCTGCTTATGAATTAAAGTTGCATCTAGTATATAGCATTATACTTTTTGGTTTTATACCATCTGTTATGGAGATGTGGATATTGTATTTTTGCATGCCAGCTTCTAGAGCAATAATGTAATTTGTTTCAAAAAATGATCCATTATATTGGGCAGGATGCTAATTTTCATTGCTCGAGGACATACAGATATGTGTTACAGTCAGTCTAAAGTCACAATGAAGCTGTGGTACCTTAAAAGACCATTAGAATACTTTGAAACATGGCAGGTTCTTATGTTAAATAATCTGTCTTGGGACACTTCATCTGCTTCAATTCTTTAACATAACTGACCATGGTCCTTCCAAGAATAAGTCCATATTCTTTTCTAACACACAAAGAAAGTCTAAGAATTGCCAGCAACCAGTAAAATGGTGATGAGAAACTAAATTAAAGTAGAATGGATGTGCATCAATGGTTTTCATTGTTAAATAAAAATACAATTATTAGTAAGATTTGAGGACTGCTACATATTTTGTGACATTGTTTGTATCTGACACCAATAGATGATTTTACATGAAGGGGTTATGCTAGTGTAGAATAATAATAGTAGGGCTTAAAGGGATCTGGAAAATGATTGGTGAATCTGTAACTTTACCTAATCAGTTTTGAAAACTGTCCTACATATAAAATAATTTTGAAAGTAGAAATGCAAATCAGTATATGGATGAAGCAGTTTTGATCTGTGCTGCTGAAAATAGCACATTTCTAAGGATGTGTGCAAAATCTAGTGTTGTGATAGTCACATCAGTGTGATGTGCAATTACAGTCAGGAAGACGTTCCTAGTGGACAATGTGTCTGGCTTCCTCATGGTTAGAAAAAATCCTGAACACTGAATAGATTGAGAAATATTAAAAGGAAGACAGTAGTCTTGATATACCACTTCAAGTAAATCTGAAAGTTATATGGACATTGCCCTTGTATTCTTATGGCTACCCTGGCCTCAAAAGTCAGAGCATTGCTACTCTGCAGTCACCTTACTTAATATGAACATATATTGAGATATATAATGGCAAAAGCAAAGACCTCTTTGAGAGCTGCAAAGCTTCTCAAGAAGCCGAGTGAATACATGGAATATTAGCCTATGCCAGCTCCAGTTTGCCATTGTTATATTTATCAATATGCAATGTAGTGATTTCTATAGCATATGCTTCTCTGCCATCTCTCATCCTTTCTAGATTCAACTCTGTTAAGAAGAGATGCAAGGGAGAGAGCCGTTCTCACACTTTTGACATTTAGATTATTCACTAGGTACTTAAACTGCTACATATATGTAGATACATATATACTGCCTAAATATAGAGATACTTATAAAATATATTTACAGAAAATAAGAGAGGGAGAAAGAGAATGTAAGAAGTGAAGGGGAAGACACCCCCACCCCACCCCCTGATGATAAAATCACAGTAGCATTAAACTCTTGAGTCCAGCTGAGATTTGCTTACCTAGTGGATATGTTTTAATTGTTGTTACTAAATCTATTCCTTCTGACCCGAGATGTCACATCACTATGTGGCTGAAGCTATGCTTGCTAAGTTATTCTGGCATTAATCACATTTATTATTTTCAGGACCACAATTCTCTTATTTATGGGCACTACCCTTGGGAATGCAGGTCACTGTTATCTAACAGCAGAATCTACAGCTGCTCTTGCTGACTTCAATTTGATTCTTACTTCCTTGACAGAGGTCATATAGAAACAATTGAAGTTAATTTTATGAGACATCTGTTATATTTGTGGTTATACTTATTCTTCAAGATTGCCCTCCAAAGTAGCAGTTGCTAAAAGAAAAATCAGGCACCTTAAGATATAAGAAAAACCAAAAAATGAAAGAAAATAGCAGAAGTTCTCTGATGATTAGTTTAACATGACAAAACAGGGAATTATTTTAAATGAAGAAAGCCATAATTTGGGGGCTGAAATATATAGCAAAATGTGAAAAGCACAACTCTGAAGCATTTTATGCTTATAAATCTGGAAGAATTCACTAGCTGTTAATGTGTTTCAATATTGGAATACAGATATAGTCAAATACCTAAATGATTTATCTACAAACACAATTTTTTTTTCCAAATTCCTATACGGTCTCAGATTATATTAGAGGTTCATAAATTTATACCTGGAAAATACAAGAAATACAATTCAGAATATTTAGAAGAGTTTTTGTTCCCATGGCTTCCAGTTAATATGGTGACTTTTCCATCACAGTAATTGCTACTAATAAAGAAATAAGAAGGAAAAAAAGGTATATATTATAAAGAAAATCATGCTTCTGAAGGTAAGCATCTCATACAGTGTGGGGTTTTTTTTTCTCCTAAAATGTAGGTATTTGGTTTGAGTTAGTAAGCCTAGAAAATATATATAGTCAATAGACATTTATCAGCCAATTTATCTAACCCTAAGTACCATCTTTATTTATGAAAATAACTCATACACCAGAATCGCCTGCTTCTGCTCAGTTCCAATGCTTAAGGTAGGAATCCCAGCCAAAATGTTGTCAACTACATCAATGTACAAAACAGCAATCTGACACTTTGATCATGGAGTTGTAGCAGTTAAGGAATAATATGGTCCTAGAAGACAGACACAGACAATTGAGTATGGTGTGGTATTGTCTGAAGATAAGGATTTCCAGAATTAGTTCCATGAGTTTAAGGTTTTTTGTTTGTTTGTTTTACTTATAAGCTGTGTAAGTTTTGCTGTGTGTTTTTTTCTCTTATGCATGTTAGTCCCATTAGATGTTTCTGCTTTAACAGAGCCGCACTCCAAGATGTCTTAATGTTTCTATTTAGAAACTTCTTCCTTTCCCCTTTTCCACACCATTTTTTTCTATGTATTCTATGTATACAACTATCTATACATGGAAACGTTTTTTTATTTTCCTATGGAATGCTTCATAGGCTGAACAAAACCTGTATGGCTGTCTGAAGAAACAGTCTCCTAGGAGATATATGGATATTTTTTCTGAAGGTACTTGTAAAAATACCATTAAACTTAAGAAACGTGATTTGTCATTTCCATTAAGTTTTCTCTGCTGGTATGTAGTGCAAGATATTACCTTTTTAAATATATTTGATAATTTCAGTTTCTTCATAAACAGTCTTGTCATTTTTCCTAAAACTCCCATACGGACCAGGCCAACTGGAAAATGAGCCTATCCAGCCCCTTTTTTTCAGCCTTATTTATCATGGAATCAGAATTTCCCTGCAGGTATAAATTGCAAAGAATCTGGATTAAACCAATTTTAATTCAATGTCAGATGCCCACTATCACTCAGGTTGGTTTTGCAACTCTTACTCCTTTCACACATCACTTCTTTCCTGCCTCCCAGTATTATGCCCTTGTTAATACACTAAGACCGTATTAAGCTTTTATTTCTATTAAGTGTCTTTGTTTAAGTCAATACTTTCTACAACAATGCATACTTATTTCTGATTTGAGATATGTCCATACATTGATGCAAGAGTCACTGTTGTAAACTTATACAATCATAAGTGCACTTCTCATGGCTTCTTTTTGCTAATATCCTTATGTATAAAATGACAGAAAGCACTCATATGCTGCTTAAAACTAATTCACACCTTTTAAGAAGATAGTCCAAGTATTTCAGGATATTTTAGTTACGTATTTTATGGAGAAATTGATCTGCCACAGTATCCTTCTTCTGCTAATATTTCTAGTTTTTGATGCTTATGCAGTGATGTGACTGTTACCACTTCTTGCAACTTCTGAATCTTGCACGTTGTCTTGGACTCTGTTGATGGTTTTGGTTTGGTTTTATTTGACTATTACATATCACGTGCAGCTCTGTGATTGTTTTCAGTAGAGTCTGTGACATCTGCCTGCATTTCTACTTATTTTTGCTATAATTTTGGATTCTTTGTGATACCCAAAGTACCAAAATATTCTCATTCTCTCATAAATTACAACCTAGACTATGTTGCATAATATTTGCCTAGCAAATAATTTCCCTTTCAGATTTTTATGAAAGACTGTTCTTACACATTTAGGCTTTTATAAAGGTTTTAATCAGTTTCCCAAAATTGCGCTATTGGTTTTTAAGGCTTGAATCAGTTGCAAAATCTATAGTTTTCTCTGTCCTGTATCTAACACTTTTAAAAAAAGTTAAAAATAGAAGTTCAACATTTGTTTCTTTTCATCCAGTGCAGTACTTTAAAATTATATTATGGTTTCATAACTAGTAGACTAACTGTAACCTTTCAAAATCTTAATTCCAGAGTAGTTATTCTGAACACTAGTGTGTGAGAAATAACAGGAACAGCTGAGTTTTCTTTCTAGGTAAACATTGTTTTGAGCCAGAGACCAAAGTACTTTTTGGTCTAGATCTAATTGTCCTGTTCTAGTTGTCCTTTAAATTTCTTTCCCTTTTAATACTAGCAGAACTTCAAAAGGCTCTTTGTTCCTATGGTAAATTTCCTAGATAATATTACTTCTGTTTTCACATCTTGCTCGGGCATCATTCTAAATTCTGTATTTGCAATGCAATGTTGCAAACAAGGAGTACTTTGGACTAACAGATAGGGGATTTGTCCTCCAACCACATGTTGTTTTGTTGTTTGGTTTTTTTGTTTGGGTTTGGTTTTTTTTTTCAGACTTCTCTGTATTATCAACACTGTTTCCAGCACAAATCGAAAAGATGGCCCCATACTAAATGCTATGAATAAAATTAATAATTATAATGAAGAGAAGAGGGAAAGAGGAATAAAATCCAAGGGAAAAACTCAAACCAAAAAGCCTCCAAGTGATGCACATTACAATTGCTCACTACCCACCAAAATATGCTCAGCCAGTCCCCAAGCAGCGATCAGCATCTAAGGGCCAACTCCTCCCAGTTTATGTACTGAGCATGACATTCTATGATATGGAACATCCCTTTGGCTAATTCAGATCAGCTGTCCTAGCTTTGCTCCCTCTTGGCTTCTTGTGCATATGCTCACAGGCAGAATATTTAAAACTTGAAAAGTTATTGATTTAGAGTAAGCATTACTTAACCATAACTAACCTAGTATGTTTTCAACATTATTCTCATACTAAATTCAAAACACAGCACTGTACCAGATACTGAGAAGAAAAGTAATTCCAGCCCAGCTGAAACCAGAACAATGAGCCACAGTCTCTTCAGGGGTATACCTGCTGCATCATAGACTTATCCGCAGCCACAGTCCCTTTGAGCTGCACTTATTCCAGTATGGCCTTATCCGTGGGCCAAAATGCCTTCAGAGATACACCTGCTCCAGCACGGCCCTACACAAAGCCACAGTTAGTTCAGAAGTAAACCTGCTCCAACATGGCCTTACCGCTGGCTGCAGTCCCTCCAGGGGTGTACCTGCTCTGTTGTGGGCTTCTCCATGTCCACATGTTTTAAGGTGATGCTTTAAGCTGTACCTGTTGCAGCATGGATTTATCTACAGCCACAGATGCTTTGAGGTGTACCTTCTGCAACATGGACTTATCCTCAGGACACAATCCCATCAGAGGTATACTGCTGTGGCACAGACATAACCACTGCCACAGATGCTTCAAGATGTACCTGCTTTGGTGTGGACTTATTCATGGCCAAAGACACTTCAGGGTGTCCTGCTCCTGAGTGGACTCATCCACAGGTCATAGTCCCTTCAACTTGAGCTCGCACTGGAGTTCCAGCCTGTCTGGTACAACAGCATGGAAACAGCAGCATAGAAACAGCAGTTATGCACTGGCCATCTGCCAGCCCAGGTGCATCACCATTGCTGTTACCAAAATGTTCCCAGCCACAGCAGAGTAAGATGATAAGCAGTGCAGCACTACAGCAAGCAGTGAAAACAAAAAAGTAGCCACTAACAAATACTACTTATATACAGTAGGGGAAGCAAGTCCCATGGCAAGCACAGAAAACTGCCCTTTAAAAGCTAAGCATCAAAAACAGTTATAAATTGAATCTAGCACATTCCAGTCAACCCTGTCATTATCTCATACCTTTCGAGCTTCATGGTGGGTGCTGGAAAGGACTGTGGTGGGTTGATCCACCCCTTGTCCCATCACCACAATTAGAACAACAGAAATTCCTGACAATCATTCTATTCTCTATCAATGTTAAGTGCATGTTTTGCCCATTACTGCTCCCAGTTACAATCCTTATCTTGAATTCCTCATGTATTATGTTGAGTGCCAAAAAGGACTGTCATGTTTTAACCACAGCCAGTAACTAAGAACCACAATCATGCTTTCTCACTTCCCCCGGTGCAATAGGGGAGAGAATCAGAAGAGTAAAAGTCAGAAAAGTTGTGATTAAGATAGAGATAATAGGTATAGCAAAAGCCACACACACAAGCAAGGCAAACCAAGAAATTCATTCACTACTTCCCATCATCAGGCAGGTGTTCAGCCTCTCCAGGAAAGCAGGGCTCCATCACATGTAACAGTTGCTCAGGAAAACAAAGACCATCACTCCAAACATTCCCCCCCCCCCTTTCTGCTTCTTCCCCCAGCTTTATATGTTGAACTTGACATCATGTGGTGTGGGACATCCCTTCGGTCAGCTTAAAGTCAGCTGTCCTGGCTGTGCCCCCTCCCAGCTTCTAGTGCCCCCCCAGCCTCCCCACTGGCTGGACAGTGTGAGAAGCAGAAAAGGTCTTGGCTCTGTGTCAGCCCTGCTCAAAAAAATAATGAAAAAGTCTCTGTGTTATCAACACTGTTTTGCTCACAAATCCAAAACATAGCCCCACACTAAATGTGAAGAAAATTAAAAAGAAAATTAACTCTGCCTCACCCAAAACCAGCACAATGGAGCTGCTCCAGGTGGAATCTATCAGCTATAGTGCACTGCTTAATTATTCAGTTACCTAATCAACACCTGTATTTCAGACAATCATAAGTTTTAGACACCACCTACACTAACAAACATGATTTCAGTATACATTAACTGCATTGCCTATCTCACTTTTATATTTATCCAGCATTACACGTGGAACAGTTCTTGTTGAAGAGTTTCCACATTCTGAAGATGCATCTGCATGTCCTACTTGTATCCACATGTCTCATTTGCCAGGAAAGTACTTTAACTACCAGGTGATTCAGTGTTCCAAATTAATTTTTTTTTGCATTTGTCATACAGTTAAGTTTCTATCATCCTTCTTTGGACCAAAATAAATTTAGAAATATGTGTATTGTACAAACAGATGATCATGTACAAATTAGGATTATGATTATGACTATGTTACTAGGACTTCCTGCATGGAAAAAAAAAAAAAAAAAAAAAGTTAAGTGCACTTATTTTGGATCGTCTGAAATGTAACATTACAGAATGGTACATTTCTTGGCTACTGTGATAAGGAACAGAGAACTATCTGTCCTACATCAACCAAAGGTCCATCTAGCCCAGTATGCTACAGAGTGTCTTTGGAAGGATGTAAGAAAGATGGAAGCATGAGATACTTCCTCTAACCATTTATGGAGATGGTATTAAAGTGAAGTTAAGTAATTACTGTATAATTACTGCTTAAAAACTCAACTAACTGTGGTTATAAGTAGATAGCCCAACTCCTTGTTTCATAAGAGTACTCAATGGGTAGATGGTGTATTCAAATATGGGTCTCATACATATCTGGGAAGAGGGAGATAGATGTGTCTTAAATATAGGAATGTTCTGAATTTCAAAGGGGAGATTATAGATGAAGTGTTTTCAAGTTTCATTCAGACTCCAGAATGTAGGTTCCCATAATTCACCACTACCAGTTATGAGCATGTCTAAGAACGGTACAGTCTTTACTTATATTTTGCTTTTTGATTTTATGGTGTACGTAAATCCCTGGTCTATCATAGACTCATTATTTTCTCTGCATTTTATCATCTCCTCTTCCCACGACTTTCCAAATTGGTCGAGCTTCTATTATAAAGAAATGAAGGAAACTGTTATCTCTTTTCTCACATATATGAGGAACAGTAATCACAGGCATTGCATGAAAAGATCATTGCTGTTCCTGCATTCAATCCAGTTTATCTCTCCTTTGTCTCACTTATAATCTGCTGCCAGTGTTTTAAAGATCTCTGTCAGGTTTCTCCAATGTGTGCTTTTTGATGTTCTCTTTTTTCCTTAGTCAGCAATCTACTCTGCTTATATTCTCCCATCTGCACTTACAATTAGAGGTATTAGAAGCTTTGTTGTTACTGTCATTTGAAACAACTTTTCTTTGGCTCTGCTTCATCAGCTTGCCATTTCGTTTTATGTTTCAAACACATCTTGTCTCCCTTGACTGTTCTTAGTTTTTATCTCTAGCATTACTCTTCTCTTTAGAGAACTGAAAAACTGTATATTGCGTATAGGAAAAGTCATAATATTATAACATGTTACATGTACAGAAGGATTTGTAACAATTGCAGGTTTTGTTTGTTTGTTTTAATTACACACATAGCTTCAATGTGTTGAAATACAAGGTAACTAAAGAAAAACAATACGGACATTATGTCTCAATTCAGTTGCCCATGTGTTTCCTACCAAATGTAATTTGAGATTTCCTGAAGTATCCCACCTAGCTTCCAGCTGCCACTGCAGAGATGTTCCTGTCTCCCACAGTCGCATCTGCCAACTGTTTCTGAACCTTTCAGATAACCTCAGGTGTCTCAAAAATACTGTGCTTAGGCAGCTGAACTGCTTTCTAACAGCCTAGTAAGACTGAACTCAATTCCTCTGTAGATATCCTTGACTGTACCAAATAGCTCTACAATGGCAAAAAATGGGAGTTAAGACCCCTACTTCATGTGAAGACCTCCAGATGTAAGCTTCTAACTAGAAGTAAATCTGGAACTGAGTCAGACCCATAACACAGTTTGTACACTTAAGAATAATTTGTGATGTTGAGAAAGGAAATTCAGGAAAATAAAAGAACTACATGAATTAGCTCTACAGCTACAAGATTGCCTTGACTCTTTTTCCATACTTAGTAATCTGGTGACTTCTCCAATACTGTTGCTATGGCCTGAATCCCAGCTGGTGCTGTGTGTCTCCTATGTTCTCATCTGTCTGACAAATATCTTAGGCTAGGGAGCTTCAAATGACTTCAAGATGCCTATCTGTGTTTATAAATAAATTCTGACTACCTTTAAGCATCTAGTTTAGATGTCAAAGACTGGAGATTAATCTCTTTAGGCTCAATACTTAAGCTGTAGAGTGATATCCTTTAATACTAGTGTAGTTTCTGCCAAGCAATGAGCCATTGGGACATAGGAGAGAACTGAGGCAGAATTATCACTGAATATATATCCTGTTCAGCAGTTTCAAAACCAGAAATTTCATGTGGGTAGCAGGAAAGTTAACCTTTGCATTTTTAAATTCAGGCATTAATGACAGAAGGAGATACTTGAATGGCTAGTAAAGTGATAGAGCATAGGAAGCTAAGAACAGCCGTGGGTCAGACTATAGGAATTTCTATTGTTAAGTCTTTACCTAAAATACAAAATGGACAACAATTAAAGGATTATAGTGACTTTAATTTTCCTTTAGTGGAATAAATAAACATTTTACGTGTTTCTTTTTAATACATAGCTATATAATATTTCAGGGCTGGAATTGTTTATTTTCTGCAGAAAACTTATAATAAGAAAAAGTCCAAAATGGGTATGTCTTAGAGACAGCTCACATTTTAATACATAGATAACTTTTTAGGAACAAATACTGCACTTTACTTATATTAGAAATAGTATCTTTATTGATTTGAACAGGAATATTTGTAGATAAATGTATATATTTGGTTTGTTTCACTTTATTATTTTGTGTCTTTGTTACACTTTGATCTCATATTGGTACTAATTTTCATTTACAGTCTCTCTCAGTTTCACTGAGAAGCTTTTTCCTTTTATACTTTCTTCTTTCCCAAGCTTACTGTTCTTGCTAGAACCCACTCATGAATAGGTTTCATTTTGTTAAGGCCTTTCTTTCCAAACTGTCTACTTTTGATGTCTTTTTTTTTTCTTTTTTTTTATTAGTTCATCCTATCCTTTTGCTCTTCACTGATGTATCTATCACAAATGTTGACATTGCATATAAAGAGAACACTTTAAGCTTCCTTTGTAACTATTAGAGAAAAACAGGGCGCATCTAGGTCTAATATTAGCCAACTATACACTTTTATATAGGTGAGATGAGTAGAATCTTTAAAGTACTAATTTCTCTGCAAGTACAGCTTTTTTTTTATTTTTATTTTTTTTAATTTCTAGTTGCTACAGGTCTTTTCTTTGTAATTGAACCCTGTGATAAACAGAAAAAATAATACTGTGTTCAAACTCATATTTTCTTTCATGTCCATTTGTTCATCAAGAGAAAAGATAATAAGATCTGGCTACAGAAGGAGGGCTTTGCAGCCCTAGGACTTTAAGAGGCTTCTTTGAGATATTAGGCATGCACTGAGCTGAGAGTTATTTTCAGCAAAAGGAGACAAAACCCTCTTCATTCAGCATTTGTAAATTCAGGTACGTTTTATTGTGTGTGGACCTCAACTTTGTTTCATAAAATACTGTAATTTCTTCCTTAGGAAAAGTGTCAGATATGTATATATAAAGTATTACCCTGCTTTGAGCTTTAAAAACATATTTTACATTCAAGGACATATACACAGCTTCCGAAGCAACACATTCTTATGCTACAACTAATTGATATTCTAAATATTTTACACGTTCACTCCTAATTCCTTAATCAGTTTTTTTTATTATTCCCTCTTTAAGTAAACTGTACATTTAGCAGTAAACAGAGTAGAAAATATGGTACTGATGCAAAAGCTGTTGCTAATGACATCATTTGCTCTCAGTCTCATTATTTTGTGAATAATAATAACAGCTAATTTAAACTTAATGCACAGGCAATTTCTTAGAAAATCCATACTAACAGCTTCAGAAAGACAATGATGCCAAGGCTGAGTTAAGAAAGTGAAGCATAATTTAGCAGATTTTCAACCCACTGAGAAGATAAAAATTCTTTCATAAGATGCTGCAGTGCCACAAATGAAAAATCATTCATTATTCACCAAACATACAAACACTTGAAGGACTCACTGTAATCCTAAATCTTGTTCTATTAAAAGTACTTATGCATGGATATCTACATTAGTAAACCAGTGGGGTTTTGTGTACTTGAAATTGCAACAGTTATGTAAAATCTATACTTGTATAAAGCCATCATGTGTCACATAACTTAAAATAACAAAAAAAAAAAAAAAGAAAATCGGAAGCTTGCAGACTATATTGAAAACAGAAATCAATAATGAAATGATCATACGTTACTCTGATTTTTTTATAGAAAATAAAATAGCATTTTAAATTTTGCTTTGTGATATTTTTATTTCTCATTGTTTCAATAGTGAGTTCTTAGGATTAACTGTTGGACTTTCTGAATCTTGCCTTCATTAATACGATAAAAATGAAGAGCAGTGTTGTTGAACTCAGTAAAACTAGAATTTCAAAACAAGGTTAATTGAGAAGTGTATCTAGTAAATCAATACAAGAAACCACTTTTTTTCATCAGCTTTTTCTCATAAGTTTATCTAGAAAAAGTATCAATATGAAAACAATATCTAAATATTCTGTCCCCTTTTATTTGCAGTTATCCATGGCTGCAAAAGAAATAGATGGTGTTAAAATTAGCTCTTGTTTTGCTAATGAAGAGCACGGTGAACCTGGCCAGAAAGCAGGGACTTAGTAGCTAGAATGAAGTAAATTATTTACTATGAGAGTGCTGAGACACTGGAAAAAAAATGCCCAGAGAAGTTGTGGATACCCCATCACTGGAAACATTCAGGACCAGGCTGGACCAGACTTTTAGAAAGTAACTTAATGGACGATGTCCCTGCTCACAGCACAGGCATAGAAACTAGGTGACCTTTAGAAGTCCCTTTCAACCCAAACCACGCTATGATTATTTTATGGTTCTACTAAAGTTATTTGTTGTTTGAAAAAAAAGCCACGTTTCTGCTTCTGGTGTTTCCTGATAAAGGTGTGCATCTACCTTCAGCTTCACCTCTTAATTGGTTAGGCAATGCCAGGTTCTTATTCAACAACTGTAAGGGAGCGCCAGTTTAGCTGTTGCTGTGGGCTGACAATGAATGTGGCAAGCAGGATGAGCAAATGAAGCTTTGGCAGTAAATACATGAGAACTCATGGAAGAGATCCTAGGGGAGCTGCTCAGATAGCATGGGACTAGTAGAGACAGTACAACCAAAGAAATTACTTGCAGCAGAATACAGTTCCTAGCACCAGCTGGGCAGGATACCTCTGCAAATTAGAGATCTCCACCCAAATGAGGATGGTGAGGGAGGACTTGATCTGTACAGGTCTCTGATTGAAGGAAATGTCTCCTACTTCTCTTTTTCCCTGGGTTACCAGCTCCCAAACAGAAACAGACAACTTCCAGAAGTGAACAGACGGAGTAAGGAATAAAGGACAAATTATCATGAAGAAAATTAGATACTTTAGGGAAAAAAAAATAATCACTGAGGATCATAAAACACTGGGGGGGGAAATTACTAGAGTGGCTATGGAATCTCCATTCTTGGAAAAATTCAAAACTCAGCTGGACAAAGTCAGGAACAATCTTATCTACCTTCAGAACTGGTCCTACCAAAACAGGAGTTAAACCAAGTGACCTTCAGAATTTCCCTCAAAACTTAAGTGACGCTACAATTCTGGGATGATGGATGGTGTTGTTACAGGACACTTCTCCTTCAGAATCATATAAGGACCTCATAAACATTTTTATTTTTTTAATTTCAGATTTCAGCTAAAAGTCTATGTCTCAATCCTAATCAGCCAGTTCTGCTATTTTTCAGTTTGCTCTGATTGTTGTTAATTGTATTACATATGCCAGTGAAATAACTATGAGCAATTTGATGCATTCCCATAAATCATAACAGACTGAATAGCAATATTCTATCTCATAAGAAACCCCTTCAGCTCTTACATCTGAGACTCATGTGATTATTGAACTGAAGACCAACAACCATGTATATCCATCTCATGGGCCTAAACCAGAAAAAGACCAGAATAAGAATGATATATCAGTAGAACTATGGCTTAGAAGGATCTTTTCTGGAAGAAAAGAAAAGAGAATGCAGGTTGTCTTGACCTCCAATTTGTAAGTTACATCCTAATTTTCTTTCATGACCAAAACTACAGTGTGAAATATGTAGAAAAGAATTATATTTGGTCTAAATTCAGCAGCTGAATGTAAACTGAAAGCCAGTAAAAGAAATTAACCGTATGACATTGAATTTCAGTTCTTGATTTTTTTCTTTAAAAAATTTCCACAAGCTCTCATTTCCACTATTCTACTAAGTAAAAGTTCCAAAGTAAAGCTTTAAAAATAATACAACAGCAAATTAAAAATATGTTGATTGCTGCCTCTGAAGGAAGTCTGTACTGTTTCCTTTCTAGCCAATGATGACTGGAAGTATTTCTGATCAATTCACACTTCAGGAAATCTATTGATCAAGTACTACTACTACTACTACTGCAACTACTACTACTCATCCCCCTGACATTACACTGTCATGTTTCTCCTAAAAGCACTTCTTAATACAGGAAACAGTTTCCAGTTATTAGGATAGACTCTTTTTTTCTTGGATGTCTAGGAAACTGCCTCTAGCAGAGGGAGATCTCAGCTCTTGTTCAGCATTCTTGACTTCTAGTTGCTTCTGGGTTATTTCTGATCATATGATTATGGTCTGAGAACTATGAATAATATAATGCTTAATATACAAAATTAATAATAGTATCCCAGAGTTTGGCATTTGCAGATGTGATGGGACATCTCTGGGTTCAAAACACTGTTACAGAGGCAATGTGGTTTATTAGACTATTAAATCATTAACTAGACAAACAATTAATTCTAGGTTCCGTGTGTATGGTGTACTCTGTTTTGCCATAAGATTGGTGAGTGGAACAATATGAGTGTCAAGAAGTTGAAGCTCCAAATTTTATTCCTTACAAAGCAGACGAACTTTCATAGAATATTGTTTAATTGATAAAATATATAGACCTGAGTTAGAAGGCATTCAGATCTGTGCCTTATTTCTAGGTCACATAAGTACATAAATAATTACGTAATTTTCTTTCTGGAGGAAAAAGGAAAAAAAATCCACTAAACAACCCCAGATTTATCTGCTTTTAATACATTCATAGTATATGCCTTTTGTCTTCCTGCTACATAAATGTTGAATTATTTAATGAACATTATTAAGTTTGATATACTTGCAACCTTTTTTTTTTAAGTTTAATAGTAAGGAAATGATGAATACTAACAATCATGTGGATGAGGAAAGAGTAACATTTGAACTCGAATGTTCTAATAATACTACTTTGAAAACCGGGATTAGATTTGTTTTCACAGCTTTGCAAATGTAAGTATTTGTTTGTAGTATCATTGTAATTAAATTGGAAATAACCTGTGGTATTCTAATGAACTCTGGTAGATCTATCATTATTTTGTCACATTCGTAATTATCCAATTAAAACCACAAGCACTGTAATTATTTTTGTTATTATTGTTTTGTTGTTATCATCATAATCACCATCATCATCATCATTGTCATTGCCATTATAATTATCATTATTATTATATTTTATCTTTTTGATACTGTTATTTCAGTGGAGATTACTCACAAATGTCTCAAAAAATCCCACAATAAATTGTATTCAATCTATGTACTGTGTCACCTAAACAGATTTTTGAGAAACTGGATATCAGCGATACTGAGTTCTGATCTGTTTTCCTTGTATTGCACATATATTTGTCATTAAAAACTCATTATACAAAATGCATGCTTAATAATAGCAACTGTGGTAAGAATCACATCCTACCCTATTTCTCACAGTAACAAACTCATTGGTGTAATAGAAAATCAGATCACAGTGTGTTTTTCCTCTGTGATCTTAGATTCATTTTTGCACAGGAGGTAGTTTTCAGTAAGTGAGAAGGAGAGCACTTAGACTGTGACTCAAAGCGTGACATGAGATGATGACTAGTATATTGCTCTAGAACATTTGCATAACAAGTTTAAACCTTGTATGTCTATGTACGGGATAAGACAAATTATATTTCTTGAAGAAGTGGAATAAATGTTTGGAAATCATGTAAAGAACAGCTTTGCATGTGCTGCCTCCAATTGCATCAGGTGAAGAGCTTAAACTTGGTGGGCTACAATTTTGTCAGAGCATACTGTCCAACATTTCTTACAAACTCTCTGTAGGTGGCACCCTGAGCAGAACACGGGAATAGGAAATCATTCTTCTAAGTCACCTGGAAATCTGTAAAGTGAGATATCTGCTTTGTTTAATTGTTCTACCATGTTTCAAATATCTTAGGGACTCTCAGCATAAGCACGTGAATCACTATAAGAAAACAGTACGGAAAAAAATAAGATTGAGACAACAACATGAAGGAGAACACCAACACATATAGTATAATATGTAATATGATAGACAAACAATACACGTACTTCTTAATACTGACACATAAAATAGCTCTGCAGCTCATGTTGTCATGGAATATGATGGTAACACAGCTTTAAAGCAACCATGACAGCATCTCTACAGGGACTGTGGTGAAGTATACTAAGAACATGCCTATTGCCTTTGTTGTAACTGATAGTAGGAAGGTATTTTTTAGTGCCTCTATACACCCAAATACTTCTTAAAAACTGTGTCTATACACCTTTATTTGTGAATGATAATGACGGCATATTGCTGTTGGGGTGTGTAAGTGTTTACAGGAACAGTACTGGTGCTATCAACAAAGCCATTGGTAGGAAAAAATGCCAGCTACAGCATTATAGAAAAATAGACATATTCTATAGGTCTGGGTTTTGGATATTTTTTTGTTTCCCATTGGTTTTCAACTGGAGACAGAGTTAGGAACTATTACATAAACGACTTCATACTTCACAAATAATATAATCATCTGAAAAAGTTATTTAATAATTCTGGAGAGTGATGGTGGTAATCTATTATGATTCCATTAAAATTCTGAGCACTTCATTTATGTTTATAAAACCTCCCTGTATATTAATCCCTATCTGATTCGTATATGCAGAGTACTTAGCCTAAGTTATCAAGAGTTTCCATATAAACTATTTAGAAATCTGAGCAGTTTGTTGCAACCCAACTTGCTTTTCAATTATTCATTAACACATTTTTTCCCTTATTTAAAGTAGTCTATGAAACCCCATCACCACCTGTAATAATGGGGAAAATTCTAAAGAAGAACATAATTTGGGTATGTCAATATAGTATTTATTTTTCACAAGAATTTATCAATGAAAAATATTGTCAAAACTTAAAGAGCAAATTAAATAAAATTTTTAAAGAGAGAGTGTCACCCTTAAGGGGCAAATTATAACTTTTAAATTAAATAGAAGTTTTAGGCTACATTAGGTTAAAATGAGCTGTTTTAGTTAAATATTCAAAGATCATGATTTTATAGATCTGTACATGTCTGGTAGACCTAGCATATCATCAAAAGAATAGAGGTAGACTTCTGGTATTCACATACGGAATTACATATTGATGTTAGGCTATTTCTTCCATGTGTGTGAGTGTAGGAATGTTATCACCATAGTTAAGGACTAGGAAAAGGACTAAGAAACAAGTTACTTGGTTCTTACATACTTAACTACCTTTAAAAGTGTATTTGAAAAAATGTAGCGATTTTAATGCATGTATCTCTGAGAAAACACCTTCCCTCTACTGGTTTCATAAACATCACAGGTTTTTTTATTTTTTTACCATATACTTTATTAATAGAAATGATACAGAGGAAAATTATTAACTTTAAATCAGTAAAATAGAGTAATTATTAAATCCAAGATATGATCTTATCCCCCCATCCCTGGCTAATTCCCAGTTTATAGACTGAGCATGATGTTGTATGGTATGGAATATCCCTTTGGCCAGTTTGGGTCAGCTGTCTTGGCTGTGTCCCGTCACAATTTCTTGTGCCTCTCCAGCCTTCTTGCTGGCAGCGCATGAGAAGCTGAAAAGTCCTTGACTTGGCATAAAAACTACTTAGCAACAACTAAAACCATCAGTATGTTATCAACATTATTTTCATACTAAATCCAAAACACAGCACTGTACCAGTTACTAGAAAGAACATTAACTCTGTCCTAGCCAAAACCTAGCAGGAGGTGACTGCAAATCAGGATTTCTTTACACCAGGTAATTCCCTAACAAATAGACTCTAGAATAATATACTCTTCCTGTTTCTTTTTGAGCCTTATAAAACTTCGGTGCAATGCCACAGTAAAATGCCTCAGTGGGCAGTATCCAAAATATGTGGAAGTACTCCCAGTTCCTGTGAAATGCCTCCAGTCTGGAGCATTAAACCTCCATGACAGAGGAAAGAAATTAATGCAGACTTTCTGTTTGCTCAGTGAGCTCTGATCACCACATCTGCCATATATACATATGAATAGATGTATCTTTTAAGTTACAGCCTTCTCTGTATTTCACAGGGATCTTGATAAGACCCCTCACAGGGCTTGTGTAGAAGTGTGATTGCTTAATTGATCTGAATATAGTTTAGCATGAAGATTCTTCAGCCTGTTAAAACTGCACAAAGGTTAAATAAGAATAAGCAGACAGCTCTTGGGCAGGGAAACAGAGAACTGAAGTTTGAGATACACAAATAAAGGTCGCTTAAGTTCCACTTCAAGTATTGCTGTTGTCACCGGATCCTGCCCTAAGGCACATTGTTACCTATTGCCTGATGTCAAAGTTATGTTTGTATTGCTGCAATTCTACATTCCATTTGCTTTAACTTCTTTAAATGTGCTAAAACCACTTTAGGGAGGAAAGTAAAATAATGCATATGAAATCAATTGGCACAACACATGGAAATGATGACACATTCCTTAGAGGGGCTGAAGGTTAAAAGCTGTATTAAACTTTTCTTCTTTTCTCTTGTTGTGGTAACAGCAGGGAGGGAAGGCAGTGCCAACTGGATCAGAATCAATAACAACATCTGTTGCTGAGCTAGCCAGAATCTTTCATAGATTATTATTTTTTATTATTCAAAAAAGATGAACAGACATTTATCCTGTAAGTTGAGGGAGAATCAAAGTATTCTCAGAACTCTGATATAATATCATAATTATGACTGACAATTAATTCTTTCTCTATGACAGATAAAACCTTATTTAAATAAAACAAAACAAGAAATTATACTTTTATTTATGATAATAATATGGAAGAAGACCCTTCTTACCCATACCTCTGGGTAAAAACTCCTCAGGATTCCAGTTTGTGTCCCCTGTGCTGGTTTTGGCTGGGATAGAATTAATTTTTTTCATATCAGCCCCTATGGTGCTATGTTCTGGATTTGTGAGCAAAACAGTGCTGATAACACACCAGTGGTTTACCTATTGCTGAGCAGGGCTGACACAGAGCCAAGGCCTTTTCTGCTTCTCACACTCTCCCACCAGCGAGTTGGCTGGGGGTGCACAAGAAGCTGAGAGGGGACACAGCTGGGACAGCTGACCTGAGATGACCAAAGGGATATCCCACACCATATGATGTCGTGCTCAGCATACAAAGCTGGGGGAAGAAGAAGGAAGAGGAGATATTCAGACTGATGTCCTTTGTCTTCCCAAGTAACCACTATGCGTGCTGGAGCCCTGCTTTCCTGGGGATGGCTGAACACCTGCCTGCCCATGGGCAGTGGTGAATGAATTCCTTGTTTTGCTTTGCTTGTGTGTGTGGCTTTTGCTTTACCTATTAAACTGTCTTTATTTCAACCCATGAGTCTTATGTTTTACTTTTCCGATTCTCTCCCCCGTACCACTGTGAGGGGAGTGGGCAAGTGACTGTGTGGTGCTGAGATGCCTGCTGGGATTCAGCCACAACAGGCCTCCAACTGCTGCACTGTCTGCAGTACAGCAACGTCTGTCAAAAACAGCAGTGCATCTATAAGCTGTTCCATGCAGGCACCAACCTTGGAACATTGTCTTCAGCTAGTGCAGATCATCTGCATGTTCCAAAAATTACCATTCCTTGCAGACAGAACTACAGTATTTGCCAAAAATAATTGGAAATAGCAAATACTATTTATTCATTGATTTAGAAATAAATATTAAAAAAGAGAGTTTAAAATTGTTCTGATACAAATAATATTTAATCTGTGAAAATTGACTAAAGCTCTTGAATGAAACACATTTTATAAACTGTAAGCATAAGGATAGATTAAAATAATTCTATATTTTCAGTGTAACTGAAGCAGAACCCTGAAAACCCTATAAATTAAAAGTGCATATGTTTCATGGTTGTATTCACTGCCAGCATTGTGCACTTGCAGTGATGACAGTCAGCCACATATTGGGCTATTTTTGCAAGGATACAGTACAGTCAGCGTATCAAGGGGAGTCGTGGTTATCTTTGTCCTGGTACTTATGAGACTGGAACACTGCAATGCAGTTGGAAAACTGTGTCCCATTTTTTGATGCCACAGTGTAAGACAGATGTTGACAAACTACAGACAGTGCAAATAAAGGCCTAAGGGAACTGTGATTGAACCAAAGAAGAAAAGGATAAAGGAAAGGGCTGACCTATAGTCTTCAGTTACATAAAATGGGGCTATAAGATAAGAATTTCTCCTGTGAGGTACATAACAGAAGGATATTAAACAATATAATGCAACAGGGGAAATAACGGCAGACCCTAAGGAGAAAATTCTTAACAGTGAAAGAGGCTGAGTACTGGATGAAGTTGTCCAGAAGGACTGTGAAATCTCCTGCTTTGGAAGTTTTCATAACTCAGGTGGACAAGACATGGGCAATGTGTTCTAATTTTGAAATTAGCGCTGCTTTCAGCAAGAGGTTGGATTAGATTTACTTCAGCTATCCCTTCCAACTTTAACCTGTTAATAATTATCTGAATATAAACAAAATTTATTTCATTACCTGATGACAAGCTTCCATTTATAGGTAGCGTAGACAGCTAAACTTCCTTGATACTGTCTGTAGGAAAATCATGCTTTCAGTGGCGTGTAATTTTGCCAGTTTAAAGCCATTTAGACTTAAAGTTCCTATCCTAGATATTTACTTTATGATATATGACTGAGTCTGACTTTTTCTTAGAATGGGGTTTGAGGAAAAGATCCTGTTGTGCACATTTAGAATGTAGTCATGTTTGTTGCTTTTCAAGAGCTAGTTTAAGCTTTAACGCAAAGACTAAAAATATGTCCTAAATTTGGTCTCTAAAAGTTTTTGTGTTCAGTAGAAATTTTTCAGCTTGATAGCTGAAAAATAGATTGATTAAAAAAAAAAAAAAAAAAAAGATTCTCTCTAAGCAATAGAGATTTTGCGTTGGAGGGAACTGTAATAGGAGATGTGTGGGCCCATGTGGTAAGAAAGATCAGGAAAAAGAACCAGAGAAGGTTAGGACCAGAGAGGGGGAATGATATAGCAGAGAGAGGAGTTGATTGCGGAATAGGATGCTCAAGTGCAGCAGTGAAGGAGACATGCAGACAAAAAATCAGGCATAGGTAATAGATAGCAAATATATAATAGAAACACAGAAAGTGAATGGACCATACATGAGAAAGGGAAGAGCAATAGAAAAGAAAAACAGGGATGAACGCTGAGAATAGAAAAGTAGCATCAGAAAAAATACAGATGACAGCGATAACGAAGGTGACAGTTTATCACATCAGATAAACTTTCCAGACCCTCAGCTGGAAAATATTCAATATTCCTTTTTAATCTGAAAAATAACTGTGACCCAACTTACAGCTCTGAATGTCTCCATCCTCCTGTAATGCTAGGCTAATGGAGGAAGTTAACAGCCACCTTACTGCTATATTTTACTCTATTAGTTCATACAATAAAGGAACTGAAGTTCTTGTTAAGATCTCAAGCCTGTTGATGACTTCAGAGGGGCACTACTATTTTTCTATGCTATGATTTTTTTCCTTTATTTTTTATGTATAAAAATGATACATTAGTGAATATTAAAGTTACAAAGCAAACAAAAAGTAAGGAAAAACAGAATTAAAGGCTGCCTGTCCTACAGGAAAAGATAACTTATAAAGATACTATTATGCCACATTCCATGATGTTTATCTGCCTGGGGACTCAATTATATTTGCAGGTTGTCAAGGAAATGAGTGACACACTTCACTTGTAAGAGAGAATTAGCAATATGTTGATTGATATGAAACTGCTTTAACAAAGTTTTCTAGTAAATGTGACAGTCAGTGGTTTAACAAGATTCAATGGCAAGGTACACTTGAGTATTTACTGCACAGAGGACAAGGTCAGACAAAACTGTCAAGGAGATCCTCCTGTTGAGTCATGAGGTTCAGAAAGGACCCCCTTGCGCTCTGAACTCCTTCTCAGAGCGGAATCTAGGTGCAGCTGGATCCAATCCTAGTCCCAGACTGGGCTGGTGGTTTATGTCTAAAGGATTACATGTGTACAATCAGTCCTTTAAGCCACTTAGGTAAGATTTCAGTTTAGCATGCTGTTAATCACTTACCAATAATCTGTTGGCAGCCTCGAGGAGTAACCTTGAGAGGCATCCCTACTCAAGGGAGATCCTGCCATGTAGCCCACAGCTGTACAGAAGAGCTCAATGGGCCCAGCTGCGGCTGTCCACCATTTGTGGAGTAAGGTGATTGACTTATATTTGCATACCAGCCATATTTTGGTTGGTGCATGCTCAACTAGCCCTCAGCTGTTGAGGAAGATTTATGGCCCTTAGCTATTTTGTCTCACAAATTCCAGCTTAAGCCAAATGCAGCCATCATGACCACCACTGCTGACTGTTGCTTAAGCAGAAAAGGGTAGGGAAAGGGGACCATACAACCACACAAGCATAACATTTATTCTCCCATTTCCTGGACATCTTTATGATTAATTTTTCAACTTTTTTATTCTTTTAACTACATACCCATATGGACACACCCTTAACATGCATATATAAAAACTATAATTAATTCAGCTTTAGGCTATTTCCCATTTCCCATGACAATGACTCGACAGTGCACTGAATTGTTAAGGTTTAGAATATTATAATCAGGAAAAGTAGTACTAGCACATCCTAAGTATAGGTAGATAGTTATAGAGTCATAGCTTATCAGAAGTTTTCACAAAGACAGTTAAAAATTCTTCCATATTCTTAGAAAGTTTCTGTTCCTAAACATGACAAGTTTCTTCACTGTATGGGTTTGTTTTGTTTTTATTTATAACTGTTTTACTGATTTATTACAGATAATGTTATTTGCCATAGTTTGAGAATGGCATATATAAATATATTTTGTGAGGAAAAAAATACCTTAACATGTTGTTGGTATTTTTCATTACGATAACAGTAAATGGTGTTTCCATAGCAGCTAATGAACAGAGAAACAATGAAATTAAGTAAAACAGTCTTTTGTGACTATGCTTTCTTTTTTTTTTAATTGCAAAGTCTGTATTAATTTAGAGCTTTTTACCTCATTCTTTGGAAAATGTTACAGTTTAGTGGCAAAAGACTTTGAATACATTTTGTTCTCCATGCAGGTGACAAAGCTAGGAAAGTTCTTTGCAGTTTTACTTGACAATCTTAAAACTGAATCAGCTATTTTCTGCATAAAGTATTGTTTCTTACCTAAGACATTACTTTATGTGATTTATCTAATTTCCTGAGCAAATTAAAATCTTTTCCTTTATACTAACCGTAAAGATTTGAGGGGAGGAGATTACCTCAGATAGAAATAAAAGTATTTTCTAACATAAATGAGAATGTCGCAATTATAAAACATGTATAGCAGCATAAAAATTGGCAGCTGCTGAAACATCCGTAGTTGTAAATTATATATGACTTACTTGAAGACTTATTTTGGTCTTCATCAATAATAAGTAATTATCTGAAAAAGTTCTCACATCAGCTGAACACAATTCATAAAATAAAAAGAACAAATGTCAGCCTAAAGATGTTTTTAATACAGTTTAATATTATATAGTTACATGCAAATGAAGGAAACCATAATTTCCCTGGGATTTCTTCCCCCCTCAGGGTATCAGAGTTTATGCTACTCTGTGGCTATTTAACAAGGAGAGTTACCTAACTGTAAATGTATTTATGTGTTTTACACTTTCATTCTTCATTAATATAATCCATATTTCTCTACCTCAGTATTTTATTTTTTTTTTACTAGCTTAGTTGTTTCTCAAATAGCAAGAAAGTAGTTATCACAAAGGAAAACTTTCTTTGTTCAAATGGTTGTTCTTCCAGAGCTTTAGGACAGAGGAACTTGTATGTGGGTTTTTCATTCTGGGAAGTCTATTACATATTAAATTTGCCAGGCAACTGTAACACTCCGATAAATGTAATGCAGGTTTTCAATCTTTTTTACTTAACTTGTGCCCAGCTCGTTTATTCCTAATCATAATTTAATCTTTTATTCATATTATCTCATAACATGTGCATCATTAAAGTTATATCTATTTTACTAGTCCCAGCTTTTTTATTAAAATGATGCTTAGGAGATCCTCATCTGAGGACCTGGTTCAGGTTCTATTTAGGAGGAATGTATACAACTTCCTTACATGATGTAATGACCAAATGAACAGGAATAAAGGGAGAGGGAAGAATGATAGGAGAGAACTAATTCCTAATTATTTTGAAGAAACTGAGTTAGAACCACTATGCTGTCGATATTAAAAAATGTTCATAACTACATAGCTTACTAATGTTTCCAGTCACCATTACAAATTCTTTACTAGATATTTGTCTCCTTTGGGGCAAACTTTCCAAATTACTTGGGGAAACAACATTGTGTGTATATGCAAACCAGACTTATTCTTGTGCAACTAGCCTCCATAGACTTCTCCATTATTGGAGAGAGAAAGGGCCTCATTCAAGGGCTATTAAAAGTTTAATTTTGTACGTTCTGGATTCCTCTTGGAACAGCTGACTTCTCTCCACTAACCATAGAGGAATTTTAAAACACCAAGCTCCTTTACTCAGCTTTTATGAATATCCCTCTTGTCTCCTCAGGATACAGGTAAAGAACCAAAGGGTAGGTCTGAAAAGGATTTCAGTGTTTCAGTACTACCCAGCATCACTCAGAAGTGGTCAAATTTCAATCACCTTTCTACTAAGATCCACAGTATCAAGGCTGGAAAATGGACTGGTCATAAAATTATCTATAAATATTTTCTGACAGTTAACACGAGCCTTCTGACTTGACTCTATTAATGTACTTTGCCTGTTGAAAAATGATCTAGCTCTAGCCCAATGTGTGTACAGTCTGGCAGAACTTGACTACAAAAGCAGTCTTCTTGGGCAGTCTATAAAAGAGAAGACATATTGTGTTTATATGAAGTGGAACTAGTTCACAGCTGATTCACTAAGGAATCCATCCAACTTCATGTCTGCATGCCTTGTCAACAGGCAGATTTATTACTAAAGTTATATATTTATATTTTATTTTTGAGAATTTTTTTAGAGACATGTTTTGCGACATGTAGAACTGCTAAGGTATGCAAGCAAACAGGCAACCCAAAGTTAAACTAATGTGACTACTTTAGTAACATGAGAAACAGCTCAACGTTACAGATTATAAAGAAATAAATAATTAAATAAATAAAAAGAATATTAGAACAGTTAAAAGTAGCTGGGTAACTCTGAATTAAGGCTAAATTAGTAACACAACAACAGGAGAGACTAATGGGCATTACAGATATTGAAGGGGAGGTACTGGGAATTCTTTTTGTGTGAAACGTGTCAAAAGATAGTGAAAAGATAATGCTGTCTTATTGAAGCTGCTGGCAATGGCCAAAATAATCAGTTTTGGAGCTTTTTCAGGTATTTGATGGGCAGCTGTGCACTAAATCACTGCCACTTGGAGTAGGACAATAAATTTGTTCTGACCACACCAAGTTATTCTAGTGAAGATTTTTGGAGTGGTTTCAAACAAGCTGAAACAGGGAGCTTTAAAATATATAAATAAAAATTTTAGTCATAGAAGAAAGATGACAAGGAGATAATAATTAGGGATAACTGTGATGGAAGCATTTACAAGACTGACAAGTCAGGTTAATTTCAAACTTTTAAACAAAACTTCACTGATTTCCTTCCTTCCTTAACACTTCATGTCTACAGTTATTTCTTCATTACCCTTACATATTCTCCTTGCACACACAGCTTCAGCAGTGATATACATTCAGTAGGATGGTCTGCATATTTGCAGTTATTTGTGATTTTGTTTGCAACTAATCTTACAAATTTTCTTACTTTTCTCTCTGTTCACATGTTTCTCCATAAACTCCTACATGCAGCTACACATATCCTTCTTAGCCCTGTTTTGTGGGAATATTTTTCACATCTTTATGTAAAATGCTTATATGTTGAATTTAGCTATACTCCTACACAGTGTTTCATGATACTTGTTTACTGTTGCCAATTGTATTATTTTAGTATGCTTATAGGAGGGCTCAAGATAAAGTAATATTAATTATGTCCTAATTATCACATTATTAGTTTATGGTTCACTACTTTGGCTACAAGCCCTTGAGAAATCTTTTGAATGTGTTTGCCAATGCCTTGGATTCTGTGATGGCTTATTAAGTGTAGGCATGATACCATACTCAGGTTAGTTTTCAGTACAGGTCATGCTTTATCCAACAGAGGCTTCCAAAAACCCTATGCACAAAGTGGAATAAGACTGTGTAGGAGGCCTTCTGCAAAAAACCTTAGCTGGAATTTGGTGCTGCCTTCACGTACCTAGGACAAGTTATGTATAGAGCCACTAACAGATATCAAATCCCTCTGATCCACAAAAGTAGTTTAACAACATCTGAAATGCCTTCACAGTTATGTGTTAGTTTGGACTCAACATCCCAATACAGTGTTGATATATTTCCAGCTCTGCATTTTTCCTTGACTTTTGGCCACTAGCTTATACTCTGGATTCATGATGTAGTGTGAAAATAGATTATACCTATGAACTTATTTTCTTGTTATGGTAATAAACTGCAGTTTCTTTTCTTTCCTCAAGAGAAAGAGCCTAGATTCAACCTATAAGGACTTCTATTTTTCAGGTCACTAAATTTTTGTTGTCAGAAGTTCTGGTGTTTTCTTCTCAGGTTTACTGTGAAAAACATTAGTTTTGATTTCTGTGATCCTTTGGTCTAACTACGTTTCCGTAAAACATTATTTTTCTTCCCCTTATTTCTTCATCCTTCTTTCATTTATTTCTGTTTTTCAGTTCCAACAACTGCTTCTATTTCTGTTCAGGGTTTGGGGGAAGGAAGTGTTACTTTTGAGAGAGAGTGGTTCTGTTTTGGTTTGGTGGATTGTTTTTCTGTGCTGCCTGGGGTTCATAAACTCTTTTAAACACATAGATAATCTACAAACTAGATAATCCAGGCAAAAATTCTTGGACACAGAGTGTAATTTTTTTCTTCTAAGGATACTTAAATATACACAGTATGATGCCCTTCAAGTAAAGAGAAAGGAACTAAGAAAGAATTTATGGTGAGAAGCCTACAGAGTTTCCAAATCCAGCTGGCACAGGCAATAGACAGTGACTCAGATTTCTAGGCAGCCAGATATCCTTTTTTCTATAGTTTGACAACATATTTCTGCTCATTGCTAATTTTGTTTCCCTCATTTGTAGTCTTTTGTCATAATACTTTTGACAAACTTGATGTACTTAATTTTTGCCTCTTCGATTTACTTTCTCTCTCAGTTTTCTTTCACGTGAACTCATCTTGCTTAATCTCCAGTCTTTGCATAATTTCATTCATGAAAGTTACACATTCATAATACCTTTCTTCCCAGTTTGTCTGTCCACTAGAGCAAACACATGATCCGTTTCTCAGTTATAAGGCTCCCAGTCCAATCACTTCACCTTTGGAAACTCTCTGACAGGTTTAATCCAGCTCTGCCACAGAGATTCCCCCCTCCCTCATACACAACCAGCTTTGCTTCAGTGATTCCTTTCATGTACAGGTCTTGAACATGTTTCAGTTTGGGTTCAGCCTTCCTGGAAACATTCTGATAAACTGGAAGGAGTTTAGACAGCAATAAACAGATCAAAGTATTGTAAGGGGTGATTTACAAGGAAAGATTAAAAAAGATAAATATCTAGTGATTGACTTAACTGATCACTAACTCAGGTTATGGTAGGTCTATAAATATTTGAAAGCCAGGATAGCGAGAAATTATTGTACCTTGAGCACATTTATGTACATGCACATTATGAAGTATCCTTTTAAATTCTCTTCACTCCATACTTCAGTCTTCACTCTTCACAATATCTCTCACTGTGATCTTCACTCCATTGTTTAAGCCTCTTTTCTGACTATACGGTTTTATGAAGATTTAAAATCCTGCTTAAAATCTCAGCCACCAGTCTCCCCTTATACACTGGTAGTTCTTACTTCTCTCTGGCTGATCCTTTGTCCTTCCTGGGCTTTTAAAAATGTCATATAAACCCTCTCATATTTATAAGAGCGTTAATGTGTCTTATTCTCCTGTCAACATGCAAATATTTTTGTTTAACATTAGATTTTCTGGAGACATTTGTTCAAATTTTCATTAGAACAGTACAATATGTTTTTTATTTCTTCCCTGAGAATCTTCTGGTATTTCTGCTCTGTACTGTGGGTAGTAACATACTCACTGGAGATGTAACTAAAGCTCAGGTCTCACCTTAGCAGGTAAGTGCCATGAAAAACAGGCTGCAGAATCAGACTTATATTCTCACCCCATTAATTGCTTCCTACAAGATACAGTACTTTCAGTGTATGGAGAGAGCAGTCGTATATGAAATCAGACAAACTGACTGAATCTGGGATACTGAAATCCTGGTCTGAGGCCTTTAGCCACTGAACTAAAACATGAAAGAAATAGGAAAGGGAATACATATATTTTGTTAAGGATTGTTAAGAAGTCTTGAGGCTTTACTGGTGAGGTCTAGAGACACTAAACACCTTCAGAGTTATGTGACTGTTGAACAAATATTTAAGGACCTAAAATTTGGTTTACTGCTATCTGTTCATGTCAGATAAAATCACATATATCCTTTATAAATCCCAATATAATTACTCATGCTATAAACTGTGCACAGTAAGAAGATACCTACCCCTATGATTTTATTGTTACATTGTATTTTTTTGCTAAAAAACATATACCTTCCCTATCCACAAACAGTCTGTGCTATCCTTCTTTGTGAAGTATTATCCAAAAACTAAAAGTGCAAGATCTTTTCCAAATGTAGAAAAATCCATGTAACAGGAACTGGTGTTAAGCCTCCTAATTCACTAGAAGGAAAACTCAGAAAGTATTTTTTTATGTAGGTTTATATTTCTGATCAATTAGTCCAATAATATATGTTGCTCAGAACAGGAGGAATGAAACTCTGTCTCCCTGACTTAAGCCCTGTGGTCTACAAAACAATATAAACCTTTGTAATTACTCCACTGTGTTTAACTGCATTGAAGTATGTCAGAATTACCATCGAAGTTACCAAAGCTATTCATGGTGAAAGATCGTTCTCCATGGGTGACAGCTGAATGTACTTGATTTTGGTGGCAGTATGAGAACAGATGAGGAAATGCAGAGATGCAGAACTGTAAGGTGATAGGAACTTGATTTATTTAGTGATCTAGGACAGTTTTTATTAGTAAAATTTATGAACAAAGAACACAATATGTTTCTCCAATTTCATTCAGGCATATAGTATGTGCTGTGTGTACAAGAAAGTTACAAACTGTCAGCAAAACAGCTTTACTGTTTTCTTTCCCTCTCAACATCCAGAGGTTCTATGATGTTATAGAGTAGACTATGGACCACAGAGATGGGTTTTGGACAAGATTAGTTCCAAATCTGGGAATCTTCTCACAGGGTCATCCTTTGAGAGCCATCTTTTGTTCTATTCCCTTATGCATATTCTCCTACTCTTTAGTCATAGTTTTCACTGTACTGCCCACATCCCCTGACAGCTTTTGCTTGAAGATAGCCATGAAGAAATTTCATCCAAAAATCTCTGACGGTTATAAATCGTTACTTCACTTTCAGGAAGACACCATGCACAAACATGAAGTACTGGTTGATTATAGCTATCTTTCAGTCTCAATAATTGGTCTACTGTCTTATACTTGGATTTCTCCTCTGTTTTTTTCTTCCTAGTTCACTTGAAGAGGTCTGATTCTGATAAAGATATCAGGCTTTACTTACCAGGCTAACAAAGCTCATCTGACTACTTCTCTAGAGTGGATATCTGTTCCTCCCAGCAGCTTGAGACGCCATAGGTTCCAGTGTCATCATCTTAAGCTTCCTGTATGGAGACAGATAACTGAGTCATTAAGGTCATAGGTAGTCTGTGTCACCTATTGGTGTGCTAGTTTTGATTGGGATAAGAGTTATTTTTTTCCATAGTATATTGTATGGGTCTATGTTTTGGATTTGTCCTGAAAACAGTGTTAATAATAGATGTTTTCATTACTGCTAAGCAGTGCTTAGACAGGGCCAAGGACTTTTCTGCTTCTCACACAGCTCAATCAGTGAGGAGGCTGGGGGTGCGGCACCAGATGTTGGGAGGGGACACAGCCAGAAAATCTGACCCAAAGTAGCCAAAGGGATATCCCATACTGTATTACATGTAGCTCGGCAATTAAAAGCTGGGGGAAGAAGATGGAAGCAGGGGAGTTTGAAGTGATGGCATTTGTCTTCCAAAGTAACCATTAGGTGTGATGGAGCTCTGCTTTCCCCGGGATGGCTGAACACCTGCCTGCCAAAGGGAAGTAGTGAATTAATTCCTTGTTCTGCTTTGCTTGGGCACACAGCTTTTGCTTTACCTGTTAAACTGTCTTCATCTCAATTGATGAGTTTTCTCACTTTTCTGATTTTCTCCCCATCGCACCAGGGGAGGGGAGTGGGAAAAGGGGGAGTGAGCGAGCGGCTGTGTTGTGCTGAGTTGCCAGCTGGGGTTAAACTGTGACATTTGGTAATACTGGAGGATTTAACTGACAAGAAACACAGAATCACAGAATAGTTGAGGTTGGAAGGGACCTCTGGAGGTCATCTGGTCCAACCAATTTGCTCAAGCAGCACCACCTAGAGCCATTTGGCCAGGACCACATCCAGACAACTTTTAAGTATCTTCATGTAATGGGACTGCACAAGGTCTCTGGGCAACCTGTATCAATGATCTAGTCACCCTCACAGTGAAAAAGTGTTTTCTGATGTTCAGCTAGAACCTTCTGTGTTTCAGTTTGTGCTCATTACCTTTGGTCCTGCCAGTGGGCATCACTGAAAAGAGCCTGACTCTATCCTTTTTTGCACTCCCCCTTCATATAATTATGTATATTAACAAGATTTTCCCCCACCTAAAGCCTTCCCTTCTCCAGGCTAAACAGTCCCATCTCTCTCAGCCTTTCCTCATATGAAGGATGCTCCAGACTCTTAATCATCTTTGTGACACTTTGTTGGACTCTCTCCAATATGTTGATGTCTCTCTTGTACTGAGAAGCCCAGAACTAAACATAGTACTCCAGGCATGGCCTCGCTACAGCTGAGTAGAGGGGAAAAGTAGAAGGGACTTAAAAACCACCATGCTCTTTTTAGAAGTAACTGAATAGCCTGAAGTTACTGTGGAATGAATTTTAGCTGGGGAACTTAAACACCTTACTGTCTCCATTCCTTCTGCTGCTAAATACTGTGTTGAAGATGGATCTTTGATTTGTCTGAAGCACATTTCAGATGCTAAACTAAGTAAATCAACGTGAAAGTTTTCACTTTTGCTTTAAAAGTTAAAAAGGCAGGTGGAAGCTAATACTTTCACTTGTTAAATTCTTCAGGTGCATAGAAAATGACTTACTAGAATGACCAAATTGGCTTCTGCCTTGTCAGGAAAAAAAAAAAAAAAAAAAAAAAAAAAAAAAAAAAAAAGAGAGAGAGAGAGAGAGAGAGAAAAGATTTACGATGAAGAAAATGCAGAACACTTTAATGAAATATCATACTGCTAAAACTCCTGGAGTAGGAAAGCTCAGTAGATGATCTCAGATGTGTCTACTACCAACAACTGCATTTACTTTAGCAAAATGAATAATAATAATAATGGAGAGTAATCTACTTCCTTGCTCAAAAACTAGATCACACATTCAGAGAGCAGAAAGAGATAGATTAGGTCTCTTCTAAGACTACAGAGATTCAAAGTCATGTTTTTCCCCTTGAAACTGTCTGAAATATGGGTGAGGATCTCTCCTACTTCCCACCGAAATTTTGTGATTTTTCTGTAGGAAGTTCAGTATTAACCATGTAACAGATCAGGGTAATTTGGAGATTAGGGCTTTAGCTGTGAATGGAAAATACATCCTCATCTGATTGTAGTTAACTAGATAAAAAGACTATTATCCAAAATTTTTATGGGTTTATTCTAGGTTAATCACTTAGGTTTCATCTAGATGTAAGAAACATGAATATAGTCAGGGTGATTCATTCAATCCTAAAATAACTGAAACAGACAAAAGGAATCAAACTGGATGAAGACTCATGCAACAGAGAGTTCTGAATACTATTTTATACCAGGTATTTAAGTTTTAAATGGCTAAAGCCAGTTGAGATGAATTCCAAATGCAGCTAGTTGGGTTTTTTTACCATAAAAAGAAATAAGCAGTTCTGTGGCACAATTTGTCTCATCCAGAAATATAAGATTAAACTACTTAGAGACGAACCATGTCACAACAGTAACTGTTTCCATAGCCTGAGAGAACTGAGAAGAGAGTAAAGATTAACTATGGCAGATGTAGATGGTTGTTCCACAGACATTTCCAAATTATTTGTGATTTCTTCTGACTTACAAGACTTGTGACTTAACAAGAGCTTGGGTTTTAGTCTAGCAGAGTTTAGAAGGTAATGATAATATTTATGTAAATGCTACTGAATATTATATAGTTATGGAAGGTTTACAACACCTGTTGAGTAGCATGATGTTAATTGAATCTCTTTAATTTGCCTGTGAAGTTGACTATTTTGTGAAATTACATGCAAACCTGACATTTGTGCTAATCATCTCCTCTAAAGACATTATTTATGTCAATATTTTGAATGAACAGTGGTCTCCTCTACAGCATGATGGGTCTAGAGGCTTATTTGTGCTTCTCAGTAATGACAGGATGAAACATGATGAGTTCATTAACTGCAGATTTATTCAACCTGTTGCAACTGACAATAAATATATTAAATTCTGTATTGTAATGCTTCCATTTTCTCAACTCATAGATACTGATTTGTATACTATGGCCATCTAATTTACTTTTACGGGTACTTTTTGCTGATAACTTTTGCTGCTCCAGTCTACCATTGTTTGTTTGGCTTTGAAAATAATGGCAAATATATATAAAAATTTAAATACTAGACTGAGCAGCACCAGGAAAGATGAAGATTGAGAGGACTTTCACAATGAACTTGCACAGATGAGATCCTGAACCCCTAACTGCATAAAAGAAGACCAGATTAAACATCAGATAGAAATTCTTGAGATGGAGGAGATCTAGAAGAATATGACTTCTATCAATGGGGAAAAAAAGGCATATTTTCTTCCCACAGATATTCAGCTCCATAGATTATGTGACCCAGTAGTAAAGGAGGGGAAAGAAGCTATGTCTGAGCAGGTGTAAGAGTCAGATGAGAACTGGTAATTGAAATTAGTTGGAGAAAACCCTATCTGTCAACATGACTTTCATCTCTAGAGGTCTGACGCTTTTCTCAGGTGCTCAGAATGAGGATGTTGCAGAGAAGCTGATGAGACTCATCTGGCCTTCATATTATCAGCCACTGCAACTTATCCATGAGGGCACTAATAATAATACCAGGAGAGACTTCTTCTGTAACCAAAGCAACAATTTAGCTCTGGGAATAAAAGTGAAAGGGGTTGATGGTTCTTGGTGGTTTCTTCTCCATCCTGATGGTGAAAGGGAAAGACCTGTGGAAGCATGGATAGAACCTTACAGGTCAGTGCTTGGCTGTACAGCTCATGTTGTCGATGGGTATTTAGTATTTTTAATCTCAAAATCCTCTTTGAGGATAAAGGAGTACTGGGCAGAGGCAAAATCCACATGATCTGTATTCCTGAAACTGCAGTTCAAGTTATGGAGCTCTTCTGTGGAACTGATAATCAGTTGGCTGATGTTTTGTGGATCTTGGAATCAGAGGAGAGGTAAGTAACAGTGACATCATGGTGGTCATTTTTTACAGGTCACTTGATTAGAGTATGGAATTGTATTAAATCTTTAAAGAGCCTAGAAATCTTGCTCATGCATATAGGGGTAATGTTAGAGAAAACAAAGCTCACTTACAGCTGAAATATGCAAAAATGGCAAGAGGAGCTTATACTGCTCCATTATTTAGTAAAGGGCCAAACTAGGAAAATGTGGGCAAACTACTGAGTGGGAGGCTGCAGACTCAGGTAAAGCTAAGCTTATGGTTTCTTTGCTTTTTTTTTTTCACCAATAATTTCTACCAGACCTCTGTGCTTAATGACAGGGATTGAAGTGGAAATGAATACTAGCAGTGGCTGAGGATCAAGTCAGAGATTATTACAGAGAGCCTGACTCCTACAAGTCCTTTGGACTGTATTTAAGAACACTGAGAGACCTCGCTGATACCATGGCAAGGCTGTTCTTAAATATCTCCAAATATCTTGGAGATCAGGGTAAAGGTAAATGATGCACCTACCTTCAAGAAAGGTCAGGCTCACTTTTTTCTTTGGGGAAATTGTGGAATTAGTACTCTTGGAGCATGTTTTCTGCAGCTAGGGAGGTATGATTCCTTGGCAAAACTACAGGCTGGGACTGTAGCTGTGAAGCAGCTCTGTGGAAAGGTCCTAGGGTTCTTGGTAGACAGCAAGATGAACACAAGCCAGCAGTGTGCCCTGAGAGCAGCAAGGGCTAAGAGTATCCTAGGCTGTATGAACAGGAGTATGACTGATAGATCAAGAATCCTCTACTCAACACTCATTACACGGCATCAAGATATCTGGTTCACTTCTTGGCCCTGTAATATAAGACACAGATCAACTGCAGTGAGTTTGTCAGAGAGCCAGCAGGTAGTCAGGGCTGGAGTATTTGCTCTAGACTTATCCGGAATATTTTTTCTTTGTGTTTGCTTATAGTTTTATATACAATTTTTATTCATTGCACTGATGTACCATTTATTGCAACAGTAAATTTCAGAGGGGATGACAGTCTGGAAACTACTTTTTGGGTAATTTGTATTTTGTGACCATACTGAAGAATATTTGAGAAAAAAATACTATACCATAAAACTTAGAGACCTCAGTTACAAGTACTATCATTAGTAGACACAAAGCTCCACAAAATAAGTACTAACAACTTTCAACAAATGTTCTTCTTAGAGTTTCTATTAAAATCAATTTTTAAACTAATCTCAGATTGTTAGAACTAATTAAGCAAGGTTTTCTTTGTAGAAACCATGTAAAAGAATATGTTGTTTCTGACAGTGCTGATTAACACCAAGGCTACTTTCCCTACCCCAGTTATTGCAAGAAAAGGTGAGGTATTAATATGTTGGGGCTCTTTTCTGGGAATTCAAGTGTGAAATTTACCCTGGTGAGGCTTATTGGCAGCATGGAGTCTGCTGATTCTAATGTCACAGTAATACATTTTTCTTTGTCTTCCCCTCACCTCTCCCACTGTGTGATACCTATCTTTCAGGGGGTTGAAAAAAAAAATAATTGAAAGGAGGATATCAGACAGACTGGATGGCAAAGATATCTGCAACAGTCAACTGAATGATTTATTATATAGAATCATAGAATAATTTATTTTGGAAAAGACCTTTGAGATCATTGAGTCCAACCACAAACGTAACTGCCATTTCCAGCACTAAGCCGTGTCCCTAAGCACTACATCTATGTCTTACCCTCACGGATGGTGACTCAACCGCTTCCCTGGGCAGCCTCTTCCAGTTTGTGACAACCCTTTTGGTGAAGAAATTATTCCTGATATCCATGAATATTTTCAAGGCCCTCGCTATTACCCTATGTTTAAATTGTGTGGCATAGCTTCTATGACAGAGTAGTCATATGTGCTGACAGGGGTATTTTTTAGTGCAGGGCCTACACATGCTTATCCAGTTATGCTTCATTGCTGTGCTTATGCTTGGGTTCAAAACAAGCTAATATTAAAGTTTTCTTAGTGTGCTTCAACTCCTATGGGCTAAACAGGACTCTACATTTGCTATAGTCCAAACAATAACAAGTAGGATGTCCCAGCCATGGTGATCAAGCAGTTTTCAAGAAATCTCAAGAAGTTTTCAAAACATACTTTGGGGATATTCCCAACTAGAACCTCTCCATTTTTTTTGCAAAGACAGAATATCTTTTATGTAATTTATCTATGACAATGTCTGGGCATTCCAAACACAGATGTTGAAAGAATGACCTGTTCTTAGGACTCTTAATTGCAGAATGCTGAAGACCAACTTACCATCTCAAGATGTTGGTAAAACTTTCATAATTACACACTTTTTTGGCACTTGTCAACAGATTAGATAACTGAACTCACTATCAGTTCTCAGTGAATAGGGACAGTTCTGAGTGCTTCATTAGAGTAGCACAAAGATGGTGAGAATTTGAGGAAAAAAAGATGTTGCTGAACATGGGTTCAAAAACCCCTTTCAGTCAGTTAGGTCTAACAATTTTAATTGCAATATTAAACACAGGTAGAAAGTGTGACTATGCCTGAAAAGGATGTTATGTTTTTTGAGAGTCCTCTGACAATCATAAATTTATTATATTGGAACAATTGTACTATTTGTATTTCCTTTTCCTGCATCTGTTTTCTTTGTTGGCAGAACAGCAGCTGTTCTGTTTATATCATGGATGAAGGCTATGTATCTTAAGCAATGTTTAAAAAAATCTTGATGACCCTAAACCATTACTTTACTAGTTAAAAATAATCCTGAAGGAATTCCATGAAACTTTGCATCTATAGAAATATATATCCACTAGTACTTACCACTGAAATACTTAAGTTATCATAGCTGTATGCTAATTGAAGTGTGATGTAGGAAAGTTAGAGACTCTTAGAGCGGTTAGCTTATTTAACAAGATGTTCAGTACCCTCTGTTTCCATTGGTTTCTATGGAGTTAATGATGTGTATCTTTACTTTGCAGAAAGTCATCTTATCACAAGAAGTCTCTCCTTTTTGTTCTTTTATTTCTTCCTGTTATATCAGAGTGCCAATCATTGTATTACTTCACTTTGAATTCCCTCCGCTTTGTTGTCTGAGAAGTGAATATATAGTTACTGTGACCCTCACCATGTGGACAACTTACATAAATTGCACATTACTTGCTATATATTGGCTTGTTACCTTGCATTTGAAAAGATCCTGCCAACAAACCTTCCAAATGAGAGCAACTCATTTTGAGTATTTCATTATAGAAATTGGTGTCAATTGTAAATATGCAAGCATATGTTAACCTTGCTGATTAAATTTTTGGTATCAGTTTGTGTAAGGACAGCAAACCTAATCTATTTCTTACAAAAAACAAGTTCAAAATAATGAAAAATATTAGATAACATTCAGGAAGGTGATATCATCATATTTTACGTTGTTTACTCATTTGCAGTAAACTTGTACTTTAGTGAATGGAGTATTTAGTATTACCTTTTTATACCTGTTGTCATTCATATAGCAGAACTACAAGTAACTTCCTTACCCTAATCAATTTGCATGAACAACCCATTTTGCATGAACAATCAGATTTACTGATTCAGTAGATAGCTCATTAGTGTTCCTTTAGAGCAAAGATGCTCACTAGGGATGCCAGAGACCCATAGATCTGTTCTCAAATATGCACAGGAAATAAATGCTATTGAAGGAATATATATCATAAGAACTGTGCATAGTTGAATACACACAAAGGAATGACACATCTATAATCTTGTCTCACAGCTCTTTTTTCAGAATTCCATTTATTATAGAAATAGCAGAATACATTGACAACCTGTAATTACCAACACCTTCTCCCCAAATCTAACAATTTTTAAAATGATTTAAATTTAGTTAACATCAATATCTCATAATGTATTTTCTCTTTGAAATTGCATTAGGAAAGTTCCTCTGTTCTTCTTTGCCTTATATAAGCTTGTTTCCATTGATCTTAGTGGATGTACATGTTAGAAGTTCCCAAATATCCTCCTTATTGTCACAGGTAGCAATAAAATGATGGATCAAATATCACAGAAGCTTATTTTGCTGGAATTCAGAAAAGAGCAGCAAAACCCATTTTATCAGTCAGCTGTAACAGAGAAAAGATAATGTCAGTGCATGTGCTTATAAGACATGCTTACTATCTCAACACTTAGGATTTTAAACCAAAAATATTAGTAACAGTGAATTTCCACATGTAAATAAACCTATGTATTTAAGGAGTGTCTTTACTTTTTGAGCTAGTCTGCTTGAAAATACATTATATAACATTCCAGAAAGGAAGAATACATATGAAACTTAATAGATCTCTCACTTAATAATCTCCATCAATCCACTACCTAGCATAGAATAGATTATCCTCCAGAAACTTACACATTAGAAATATTGGGATGCATAGGAGCTACTGCTCTGGAATATTCTTCAGCACAGTATTTCCTTTGTGTAAATCTTGCTCTATATATGTATTTCCCCTGACTTCTAATTAATTAGAAAATAAAGGATAATTATATTTTTTTATATTATTGTCTTATGTATATCAATAGACCTAGGTAAAAGTGGTTGTGAAGTGATTAAGAGTCGCTTAAGAGCAAAGGTTTCTGTGTCATTGTTATGCCTTCACTTTGAAGGATAATAGAGAAGAGCAGGCATTGAAAAGACCACAGATAAAACTTTCCCATAACTAATTTGCTTAATTCTGATCCAAACTAAGATATCCTCCTATTTTTTTCTGGGATGACACTGCCCAAAGGAAAAAAAAAAAAAAAGCATAATTCTAATTATTTTGATTTTTCTTTACCTATGCGTCCACATATTAACATTCATTTAATCTCTTAACTTGTAAATTAATATGAACAGGTACTATATATTTGGATGCCGATAATGTAATATCATTCATGTAAGAATCAAGAATAGCTATGAGAAAGCTCTAGACATCCCAGCATTTAGTTATCTGAGCTTATTCTCCTATTGTGAGCAGTGACTGAAACACAAATGAAGGCCAGAAGGAATACATTATTGGAGTAAAATCATATTGCCTCTCTGATGCTGGAGGAATACATTCTGAACTACGGATGCACTGTTCTGAAGATTTTAATTTTGATTTACTTTTTTAAGGGCAAGTTGAAGGAAGACCTGTATTTAGAAACTGAAGAAGCTTAAGCTATTTAGATCATCAAAGAAAAATTTAAGGGGTGATTAGATCATAGTCTACAATTAGCTTGATAAGAAATGGAATTTTTCATAATGTAGATCTTGCCAGTCTAAGAGTTGCAGCTGTAAGTGTAAGTTATTAAAGGTGCATAAACTGAGAACTCAGAGTAGATATTGGACAAATGTTATTGTAAAAGAAATTCACCTCACTCTTTCCCACACTTAAAAGTTGGAATTAAAGTTTTCAGCTCAAATTTGGATGTTCTAAGAGTACTGTCATAGTTGAAACTGGAATTAATACAAGGAAATCATATAACATGATACATCAAGGGATTTTTGCAATCCTTCTCTCCACTAGATAACAGAATCACCACAAATGTCATTGTACCACTGAAACTTTCTACTTTCCATTGAACAGGTTATATGTGTTACTGTGTTACTCTTCAGCACTGTCTCCATAATTCCTGCCTCTTATTTCTGAATGCTTACTTTCAGGAATAATCAGTTGACATTGATCTAAATCAGGAAAAAAAAACACCCCACCTTCATTAAGCTGTTCCCTTGCTTCTTTCTAAAAAATATGTTCTTCCTTGTCATTAATTCACCCTTCAATTTGAGGTAAGAATTCAACTATAATAGCACCAGATGTGATCTACAACTAATATTAAAATAACAAAAAAAAAAAAAGGGGGGGGGGGGGGGAGGGAAGAAAAAAAAAAAAAAAAAAGAAAAACCCAAGTCTTGCTATACTTCAGAGAGGAAAATATAGAATGTTGTGCTATGCACACAGTTACATGGGGGTTTTTTTTTCAGATGTCTCACTGTTCAGTGCTGATAACACACTGGAATTGCTGTATCTTTAAAAACAAGGGTTCAATGAAAAGTTATAGAAAATGTTGGCATTTTAGCAACTGCCCTGAGACATATTTGCCAGAAATTATAACTCCAAAGTGAATTCAGGACTGACCTGATCTGAGACAATATGCAATTTTTCGATGTTGGCATTGTAAATCCAAAGGACCTGAGGTTGTGCATTCAGAAAACAGCTTTGTGTGCTCACTGTACAGTTTGCCTGGAACTTCTGAATACTTGGCAGATAGATCCACATGTACCATGTAGATTATCACTAAACTGTCTTCTCTTTAATAAAGCTGAATGTGATCAGGACTATAATGTTCTCCTCTGAAGACTCTCAGAGAATAGTGTAAACCCCTGCTCCTTGTTTGAGTTTTATGTTAAGTCATATTCTGGCAATTGCACTTCTGCACGTCTGCAAAGGCTTTCCTTCCACTCTCAAAGAGAATGAAATGAAGATCAAATGGCAAAGTGATCTAAGAGGGAAAAAAAAAAATAATCTTTAAACTTACCTGAGGAGAATGAGTGATCAGTGACATGTTAAAGATTCTTCCTACATCTGAGAGAGCAGCGGAGTAAAGTAACAGAGAGAAATTAAAGACATTCTGTGATTATGTGGTGGTTTTTTAACAATCACAAGATTAGCAACTTGAAAAAATAATGTATCAAGCAGTTTAAATGTAATATTTTTCTGTATGAATTCTTATTATAAATCGGTGATTTTTGCTACTTGTAAAAGACCGACAGGAACATCTGGTACTTGCCTCTCAACCTTAGAGGTAGAGGCAGGGAAAAGATCCCTGAAAGAACCACGTGAGGCTTGGAAAAAGGGAAAAAAAGCACACATCAAATAATTGGGTTATATCTAGATTGGTGGCCATGAAGTGACATAAAGAATACTGGTGGTCAATAGTGATATTAAAAATAATATCATCTGGGCTCAATGTGTTCTCCCACCCATTTCCCTCCTTTGAATCTCTGGGAAATGTACCATCATGAAGGTCTAAAAAAGCTGAAAAAATGATTTGAATTTTTTTTTTTCTGCTTCAAGCAGTGATTAGAGAGTGCAGCTACTCTTGGCTATGGCCTGCCATTGAGGCGTGGAGGAACGTATGCATTCTTTCCCCTACAACCACAAGTGTAAAATGATGCTGATATTTTCTTTAGTAAGAAGTTATGATGTTTCCAGCAATAGTGTCGTTAGAACGCATGGTATCAGTTTAGATCAAATGCATATTGTAGATTCTGAAGGAAAAACACTCTCTGGGGTGTTATAGGAAAGGAAGAAGTAAGTGTTCAGAAAGATACTGTAATGGTGCTAGAGACCAATTAATTAACCAGGGGACTAATGGCTTGGGAGAGTCAGATTTTGTGAATCAAGGGCAGGCAGTACCCTCAACATCATATACCCTAAACATGAAGACAGAGTGTAGCTCTGGATTTGCTGAATGAATCTTAGATTGCATGGGGGGATTTTTTTTGCTCTTATAGATGACTCTGCAGCTGAAAGAAAGATTGATCCTTCCTCTGTATTATAACAGGCAATGCCACTTCGTTGATCATTCAACGTTTATGGGGACTATGTTTCTCCTTTCTTGAAGGGGGCAAGAAGAAATCCCATTGATTCCTACCTCTCACACTGCATCAGCTGTACTATATCTAATCTTTCCAACATTACTTTTTTTTTTCCAATTTTTCCATTCTTGTAAATAAAACCAAAAGAAAAACAAAAGTCTCAAACAAAAACAAACACAAAAATTTTCTTCTCAAGTGCTTAGATTTGTTTTCTGTTAACAAGATTTATGTCATAGCTCTCTTGTGGCAAATGGTTCTCACCTAGATATGTCCACACAAGTTTCAAGAGATAACATGGGCCAGAAAATACTTGTTCTTACACTCTTGTGAGAATTAATACAATTGACTTATTTGAACACAGTATGTACCATGCCACCCAGCCTCAGGACAAGAGTGTGTTCCCTGGCCTGTGATGATTATCAGCATTAATATAACCAAACAATCTAAATGTCTCCATTTACATCTCGTCTTTAGAACCCAGCCATCTTAAGTATGATATCTGAAAGGTAGAATCTTGTTTGGCTCCTTCTTCATCTATTCTCACAACTTTTTCAGTTGGTAGAGAGGCAAGTTGGAAAAAAAGCCTTTAAATGCTTTAAGCGACCTTGATGCCTAAGCAAGGACTGATGGTGGCAGCTTAAATATCTAACATTCAAATTTGAAAATTCAGATATTTTTTTTGTTATAATACAAAGACCTAGAGAATCATCATCATAAAATTTATTTTATCTTCATTAATATATGATACCCAAAAGGCAAAGATCTATTTATTTTTTTTTCCTAATAACCAAAATACTTCAATAAGGCTTTGCTTTGTGTTTTGCTGTATAGGCATCTAGGCATTTTCAGCTTCAGAACTTTATATATTGCACTCAATGTATAATCTCTTTTAACTTTTCATTTGAATTTTCAGTTCTAAGTATTCATGGACAAAATCCTCAGCATTTTACTCTGATCTCCCCTGTGTTGCTTTTCATAGGTAAAAATACTCTCTCCAGCAGCACAACTGTAAAATCTGCTGCCTCAGAGGTGTAGTTTCCACATACAGTCAAGCAGCACCCTTGGGGAATGGTTAGTTGCCATGAGCAAATCATGTCCTTTAAGATACCCCTACTGATTGAGAGTAGTACTCACTGATCTTTCCTACTGGGATGTTTCTAGATTTTTTTATTTTTCCTTAGCAGTCTAGTGATGTAATGTATAGGCAGTAAAAGGAGACAGAAAATAAAAGTCCCTGTGAAAGGAAGAAAAACATTTGTAGTCCTGCTGTGGCGAGAGGATAAAAGATCTTCAAGTACAGAGACAAGTGGTGAACCCCCGTCACTCATCCAGCTACTGTCTCATTTTACTGTCCCCCAGACACTTTTAAAAAATATTTCTTGGGGATTCAGTTGTAAACTAGAATTTATCTTGTGGAACAATGTGTCCATATGTTTTATTGAACAGCAAAAGCAAGACAACTCAGAATGTGGAAGTTCAGTCAACCAGAATTTCAACGGAGGCTGAAAGCCAACCTCCAATGTTTGCATTCACAAATTTATGAAGAGAAGTCCCTTGAGCAGACAGGATCCTTAATTTGATGCACTTACATTAAATCTTCATGAATTTACACTTGGATGGAAGAACAGCTACATTTGGAATATTTCAGCCAATTTACAGATATAATATTTTTGCAGAATTTCATAAGCATTTTTCCCAACTAAACACATAGAATATTTTAGTTTGTTAAAGTTAGGGATTCTGTGAATGGAATCCAGAATAAACTCACAATCTCAGCAACCCTCTCTCTTGTCAATAGCCTTTTAAGACTGCATTGAATAGTTCATGCACTAATTCACACTAATTCTCATTAACATATCATGTTCATTATCACATTAATTATGCCTTTCACTATATAATAACCTGATGTAGAAGATACTATGATAGGGAAATCTCTGAGTAAATATAAGATGGCAAATTTATCTGTGAGGTTTTTAAGGTGGAATATGAACATCATGGGGAATCAAATTAGGCTACAGACTGTAGAAAAGTCAAATTAAACCTAATACAGGTTTAAAAGGAAAGCCAAGTGTCTTAAGGCCCTGTTGCACACAGTGCATATATAAAGTGGGATTCAATTGCCTAAACATAAATATGAATTGCTATTTCAGCTTTCTAAGTCCTTGGTATATCTGCATAAGCCTTGCGGATATGTTACAGGATTAATAGCAGACATGCACTCTTCTGGTCAAGCACCTGATGGCCAGATGGGCTGCACTAAGTCATACAATGTTGCATCAAAACCCGTGCCCTAGCAACTGAATCCACACCTAGAACTTCATTGAATATAATGGAAATTTAGGAACCTCTCTCACATGTTAACTTTTAAATTTAGGTGTCAAAATTTACATGTCTACAGTCTGGATCTGAATCCAAACTGGATCTTGGTTGCACAAACATTAGTGTCTAGAGTAATTTGAAGTGATTGGTGGTATTTCATCCAGCTTTCAGTCAATACTATAGAAAGGGCAGGGTATTCTTTAAATCTTCAGTCATACCTGTCGTTTCTGTGTGCCTGACTTGAATACCATAGGATCTCAAACTAGGAGGCTATGTTCTGGCAACTGCATTGTATGGTGTACCCCAGGGGTCAATACTGGGTCCAGTCTTGTTTAACATCTTCATTAGTGATCGGATGATGGGGCAGAGTTCACCTCAGCAAGTTTGCTGACTACACAAAATTGGGAGGAGTCACTGACACTGCTGTTCAGAGGGTTCTTGATCAGCTGGAGAAACGGGCTGACAGGAACCTCATGAAGATCAGCAAGGAGAAGTACAAAGTCCTGGGGAGGAACAGTTCTAGCAGCAGTACATATTGGGGACCTTCTGTCCTGGTTTAACCCCAGCTAGTAATTAAGTGCCACACAGCTGCTTGCTTACTCCCCCCTCACCCAGAGGGATGGGGAGGAGAATTGGAAAGGAATGTAAAACTCATGGGTTGAGATAAGAGCAATTTAATAATTGAAATAAAATTAAAACAAAATAATAATAACAATAACAGTTATAATTAAAAGGAGGGAGAAGTGGGGAAGAAGGAAATCCAAAGGGAAGGGAGAAAGGAAAACAAGTGATGCACAACACAGCTGCTCACCCCCTGCTCACTGATGGCCAGCCAGTCCCCGAGCAATGATCGACAGCCCTGGCCAACCCCTCCACCCCCCATTTTATATACCAAGCATGAAATCCCATGGTATGGAATAGCTCTTTGCTTAGCTCAGGACAGTTGCCCTGGCTGTGTCCCCTCCCAGTTTCTTGTGCCCCTCCAGCCCTCTGGCTAGTAGGGCCTGAGAAACCAAAAAGTCCTTGACTTAGTATAAACATGACCCAGCAACAGCTGAAAACATCAGTGTGCTGTCAGCATTGTTCTCACACCAGAGCTAAAACACAGCACTGCACCAGCTACTAAGAAAAAAATTAACTCTGTCCCCTCTAAAACCAGGATACTGCCCAGCTAGAAAGCAGCTTGGCAGGAAAGGACCTGGCAGTACTGGGGGACATTAAGTTGAACATGTGCCAACCATATGCCCTTTTGACAAAAAAGGTTAATGAGCTACATTAAAAGGAGTGTTGCCAGCAGGCTGAGGCAGGTGATCCTTCCCCTCTATTCACCCTGAAGAGGCCACACCTGGACTGCTGTGTCCGGTTTTGTGTTCCTCAGTACAAGAGAGACATGGATATACTGGACAGAGTCCAGCAAAGGGTCGTAAGGATGATAAAGACACTGGAGCACCTCTTCTATGAGGAAAGGCTGAAAGAGCTGGAACTGTTCAGTCTAGAGGGAAGGCTCAGGAGGCAATATTATCAATGCATTTAAATACCTGAAGAAAGTGTTCATAGAAGATGGAGCCAGGCTCTTTCATTGGTGACTAGTGACAGGACAAGAGACAATGAGCACAGCCTGAAACACAGAAGGTTCTGGATGAACACAAGGAAGCACTTCTTTACTATGAGGGTGACTAAGCATAGGTTGCCTAGGGATGTGACATGGAGTCTCATTCTATGTAGATATTTCAAAATTGTCTGGATGTGGTCTTGGGCAACCAGCTCTAAGTGGCCCTACTTGAGCAAGATGGTTGGACCAGGTGACTTCCAGAGGTCCCTTCCAACCTCAGCCATTCTGTAATTTTAAGAATTGTGTCCAAAATATATTTCCAGCTTTGCATTTTATATCCGCTTGCTAACTGTATTTTTACATGTCCAGGTTTGATTTGCTACTGATTAAAAATTAATGGAAGAGTGACTACATCCCTCATTTCAGACAAACAACAGTTCAAACGAGACAATTCTATGATTCCAATCAATGAGCAGAAGTCTCACTCCCTTATTTATCTTTCTCCATTGATGTCAGAGATGTAATTTGTACAATACGTTCCAAATCCAGTAAGGACATAAGCATCTAGAATCTAGGAATTACAGGTTATAACATAAAATATAAATACTACCTAAATTCTGAGCACAGAAACTGGTTCCTAAAAGTAAATTTGACATTTCATGCTGATTTTCTAACTTTTTGTTCCTCTGGAAACACTTTTGTGTTTGACCTTAAAGAAAAAAAGCTATTAAATTTTACAAAAAATACAATGTACAGTTAGAAATTTTTTGTTTGTTTGTTTTTTGAATTAGACTCATTGATTTATAGGTAATACTGATGAAAATAAATAATTTTGCTTTACAGGAGGAAGGTAAACAACATATTATATGATCAGCATCCAAATTTTACAGTTAATGTTTTTCTGACCTTGAGAAATAACATCATTTGTTACTATTAAGCTTCTGGCAGAAATATTTACATGGCAGCTTGCATTTTGAAGTTCCAGAAGAATGATCTGGAGCTTAGTATATATGTTCTTTTTCTACTTCACTGACAATTAATAGGTTAAAAAAGTTCTAACCTTATTTGGAAATCTGATTTATTAAATGCTATCACAGTAATCTTGCAGCCATATGCAGGATGAAAATTTGTTTCCAGTTCTGCTTAAATTTTCCTGTAAAAAAACATATTGGAAGATTCCTTTTTCTTCTATCACAAATGAACTCATTCATCTAATAACAATACTCATTCATGCACATTATTGATGTAGTAAGAGAAATATTGTGCTACTGAGAGTAATATAAACTCTTTGAAATGCGTTTTCTTTTTTTCTTGGATGTTTTATGATTTCTTAAATACTTAATTTACTATTTCAGAAGTTCCTCACTAATTACTTTTCCTGGTGAAAGTCCTTAAGAATGACTGTATTTTGTGAAAACCTGTTTTCGTCTCTTTGTTTTGAATGTCATTATGGATATGAGTTCACCTGATAGAATTCAGGACTACAGCTAACACTAGTCCTGAGAGGAAAACCATATCATAACAAAATCATAACAATTCAATGTTAATGCATCTTGAAATGTACTTATTTTTATTTTTTTTGGGGTAGGAGTTGACTTATAATTAGTTGATAACATCTCTTTACATGTTGCCCTTATGTTTGCTAAAAATATAAGTCTTATTAATATAAGACTCCCAGTAATTTGTAAGCAATGCCTTTAATTATTTTTTTATGTAAATTTAGGTTGTATGTGTTGATTATGCATATGTATGCTAGTTAGTACTTTAACTGTGTGGTAGTTTAAATACCAAGCCTAAAGATGATTATATTATGAACTGAAATGTAAGGCCTATATTAATGATCAGTTTTGCACTCTCATCTATATCATCATCCTTTTCTCTTCTTTTATTTCTTTCTGGTATGTGATTAATTTTGAGGACCTAGAAATGTCAAGACAAATCTCATCTTATCTTATCTTTCATGTGAAGAAAAGCTGAACATACGGATTAACACAACTGTTCAAAATCTCTGTTCTATAAAGATCAGACATTAGTCACACTTCCCTCCTCACGGTCTTTCTTCCACACTTGCCTTGATCTGTTCCTCGGGGACTAAGAAAGAACTGACAAATGTTGTTTTGAATTTTAGAGGTCTCCAAGATCGGTTCATAGATTTTGGAGGCAATGTTGCTAAGGCTGACACTGGCAACCCTAGTGTTACAGCCAAGTCCAGCTGAGCTCTGTGCCTTTCTGAGAAGATCTACTGGCATCTCAATAACATATGAACAGCATGATTCATTAGATTACACAAAGCAAATTTCTGCACTCAAGCTGTATCTCTGGTTCTCTGTCCTTTATTGCCAAGTCATTAACTTTTCTCCCTTAGTTTCCTGTGAAGTTGAGATAAAATACTAAGGACTTAACATCTGTGAAGTACAATATAAATGACAACAGGCACCAAAATTACACATTGCCCTGCAGTGTAGCTGCTAGCCTAAGGATCTGATTCACTCCCCTCTCTCATTTAGAAACCTATTTCATCATCTTGGAAATTTTAGGAAGTGCAAGCCAGGTGCAGATATGTGCCTCATTGCCCTGTTCACAAAGAATCTAGCAGAACTGGAAATTGTATTCATGATATTTTCTTTGTAAAAGCAACTAAAAATTCTAGTCAGGCTGGCCAGGTTTGAACAAATCAGTGAATATCTGCTACTGTCAGGCTGGAAGAACACACACTGGTGTGAGTATAAAGACAGAAATTTGACAATGGCAGTGAATAATTACGTTTCTGGTCTTCTACAATGTGTTCTAAGAAATTGGTATAATGGTCTGCTTAACTAATTAGGCCCTATGTATATTATAGAATATCCTATATGGGATCTAATACATTTCAGTTTCAGCTTCTACATTGATAGGACCTTTGATCTTGATGGAGCTACTCTTGATCTTTATCTGGTTAAATTAAGAGGATAAATGCCAAGATACATTGACCTTCTATGATAAAACAGTAGAATGCTATATGTTTTCTGGGAAAAAGGAGGGGGAGAGGGCAAAATCTGACATTTAAACTTACTGGGTTTGAGGGTTTTTGGTTTTTATTTTGTTTTAATTTTGGAAACCCAGCATAAATGCTAAACAGCTGTTTTTATTATCCTCTGACATACTTTTCCCTTGGGATTTGATTTTAAAAGGCCTTAAATCTACATCTTTAGAAGAATGTATGCTTAAGAAACCTGTGTTATAAACTGGAATGTAACTATTCATTGTTATACCCATGAAAGTCAGCAACAAATAAAAGAAATCAGCCTTTTCTGTTCACAAAAAGCATACTTCTTTTTTTCCTCTCCAAAGAAAACAGTTGTGCTCATAAAGATGTCAAAAACTAAGAAGGTTATGCTTGGCTTCTAGCTATAAAACTGTTATGATCCAAGCTCAAAATACCTCACCTCCAAAATAGTGAAGTGATGAGATCCTTTTGTTTGAATTATTTGGAAATGTCAGTTTAAAAACCTTGAGAACATTGGTGCAATGCAGAGAAATGGGAGTATTTTCTCTCTTACACTGAGCTTTTTACCATAAATAAAATATGATAATGTCTTCTACAGAAGGACCATAGTACAGAACTCAACATACAGAAAAATGTGAGTTTTCTCAGATATTCACAATAGCATGAATTTTCCCCCATCTGTTTCAGCTGAAGGTTATGAGTAAAGTTGCTTGGTACAGTTTATTTAACAATAAATGGTAAATAGTGAAATGGTTTAGTTTACAAATAATTTTAAAGGTGTCTGACCATTTTCAGAACTGACCGAGTAGAATTGGCAGAATACATTTTCTTGCAATAATGACATTATCTAAATACCTGAAATAACATTTCTTTTTTATACAATTCTTATTTTGATGCAACAATTTCATTATCTCTTCAGAGTGTATTACAGAAAGGATAACTAGAAGTCACCTATGAATTAGCATGGCCTACATCTTAGATGCATAGAATCCCAAACACAAGCTCTTAATGTTCAATAACTGAAATGACAAAAACTATGACATATCCAAATTCTCAATATTCTGTACAAGAAATTTCTCCCATGTTACAGGAAACTTAGAAGAAAAACTTTTATAAATCCTTTTTCTGCTCCTTTTATTTAAATATAGGATACAGCCAGAGTAAAATAGCTATACCTGAAGTTCATAGAATGATAGAACAGCTGAGGTTTGAAGGGATATTTGGAGATTGCCCAACCCAAACCCCCTGCTCAGACTGCAGTCAGCTAAAGCATGTTGCCCAGGGCAATGTTTGAACAGGCTTCCAATATTTCCAGGGGTGGAGATTCCACCACTGCTCCAGGTAACCTGCTCCAGTGTTCAACTGCCTTCTCTGTAAAAAAGATGTTAAATATGTACAGAGTTGCTTGTGTTTCAGCTTGTGCTCATTACCTCATGTTCTGTCACTGGACACCACTAAGAAGAGTCTGGCTCGATCTTTACTTCTCCCATCAGGCATTTTTACACTTTGATAAGATCCCTCTGGCCCTTCTCTTCTCTAGGCTGAAAAACCTCAGCTTGCTCTCAGCTTCTCCTTGTATGTCAGATGCTTCAGTTACCTCCATGACTCCAGTCACTCAAATTCTACCTAAGTGTGATGGAAATGGACTAGTCCTGGACTGAAATAAGTCCAAAGGGCAGGGGGAAATTACTGTCTAAACTCCAAGATTACCCAGCTCTTATTTAATGTTCACTAAGTTAGGTCAAGCTGACCCACTCTCTAAGTTGTTATGAATGAAGGGACTTCTAATCAAGGGAGTCAGCCTTGGAAGGATGAGAAACAGAAGCGATAGTGAAAATAACACCATTGTCTATGTTACGAAGCAAAAAGCCTTCAAATGAGGAAAGTTCCTGCTACAAAAGGAAACGGTGACAAGGTGTTGCAATCCACTGACATCAACAGAAATTTAGTTGAAAATAGGACAAAGATAATTCTGGTAGTGGGAGATCACGACCTCTGACTCAAGTAGCCCCCCTGAAAAAGGACAAAACCCTGCTTGAAGAGCATGTGTAGTTAGTAGAGAACTTCAGTAGTGTTGTCTGAGGATGCGTAATAATTTTCATTAGAAGAGAGAAACTTGTAATCAATCCTGTGTATGAGGAATGAATATGCAATGTACTATGAAGTATAAAAAGTGGACATATGAGGGGGGAAGTTAAGGAAGACTCCATTGTAACTTCTGGGATCAATCAACAAGCTAAACTTGTCTTCTCCCCCATAGGGACACCTATTGGGTAAGAACTTTATCTTATGCACGCTAAATAACTAACTCATGCTAACTGTTGTTAGTTTGGTTGCATCTCACTTCAAGCTTGTTTTTGCAGACGCTCCCTATCACCAGAAATCAAGAACCTTAATTTGTCATGATTTTATATTAATAAAGAGTGTTATTCCATAAACTGTCAGTGTTAGTCCTTTGTGGGCTCTAGCAGTTGCTGGCAGTGGGTAACATAACCAAATGAAGTGAGAAGACCCACTGCAGGGTCCCCCTGATGCTGTTGGTGCGTTTCCCTGAACAAGTCAGTCACATCATCCCCGAATCCAGCTGGACTGTTCAGTGAAGGGTCCCTATAATGGGGTGCTGACAGATTGGTCAGGCACAAAGGTCTCGGCTTTCCTGATAGATCAAACACTAGGGGTCAAGAAAGTCTCCCCACCCCACCGCCACTTTATGTGACAGACTCCTACTGCCTTTGCTTATCAGTTGCTGAGCAGTTGTACTACCTATTCTTATCATCAATAAAAAACTTTGCATTAACTGTGAGTGTAACTAATAAGATTTCAAAGATTTTGCCAAAATAATATAATTAAAAGTAGTTGTTAATGTTTAACAGAGTTATTCTATGACTATCTTTTGGGTTATATTCCTTATTCTACTGCACTGTTTTCATTAGAGGAAGGTGTGTGTTACATTACCAAATCTAAACAGCACTAAATACATACAGTAGCTTAAATGTTGCCTGGAATTCTTCTAAATGTTGTTTCTGTCTGGTAAGCAAAGAAGCTGAACTTATGATTTAAACCAATACAATAATGTACAGGCTGTGTACAGCCATAAGCTGCAGACACCTAAATATACCTCAGTGTAGCAGTCAATTCAGTCAATTCAGTTGCACACAAAAAGGTACCTAGTATTCCATGAGACATGCTGAGGAGACCACAGTGTTCATGAAGGGCATTCAAACACACAGAGGTCAACATAATACCATTGGCAGACTTGTGCCTAATTGGACTGGCGGTCAGAAGCCAGGTGACGTGCCTCAGATTACAATCTCAAACGATGGCATTTATGTATGGTCAAATGACCCAAACCATAATGTCTGTATGTGAGTTATTTCTTACTTCCCATTATTAGGCAGTGATGATGTAGTCAATGGAATCATGGCAATCAGAAGGCGTGTTTGTCCTGACTATAGCTGTTAAATCTGTAGAATTCCCAATGGTATCCAACTGCATACATACAGACATCTAATGACACTTAAAGCAATGTATGACATCTCGGTCACATCTACATAGATGGCAGCTTTGACTTGGCTATGAAAGGTCTGTGCTATTCTGGAGTCAGGCAGTATATAGGATCTAAATTACTTGTCTAGGGCACACACAGGTGACTAAAGACTGGACTGGCTGTGGAACCACAGTGGCAATGTTCCATTGCACCTAAAAGGATACTATATACTTGATTTAAATTTCTAATATAATCAGATTATGACATTTGTGCTGTTAACCTACCAGTGTATGACACGCACAGTTCTCAAGGACCCTGCATCTTACCTGTCCATTCCATTTATTTGTCTCTGACAAGATAAGGGATCTCAAAGGGCAGTATATGTGTGCGTATAGACTACTGAATCAAGCCTAAATTTTGGTCTACCATCTGGAACTGTCCCATATTCCAAGAACTGTTTTACTGCCTTGGCAATCTATAGAAATATGAGGGAAAGAATTAAGTACCAACACTACTGATCCTTCTATTAACTAAACTGAATGCTACTGTTACTCCTGGAGTTTGTGAAATTCTTTCTTTTAATTAAAATGAGAAGCATTTTGAACAACATCATTGTTAGTACTAGCTGACCGTAAATCTTGCTCCCTTTAAAAGGAAAATGTGGTGCTGCTATGCCTGGCCACCTAGTAGCTTGCCATTTAATTTGCTGTCTGGAGGTGGATTTAAATGCCTATATTTATGTACCCAACCTAATAAATGGAAGTCTATGACCCACTGAACATCCATGAGGAGTAAGTGACACACCTATGAATGAAATTAAAGAATCTGACATTCTTTTCCCTTTGCTAGAATGAAACTACAACAAACCCCTTAGGAAAAGGTGTAATTGTTGTTCTTCATCCTTGCATTCTTCTAAGCAGAATTATTAATGTATCATAAATGATTGGGACTGATCTTATATACTTTTTTTTATAATAACTTCCAGAGGAAAATTAAAACAGCCTTAAGAAGAAGTAAAGATCTTTTCTGATGTGTTCAGCCTTAAGGAAATCTTGCTTTTATGCCTCCAGAAAAAGATCAAAGATGAAGGGGACAGATGAGAACTTTTTTCACTAATGCTGTTAAAAGATTTGCAGATGATAGCCTTTTTAGAGGAAAATAGAAGCAAATTATTCTCCTCTCATCCATAATTATTACCACAGTCATCCCCTCTCCCCCATATTACTATTTCTATTACTCGAATTTTGGGGAAAATGATGTGTTATTAATTAAACTTCATATTCTTCTGCTAGATGTAATGAAAGTCTTAATATATCATATTTATTTATTTCATCTAATAAGCTTAGTTTTTGCCTTTAAGGCCAGATGTAATGAATTCCATCATCTTGTTTAACACCCTGGGTATCACAAATTTAGAGCTGTATCTACTGTATTCTGTCATGAGCTCATTAATGTATAGTAGTGATTGATGAGAGATGGAAGTTGATCTGTATTAAGAAAAAAGCCTATAAACTATAAACAAGCTTTTAATTTCCATGTAAGTTAAACAAAATGTGAATGCAACTTGTAACAGTACATTGGTTTTCAACATCATGCCAAATTGTCTTAGAAACCAAAAGGTCAGTGAATTTAAGCAATGTGCATATACTTGAATTTTACAAACTTGATCAGTGGGCACATTTTAATATTCCTTTAATAATTTCATCAAGTGCTATTACTTGCATAGTTGATTGCAATATTGTAAAGTATTTATTAAGCATGTAACTTTACTAGATTAAGTAAAACAAGATTTTTGAAAGATATTAGAAAACAATAAACATGAGCTGCAGGGAAGGGATATCATTAATCCTTGGCTGCTTTGGAAGCTACATCAGTATGTTGATTTTGGGAAGAGGCTGGCAAGAAAGACTTGTTATATGGTCACTTTCTATAGGAACTTTGCAAGGCGGCTACAAATTACCCATAAAGTGTTAGCTTTCTTTGAGAGGCCTGTATTCCCCTTCTGTGGTAGGTGGTGAATGTGCTATATAACTGCCAAAACAGAAAAAATGCTGGACAATGTAAAATTGGTAAGAAGCCTACAGGTGAAACCCTGTCCTCTTTGAAGACATTGGAGCCGGGATTTTACCTTATAAAGCTATTTAGATTATTTTGAAATTGAACTTCCATGGAACTTCTTATGAGACGGGGTATTGAAAATGAAAGTGTGAATCCTGTTCTCAAAAGTCTTGCCACAATTAAACAGTTTCATTTTTGCAGAGAATTCAACCAAGGTACCTATAAAAAAGTAATAAAATTGTTTAGTAACAGGTTTGATGATTGCCAAGATGCTTGTTAACTTCCAAGTGTAGAAGATACTTTCTTATAATCCAGAAAAAAAACCCCAACAACCAAACAAAAGAACAGTCAACTCCCCCACCAAGTTTTGTAAAATAGTCATATTTTTATAATATTAGAAATATAGATAAACCTTGAGACATACATGAGTTTAAATATTTCAGTCATAAGGCTGTTTAGTTAAAGTTTTAGGCTTTTCTGACTTGTCATACTAAAAAATGTTAGAATAGCAATAAATGAAAACAATTTTGTTTTTTTACCTAGAAAGTAGTTGGCCCTTTATTATATTAATCTTTAGAAATTATGATTGATGGTAAAAAATCTCATTGTTAAGCACTTCTTTTTGAAATTGGTATGTCAGTGTTTAACTGGGCTCCATCACATAAAGAGATCACTAAGCCACATACTGAATGCTAAAAGTCCAATATAATCTACTAATCTGTTGTAGGTTTAAAGCTTTTTGTTTAGTTTGTTTTCAAATACTGTTCTCTGTTATGAAACTAAGGTTTGGGGTTTTTTGTTTGTTTGTTTGTTTCAGAAACTTGCTATGCTATTACTCTGAAATAGGTAACACTTTTAACTTTATATTTTCAAAATGTCAATAAAACCAGAGATGATGATAAAATACTGTTCTTTTGGAAATGAAGTTATCATTCCTTTCCATTATATTTTTGGGGTTTTTTCATCTGAAAAGATCACCAGGTATATCAGCATGAAGCAAAATTAAAAGATGTGTTAATCAGGCATGCTTTCCAATAAAAAGAAAATAAATCTTGTTCAACAAAGTCTGATAAGCTGTCTATGAATGAAGTTTGCTGGTGACAGGATATATTCTATGGATTTATTTTTCACTGTTTGCTTCTGTTGTATTCAGTAAAGATGTCAGTCGTAAAATTAAAACCAGATCTAATTGCCCATCTAATAGTGTGCTTCACATGTTGCATTATGAGACCGCGTGGTGGGCTGACGGCAGGTAGAAGCTAAGTCCCACACAGCTGTTCACTTATGTTCACACACGCTAGCAGGATGCAGGAGAGAACAGGAAGAGCATAAGTGAGAAAACTTGTGGGTCAGTGTAAAGATAACTTAATAAGTGAGGGCATGGCAAAGCAAGACAAGGAAAGATGACTAAAGGAACACAATGCAAAGGCACTCATCACCTCCCACAAGCAAACTGATGCCCAGACAGCCCTCAAGCAATAGCAATTCCTCCAAAAAATGTCCAAATTCCTCCAATTTCCAAAAAACCCTCACTCCTCAGCTTCCTGCACACCTGCTTACTGTGAGCAGTGGGGTGGGTGGTGCAGAGTGAGAAACAGAGAAAGCCTTCAGGTTGTGCAAACACTGTTCAGCAATAGCTAAAACGTTGATGTGTTATAAACAATATTTTAGTCACAAATACAAAACATAGCACCATACAAGCTGCTATGAAGAAAATTAACACTGTTGCAGCCAGACCCAGTACAGGTCATAACGACACAAGTTCAGGATCACTTTTCTCCACTTGCAGCAACACGTTTTAGCTTTGCAGATGTTTTAGAGAAAAGTAAAAAAAAAAAAAAAAAAAAATTTTACACAAAACTGTCTTTTGTTCAAGTTAAAGAAAAAGATTTATTTTCCTCTTCATTTTGCACAAACACCATTTCTTGCAAAATAGTTACATGGTTGCTTTTGCATCAGGATGTTTGTTGCTTTTCCAAATCTCCAAATTTATTTGAGTTATCAATACTGGTGTTCGTAATGGTCAGTTTGCAGATGCTTAGTGGAGACTTCCCGAGTTAGAAGGTAAGCCAGTTCTCCAATGACTCCAGGGTATCCTTGGATGTCCAGATAATTATTTCTTTTTCATAACACTGGCTATATTCATCATGATTTGCAAATTGTCTATTCACATAAAGAAGTGGTAAGTGAAAAAAAAAGAAAAATATTAGGGCATTGTCGAAATGTTTAATATAAACAATGTTTCCTTTGAAAAAATAATATTCTAGGCTTTCCTAGATAACTATAAAAAGATAAAGTGTACCAATACACTCTTCCTTACTTATTTCCTTAATTCTGCTAAGTGTTCTTTGTGATTTTGTTACAGATCTGTAGCTTGTCCAGTGTTTCCTGAGGCTTCACATGGTGTGTATCCAAACATGAATAATATTTTTCTGTGCTTGTCAGCTTTTGAGAGCTTCCTTCCTTGCTGAGCCTTCTGGCAACTTTATTATTAAACAATAAATAGTAATTGTTCCTCTCTTCTAGCCTTATCAACTAACACCATCTGAAAAGAACTACATTCCATTGTTTACTTGAAACTGTTTCCTCCACTTGTTCAAGCAAACTTTCAAAGGCTTGATCTCCTAACACTTCTGCACGCATTACTGAACTTTTTTCACATTCATTACATCTTTGCATGCACGTAATAATAATAATTTTTTGCAATTAGTATTAGGGCTTCGAAATTTAATCCATAATCAGCAGGTATTGGTATTCATTCTTTACTTTGTTAATCATTTAACTGATGCGAAAGCTTTTTATAACTTTTAATTAGATAATGAAAAACTAAGATGCAAATTATTTCTTTGTGTGTTACACATGTGAATGAATTTTAAATATGTCATAAATAACTAACTGATCACCAAGACTAGGTATCTGTCTTTTTCTGTCTTTCACAGAGGGCATAAATAGATAATTAAACTGGTATTTTTAAACTATGTTTAGAGCATCTTGTTAAAAAGAATAGTAAAATCATCATTCTGGATTAGAATCATACCTTTATTAATAAATATATTTTTTTTTTGCTTATTGCATCTGAGTATTTACAGGATACATCACACATGAGTCAGAAATTTCAATCACTTTCTCTTTCCTTGATGTATGTCTTAGCTTTCCAAAGTCCACTACAGAAAAATCTGACTGTCTAATGCAATTTTGTTATACATTTCCACACCAAAGGTTTAAAGGGGTTGGCAATATTTGGAATGTGTTTGGCTGTGATGGATACAGATGAGCATTAATGAAAGGACTATAGGTATATCTGTATGTAGTGCACTAAATAGATTTTTGATACATCTATCATTGAAGAAAGGAGTAAAACAGTGGAAACTGCACTTCCACCGTTATATTTCACTCAATATCTAAACTAGCATGTTATGGATTTCTTTAAACATCTCTGCCATGAGCTCTATAGTTCACAGGCTATGCTGATGTAATCAAACTTAGAAACATACTATTGATCTTTACGAAGTAACATAGGAAGATTCCTAAATGCTTTAGGCTCTTTAAAACAGTTCAGTGGTAGGTTGGTTGGGTTTTTTTCCTGGATAAATTAGAGTGCTAAGGCTTCCAAACTGATATGAAGTGGCTGATCCTCTTCTGTGTACTTTGGGCAGAAAGCTTATACTGTTTCCAGAAGACCAAGAGTCTTAGTTTGAAAGTCAAAGGCCTGAGGAGTAAGTATGGAAAATAAAAATTTGCATTAACAATAAAAAAAAGGTGACTAATTACTCTTGACTTTTAAACACAGAGAACAGGTCAACAGGAAGAGTAAGCCTCTACAACAGTGAACAAACCTCTTGCAGAACTTGTTAGTTTATTTTCTCTGATAATAACAGAGGAACTGAATTTCTATAAAAAGCATGTTTGTGACATTAAAAGCTAGCTAGCAGTGTTCCTGAGATGTGAATGACTTAATTTTTTCCCAGATAACTTTTAACATCCATTTCCAATTTTTTTTTTTCCTAATCTATGGTTACATTGCTATGTGAAACCCATTTACACAGCTTTTCACACAGGGCTGACAACAGTAGGTGGAAGCAGAGATTACTGACTCACTTAACATTCAAAGAGAGAAAGCATTTACCAAATGTGTTGCCATTGTGATCCCCAGGTTCATCACTTACATCACTGAAAGCTACAGAAAAAATTCAAATAGTTACATTATGGGGCAAACTGGTGTTGATACAATTAGGGATGTGTAAGCAGCAGTCATGGAATATTTCTGCTATTCAAATGGCCTTAACACAGACTTCATTTGTCAGTAGGTCTATTATCCAGCCTCAAAAATATTATATTGTCCTGGTTTCAGCTGGGATAGAGTAAATTTTCTTCTTAGTAGCTAGTACAGTGCTGTGTTTTGGCTATGATATGAGAACAATGTTGATAGCACACTGATGTTTTTAGTTGTTGCTGGGTCATGTTTATACTCAGTCAAGGACTTTTCAGTTCCTTGGGCCCTGCCAGTGAGAGGGCTGGAGGGGCACGGGAAACTGGGAGGGGACACAGCCAGGACAGGCGACCCGAACTAGCCAAAGGGATATTCCATGACATATGAAGTCATGCTGAGTATATAAACTGGGGGAAGAAGAAGGAATGGGGGGACATTTGGCTTTATGGCACTTGTCTTTCTGAGTAGCCATTGTGCATGATGGAGCCCAGCTTCCCTGGGGATGCCCGAACACCTGCCTGCCCATGGGAAGTAGTGAATGCTTTCCTTTGCTTTGCTTGTGTGTGCAGCTTCTGCTTTACCTATTAAATTGTTCTTGTCTTAACCCCTGAGTTTTACATTCCTTTTTGATCATCTTTCCCATTCCCCTCAGTGGGGGGAGAGAGCAAGTGGCTGCACGGTGCTTGGTTGCCAGCCGGGGCTAAACCACGACATAGATCTAGTACTGTTTCTTTGAAAATTTTATTTTTCTGGGATAAAACTGAAATACTAGTGAATGACTAAAAAAGTACTCCAGCAAAAAGAAAATGGTTTTGTTAATTTATTTAATCCTCAAATAGTCTTAATGATCTATTTTAATGCTTTTTGTGGTCTGGGGTCATGTAGGTTGTATGACCCTTGCTGGGATCTTTAAATATTCTCAGAATCACTGTTCTGTTCTCATTGAAGTCAACAGGAAAAAAATGCAGTGAAGCTTTTGGGAATTGGGCTATGTTAAGTAGTTTTGAATGTCATGACATCCTTCTCTGACACTAGTCATGAAAATAATTTTAGACTTGATGAAACAGAAATATATCTGTGTTTAACTTCATGGAAAGTGGAAGGGAGGGAGGGAGGAAAGAAGGAAGGAAGAAAGGAAGGAAGGAAGGGAGGGAGGGAGGGAGGAAGGAAGGGAGGGAGGAAGGGAGGGAGGAAGGAAGGGAGGGAGGAAGGAAGGGAGGGAGGAAGGGAGGGAGGAAGGAAGGAAGAAAGGAAGGAAGGGAGGGAAGGAGGAAAAACAACCCAAGAAAAAAAAAGAATAAAAAACATGGAGAAAGGGAAGAAGCAGGTCTTCTGGTAGGACTTGTGACCCTGTGGAGGATCCACATTGGAGCAGTCTGTTCCTGAAGGACTGCACCCCATGGAAAAGACCTATGCTGGCCCACTTCCTGAAGAACTGCAGCTCATGGGAAGGACCCACACTGAAGCAGAGTAACAGTAGGAAGAAAGAGTGGCAGAGATGAAGTGTTATAAATGGACTGACACCCCCGTGATTCCCCACCACCCTGTGCCACTCAGGAGAAGGAGGTAGAAGTCATGAGTGGAGTTGAAGGAGGGGGTGGGGGTAAGGGGTTTTTTACTTTTCTGTTTATTTCTCGTTACCTATTCTCTTATTAATTGTCAGTAAGTTAATCTTCCCCAGATTGAGTCTGTTTTGCCCATGATGGTAAGTGGTGAGTGATTGCCCTCTCATTATGTCAACTCACAAGCTTTTCATCTTATCTTCTTCCCCTGTCTTGCGGGGGAAGTGGAATGATAGAGCAGCTTCATGGGCATGTGACATCCAACCAAGATGAATCTACTAAAGAAATTCAAATCACTTCAGACATCAAAAACGTACCAAAGTTAATTTTCTTGTAGTTTGTATTCTGTTCTCAGTCCAAACCAGTATTTTTTATGATTTCCACATTGATCATAATTCTTTCTTCAAAAAGATAAATTGTTTACTCTTTATATTACACAATGGTTTCTGTTTGTTTGTTTTAATCAGAGAATATTCAAAGTTTCCTCCATTTAAAGGCTGACAAAAGTAGGACTGCTTTTAGGTTTTTGCACAATTCTGTGGTCCGCATTGTAGTTCAGCAAAAACAAACTCAGAAGTAGTTCTGATCTGTGAAAAATATTTGCCTGTTTCCACTCTGTTATGATCCCTCTATATTCTATCCAAAGTGACTAAAAATTAGTTCACTAACTAGATACAGACACAAACTCATCAGCTATTATATAAATCCTGAGGCAATTGAAAGAATGTAGCTTTCAATTCAATTATCAGTTGCATGTATCTAATTCTGCACACTATTTGTATCTCTTCCTACCATTCTTGTTCCTAAAGAGACAAATTGGTCTAGTTGAAGATGAAGTGGTTTTATACAACTTAGAAAATAAAAAAAAAAAAGGTGACAATTGTCAATCTCACAGTAAAAAAGCCTATTATCTTGTGCTATTGCAACCCTGTAATATGTCTCATAAATCAAATGCTATTTTTGGGGTGTGTTGCATTATAACTTTTATTGTTGAACACATATGTATAGATTTAATTTTATTTTTACTTTGTATATTAAAAAAAAAAAAGGTTGCTTTACTTGTAGTGTCTTTTCATTTTGACCTTGCTCAGGACCTGCAGCTTTGTTTCTTTATTTTAATCATCCAGTGGTTGCTTAAGGGGTCACTTTTCCTAGTTTCCTTGTTAATGTAAAGAATAAGATTCCTAACATAGAGTGGGAATGAAAGGGGGAAAAGCCCTGAGGGGAATGATAAGAGAGGGATATGACATAAGCAAAATTACTCATTTTTTTAATCTGTTGTGTAACAGTTGACTAGTTTCACCCAAAGCTCATAAATATTCTTTATGCCTCCTGGCTGTAACTCTGAGTAAAAGCTGGAATATAGCATGAAGAATATACATAAACTGTATATATGTCTCATCTAGAACAAATGGTTATGTGTACAGTTTATCTACCAAGTGGAGTCCCATTCTGGTGCCATGCAATTAGTACACTAGCACAGAGAGCATTTGAGATGTATTGCTAATTGATTGATAATAACCTGCTGGGAACATAACCAAGACAGACACTAAATTGCAAAGCTAGTTACCAGAAGAGGCAGAGAAAGTGATTTAAAGGTTTTAATCAGAATTCTGCATACAGCTTTCTTCCTCTCTATGTAATATATCTATAAATCATACAGTATCAAGATATTTGTGTCCATAATGTAAATTCCATAATGTAAAGTTTTATATTACAAGCTCTTTGAAGTTTAGCCCACTTAGGACTATGCTTAGTAACCTAAAGAGGCAGTTATGTATATATATAGAAAACAATACACTTTAAGTAGAATTCAGACAGTCAGAAAGTCTGTTCAGAAGGACATTGATAAGTGAGATCACCAAATTCTGTAGGCAGAAATAATTAATTGAATATGATAAAGACAAAGAATCACAATAGTTCTGAAATAATTTATAATTGTCTTTTGAAGTTTAAGGGTACGGTCAGAGTAAGGACAGAATTCTTCTCATGCATTTAAAGCTACCACTAACCCTCAAGCTTTTGCTGTTGAAACATATTCTCATATCTCTAATGCCTTTAAAAGAATAATAAAGTGTCTGTAAAGGGCACCAGATATCCGTGACTTGAAGTAGATGATAATTATTGCCTACCTGCAGAAATTCTTTTCATGTAATAAGGTGATTATAGCCCTTTGAACATGTTGATTTTCCAAAGTGCAAGAATCAGCTCTAGGGAGGTGAAGAAATAATAGAATTGGTTGGAGACAGTTGAGACTTTTGTTCTGGTCCTGCCAAGTATAATAACATAATAAAAGTGGGGAAGGGGACTAGCAGAGAGAAAAAGAGAGAAAGAGAGTGGGGCAGAGAGAGATATAATGATCTTTCATAAGACACAGTTATGCCGAATGTCAGATATTTGAAGAAATTTTGAGAAAGATATCTTTTTGGAAAACTGACAATTTAACTAACCTGGCACTGCTGAGAATAGAGGGACATCCACTTCAAATGCTTTTTATTCCCATTCACTTATATGGTTGAATTATTTTGAGTCAGACAACTCCAGAAACAACCTTTTGAGAAACCTGAACCAACCTTTTGAGAAGTTCATGACACCGGCTAAAGAAGCGGCCTAAGCAGAAAACCCAGAAATCATGAATGTAAGAACTGACCAGGAAATTTTAAAGGTATTTGTTCAATAAATTGGAGAGCAATGTAAGCTGGGCAGTCTGGGAGTGACTTACTAAGAGGTTCAGATAGACTGTATGGGAAAAAGTTGGACAATTAACTGAAAGGCTTTTAAGATTACAATAATTCAAGGGAGATACTCACAATCTAGAGGGAGGCCAGACACTAAAGAGTGCTGCCATCCTGACACAAGATTTCATGAAACTTGTTTATTCTCTGCAATCATTATAGACTGATCCAATTAGCAATATCTATTACAAAATTGCTTTTTCACAACATTTATGCTCAACTCTAAATGTCCATGTTTGAACACCCTACTGTGTCAATGCTTTCCAATACAAAAAATGCCACTTAATTTAAAAAAAAAAACAACAAAAAAAACCCCAAATAAAACCCCCATGTTCTATGCTGAAGAAGAGTTTTTATATTTTAGATTCTTTACAGCTCTTAGGTTTTTTTCATTTTTTTTTCCCTATTTCCTCATTTTAACCACAGAAGTTGTGGTAAAGCTCTGTTAGAAATAAATATACATACACTTAGGGTACCAAAGGAAGGGAAAATAAGGGATCCTAATTCTAAGCAAGACCCTTCAGCTTGAAAAAGAAAGATGTGAGTCATTGTTCATGCTGCATAGTTAATTTATCCTATTTATACTGAATATTTATAAACACCGTGTTTAAATAAACAAACAAGTCACAAAGAAAGGGTAGAAATTCCTCTGCTAATATTGGGGCAGTGTTTCCCCTAACTTTGTGTCACACTCACTGTAAAAGCCAAGTTTCTTCTTGCATCCTTGTCCACTGACTAGTATTTCTGGAATTCAGTGGTCCACCTTTCATAGGAAAATGAAGTATTATCCTTCTTAGACAACTCCGTGACCTGGGATTTATGGTGGTTTGGGGAGATTTCAGTGTTCCCATGTTCCCCTTCAGCCTGAAAATAATACATTAGGTTTAAAGCTCTAATACATTACGAATTGCATAAAAGACATTCATCAAACATTTTTGAAAGGGTGATAACTATCCATCTAACCACCTGTGAGCACGTGGAATCAGATATCTCAGGGGAATTTAGGGTAGGGTAGCCACAAGAAAGACACATACCTCTCAATGGCATATAATTATCGAGTGAGATGGGTATAGCATGTAGATAGCAATTTCTCTTTCAAGACTGGTAATCTACAACAATTATACCCTTCACACACAACAATCAGAGCCTCATGCCCTCCAGTTCAGCTGTGACCAGCAACATGGACTCAGGGGAGAGGACACTCTCCAGCTATTATTCAACAAGTCGGGTGGTGCAGAAGTTCTACCATTGGCTTAATAAACTACAGGGTGTTGAATGCCCATATTGCATATTCCACATAATCAGGCACTATTGTCTTCACTGCTTATTGCTTTTCTAACTTAGATAGTTAAATGCAGATTATATCATTGATCACATCAGTTGAGGTCAACTTACTTCATTTTCTCCATACCTAAAAGCCTCTTAGAAAGTGCTACTGGGATTCCTATTACTCACTGCTTTCACGCCAAATTTTATGTCACAAGGAAGTAAAGTTGTTAACAGGCCACCTGTGCTTGCTTGTTTGATGTTGGTTCCCCCCACCCCCCCCCAACATAGCTAAACCATTAGTGCCATGCAGTTAGGGTCCAGAACTCACTGACTGTGCTTTGAGGTAGGCCTCCTCATAAGTGTCTTTGTTTGGTTTGTGTTTTCAGTGCACACCAGAATCATCTAAAGAATTCAAGCTGGAGAGATGTCGAGAAGGTCTCACTTATTTGACCAGCATTCCAGGCAGGCTTTAGTCTGTGACAATATGGGATTTGAATTGCTCTCTGGATGCCTATCTGCTTCTGTCATCTACAGAAAATGCATGTTGTCAGCGGGTGGGTTCAGCAAAATGTCTATTATTCAGCAGTATGAATGTAAATTCTTACATGTAGCCTTGAATCAAACATCTAAAACCCAAGGAAATACTGTTCTAACATACAGTTTTTCTGGATTGCTCTTGAAATGCTTCAGTTTCTTCTTGCTGGGGCCCCATGTAACTCTGCCTGCTTTCCAAAGGCCACTGAATGCTGGCCAGTATTCCCATGTCTTATGATAAAGTAGCATTGCACTTCAGTTTAGGCTTTGTTCATGTGTACACTGCTATGGGGAACCTAATTTAGGCTATCTATCTGGGCTGCTTTCTTTAACCCCAGTTTAGAAAAAAAATTGCAACCCCTGTGATGGCATTTAATGGTGGTCTGGAACCTCTGTGTTTAGTTTCCAGAAATACCTATTATCTTTAAATAAGTGATGACAGTAACTCAGATCCAGACTAATTTGATGTCAGAATATAACAGAGTTCTGAGAAGACATTCTTTAACCCTATAAGCTATTTTCTCAACTCCTTTAGCTATTTGCTAAAATAGCTCAAGGAAAGTAAAACAGTCCTAAACCATTTAGTCTCAAGTAATCCAGAGATATTCATGGCTAGAGTTACAGTAACTAGAGTGAACATACTAAATAGTAGTTACCATTGTAGAATCTTATCTAGCAGTCTCTTGGAAATAATAATGCTAAAAAGCATATTATGACTCTTTGCTTAACTTAAAAAATAGACAAGAAAATGAAAAAGACATTTTCTGTCTCTTTGGTACAAAAGAGATTGCTATTTATCATAAATAACGATAATCAGTATTCAGTACCCAGAGAAATGAAATCTCCATATAGTTGAGATATATAGTAGGAAGAAAAAAGAAATGTAAGTTATTATTTTGGAATGAATGCTACACTTTAGAACACATTAGAACAGACTCATGGGAGACATGTAGTTAAAGAAACAACCCACTCTCCCCAAAATTCATAAAGACTAGAGAAAATAATCATAACTTCAACGTACACGGGCTATTTCAGCAAATCAGATACAATCCAAAGGTTAGATTCAAATATTGAATTTAAAGAAACAAATTATATCTGAAATAACTATATTACTTAATACTTAATATACATAAAACTTTATTGATTTGTAGTTTAGAGGTCAGAGAAGTCTCCACTTCAAAGAACCAACTAACTACAAGAACTAATCAATGCATAGTTATCAGAAACAAGAAAATTGTTGCAACGAAATTTGTGGAATATACCTGGAATAATTTTACAGGTAGGAGATAAGATTCTGGCTCTGACCATCTATGATTGTTCTTAGAATGTGTGAATGAAAGCTCAAAAGGCTTTTAGGTTTCCGTATCCATCTCTGTCATGTCCCCCCTTCCCCTCCCCTGTCGTCATCAGTGTCCTCCCCCCCTTCTCTGCTTTTTGTTTTTGATCCATCACATGCATTGGGATAAATTTTGTCTTTTCTTTGTTTCCATGAAACAATGTGAGTTTGAGATGATAAGGCTGAAGAAGAATAAACAAACTATGCTAAATGAGGTTAGCAAGGTACAACAGAGACATGAAGGTTTTATATGAATTCCAAAAGCAAGAAAATCAGTAATAGAAAGAAACAGTTTTAGCTACTTAAACATATTTCTGAGCTAAAGCTAACTGTAGTCACCAATGAAAAGTTAGCTGGTGTTTTAGATAACTTTAATAAAGCATTTAAAAAAAAATTAATATGAATAAGGATACATACAATGGAATATATATTTTTTTAATTCTTAAATTACCCAATGTGAATAAAAACAAGAATATTGAACTAATGAAAGACAACATATGGAATTAACCTACTGAATTCATTATCATAGTATAAGATATCTTTCAAATTCTAAGAGCAATATTTTTAAAATGGGGTGAATTTTCATGATTAATAATAAAATATTTTTATATTACTGGAAAAAAGTGATGGAAATTTGATTTGCAACAGTGTATTTCAAGCAATATTTTAACCTTTACAAAAATAAAATTTTATTCTAACTTGATGCTTCTTCTCACATACATTAGTTTCTTTTACCCTTTTCTCAAACTATTTAACATTCTCTTATCTTTGAGGAATAATTTTGAACTAGACAGATTAATAATCTGATGGATCGATGCAACTTCTAGGTTTTTGTGGGCTTTCTGTCTTCAGAAACCTTTCTTTAAGGACCTTTTTTCCTTTATCCTTATAAAAAAATAGCAGTTGTTAGTTTTTTCCCCTAGAAAAGCCAACAAACAAAAACTAAAAAAAAAGAGTTAAATTTGTTTTGGAAGTAGACATTGTTTTTTGTAAAGGTAAGCATTCAAGTAAAGAACACTCTAGCCAATATGATTTTGCAAGCTAGACATATTTGTGCCAGGAATTCATTAAGTTTATACTTACAATGGGTTTAGCACTGAGTCTATCACCTTCAAAATTGTTAAGTTGATTTCCAAGGTTGAAGTGATTTAATTCCTCTACTGTATTTTAGCATGTGCAATATACTGGGCCTAAGACCTGTCATATTCAATGAAATATGTTTCTGACCTGGAAAAATTAAAAAGGGAGCTTTTTCTGCAGTCAAGAAATAATTAAAAAAAAAAAAAAAAAAAGAAAAATAATTTGGTCTGGTTGGTGAGATAGTATTCATGTCATAGGACCTGGCAAAGCTCTAAAAGACTATAAGAGAATTTCTGGTGTACCTGAAAGGAATAGTGAAGATACTATTGACTTCAGCGGGGCCAAAATATTCCCTCCTACTAAAGAAATAACTCTAGACTATGAGTGGTCAAGGTTTTGATCACTGTAAATAACATAATTTTTAAGTCAAATATGTTTATTGCAAGCCATTTCATTACTTGTTTGTAAATGATTGTGTTGTTTTCTGATTATTAAAGAAAAACAAAATAGAAAATTACAATTTTTTTCAAGCCCCTAACATTTACTCTTCCCAATACAGATGGACATAAAGGACCACGTGATCGTAACTAACAAACATAATAATATAATTTTTTTATATTTATTATAAAACTATTTTTCCATACTTTAACATGTTTTTTAGAAGACAAATATAGAGTTGACAGTCATGATATCTGTTGTGCAGATCTGTCCTCAGAGAAAAAATTCAGCCCTTCAGGAAGCATTGGTGCTTAAATAACAGGTGTCACAGTCACCTTTTTTTTTTTTTTTTTTAAAGAGAATAAAAAGAATTTCAGCTGAGTTTGAATAAAGGTATTCTTCATTTACCTTTTCAATTCAACTGTATTTCTTCTGATATGCATTTGTTCTTGAACTCAGAACCTTCAGCTTTCTTGTATATAGAATTTTTTTTCTAAATACTCTAACATTTAATTTGCACCTTCCCTAGAAATGCTAGAAAGCTATTTCATGAAAGCCTAGCTACTATGCATGACTACTGTTTCTTATCTCCTCCTATGGAAATTACAGGAAAAACTGATTTTGCATGTTCAAAATAAATTGTTAGGAAAATAAAAAGTTAAATTTTTTAAACAAAATATTGGAAAATATATGCATTTTACAGAAAAGCTGAAATAATTTTTTTTCTGAAATTATATACAGCAAATGTATACTATCAATCAGCTGCATTTCCTTTCTGAAGGGGAACTACATAATAACAATCCATTTATAGATCTATTCTATAGCAGCACTCTTCAAACTAGCCAGCTGCAACAAGGTCTTTTTACCACCGCATACCAACACACTCTTCATGCCAGTCCCTCTGTTGCTTTCTCCTCATCTTGCCTCATCCAGGGCAGGCTCACTCTCTCTGCTTCCTCCTCTCTCTTCCTTGGCTACTCTCTCTTCACTGACTGCCCAACCACTTAACAGAACCAGCCACAGCTGCACCTTGTCTACATCAGCCAACCCCCCATCCCTGAAGCCAGCCCACAGCTGTATATTATCACAGCTTCATTTCTCTGCACTGTTCTTTATGTGCACGAAACAAAAAACTATATGTATTATGAGTCACATTTTTTATTATTTTACTGTGAAAAATAAGTTTTTACTCCGTTTGTTTCTCAGCTTACACAGTAGCACAAAACAGTGGGATAGCTGAGATGAATCCCAATCTGGCACATGACTGGTAGTTGGCAGAATCCCACTTGCAGAAGCAATACATTCATAAAACTAGCCCGTGTTTACAGAATTCATTGAAGCTATAGAAGTACTACTCAGGACTGAAACTTTCTTGCAGCATCTTCATTGTCATTAAGAAAAAAATCGTTTGACTTCTGAATTCTGTTCTAAAAAAAGGACATTGGACATGATGACTATGAGCAATATAACACTTGCAGTTTTGACTTTGTTAAATCAAGAAAACTTCAATGCAATAAATTGAAGAGCAGAAAGTGTAAAAACAAAATTCACAAAATACTTGTTGAATAATAGGATACCTAACCTAAACAACAGGAAGCAACAAAGCTTTATTATTTTTGCTCCTGGGTCAGGAACACTATCTCCAGCAGAGAGTCAGTGTCTTAACTTGAAACTAGGATACAGTCTGAAATCACCTCCTAAGTTTAGATTTCTTTTACTACCACATTATTTTTTCATTTATTATTTTTACATTGTAATGATCAATCCCTGCCTCATTTTCAACAGATGATACAAATTCTTTTAAACGTATTGTTTCCAGATGAACTGATGAACAGTAATGAATTCTGAAGTCTTGGCATACATGGGATCATTAAGAGACATTTAAGAGCAGCAAAATGCAGGCTCTAAACAGTTTTATATATCTAAAAATCCATCCATTATCTCTCATTCATACATTTTGCACCCTGGTTTTAATACTGATTTCTCTGAGAAACCTTCTTTTTATATATAGGATCTAATTTTTACCAGGCAGACATCAATAGAATCTTTTGTGTACTTGAGTAATATAGAACAGCTTCCAAATGATTTATATATGAGCTAAATATTGTGAATGGTGAGCAGAAATGTGATCTTGGAAATTACTCCTGCCTCATACAAAAGTGGAATCATGCTGACAAACAAAAATCCATCAATACCAAAGGGTAAAAATCAAGAGATTCTTGGCTTTTTTCCACAGCACAGTAAGTTCTGCATTCCTCTGTGATGATGAGTACCACCAAACTCAAATAAAATCAATGGGAACAGAAAGTACTCAGACATACATAGAACACATCTTTTCATACTGAGGTTTTTTCTTTTTTTCTAGGTAAAAGTCACAATTTGTGCAAGTCTTTGGTTTGAAATAATTGAAATGTTTCAAAATTTTAAAATACCTTTCACAATTACCACTTAGGAAATACGAAGTCTGAATTTCACTTTGTTCATGTTTTATCAGATCTGTGGTACCATCAAATCTGTAATTCACATTTTTTTAAGTTATTGAGGAGTAACAGAAGAATAACAAGAACAAGGAAATGCTATTGACAGTGCTATGCACCTTATCAATCAACACCTATAAATCAGTGTCATTACTGTGATACTCAAATCTTATGCTGAGTGAATAAAAACTCAACTCACATATACACATATAAGATTATGTAATTTCCATTTTTTTTTGGATTCTTAATTTACCATTTTGTTAATAATCTTAAACAGATAACATTTTACACTAATGCATTTTTTTAATCCTCCAGTAAACAGGTTATACTTCCATATATATATACACACAGACATAAAATTTCATTCCAAGAAGATGACTTGATGTATGGAATATCAATCAATTTCCTAAAGTAATTAATTATGCCTTTCTTTTACTGAGGCTTTTTCAACTTTATCTGAGATCTGCAAAAGTGGAAAAAAACCCCAGAGTATAAACAAATTGGTGGGCTCAGTACAGCAGAATCCAATAATCTTAGAGGTTTTATGGTATAATGTTCCAGTTACAAAAAAAAAAAAAAAAAAAAAAAAAAAAATTACAATAATATTACTGCATTATTCTTAAATAAATTATAATTTGATATAAAACATAAGAAAGGATATAGAATCCACGAAATATTTTTTTCATCAACTCAAAAAGATTTCTTGAAGGATTGGAAAGATTTCATTTTCAAACTCAGAATGATTTCATCAGCCACTCAGCCACTTCAGTTTATTATTCATATGACACTTTGCTCCAGTTTTTTATTTTCCTGATTCTTTCTCTTACTGGTGTTTATTGTCTTAATAACCTTACCTTTCTGCTGTCCTTTCTACTGTGCAATGAGAAAGGGTAATTAAATATTAAAACATTCAGTATTGGACTTCTGGTACTGTGTCCAAAAGTTTAATTTATTAACATCTCAATAAAAGGATTGCAAGCCCAAGAAATATATTGACATTTTCAACCCCAAAATAGCTAGCATTTTTACATCATAAATATAATAGAAAAGAATATATTTTTTGGTTTTGGTTTGTTGTTGTTGTTGTTGTTATTATTGCTATTGTTGTTATTACAGTTATTATCATTATTGCTATTGTTATCATTAATACATATTATTGTATACTCTAGTTTGGTAACTACTACTACTACTATAGACAGAGGTACTTTACCTAAGTGTATGGAATTGCCTTTCTTTTGTTTACAACAGACATATGTATTCCAGAGAACAAATGAAATTCAAAGGACTTAATTCCCAAGTTTTTTCTTGCCACTCTACTGCTTGAAGAATTTGGCACGTTCATCTGGCCCCTTGCTGACTATTATCATTGTCTTTTTTTTTTTTTTTTTCTGAGTTGCCATAGCCACTAATTTTTAAGCACTAGCCTTTGCATTACCTATCTCAACTTTGATGCCATCAACTGGCTTTGCACATCCTGAAGTAAAATTTTAAAATTTTGACTGTCTCTCATAGTACACTGAAAATTTTTTAAATACGATGTTGAAGATTACACTTCCAAATACTGTACTCAGACAGAGTTTGAACAGGTTATTCACAAACCTCTGCTGTAAGACTGAGCCAGCTGGAACCAGCACAGTAAAATAGAGATTTTCCAAATGTCTTAGGCAACAAATGATTACTGAAAATCCAGATGAGACCACAGCTTTATAATCTTGATTCTGCTTATGCAAAAAGTGATATATTTTTTTATTCTTATTTTCCAGGATGCAGAGGTAAGTATAAAGCTATTGTTTTCTTCTAAATTTCTGTTTCCGATTTAATTGAAAGAAGCAGAATTATTTTTTTCATAAATTACTTGGGGAAGAAAAATGCTATTTGTTTGTATTCCCTTCATGGATTGACTGCTTTTGTCCCTTAGTAAAAAACTTAATGATAGTTGAGTCTCTGACCCACTCATTTCCTTCTTTAGTGTTTATTTCAACAGCTCTTCAGCAACAAAGATGGTGCTTTTTTAAGACAGTTGTAATGACTTCTTCTTATTTTTTCTAAAGCTGGGCCCTTTCACTATTTCTGGCTGAATACTTCAATGTTACAACAAATTACTAGAGCAAAACGGAATGAAAAGAATACTTGTTTTCTTAGGTTGATCCCTACAGAAGATAACAGCAGGCTAACATGCACTTATTGTCTACAGGAAAAAACTATTTGAATTTAAATCTCTAGAAGTGTTTCAAGGTGAAATTATTTTATATTTTTCTTTTCAAGAGGATAGATTTGTTTTGACTACTAACAGCTACACTGTTTACTATGCTGAATCAGGCAGCAAAATCACTGAATTCTGTGTGATTTTTGCTACCTTTTTTTGTGTTACCAGGAGAAACCATCTAATTCATGGTGTGGGGGAATTACAGGTCTTTAAAAATATACCTAGAAGTGATTGCAGAAGGTCATCTGCTTCAGTTTTTGTTTTAGAAAACATCTACATTCTCTGTTTCTCTTCCAGTGATACGTAGATTCCACAGTTTTCACAGCATGGGGGGTTGACCCTGGCTGGATGCCAGGTGCCCACCAAAACCACTCTATCCCTGCCCTCCTCAACTGGACAGGGGAGAGAAAATGTAATGAAAGGCTCGTGGGTCAATATAAGGACAGGGAGATCACTCAGCAATTACTGTCACAGGCAAACCAGACTTGACTTGGAGAAAGTAATTTATTATCATTAAAATCAGAAAAAAAACATCTTTCACCCACCTCTCCTTTCTTCCACTCCTTAATTTAATTCTTGATTCTCTACCTTCTCCCCCTGAATGGTGCAGGGGAATGGAGAATGGGGGTTACAGTCAGTTCATCACTCTGTCTCTGCTGCTCCTTCATCCTCACACTCTGCCCCTGCTCCAATATGGGGTCCCTCCCATGGGAGACAGTCCTCCATAAAATTCTCCTATGTGAGTCTTTCCCATGGGCTGCAGTTCTCCACAAACTGCTCCAGTGTGGGATTCTTTCATGGGGTGCAGTCCTTCAGGAACAGACTGCTCCAGCATGGGTCTCTCATGGAATCACAAGTCCTTCCAGCAAACCTGTTTCAGCATGGGCTCTTCTCTCTACTGGTCTGCAAGTCCTGCTAGGAAATCTGCTCCAGTGCAGACTTCCCATGGGGTCACAGCCTCCTTCAGGGACCCACCTGTTCCAGCGTGGGGTGCTCCATATCTTCAGGTGGGTATCTGCTCCACTGTTAACCTCCATGGGCTGAGGGGCACAGCCTGCCTCACTGTGGGAATTTTTTTGTCCTCTTCTTAATATGCTATCACAGAGGTGCTACCACTGTTGCTGATTAGCTTGGCCTTGGCCAGTGGTGGGTCTGTCTTGGAGCTGGCTGGCATTGGCTCCATTGCAAATGGGGGAAGCTTCTGGCATCTTCTCACAGAAGCCACCCCCGTAGCCCCCCTGCTACCAAAACCTTGCCATGCAAACCCACTACAAACATGCATTCCGCTTCACCAGTATTCTAGCGTAATAATTGTATTCATTTCCTTCTAAAATTTATTGAATGACTTTTTTTTCTGCAATTTAAACATGTGATAATTCATTTACTGTCTTCCCTTTTCTTATCTTGTTTTATCCTACCTTGTCCTATCCTGTCCCTCATCAAACAGAGAACAGACAAGGCTAATACATCTTTGCAACTTACTGCATAACTGAAAACTATTTTCATACTGCCATCCCCTCCTCATGCTCTACTGACTAACCAAATCATTCAATCACAGGTAAAAGATGGTGATAATGTCCATTAATCTCTTTTGACCTACTTTCAGTTGGCACATTCCTTTCATGAACTGAGAAGTTCAACAGAAAAAATATTGAGGTTGAGTACAGACTTTTCTGTACCTTTTTCAAAGGATGTCCATACTTCTGAGAGATATATGTTCTGACTATCAGTACAGCCATTTTCAGTAATCTCACTAGAAATGTTTCAAGAACATTAAGGTTTATCCTTACCAGCCATTTTTTCATTCCTGTATGCAAACAGAAGAGAGATTTTCCTGAATGTTAGTCAATCACTGATTTTTTTTGTTCATTCACTGCTTTAGTTCTTGTTTCTTTCAGAAGTTTCAAATGTGTTTCATGATTGTTCTTCCAGCTGTGAAGTATTCAACCTATCTGCTGATAGTTAAAGACCCCTTATCATTTATGCACACCATACATAAATTCCAAAATACAAGGCTCCTGATGTGAAGAATTAATATTTATAGGCTTTTTCCTGAAAGGTGCTGAACATTTACAGTTATGATTTATTTCTCTTTCAGTGAGTATTGATGATACTCAAAATGCTGCAGGAGATCTTAAGCCTTTTCACGATTATGTTGATTTTCCTTAAGGAGGACGCAGCTGGTCAGACTGGAGAGCACTGATCAATGTGAAACTGTAAGATAATATTTTTTTTTAGTCCAGAAAGATCCAAGACTATCATAGAATCAGAATAAATAAAATTTATGTAAAGGTTAAGTGCAATTAATATTGTTTTTATTCTTATTATTTTATGTAGAGAAGCTTTTTTATTTTCTTTTTGTTATTCAATTCTTTTTAATAACTTCTTCTGTCACTGGTACAGGGTTTTAATTGGAATGGTACATTTCTAGTAGTAATTTCTGACTTTCATCTAACTGTAAACTATCTTCCCAAACTTAAATTTTATCATTTTCCAAACTTTATATATCTCGTGCATAGCTGGCATGGTCCTAACTTCAGTACTGTTCAGGTTATAATTAATTGTAGACTAGAATATATTTAAAGAACAACCCTGAAAATTTTGCCCTTTATTTCTCATATTCACCTTTCTACTTCCTTTTTATTTTAATCTTTTAAATTTATTTTTGCTTCTTCATACTGTTATTTAGGACACCGTATTTTCTTGCAAAGTTAATTTTTTCAAAGAAATTTCCAAACTTCTATAAAAATCACATTTTTGTAAAATTTTAATTGCTTATGAATAAACCACAATATTCATGCTGTTGTACTTTTCAGTACAATCTGTCACTAAAATCATGCAGGCTCTTTAGGACTTTGGGATTTCATGTTGCAGTGTTACTCTGTCTGACACAAGACAAGTTGCATGTGTGACCAGTAAGCATACCTCTGTTTCATAAGGGCCATTGTAGGACTTTGTTTGCAACATCTCTCATTTTGTGCACTGTATCAATATGGAAAGCCAAAGGCTGCGAACAGCTAAGTCAGTTTGGTTAACATTGCACTTAAGCATCCTTTTTTGGCTGAAAGCACGAAAATTGAATATACAAAGTATTTGAAAAATAGTCTTTCCTGTACTATTCAACCATGTACAATTCCAGACTCAGTAGCCACATGCTGAAACAGCATTTTTTATTACTGCCTGAAACATGACATTTATTACAAGTTTCGGTAGTAGAAGAGGTGGCAGATGCCTGTATTCAATTTGTCATTTGTTTCTCAAGGTTAACAGAACAAGGACAGGCAGCCATTTACATACTTCACTTATAAAATAGCTCATAGCATACATTTCTCAGTACATTCTGGGAGCCAGAGGTCCATCCCACTCCACTTTTGTAAGATGAAAGAGCTGCAGATATTTCTAGAAAATCATTCTTCGTCTCAGGCAGAAGCTTTCGATAAGTGCTTTGATATCAGACTGGCAAGTAATATGCCACTTCTAGCAGAACCGTCAGGCCTTTTGTTTGTTTGTTTGAAGAAACCATAAGAAGTTCAACAAAGAAACTTAGAACTTCTCTTACTCAGGAGAATGGAGGTCAACCAGCTATATCCTGTCTCAAGAGCTGCAAAATTTCAACCAAGGTAAAATATTTTTGCAGTCAAAGATGCAGCTGATTGTAGAGCTATTCCAAATCCTATTCCTAAACTGAAGTTGCTCTACACTCATGTGCTTTCCCCAGATGCTATTTTTTATCAGTACTCAAACTAAAGAGTTCAAACTGGATTTATTCAGACTGGTAGTGGGAAACCATCTGCTGTAGTTAGTGAGCATTGCAATACAACATAAATTTATCTGGAACAATTCAGCAAAGCGATTCACTTAGAGCACTGGCAATCCAACCAACAGTGATAACTGCCAGCAAATGAATATAAGGCATTGATCTACTTTCATTACAATTTGATACTAGAAAGAAAAAAAAGGGGAAAATAAAAAAGAGAGTGAGTGGCTATACAAAGAGAATCACTACAATTTGTATCTACCTCTAACAAAATACCTAAATTCTCCTTTTACAGGATTAAAATATTCTTGTCACAAAGCTGGAAGACCTTCCAGTTGTGGAATAATATTACGAAACTGCACCAATGTCACTTAAAGTTTTTATCTTCAAAATTCCTTACAGAAAAATTTCTAAGTGTAAAAGTACTATCTGTAAATATACAGATAAACACCTGTACACAGATTGTACATTAGCACCCAATAAAAGTTGTGCAAACACAGTAAAAAGTGTACTGCTAGAGAACTTTTAGTAATTGTTGAAGTGACAAATCTGAAATGGAATAAAACACAAAAATACTTTTCACTTGCAAGAAATAAGACTCTTCCTCCCTTACTGACAATCCATGACTACAGATATGTTTTGAAACAAGAAAATGGAGAAAAAGATCAATTATTTTAGTAGATTTAAATAACATTTTAAATTATTTTCCATTGTATTTGATAAAAAATGAAATTCAAAGCAGAATACATTCAACTTTTTTTTAAAAAACTTGCAATAAAATACTTCTATCTCAAAGAAAACAATTTCAGGAATTAAACTAATGCAACAACAAATAAGTGCGGTGTCTTTTTGTTTTCCTTGAGAAATACTACAGCTTCTTTCTCTTTGTTAATGTGTAAAGACAATTTTCTTTACAAAGTAATGGTTAACTTTATTTCTTACAAAAAAACCCCAACACACCAACAGAAAAACACAAAAACTTTTAGTCCATGTATAATTATGTGGCTGTGTTTGTCTGCAATTATCTTTGATAGATTCAATAAAATTTCTGAAATGAGTGCATATTCCAAAATGCTTATGTACCTACAAGTAGAAAACAGATAAAGCTTTTCTCAATAGAATAAGGCTTGATTTTTCCCAAGAAAAACATTAATGATTTATTTCTTTTTAATCTTTTGCTTCGTTGATTACAATGAAACACTCCATATATTGCCATTTGGGTGACGACACAATGGTAATGAAAAAAGAAGCAGCAGAATAATCTGACATAGTCTTCAAGGTTATTGACTAAGATTGACTAATACTTAACTATATAAAATTATTGCTTATTGAAATTTGGTTTTTTAGAGGTAGAGGTAAAACTCAAGACACTCACTAAACCATTATTTTTGGAAGAATAATGAGTAGGTTTATAGTTAGCAGATGGATTTGTTATAGAACAGGAGAGAACTGATTTCAACAATTTTTGAACAACTTGAACAGTATCAAACGAAGTCTGGTTTGTGGAGAAAGGAAAAATAATAAAGCCATGGTGGGAATATGGCCATGCAGAGAGATTAACAATGTAAAGATAAGCAGAATAACAAGTGATGCAGGAAGGAAAAGACAAAAAAATGACAATAAGATGAGAAGAAAAAAGTAAAGTGAGCAAATTAAAAATTAATAGTAAATATGAGGCTGCTGAAAAGAAGAGTTATCTGCCTCTTTAACTAGAAAGTGCCTTTTTTTCACAGAATCATAGAGTTGTTTAGGTTGGAAAAGACCTTTGAGATCATCAAGCCCAACTGTTAACCCAGGGCTGCCAAGTCCACCACTAAACCATGTCCCTCAGCACCACATCAATGCATTTTTTAAACACTTCCAGGGATGCTGATTCCATCACCTCCCTGGGCAGCCTGTTCCAATGCTTGACGGCCCTTTCAGTGAAGAAATTTTTCCTAACAGCCAATCTAAACCTCACTTGCTGTAACTTGAGGCCTTTTCCTCTTGTCCTGTTGCTTCTAATCTGAGAGAAGAGACCTACCCCCACCTGCCTACAACCTCCTTTCAGGTAGTTGTAGAAAGCAATAAAATCCACCCTGAGCCTTCTCATCTCCAAGTTAGACCATCCCGCTTCCCATCAGAGCTCCTCATAAGATGTGTTCTCCAGACCCTTCACCAGCTCCGTTGCCCTCCTCTGGACACACTCCTTTCTAGTGTAAAGAAATCCTGTTCAGGATTAGGTATTAAACCTGAGGGACTTTATGGAATTGGCATCCCTTCCCTCAAGCATATTGACCTGCACAACTCAGCTTGGTGTTTCTGGCAAGCTTGCTGAGGGTGCACTCAATTCCAGTGTTCAAGTCACCAAAAAAGATATTGAATAACGCAGGACACAATATTGACCTGTTAGAAATGCACTTGACACTGGTGTCTACTTTTCTCTGGTATTCACTAAAAATTAATAAAAACGTATTGTAGGTAGATAGAGATATTATTAATTATTCAGATCATTTTACTGAAAAGCAAAGAAACAGGGGAGACCTAGCGAGTATATTTACCTCCCATGTTTATTGAACTAATTAGTTTTGTTTCTCAAAAAAAACCAAAACACCACATTATCAAGCTAAAATATTGTCCTGGGTTTGCTTTGAATAGTTAATTTTCATCTTGGTAGTCAGTGTAGTGCTGTATGTTTGATTCAGTGTGAGATCAATGTTGATAGCACACAGACGTTTTCAGTTGTTGGTAAGTAATATTTATACTAAGTCAAGGACTTTTCAATTTCTCAGGCCCTGCCAGCGAAAGGGCTGGAGGGGCATGGGAAATTGGGAGGGGACACAGCCAGGACAGCTGACCTGAACTAGCCAAAGGGATATTCCATACCATATGACATCATGTGCAACATATGAGGCTGGTGAAAGAACAAGGAAGGTTGGGGATGTTCAGAGTTAAGACGTTTGTGGTCTTAGGTAACCATTACACATGATGGAGCCCTGCTTTCCTGGAGATGGCTGAACATCTGCCTATTGATGTGGTGAATTAATTCTTTGTTTTGTTTTGCTCATGTGCACAGCTTATGCTTTACCTGTCAATCTGTCTTTATCTCCACCCATGCGTTTTTTCACTTTTACTTTTCTGATTTTCTCTCCCATCCTACCAGGGGAGAGTAAGCAAGCAGTTTTGTGGTGCTTATTTGCCAGCTAGGGTTAAAGCACAACAAATATTTTGATAAAAGTTATTTTGTGCAATTTATTTTTAAACATATATATTGTTCTTGGACAAGTCAGTCTTATTCTTTGATGTAAATATCCCTATCTTCTTTAGCATGGCTTTATGATGGTGTAGTTACTGCTATAGAGCTAGTGTGGACTGAAAGAGATGTGAGTCTTGGAAAGGGAAAATGAGTATATCCTGAGAATATGTCACCTCATTTAGAATTTCAGAATTCAAGATTTTACCAATACACGTTGCACAGAACATCTCATGTGAAGCTAGTATTCTCAGCAAGAATTTCATGTTGAATAGAAAGTCTAGATTGATTTTTTAGTCTTGATTTTCAAAATAATGTATGGAATTAGTCATATGCATACCTCTGAAAGATGTCATAGTTAACACATTTCAAGAGTCCCACAGTGTAACTGAAGTATAGGACTGAAACCTTGGTCTGCATTTCATCTGCAGTTTTCTACAGTTCACCTTTCACAGAAATAAACATGATTTTGTTTTATAATTAAGAGCTCAATACATTTTACTCTCAGAAACGTGTTTGGCCCAGGCTTCTGATGAGCCAAGGAAAGATAATAAACACTGTCAGGGCAGGTATTTAGATGTCTGAGAGGTCTCTCAGTCAATTTTACAGTGCCAAAACCACCAAGCATGATTGGAGTTTAGGCACTGTCTCCTAGAAACCTAGTTATCACAGCCCTTAGAAATGGTATAGAGCAACTGTTATACGAGTGTGGTTAAATATTTCTCCATACCTAAATTGACATTTAATACATGATCTATGTGTGTCTTTCATTTTATAGAGCTTTCTGTACACTGATTCTTCAAGTGAACAATGTTTGCTCATCAGGAGAGACATCTGAGCTCCTCAGTGAGATGAAGTTCTACACCACAGGAAGCATTTGAACTCTTCAGCCTGAACGTGCGCTGAGCATATGTCTGTAGGGTGAGTCATGGAAACTTTCCTTCTGTTCTTTGTTTTAGTTTTTAAGGCAAAATGTGTAATATTCATAATATTTATAATAGTAAGGCTAAATGTATTATTTCTAGTGGTGTATGGCAGGAAAAACAGGATGGTACTTGCAATATTTTTATGTTAATGCAGTAGTGTATCTTTCACATACTTCTCTTAAGAATTAAAAAAAAACAAAACTGTTCAAGAAGTAATTTTTGTGTAAGGTGCAAAACGTATAAAAAGTGCTACAATTCTCTATAAGCCTGTTGGAATTTCTGAGCTAGCAAGATGTGTATTTGTGCTTAAAGTGAGTCATAAACTGAGTCATTATTTTAACTATTCCCATCACTTGTTGCAGAATGTCGAGAAGTGCATCATGACAGTCAGTATGGAAATAAAAAGATAATTTATTCTGCTTTAATAACTCTCATGTTGATTTTCATGCTTTCAGTGGTGCATTATTATTTTTCACACGTGTGCATGTGCTCACACACACACACAAAGATTGCTGATAATGAGGGGGATGCCATGAGGGACCTCTGTCAAAGACTTTCTGATAAACAGAATCTAATATGAGCTATTACTTGCAAGCGCACACATACCTGCACTTAAATAAATAGTCTTCTGCATGTACTCTAGCCAGACCAATTTAGGATGAACACAAATATGTTAACTGAGCAGCATTAGCATTGATTAGAATGGTTCTTTTAGCATGAGTACAATTGTTACTCCAGGTGACTTATACCAAAACCCAACCACAATGTAATTGCTCTATTGATCCAATTTTACATTTACCTTTTTTTTTTTTTTTGTTATTGTTATTACTATTAATTTGGGATCTTCTAAGAACAAGGCTCTGACTAGTTGCAGATGTCTCTGCTCATTGCAGAGGCATTGGACTAGATGTCATTTAAAGATCCCTTCCAACCCAAACTGCTCCATGATTCTACAATAAGTTCTGATCACTCCAGGTTACTTTGAAAAAATTTATAACAGACTATTTTAGCACATCTTACTATAAAAAAATCTATAGCCACTTACTGCCAGTAAATTAACACCTTATTTTAGTGATAAACATACTGTCTGTCTGTGCAAACAAACAAAAAGTATTTTTTTTAATTTATCTTACTTTTTATCTTAAAAAATTTTGACTGTTAAAAGTCAGATTAAAAATGAACCAGAGATGTGTGATAAACTGACTGCTTCATTTGACCACTTATTCATTTTTTCTACCTGAAATTATATAAAAATTGTAGCTTACTTTTTCTGCCAGAAACAAAAAAAGATGTGTCTATAAAAAATAACATTATGTATATTGACACTGCATGGAATAAGCACTTCATCTTATTCATCTTATTCATCTTATAAACAGTAAGTAGGTAGTACAGGAAACATCATGTTATTCCCAGGGACAGGCTTTCCAGAACAAATGCAAGAATCATCAAGCTTATTTGGAGACAGATTATCGGAATATGTGTAATCAATGCAATAGATTAGTTCCACATGCACATCCAGGTAAGCAAGTTGCTTATTCACACACAAACATTAGTTGGATTTCTCTGTTCTGTCCTTTAGGAAAGGGATATGACAGAACCACACTTCCCATGGTTTCTTATAGCCCGTTTAAATCTTTTGCATCAGCGCTGTTTTCTTTTTACATTTCAGTTTTATCAAATAAAACATGTTCACATTAATATCAAGTAAGGAGTGTTGTTAAAGGTTGGATAAATTTAGAACCACTGTCTTATGCCGCCACATATATGTTGGTTTTACTAAAACAGAACTAGCTAATAAAAGGTCCATCTCCTTCAATATCTTTCATAGTTGCTGGCTTCTTTTCTTACTTAAGAGTAGTTTGAATGCTTGTAAAAGCAGGGCAAATTTTACCTAACCTTAGACTGACAAATCAGAATAAAAGAAAGAGGAAAGGGAAGGAAGTCTATATCTAGAAATGATTATAATTTAATACTGTGATAGAATGAGAATTCGGAATAGATGACTAAAAGAATGCAAATCAATATGTTACTCATTACATAAGTCAGGAAGCTTGAACAGCTGTGGGACAAGCTGAAAATCAAAGACAGATAGATGGTCCACATTCTTTTTTAATAGTAAATGTCACCTATCCCCTTATCTTCATAGAATTGGTATGATTTATAGCAATGTTTTCAAATAAATTTGATATATAGGAGGAAGAAATGTCACAGCCTTGAAAGATACTGATTTAATAAAACTTCTTGGGTTGGTGATCTTGCTTCTGAATGTGCTTAAGGACAAGAATTCTCCAACTGCAACAGTATGAAGATGTTGTCAAGGGCTTTCCTTTCTGAAAATGTATCTTGAATTGGAACTTTGAGTTCAGCTTATTCTTGAACTCCCAGCTCCTTATCTTGACCAGTATAGAAAATTCTCTGCCTATCTGCAACCAGCTGCGGTATAAATTATCTCACTTCTTTAGACAGCTGTAGTTCATAAAGATTGCCAGCTTTTCTTCAGTTTTGGCAGCCCCAGTTAGGTTTTTCTTCAAAAACTATTTGCACTATTTCCTTCTCAGAGTGGACCCTGAAAAAATGTACATCATCTTAAATGAATTTGAAAGAAATTTGAAAGCAGATATTAAATCTTTTGTTGTCAAAGTAGGTTTAATATCCACTGTATTTAGAGCAGAACTTAAGGGTACACTTTTACAGTGATTGTTATCAAACATTTGACTACATTTAATGCATTGAGTAATAGTATCATTCGTCATAGGTGGGAGTATTCACAACTGGTCACCTTCCTAAATAGCATCCCAGACCTAATTACAAATTAATGAGCATAAATTACAGAGAGAAATTCTGAGACTGCGCCATATAAGACGACTATGGCTATAATTGCCCCTGCTAGACATAAAATGCAACAGAGGACTCTTACAAATGAATTGTTTATATAACAACATATCTATAATATTATAGCACAGACAGAGAAAAACATATCAAACACCAACAGGATTCACCAAAGAGTTATTTTAACTTTGATGGTGAAAAATTCAAAATTCAAAATTTAAAATCCTCCATCAAATGTTTTCAGCTTTATTTCAGATATATGTTTATTATAGTACTCCTTTCACTATAAGAAGCTTGAATACTTATGCTAAAAGAACACTTTCTAATTATATTATTTTCTGCAGTCTCCAAAAGTGGCATGGCTTGATGTATGCTTCCACGTATTGCAAAAATGTTAACTATATTCTTATGACATAGCCTTTGGAAACTTAAGAAGTACCCACATGTGTTCAAAACTGTCTTGAAATTTTGTAGGCCATTTAGAGTTTGAAAAACGATTGATTTCTTTTTTTTTTGCCTTTACATGTCTCTACTTAGAAGAATAATGTATGTTTGTTATAGATTGGGAAGAAGACACAGCCAGCAAAGCAGGCATAGAATGAGTTTGCCTTCTTAGTGTATTCATGCCTGTTGGTTTTGAAATCAGTGGATGTTTTGAGAATGACTTTCAAAAGAATAGGAGGAAGAGAAACAAAAAAAAGAGAAAAAGGATAAGGATGGGGGAGCTAAGTATATAACATGCCCATTATTTTTATGTCCGCATCTCCAGTTTCATGATTTGCCTGAAAGTCCAGTTAAGGCTTTCAGACACAAACAACTGGAAGCAACCTTGAGGACACCTTGACTCAGACTAAAATATCACATCAGTGCTATGGATGTCAAGAATAACGTACTTGCCAGCAAAGTAGTTTTGTATGGCTAACCATCACCATTCACATCACAGCTGACTTCTCTTAGTGTAATAAGAATGAAATAGGAATAAACATCTCTTATATTTTCAAAGGTGATTTTCAGATGTTGAACAGTTGCTAACAGTCTATACAAGTTAGAGATCAGACACTAACTTAAATTTAGAACATGAACAAATGGACTGAGGCTGAGTCAGGGGAAGTTCAGATTGAACATTAGGAAAAGGTCTTCACTGAGAGGGCAGTTGGTCACTGGAACAGGCTCCCCAGGGAAGTGGTGGCAGCACCTAGCCTGTCAGAGTTCAAGGAGTGTCTGGACAATGCTCTTACTCATATAGTTTAGTTTTAGGTAGTCCTGCAAGGAGCAGGGAGTTGGACTTGATGATTCTTATAGATCCCTTCCAATCTGAGATATTTTATGATTCTATGAAATAGAATGAAGTATATACATATTAATCTGAACATGTATAGTGAGGTTTAATAAATAAAACATAAATTTCTTGGCTAATTCTGGATATTTTCACACAGGTGAAGTTCTCATTGAAATGCCTAACTCTTAGGACACTGTGTCACTGTAAAAGTTTAATGTGGTTTACAGAAACCAGCACAGTGAAGCAAGTCACAGTGAAGCGATGCTGGTATAAAAGCTGAGGAGACAGTCTAGAGAGGCCTTAAATATATGTTAGATTTGGAATTCCAAATGTTAATCTTAACCTAAAGCACCAAACTAGATTTGATCTTTCTTTCTCACTAAAAGTATTGCACACTCCCTTTTAAATTCCAGAAGATTTTCTGAGGCAAGATAAGTTTTTTATTTGATTGATTTTATTTTCTATCTTATCATTCAGTATTCAAATACTGAGCTATGTGTTATTCTGAGTGAAGTTCTCCCAATCTTTTCTTGCAGAAACTATCTAGTTTGTATAAATATTTTAATAATTAATGGAGCAGGAACTGAAGTCTAAACATCCCAAATATGCTTTCAACTTTTTATGTTATAAATTTCCTAATAAAAAACCAAAAGCCAAAACTTCAAAATATCCAATATTTAAACAATCCATAAACTGTTCTTGAAACAATAAATTCAGGCCAGATTGTTCCATACCCCCTTTAGGCGTGCATTCTAAGAATTAAAATGCAGAATCATGTCTTCCAGTGCCTTCTTTGCTCCATTTTAGAACAGCTTCAAAAGAAGAAACTGCAAGAAGCCTATATTAATATTTTCCACAGCTGAAGAAGTAAAATACTTTTCTGCTTTTCTGAAATCCAAGTTGAAATCTGCCCAGTATTGGGTAATACAGTTAAGTCTGGGTCCCATGCATTTGGTGAACTGTGCAGCTGCAAGGTGTTAGTAAGCATTAGAGAGATGCTATCACACTACTTTTACAGACTCTTGGCTGAGGTTATTCAGAGGTTACATAGCATGCCTAATGGCCTGCAGGCTGGATGGTAACTCAACTTACTCAGTATTTCATTCTCATTGTTAGACACATATTTGTCCAGAGATGTTAAACTGCTGCATAGCTCAGCGAAAATAAGTAAGAGTTCTATGAATACTAGCAACTCATAAATTTTGAATGCAGGTGCTTGAATAGGTATCTATAAACTTCATTCTACCTTTTGAAGTAATAATCAAGTTGGAATATAACCATGAGAATACCACCAACTGCATACTGTATCTCATAACTTCTCCCATGACTTTCTCTCTTGCTCTGTCTCCCAGCCTGCTCGCCCCCTCCCCACACCTCTAGTACCATTTCTTTCTGCCTCTCAAAATGTATTTCCTTCTACATCTCAAATAGTCATAAAAAGTGCTGATGAAATGTCAGTTCATTATCTCATTTTTCAGACAGATTAATTACCTTTTCCTTTTAGACAGTCTATAATGTAAATTTGATTTTTTCTAAATGTCACGCCGTTACTTAATTGGAAATATTTGTGATGCATCTAAAGAAACACAGAAAAGTCATGTAAAATTCATATTATATTAATTCAGAAAATGTTAATTTACAAGTAGTTTAACTGGTAACAAAAATTATTAAGTAACATGGAACACCATTCATTAGGTAAGCAGTGGCTGTCATTAAGTTTTTTGAAAACTGCCATTTTCAGGCAAACTAGATTTTCTATAATCTTTATGATACCTCTGTAATTAGAATGCATTTAGAGTGTTGAGAAAAATACAGAACACTGAGTTTGTGGTACTATCAATACTCCAGTAAATGCATATTTAGAACACTAATCTTTGTGAAAGAAATGTATGAATGTGTCTAGAGGGTCATTCTTACTTTTGGCAACTAAATATATAGTAAGAAGTAATACAGTAGAAATTAAGAAAAGTTACAATAAGTCACTACTTAAATAGATTACATATTATATATGTGCAATATAGTACTAACGCATTTACAACTGATACAAGCCTTAGAATGTACACTGAACTAGACAGTCATCAATCATAACCTGTAGACTAGAACTTCTCAGAAAGTTGTCACATGCTGTTGTTAAAAATTAGGATTTGTAGCTCATTTTGTCCAGACTACAGCTTCTTTTCAAACCAAAGCAAAGATTCACATTCATTTGAAAGAAAGTTGGATTGGGACATAGGATCCAAAACTGCCTTTCCTGCCTCCCCTTTAGCAGCTTTTTGTTTGGGCTTTTTTTCAGCTTTTATATGTAAAAGGTCCTTTTCTTTTCAATAATCAGTCAAATAGAATATGGATTTACGCATGTAATCAATCACACGGGGGGTTTGTTTATTTCAAGGTTCTTTATTAAAAAAAAAACCAAACCAACAAAAAAACCCCAACACTTCCCGATTAATAGGTTTACTACGTTTCAAAAACTGTAGTAGAGGAAAATATAACTATGTTTGCATACATCATGTGGCAACGTTTTGATGCAAATTAGTGATTACTAGTTTCCTAGTAACCTTGTCATTTGTTATAATTTTATGATATGGCATCAACATGTCCAGTAATTCCAGTAGTACATGTATTTGGGGAAAGATACTCCACTTCGGGGTCCTATTTCTCTGTAATAACTTTGGCCTCTAAAGGTTTTCCTTGGTATTGTCCTTAATCTTTTACAAGTAAAGACACTGTATATATTCTTTTAATGATCCAAATAGCAAAGAACTCTTTATCTAGTTATAGTTGTATTTGCTTTTTAAAAAGAGTTCATGCAGAATTAACTGACATTAGTTGTCATTTCCCAATCTCAAGCACATCATTGCCAATAGATATTTTAAGGGAATTAGTAGAAAACCCTGTGTGATTCTACCATTGCAGAATACATGCATTTCAGTTCCTGAATTATTCTTTTCCTACAGGCTATTATGCCAAATGGAGACTTGCTTATTCTTCTTGAAGGACATGCCTATTAAAGAACTGCAGCAGTAAATCAGTGCTTACTTGTGAGTTCTTCCTCCCTCCCTCCCTTCCTTGCTTCCTTCCACTTTTTCTCTCTTACCCCCCCCCTTTTTTTTTCTTTTAAACTGAATTTTCTGTTGTCGAAAAGCAATTTTGCTACTGTTATTTTCTCTCTCTCTCTCTTTTTTTTTTTTTTCCCCAGACAGAACATGTCTGAAATCTTAGAAATTCTTATAAAATGGAATTTCCATCTTACATTCACCTACATCACATCCATTTGTAGGTGAAGACCTATTCTAGTTTGAACAAAAGATGAGGTGAAATTAAGCATACATAACTGGTACTTCTGGCCTTTGACTCTATGAATCACTTAGATAAATAATACTCTCTAATGAATGCAGTTCTTTATAACTTATTTTGTACCTTATATTAACTAGGTAATTAAAGGAATATACAAATACATATATTAACAGCATGAACTCAGAGTACAAAAAAAATTCCTTCAAGAGGAAAAAACCAAAAAACAAACAGTTGGCAATATGACTTTTTTCATGGCATTTCTTCTTTACATAGCATACATTAAGCAGCAAGTGTGAATAAAATGCCTATGCTTAGATTCAAACCACTGCAGAACTTAATTGTTGATGACAAAATGGGTGTCGGAAAAGAACAAAACAAAACAAAACAAAACCCTGACTGAACATCTTTTGTAGAAGTCCCAGCTCCATTAAGTCTTCTAGACAGAACTTCCTTTGTGGAAAATTTATAATTCCCACTTTCCTCTTTAAAGCAGTAGGTGTCCCTTACATGAGCTATAACTCTTGCATAATTGGGCAGCCTAGGACTCTTTCCAAATTTTCTATGACAGGCATAATTTTTCATGAACACATCTACCGTAAGTTTACAAAAATCTAGGAACAATTACCCAAAAGAAGTAATTCGTGATTTATGCAGTGCCTAGATGTGATAGAGGAAACTTTGTCTTTTTCTTTTTAACTCCAAAATATTTGTTCTGTCAGTTTGCACTTTAAACACCTCCTAATAATATATAACACAGGTGTCTTTCTGTTATTTGTTTCCTCATGCACTACTGGTTTATTGATCAAAATGTGTAGTTTCATATGTAAAATATATGGCCATTTGGAAAAGAGCACTCTATATTACTCCAAAGAAAAATTTATTCCCTGAATAAATTATTTTTTCCCATACTGATTTGGCAAGAAAAAGGGTAGAAAGATTTTGGTAGCTGCTTTTTTCACAGGTTGAAGTCAAACTCCAGTATAACCAAAATGAACACTCCTGTTGATTTGAGCTGACCTAAAAGCTAGGTTTGTTCTAATGGTGACATCATCATTCAGATTTCAGAAAACAAGTAGGTATTATAAAGCCTTAGTTTTGTGATACCTGTACTACCTCAAAGAAACCTCTTTTGCTACTTTGTCTTTTGGATCTCCAGAAACCAACTAAACAAGAAGTTAACTAGGTGTAACTGAGATGCAAATGAAAACAGAAGAGTTTCAGACATTGAGGAAATAAGTTCAACGCTAACTTATCTGTTTGATATTGTTTGAGATTATGAGTGTTTTTCTGGGGCTAGGTCCCTGGTTTTATATGAGAAAGTGAAGGTTAGTGGTTGTTTCCATGCCGTGGAGAAAACACTTTCTGTGTCATTCTGTTCAGCCCTAATTCAAGCTTCACATACTGGTCATGGATTAATTAGGAAGGTATAATCTGCAATAATTTTTGAAGTCTTTAATTTATTCTGAGGTTTGTACAATCGAAATGTGTTACAAAACTGATGTCTGTTCTGCAGGGGTCCTTGCACTAAAATTAAATTCTTTGGCTGAAGAAGAGTGCCTTATCCTGACAAGAAGATAGGTGGAAAAGCTGTATACCTTGAGCAAGAACCAAGTGGCTTCACTGAAGCTGCAGCTGACTATCACTTTAGATTAAAATGGTGGGATTTATTCGATCCCTTTCTGATCAAGGTCAGTCAATAACCTGGCAGATGGAACAATAACCAAAGGTATGGGGGAAGACTCAGATGCTGATGAGAACAAAGATATAAATCCTTTCCTAAGAAAGAGTCCTCATTATCTGACATTTAGATGACTTAATGCTGGCAATGCTCAGTTTTTGCTTTAAAGAGTTGTTATATTTTGTGTAATAAAAGACATTCTCTTCTAGCACAGAATAGAAAGGAAAAAAAAAATTAAGTGTGTATGCTTAATTTTGTTACCTATAGGGAGACTTGGGTAGAACTGAAACACCTAATGATGAAAAAAAATCAGAAAGCCAACATTTCATCAGTCATCAACTTTGAGTCATGAAGATTTGTTTATTGCTGGCATTTTGAATCAATATCTTCAGCACCTACATTTCTATGTTGAACCATAATATAGTCTGAGGAGCTACATGTCATTAGACCTTATTTCATTATGATTTATTTAACAGAGTATATATTTTAGGAGGGGTGACTAAATTTCCACTGATAAACCCACTGTTTGTAAAACCTCAGGAGCTCTCTCTGGTTATGAATACTTCAGTTAACTTCTCTTGGTCTTGATTTGCCTGCCAGTTAAAAAGAGAGATATAAGACCTTAATGAGAGATACAGTATTTGTAATCAATCCTGTGACCCTGGAATGAGGGAATTATAGCTATCCAGAACACAGCTAAAGGAGTAAGAGAGTTTGTTGGTTATTTTGCAGGAAATGTTTTTTGCTTAACTTCGCAGACAAAACAGTTCTGCCCTAGTGGAGTTGATGGTAATTTTTATGACAAATAAATTTATTCTCAACATGATTATATTTTACTATTCAGAAAGTTCCCTGCAGACTGGCTGCAAGTTGTTCATCATTTAGTAGAGCTAATTTGACATCAGTTCTAAATTCCATAACAGTAAATATGTCATTTAAACCACTCTTGACCAGAGTGACTTAAAATATCTTCAACTTAAATGCATTCAGAGCTCTAGCACATATATTCTAAGATTGTTTTCTGGTGTAGATAAAATTAATAACTAACTAACTAAATAAATAAGACTGATCTACCTCAATTCCCCAAGAGAAGCTGTGGGGTAAAATAATAAAAAAAAACCCCGACAAAAAACCAAAAACCTGAAGACTATAAAGTTGTGCATCAAATTGCTTTCAGTGCTGTGTGTTTGAGTACATTGTTCTTTCTTTTCTTTTTGGGAGCATTGTACCAAAAATCTTTGCTACTCATATGTGCCAATTAATACATGCATTTGTATTTGGAATCATAAAGGTGATAATTTTAATTCAGGGTAATTTTCCACTAGTTTTAACTTAACAGTGAAAAAACTCTGGTGTGAAATGATGTTCAGCAGATGTAAAACTGTCATATATAATCTATAAAATATTGTGTCAGTGACAGGGCCCTTGCTGATAACATGAAGAGTGTCTGTTTGGGCTTTAGCTAACTGTCCTAGTTCTGCCAATTACAAGGTGACAAAGTTAATTCCCTTAAAGTAAGTGCTCTGAAATACATTACCGTAATGCCATTAAAAACCATTCAAGTCCATATTCCCTGGAAAGTGACAGAATTAAGAAGATTTTAATTCTGTGTCAAGGACTGGTTTTTGGTGTGAATTTAAAATGGCTTATGGGAATTTTAAATCTTGGAGATTGAATGTGACATGTCCCGTTATTAGGAAATCCCACCCTTTCTCTATGCCTTTAAAGGCAAGTGATAAAACACCATATGTTGACTCACAAGCTGAAGTGTTTTTCTGCTGTCAGTATGAAAGACTAAGACTCTCAAAGATATAGATCTTAAAGAAATCATTCAGAAAAAGAAAATCAATTGAAACAATTACATCTTCAATTTCTGTGTAAGTTCACATAAACCTGTTTCTGCAAATCAGTGAATAAAATTTCTACCACCAGCCTTAGTTGTCCTAGATGTCTTAGTTACCACCACGCTGATACATGGTGCTTTGAACTCCAAAGAAAAGGGAGATTATTAAGGATTTAATGTAGCAGACTAAATCTTTTACTTAAGGTACACTTCTACATAGCACTTATTTTTCTAGGGTGCTATCGATCTTTTGGTCAGGCTTTGGACTAAAACAGAACTGAAGCAGAGAGGAAGAAGTGATTACTAGGGTCAGGGTGAATAAAGAACAGTAAGAAGTCTAATGCAGGCAGGAAATATAGAAGATCTTGGTAATGAAGACAGAATTGTGTTGAAGGAAAAAGAAAAGAAGAGGGTAGTTTGGCTATGATAACATAATGGCAAAAGTGATTTGTGTAGATGTTTTTTGCAAACAGATAAGAGAAGTGAACGTTGAGAAGCAAGGATGGTGGGGAAGAAAAAATTGAAACATAAGAAATGGTCCCACTGAATAGAAGCAAAACTGGGGTTTTAGCACAAACTAAAGCTTTTTTCTATAGATGTAAAGAATGTGTGATAACATGAAATATTCATTTTGGCAGGATGAAGAAATAAAGGTAGTCACTGATGACTTCAGTGTAACACAGATTATAATGGTTTGAACAGGTGAAAAACAGTCCTTCTTACAATTATTTAGGTACGTATTTTTTCATGTGTACATATACATACATATGAAGGCAGGTAATCAACAGGCATACTGATGTAGAGAACTAACAATTCTTTGCAGAAGTAGTACAAGTTTCTCAATATATATGTGCTTACACATGCATTCTTCAAAATGTCAAAAGTTTGTTTTATTCTGAGAAATTAGAAACTAAAATTAGCATTAAAATGTGTCCAACCATACAACAGACCTAAAGGCACTGACAAACTACAGAGCTGATGTGCCAAGGAGACAGATGCTGCCTTTGGAATAAAATTTTTCAGGCCTTGGCATCAGAAATCCATGTTGCCATCCAAATGATTCCTACACACTATAAAAGCTATTTTCTTCAAACAACATACTAACCATATTAACTATCCAGCTATAGAATAAAAACAGATGAGGGTTAAGATATATGCAATCCATTTGAACTAATCTTACATGAAAGAAAATGTGCATGCTTATAATACCTGAGACTGTTCTTTTAAAATTACACTTAAGTCAAGAGAATGAATATGTGGAAGTTAAAGATAGGCATTTTTCTGTGTGCTCCATAAACTTTGTTTTATCTTTCTAATACAGTACCATGAATTTCACCCTGTGTAAAGTTAATAATAAATAGATTTGAAGACAGCAATCACAAATAACTTATGAAGCCCAGTTAATTACACATAAACATTGTTTTATATTATTTCCATGATGAAAGACCTGCTTTTTTACTACAGGAATTTGAGGTCTACTGATTAGCTAGCCACTGTGGTAATGGGATTTTTGCTCTTACTTCAAGAAACTTGAGATTAGCCCATGAAGTTCTCACTGTAAGATTTCTCTGGACTTGATTTTCAGTATACCTTCATGATCTTTACTGAATATCTTCCACACAGCTAAAGGCATAGCAAAACCCCTTTGGAAGTTCTATATAAAACAATGAGTTAGAATAAAACTAGTCTACTTACAGCCACATAAATGGAAGGAACTTGCTCTTCTTCCATCCCCAGCTGCTCATCTCCAGTTCCCAGGATTGCTCATCACTTCTGATTTGTTAGCTGTGCAGTTTCTCCCTAAACCATTTCAGTTCAGTTGGGAGATACCTGCTATTTAAGCTGCTTAAATTAACTTGGGAGGTGGATGAGTGAGGTTTCCTGACAAAGGTCACAAAGAGTTTAAACAAGGAGCTTAAGAGGCAGATCTGACAGAGGGTGGTGATGAACAACTGGGGCAGAATTAAGGCAGGGGGCAGCAGTTGCTTTTCCTCAAAGAAGTGCAGCTGGAAGAGCTATAGGCTGAGATTGTATCCTGAGGTGTACGAGATGGATAGCAAGAGTTGGATATTGAAAGAAAAGTAAAAAAAAACCAGTTTCCAAAGAACTGTTTCCAAAGAAAAATCAATACAAAAGTCTTTTACCAGAACTGAATAATCCAGTGATCTCTCTTCTGTGTTCATTGCAGTTCAGTTAGGTTGTTCTTTGTTATTAGGAAATACACCAAAAGGCTCTCTCCCTCCACCCCACCTCTCTCTCTCACTCCCACACCAGCTATAGCTATATCTAATCTATCTATATATCTACCTCTATATCATATTTGTAAAATCAAGTATGTATAGTAAGAAATGCTTGAGTTAATATTACTCAAGCAAGAGTGTACTTGCTACCTGTAAGTATACACTACAACTGCATTTGTCATTAAAATATTAGCCATATTGAGTGTGACTCTGCCTTTCTCGCTATGAAAAGGGTGCTTGACCTAGATGAGAAGATTAACACTATCATCTACACAGTCCACAGTCCATTTGCATAGTTCTCCATGAAGGTTGTGGAAGAGGTTTGCTTGTGGAAATAATGAACAACAGGATAGTAATTCAAAGTTAAAACAGTTGAACTTTGCATGGAATGTATGTGAAAAAGAGACAACTATATCATGTTACCAGAAGTTTCAATTTTCAGTTTTAGTTTTCCCACTCTTTTGATGTGTTCTGACAAGATGTGGTCTGGTTCCATCTATTCTATACATTTTCCGTGGATAGTTGAAAACAGCAATGAGATCTACTCTAAGATTTATTTTCTAGGACTGGTCACTCTCAGATTCTACTTGTACACCATGTACTCCAGCATCCTGACAGTCTCAGTGGCTTCTGCTGGGGTCATTCCAGTGTGCTGCTGTCTGCCTTGTACTGGAGACTCCAAATGTGGAACCACAGCTTCAGGTGTGGCCTCACAAGTGCTGCATATAGTGTGAGGGTCTCCCTGGACCTCCTTGGATCTGCTGGCTACTCTTGCTAATACAGTCCAGTATGTGGTTGGCTTTCTTCACTGAAGGTCACATATGGTCTAGCAATATATCTTCCTTAGTTTCTCACTGTCTGACTTGAGAGCTCAGGGAAGTGTGCAGAAATGATGAGCCTTGAGCTCAAAAACAGGTAGTTCAAAGACATTTCACACAAAAAGATAAAATAATCAGGAAATTTACTTTAATTTATCTATGTCTCTTTTCATCACCTGTAAAATAATATCATTCCATCTCTCAGGGATGCTGCAAAAATAAATTAATTAATGTTTATGATACACTTACATTCCCTAGAGGAAAAACTCACAAGAAGATAAATAATTCTGTCTTTGGAGCAACATTTGATTAGTGTGCAGAAAAAAAAAAAAAAAAAAAAAAAAAAAGGCTTGAATAGGTATAAATATATTGCAAAAACTGCTTGGTAACCAAACTCCATATATCTTGAATACTGAATAAGGGACCCTGTGGGAGGATAGAAAAGTATGTGTTTGTATTACATAGGCTGTGTCATAATGGATATGAAGGACTCAAGCTATTAATTGTGAAGAAATATTTCCAATTGCTTAACTTTGGATTGTATTTTTTTTTTTTTAATATATACAAGAATGTCAGTGCTTTCAAAAGCAGAAAGAAAAATCTATGATATAACAGTTAATTTCAGTACATCTAGTTGTTAATATGGCACTGAATTCACTGAATTTTTCTCTTGCAATAAACTTAATACACACACCTTTATGTGCAGTCACGGCAGCAATAATTAACTTCTTGTGCTTCTACCAGTTTAGAGTTAAAAAGTATTATCTGAAGCATCATCTTATGTTGCATGTAGCTATACTGATATGCTGACACACTAGTTCGCTTGAATATAAACTAAGTTTTCATTAATTTAGGCCTTAAGATTTATCATAAGTAAGTACTCTGCTGCACAATAAGTGAAATCAAACTAAATAAAATAGAAAGATATCTGTCCTAAATGTCTTAAACTGAGACCTTTAACATACAGTCTCTATATTTAGTTATTCACAGTACAATACGAAAAATCAACACCTTTCAGACTTTCTGTTTGCATTTGTTTGTTTGTCTTGCTTTTATTACTGAGAACTTGGCTATGAACAAAGGGTAGGAAATGGCCTCAGTTTTAATCTGCCCCTCAAATCAATGCTAAGTAAAGCCCCTGATGGCTTCAGCACCTCTGTAGCTTGCCATTGTACTGCACAAACTTTATAAAGGCAGATATAGCTAGGATACTTATTATTGTCCACCTGAGCATGCCATGGAGGTAGGCAAGACACTAACAGTATGCATGGCTGAGCAAACTGTGCCAAAATATATGGCCAAAACGTTTCCTTCTGCTCCAGAGTTCATCTAAAATACAGTAACTGTGTATAGCTTGCAACACTGTCATGACAACAAAAGGTGAATCTCAGCTTGAACAAAGTCTAATTTTCACATTTAATGTACAGTGAAGTCATATCCAGGATTATTCTCCTTACATACTTTTGTTTAAAGATTCATAACCCAATGACTAGCAAGAGTTTAGATTTTAGCACTTGGTTCCTGTACATCTTAATAATATTTGTACTCAGTTTCTCACAACTAAAGTGTGGGAAATAGATTTCAAAACAGAGCTCCATTCTAAAGGGTACATCACAAGGCTCTTTTAGTCAGTGTAGTACATCACAACATTAATAGATAACATAACAATAAGCAAGGAGCCAAGAAATCAGGATTGTTGCCACTTTCTTTTAAACTCCAAATCTACTGACATGCTGCTGCTTGACCTTAGTCATATTAAATCTAGCTGCATTTAATATCTTTCAGATCGATATAGTGCCTGGTTGAAAGACTCCCTTTGGAGGCAATCCTAAAAGGCAAAGGAGTCCAGGAAGATCATGCCCAGTCTGCACATTCTTCAAGAAGGAAATCTTCAACACACAGGAGCAGGCCATTCCCATGTGTAGAAAGATGAACCAGTGGGGAAGAACACTAGCCTGGCTAAACTGAGAGCTTTTTTTGGTACTTATGACCTTTGGAAGAGGGAGCAAGCAAGTCACGAGGACTACAAGAATGTCATGAGGGTAATGCAAGTAAAAGATTAGTAGGGCCAAAGCCCATCTAGAAATTATGTTGGCTGCTGCCATAAAAAGCAGTAAAAAACTTTTCTATAAATGCATTAGCAACAGAAGGAGGGATAAGTAGAATCTTGATCCTTCATTGCATGCAGGGTAAAACAGTTGCAAAGGATGAGGAAAAGGCTGAGGTACTTAATGCCTCCTTTGCCTCAGTATTAAATGGTAAGACCAGTGGTGCTTTGGATAGCCAGGCCCCTGAGCTAGAAAACAGGGAAGGGGAGCAGAATGAAGCCCCCATAATCCAAGGGGAAATGATCAGTGACCTGCTACACCACTTAGGCATACACAAGTCTATGGAGCCAGATGGGATCCACCCAAGGCTTATGAGGGTGCTGGTGGAAGTGCTCAGGAATCAACTTGCCATCATTTATCAGCTGCCCTGACAAACTGGAGAGGTCCCAGAAGACTACAGGTTAGGTAATGTGATGCCCATCTACAAGAAGAGCAGGAAGGAGTATCTGGGGACCTACAGGCCTGTCAGCCTAGCCACAGTACCAGCAAAGGGTATGGAGCAGATCACCCTGAGTGCCATCATGTGGCATGCGCAGGACAATCAGGTGATGAGGCCCATCCAGCAGGCATTTATGAAAGGCAGGTCCTGCTTGACAAACCTGATCTCCTTCTACAACAAAGTGATCAACTTACTGGATGAGGGAAAGGCTGTGGATGTTGTCTGCCTGGACTTTAGTAAAGCTATCTGCACCGTCTTCTGCAGCATTCTCCTGGAGAAAATGGCTGCTCATGCCTTGGATGGGTGTACTCTACACTGGGTAAGAAGATGGCTGGACAGCCAAGCACAAAGAGTGGTGTTCAATGGAGTTACATCCAGCTGGTGACCGGTCACAAGTGGTGTTCCCCAGGGCTCAGTATTGCGCCCAGTCGGGTTTAACACCTTTATAAGTGATCTGGATGAGGGGATTGAGTGCACCCTTAGTAAGTTTGCAGATGACAGCCAAGTTGGGCAGGGGAATGTTGATCTCCTTGAGAGCAGGAGGGCTCTGTGGAGGGCTCTGGAGAGCCTGGACCAATGGGCTGAGGCCAGTTGTATGAGATTCAACAAGGAGAAGTGCCAGGTCCTGCACTTGGGTCACAACTACCCCATGTGAAGATACAGGCTTGGGGAAGAGGGGCTGGAAATCTGCCTGGTGGAAAGGGAGCTGGGGCTGCTGGTCGACAGCCAGCTGAACACAAGCCAACAGTGTGCCCAGGTGGCCAAGGCAACCAATAGCATCCTGGCTCCTATCCAAAACAGTGTGGCCAGCAGGACAAGGGGAGTGATTGTCCCTCTCTACTAGGCACTGGTGAGGCTGCACCTCGAATACTGTGTTCAGTTTTGGGCCCCTCACTTTCAGAGAGTCATAAATGTGCTGGAGTGTGTCCAGAGGAGGGCAACGGAGCTGGTGAAGGGTCTGGAGAACATGTCTTATGCGGAGTGACTGTGGAAAGCAGGTTTGCTCTTGCTTGGAAATGAGAAGGCTCAAGATGGATTTTATTGCTTTCTACAACTACCTGAAAAGAGGTTGTAGCAAGATGGGTGTTGGTCTTTTCTCTCAAGCAACAAGCCATAGGATGAGAGGAAAAGTGCCAGGGGGAGGTTTTGATTGGATAGTCAGAATAATTTCTTCACTGAAAGGGTTGTGACGAACCAAAAGAGGCAGCCCAAGGAAGTGGTTGAGTGCCCATCCCTGGAGGTATTTAAAAGACATGTAAATGTAGTGCTTAGGGATATGGTTAATAGTAGAAACGGCAGTTTTTGGGTTTTGGTTGGTCTTGATGATCTCAAAGGTCTTTTCCAGCCTAAATGAGTCTATTATTCTGTTTGTTATCTCTCTTAAATTGCAATAAAACTCATTATTAAAAGACAGCAGAAGAGCTAAGGATTGTTATTAAAATATGTACAGTTTCTAAAAATATTATTTTCTCCCTTTTGCTTTTAAAAGAAGGATATTTACATTCATACTGCTATTTATTTTAGCTTTTTTAACTTGCTATGTGCTTTTAAAAGTATTCATCATCAATATATCGGTGTTATTTTATATTGGTATTCAAAAGCTCATGCCATTGCTGTTGGGACCTTGCTACAGTACAGTAACGTGCAATCCTAAGAAAAGTGTTGCATTTGCTGTTATAAAGTCAACTGTTTTCCAAACGGCAGTAATATAAATAAAATGTTAAACAAAACAGTAATACAATAACAATACAATAACAAAGCTGGGGGAAACTTGATAGTATCTAATCGAAACATACAAATTTTAAATCCAAAAACCTAAATCTCATTCATCAGTGTTTGATAGTTGCTCAAAGTATAATTTCTAGCTGTTGATAAAACCTATTTTTGTACATCCCAGGAGATATTCCTTCCATTTGTCCTTTTGGATGAAACTTTAACTGTTTTAAGGAAAATAAAGAAAAAAAATAAAACAATCTTCTGATCTGTAACAATGTTAAGAAAAACATTTTCTGAATGGATAGTTGGTATATACTTACCAGTTCATACACATCTGTTTATGCTTGAAATTACTGGGAATAATATTTAAAGAAGACAGATTAATGAATAATGTAATAGATAATTTATCCCACTTCCAGAATATATTAGTAATAGGAATGACAACAAAAAATTATCAAGGAAAATTCAGGAAATAGGATGATCATCATCCATCTGCAGTCATCGGGTTTTTTTACAATTCTGGCGCTAGTTTCTCACCTGTGGATCTCAGGCTAGTAGTCATTGTCAACATAGACCTAGTTTGATACAAAAGAAGAAATTGTTTACAGTGTCCTCTCTGGTACTACAAAATCTCAATCAATACCTGAGAAAGTTATTACAGATCCAAGGTTAGACTTTACATGGCACATTCACTTTACTTCACATATTCAGATTTCTTAGCTCTTGTAAAAGAATCATAACCAATGAATATATAATATTTTGAAATTATTTTCTTTTAGTCTTATGTACTAACAATATTTGATTTTGCATAAAATATTTAAATAAATAAAAGCCTGTATCAGGAAGTACCAGACAGATTTTGAAGTTTAATAAGTAGGTGATCATTTGGGAGACCCTTGGTTGACACTGCTTCATACCATATTGAATGTATTTCCTTGCTCTTATTCTTTCCAAAAGGAAACATTTGAGTTGTCTTAAGCAATTAGGCCTGAAATATGACTGTCATTCTGAACAAGGAATTATTTTTCTCCAGTCCTTTGAAAGCCTTACTCTCTGGAAGGGGTCCAACATAGGCTCCAAAACTGCACAGTGTTTATAACTGGTAGCTGTGTAACAGCTACTTAGCTGCCTGACATTGATATCTATGAACCTTAATCTTAGATACATCATTTTTTCCTTGCATTAAACAGATAATATTAGCCTATATCTCAGATATCTCACCTAGGTGAAAGGACATCTAAGAGTTAGAGGCCTCAGTCTTGAACCAATCTCACCTTTGTGTCTGGCATTAGATATATTAGACATCTAACACTAGGTATTAGATTATTACAATTAGATATTTAAATCTTCTTTTTTGTTTTGTATTCTTCCCCTCCACGTATATCTTCTTTCTTTCTTCCTTCCTTCCCCCCCTCCCCCCAGTTTAAAGCTTCCCAATGGAGTTACTGAGTTTAATCCTTCTTTTTTATTATTATTTGTCCTTTGTGGAAGAAGCTGTACTCTGAGGCAAGCCAAAACCCTGCTTGCCCAATCTTGGAGAAAATTAGAGCTGTGCAAACACTGTTGTTTCATTCTGTTTCCAATAGCTTGAGGCTTTCAGTCACACACCCTTTTCTCAGCCACTCCATTAACCTGCTCCATATGCCCTAATATTCCCTGTTGGCAATGTTTAGTGTATTTGCAGGCATTTTATATCAACAAAATGCATAAAGCAAGCCAAGGGAATTGAACAATCAGGCCCTGAGGGGTTGCTGTATTTCTGCATAAAGGAAGCAGAATTTCTTCTAGGCAAAGACCATCACCCTGTCTTTACTATTCATCTTCAAGAATGCATTTGAAAATTAAGTCCACAGAACTGAATATTAGTGTTTTGGCTAAAATTCAGTTGAATAGTCATTAGAAGCCCATGGCAAAGCCAGAGAGTCTTAGTAACTGCACAGGCAGAGACTGAAAGGGTATTCACAGGACACGAGTTTAAATACATGCAAATGCCCTTTGGGGCTTAAGATCTGCTCAAGGAGTGCTTGTATTAAAAACAAAAACATAAGTTTGTACTTTTGACAATAAAGAGTGATAAAGAATTACTTGTCCTGCCTTCTGATGAGCCAATCACCCATTTAGAAAAAAGTTCTCGGTTGGACAAACTTAGATGTATGTTCTATAAGATAATGAACCCCCTGCTCTGAAATTTGCAACACACTAAAGTGAATGATGACTCCACAGTCTGTGGTCTCCAGAATTTTTCAGTTTCTGACGTCTTTAGTATTTCCAGTGGCTTGAGGAGATGCTATATCTAAAAAGAATGTGACTTTACAGCAGACTGCAAAATATTCCTTTGGCAGCATCAATTGGCCTTGCATACACTGAACTTGTGAGCATTTGTTCAGGGGCCTTTCTCTCAAATAAGGAACAAATCCCTCCAGCTGCAGGTCACTCAAAGCTAAAAAAAGATCCCAGGGACAAGGCAATCCAGCAAGTTTATCAGCAGTTCAATTCCCCAAGAGGGCACCAGGGGCCATTACATGGCCATTAGCATAGCCAGCACTGGAGTCACAGGCAGAGCAGAGGCAGCCAAGCAGCCAGCCAAGAAATCAGCCAAGGGCTTTGAGACAGACACAGATGTTGCTGCTAAAAAATTTATTCTAGACTTTGGCATCTGAGTTCTTTATCTGTCAATTGTGTGTTCTGTATGAGGCCCCAGCTGTTCAGTTTGCTAATGGAAGGAGAAGAAAGGAAAAAGCTGAGCTACATTTAGATGACCAGCGATATGATTGCTTCTAAAGAACTGTCAATTATCTTAAAGGGTTGATGTTGCTTTTAATAGAACTCTTCCAACCTTTTCTGGCAAAATTTTCCAAAATTTCCAAAATATTCTAGCACTTCTTATTGGGGTCTCTGTGTCCTGTAGTAGTCAATGGCAAACTATGTTGTCTCACACAGAGAAAGTCCTATAGGCAGGGCAACCCACTGTAGAATGGGCATCGTGGATTAGCTGCCTCTAAATTTGGTTGCCTGACCAATGGTATGAGGACACTTTGGTCTACAAGGAAGAAAGTAGCTGAACAGCTTTCACTGCTTATTTCTTGCCCTTCAAAGATTCCACATTTGGATAAATGGTCTGATTTCCTCAAAAAGCTTGCAGCTGTTTGACCTTTCTCTGCTTTTCTACCCATTTCCAAAGAACTCACTGTTTTAGCTACAGTCCCAAGATCTGTTTACAATTTGAAAGCTCTGATATGTACTCTTGCTTTAGTTTTCCTTCCCTACAATGCTTGAGTGAACACCATTCCTCTCCTACCATATGCAATAATCAATATTTCTTTTGAAAAAACACATTAGATTATTTTGCTATTTTTTACCATATAATGAAGAAAGTAACAACACCACACATTTGTTCTTTAAAATTATCATTTAACATTATCATATAACAATTCAGACAGCAGTAGATACAATTGTGTCTTTATATATTACTGATACAATGCTGTAGTTGCTTCAGAAACCTTTGTTACAGTGTATAAAAACAACCCCTTGCTTTTATTGCAGGTCAATTGTATCCTTGGGGCCAGCTACAGTTTAGGCTTTGTAGTTCTTGTCTGTAGCTACTAACCATCTAAGGAACTGTTTTTCTTAGTCAAGGAATGTGTTAAGTTATAAGAGAGGGTTTGCAGCAGAAAAAGCAGGCCAAGCTGGTTCTGCAGTTTGTGAAGGAGGGCTAAGCAGGGGATATGTGCAAGAACATAGGGGGTCATGGGGCAAACAACAGGATGAAGAGGAGTGAAAAGGAGTAAAAGGACATTATGATATTAATGAAGGTCACAGGGAGACTCATACATATGCAAATGTCCCAGAATGTAATGAGTATGTATAGCTATGTAACGTAAATTGAGACCCGCAAAATAGTTTGGCATGCGTGTCAGGTGGAGTGATCCCCCGTGTATCCAGCACCACAAGCAGTTAATGCCTGCTTCTTCATACTACATTGGTGTTAAGGGGGTTTATTCCCATATTTTGGTGACCTTATCATGGGACAAATCAGGTAATACAAATTGGTTTTAGTGAAAACATATTGTTTTGTATCCAGACACACATAAATACATGTTTTGCTCTAGAATTTTACTTACTGGTGAGTAGATGACAATAATATTTTTTTTCCTTTCTTCCAATCTACTTTTCATAACAAGAGTTTCCAGTTTAAACTCTTTTTACCAAACCATCATTTTCAGTTAAACCCCATATTTTTTACTTTCCTAGCTGTGCTGTTAATTCAGATAGACCAAATTTCTTCCCTTTCTGTACAAATAACTTGCTGCACTCTGACCCTTTTAAGGCTATACCCAGCTGCTTTTTCTTATATTTTAGAGATAATCCCTGAGGGCTTGAGGACAACCGCTCCATTCTGCTCAGGTTAATGCAGATCCTGCACTGTTTTGTCATCTAGCCTGCTCTTAATCAAACTACTCCAGAGTTATACTGGGCACTAAGAATGTTACAGAGTGTAACAACAAACCTTTAGGCAGTTATAATGATTTAAAAGAGTAAATTCAAGAAAACAGTTCAGTTTCTCTTCAGTCCATCAGAGAAAACTTCTGATTTGGTTGATAAATTAAGATTAAATGACCACAGTACTCTTCCTTTTAAAACAAGAAAGATGCTGGTTATTATTACTCACCAAAATCCATGGGAATTTTTTTCAGGTAAATGCTCTTGTCATCAGCCTAAAATACCAGAATCTTTCTTTTCTTCCTTACTTACCACAATTTCTCCCATGGTCCAATGATTTGAACTACTTTTTTGCACTATAACACAGTGCAAAAGAGAAGGTGGAGAACGGAGGTGGGAATCCCAATTAAAAAAATAGTTATTGAAACAGTCTTCTAGAAAAGGCAAAATTGATCATCTCAACTCAAAATAAAGCAAGAATTGAATCAATGCAATCAGCTTCCCAAACAGTCATTCTAACTGGTAGGCTATTGTATAAAAAATGAGAAACAGTATAATTAATGATTCTTTTCTGGCTGTGCTTTATGAAAAAAAATAATTTGTCAGTTCTATTCAAAACCAATTGTATATAGCCACTCTGAGAAGGCTATAGTAATCCGAAGTCAGAAGTCAGTCACTGGATTACTATTCTGAAATCTTGAGTAAATTACCAAACCCAGAGGAGAACTGTTTTCTTTGAGATTTTCTTTTTTTCTGCATTTTTCTTGTTTCTGTCTAAGTAGCTGTCCATGATGAATGTACCTTCAAGGATTCTGCTTTTCATAGAGAAACTGTATGCTCTTCATCCAGACGAAAAATCCTACACCTGCTTATTCACTTTTTATATACGTGAGACTTTAAAACAAGTTTTCTGGATTTCACTCACAAAAAAACAATGACAAAAAAGAATTACATCTGCCCCCCCCCCCCCCCCCCCCCCCCCCGATATTTGAAGGCGACTGATCCCTTTATATCTTTGTGTTAGGTTTTATAATTATCATGTTATCATGTTAGGTGCAAGTTCTGATATTTAGGCCCTGAGTATATGTCCTTACACTGCAGGATGTTTGCTCTGCTGTGTGCTCAGTGTGTGCTCTGCTGTGTGCTCAGTCATCCTGCTGTCTGAGTGTACAGTTTAGCTGTGTCCCAAGTACAGGGCGTTTGTATTCCACAATTTTGCCTGCAGTACTGGTCTTCAGACATTCAGAGTGGAATTTACCAGAGTGATGGCTTCTTATATGCCAGGATTTCTTTTTTCCTTCACAAAGATTCAGGGCATCTGAGGAGGAACAGGAAGAAGCTGGATCTAGACACAGCTCAGATTTGAGTCCACTGACACCCAGGGATGAGTATATAAACATGGAAAGCATCTATCAATGCTGTGAACACAGCCAAAGGACAAACTCAGAAACTTCATTTGCCTCCTTCTTGTGCAGAAGAAAATCTAACCAATATGAAAATTGAAGGTCTGGACACATAGGCTAGTAACTAGGAATAAACTAATGCATACGAACCTGAATTGTCACTGCACCAGACTTGAATTTAGTTAGACTTTGCATCTCCTGAGTAATTTGTCCCTGTGAAAAAGAGGAAATAAGGCAATGTGGATTAACTGTCTCTTGTTTTCCTTTAGTAAACTGTTCTGTTTTGGTTTACTAATACTTAATGGTGGAGAGTGAAGCTGGGAGAGTCAAAAATGATTCCTTAGTGCTGTAATACATTCATTGGGACTATCCTACGAATTTTGAATCGTTTTATGGAAGAGGGAACAGATTTGATCAGGAGTTTCTGAGATCAGTTTTACAATATGACCAGCTACAAGGCAATGTGGATAGGAAACATTCTTTAAAATTTTAACTCTCAGAGAAGTTACTCTGTTTAAGTAGAGGAGTGTAGGCAAGAAAGAAAACCCTTTGCCAGTGTGAACATGCCACCCATGCAGAAAAGACTGGGATAAATCAATTTAAACTATTCATATTTAAAGATTTCAAAGCTATTAATTTTCTCACCTGAACTAGGCTGAATATGCTGCAATGAAACCTCAAGCTATAAGATCCAGGATGCAGAGCAGGGACAAGCCTAATTAACATTTGAATACAGCATTTAAAAAGAAAAGAGAAAAAAAAAACCCCTCTGAATATTCCAGTAAGTACTGCTACTGAGTCAGCAATTTGTACTGTCCCCTTTCCATACTTGATTCAATGCACCTGAGTATGTTCTTAGTTTTAAGAATGCATATAATCCTACTCCTACTTAGAAAATATCTTAATGCTTGTCAACATTCCTTATTTAAGTCAGTTACATGCTTGAGTGCGCCACACAGTTGAACTTTGAATATGGGTATGGGTATGAATCAAGGCATCTGTATATTGCTACTAGGCTACTGGAAATAACAACTTTTAAATAAAAAAAACCAAAACCCAAAAAACACCAACAGTGCAGCCACAAAAGCCATACTGGGCTTTACACAAGTGTAGGCTTATAGCCCCTTATAATCTGGAACCTAATTGCAAAATTAATTTTGGTTTGAAAGTCACATTAATTCTATGATAAATAGACATTTACATATACAGCTCATTCTAAATTTTTCCCTTACTACATTTCTGCCATGACTTGTATTCAAACAAATTTTTGAGTGGAAGTTATGTAGTAATATCCCTTTCAGTGTTGAAATGTGACACCTGAAGAAAATAATTCTGAAACAAAATTTCCTCAGTATTTCCATTTCACAGATGATTTTGACAAAAATATCTCTGTCAAGTTCAGGTTTTTTTGGTTGGGTTTTTTTTTGTTGTTTTAAACAGCTTTCTTTAAGGAAGAGATTTTGGGGTTTTCGCACCTCTACTCTTATGTAAACACACCCTAATCGAGAAGCAAATCATCCATGTCTCAACCTATTAATTGAGTTGTAAATGTATTAAAATTAGTAAAATTCTTCACATTTCCAGAAGTGGTGGAGTCAAGTTGATGGGAAGGAGTGTACATTTCTATATATTTGATTTACTCTGTGTTGGTTTACTTACACCTATTCTGGAAAAAAACAAACAAACAAACAAACAAAAACAAACAAAAAAACAACCAAAAGACGTTTAATACTCCTTTCATGCTTTTCAGATTAAAACACATAAGAAATTACTTAATTAACATATCTAATATAATTGAAACCATTCATAAATCAAAGTTGTTTGCTGGATCAAGCTCCAACACATAAGTAAATGTACTGTAAGAATATAACTGTATTTTTGGTTTACCCTTTGTGCCTTTGTTCTCTATCACTGAAATATAGTAAGCATAAATACACTTCTCTACCATGCAAAGCAGCTAATTACATGGATGATTGTGAGGTGTTCATTTATTATGATGGGACAATACTTAAGGAGGAAATACGTAACTATGTAAATAGATCCATGTTTAAGCTAAATTTGTATTACCACTTCCCAGTTACTAGAAATCAATTCTCAATGATTTTCAATTGTAAGCACAGTCCCCAGAATAGTTTTTCAGCCAGTGTGGTGGGTTAACCCTGGCTGGATGCCAGGTGCCCACCAAAGCTGCTCTATCACTCTCCTCATCAGCTGGACAGGGGAGAGAAAATATAACAAAAGGCTCCTGCATCAAGATAGGGACAGAGAGAGATCACTCACCAGTTGCTGTCACAGACAAAACAGTCTTGACTTTGGGAAATTAATTTATTACCAATCAAATCAGAGAAGTGCAACGAGAAATAAACTGAATCTTAAAACACCTTCCCCCCACTCCTCCCTTCTTCCCAGGCTTAACTTAATTTCCAGTTTTCTCTACCTCCTCCCTCCAGTGGTGCAAGGGGTCAGGGAATGGGGGTTGTGGCTGGTTCATGACAAATTGTCTCCACCACTCCTTCCCCCTTCAGATGAAGGACTCTTTACACTTTTTCCCTACTCCAACATGAGTGCCTTCCACACGGTCACAAGTCCTGCCAGAAGATGTGCTCCAACATGGGCTCCTCTCTCCATGGAGCCACAAGTCCTGCCAGGAGCCTGCTCTACTGTGGGCTCCCCATGGGGTCACAGCCTCCTTTGGGTATCCACCTGCTCTGGTGTGAGATCCTGCATGGGCTACAGGTGGATATCTGCTCTACTGTTAACCTTCATGGTTTGCAGGGGGACAACATGTCTCATCATGGTCTTTACAATGGGCTGCAGGGGAATCTGCTCCAGTGCCTAGAGCACCTCCTGCCCTCCTTCTTCACTGACCTTGGTGTCTGCAGAGTTCTTTCTCTCACATATTCTCATTTCCTTCCTCACCTACAGTTGCCATTGTGCAGGATTTTTCCCCTTCTTAAATATGTTATAACAGAGGCACTACCACCATGCCTGATTGGCTCTGTTGAACATAGGGGAAACTTCTACAGCTTCTCACAGAAGCCACCCCTGTAGCTTCCCTGCTGTCAAAACCTTGTCATGCAAACCCAACACACCAAGTAACATTTCCCCCAGTTATTCCCAAGTATATTCTAAGAGATACCATAGGAGGAGAATTCTTAATTAGGAAGTAGCCATACTGTTTGGAGAGTAAGAGAATTTAATCATATGAATGCAAGCTGTTCTATGCCAGCTGGCATCAACACCAAACAACAGTCCTAAACATGTTTAATTTACTAGCCTAAATGTGCTCTTCCACAGTGCTCATGCAGTAGTATATGCCTAAACAAAGGGTACGTTCCCTAATGAAAGAGAAAAAGCAACAATTTTAATAGGAAAAAAATGCCTAATATTTAAGAAAAATTGTACATATGGTAGACAAAAGAAATAAAAATATACCTTTCCTCAACTAAGCTGATCCAATGACCATGAAAATATATATCAAGTCCAGGATGACCTATACAGAGATTGGGTGTTTCTTGAGATTTAGACAGAGTAATGTCATATTTATTGAAACACACTTAAAAGTTTTCTATGGGCAAAGGGAAGCATAACTGATATGTGTTCCATAATTTATTATTACTCTAATTAAAATCTTAACAGTCCAATTAAAACACAGCAAACAGTTATTATTGCATTGCTCCGATCACAATGATAGTAACATTCTCAAGTCATTGAAACAGTGAAGACATGGGCTTCCTAGTATCAATCCCTTTCCCTGGGATTAGGCTTACTCTTGGTGCAGCTCTGAGCTGTAACACCTGCAGGTTCACTCCTCCCAGTGAATGCGTGTAATGGAATGAACTTCATGAGGTCTTTACCAGGAAGGATAGGATGCTTGTGGCAGAAGTTTACCTCAGCCTTGGGTCTGCTTGGGGCTGTTTCCATAGATTTTAACACAGTCTGCTTACCTACTATTTTTTTCCCTTGGTTTCCCTCAAACATTTGTCTGTTTGCACCACTTAGCTACTAGTTATATCAGCATAATAGTTTTCCAAAACACTATAAAAGGCAAATAGTTTGGGTTTTTTTTTTTTTATTTAGTGGCTACATCATAATGTCAGACCTTTACCACAGAGGATAACCACAGAGCTAAAGCCAAGACAAGTTAGGCAATAGTCACCTTTCCCAGATAATCGCTGTAACAGTTAAAACTATCAGCTCAGACTCAGACAGGCCAGACAAGTCCTGAGGGCCTTCTTTGTCAGGCCAATAAAATGACTGCACTACATATTTTCTAGCCCCTAAAATAAACAGGTGTTTTTGTGTTTTTTTTACTTTGGGGCCATGAGTTCAAACCACAGAGCAGAAAAGAAAAGAAAGTATCCTATGGACTCCAGGGGATTAAAACCCACATAAAAATATTATATCTTCGATTATTTCAGTTTGCTCTTTCATCAGTGTCTATAACATATAAAGGATAAGAAACTTTTGTGTAAAAATACAGCTCAAAGAATCTGATCTTAAACCCAGGGAAGTAAATAGCTAATTTTTAATTTACTTTCATATGTTTTGAATAAATATGTACACTAACAAAAAATAAGATGCTGCAACATTGTTTAATTGTGTGATTGACTGTAAGTCCAAAATTAAAATTGTATTTTGAAACCTCAGAATGATGAGCCTTATGTAACTTAATAAACCATGTGTGAGTATATACTTCCTTCTTGTTCATAATTTATTTTAAACATTCTTGCTTCTAAATTCTTTTTCCCTTTCCAGGACATCTGGTGCCTAAAACCCACAGCAGAACAGCTCCAGACTTTCTCATTTTGTAATTAAAGAAGGCCTGGATTTTTAGGTCTTGCTGTGAAGATCACAGTATATGTAATTATGAGTCTGGCATATCCCTCTTACTGAGTAGCCTGGTTGCAATTTTTTCATCTTTTCATAAGCTCAGAGCTGATAATTCACAGTGTGTTTGTGATGCTGTGAAGGGACCTAGTTCCTTAAAAAGCTGACCTTGGAATCAGTTTCGAGGGACAGGATCTAAGATAGAGGGAAAACAGGTTCTGGATCTCAGTGAGCTATGGCACGTGGATTCATCTAAACAATCCATATTGGATTTAAAGTATAGACATGTGACATCTGAGCTAGCCACCATAGCTTTCTTTTACAGCCAATAAAGAGATTTACACTTTATATGAACTTAAGACACTACAGATGCCAGCTGATAAGTTTTGTACTAACTTAAATATCTAAAACAGGTTGCAATAATAATGAATGGAAAATTTATTTCTCTACCTTGAATATTAAGGTCACCTAAAGCAATTAACTGAGACGTAGGTGTTTCTTCTAAGGACATCTTGATTCCTGCTAAAATCTAGTCCAGCCAAGGATCCCTGCATACCTATTTTGTACAAGCATGACATTGCTAGATGACTTGAGAGCAGAAACAGTATTAGATAATTTCCCAGGTATCTCAATGAAGGTTATGTTGCTTTCTGGCCCATTTAACCCTATTTCCACTTCCTTGTGTTGTTTTCTCTGTTGTAAAAGATAAATTGACCTTTCATCTGCAAAACCCTAAGAAAAAATCAAGCTAATTTAAATATTTCAATTCCTTGTCAATTACTCAACAATTTACATTGCAATTTTTTTTCACACTCTTTTCTAAATTTTCCTCTCAATTTATTTAAAATAAAATAAAAATCATATTTTATGTTAATTCCCCCTACTAGAATACAAGGCTAAGAACATGTGTTAACACAAAAAGGAATTTTACCTTTTCTGTCTGTATATTATCAATATCTAAAGAGCTGCTTTAAAAAGCAAATTTAATTATTTTCCCTACGGGATCATTTTAACAATTGGAAGTCCTCACCATTAACATTTAAAGAAATGTTTGATCTGGGTTGTCAAAACAATGACAGAAATGACAGAACCGTCGATTTAGCTTTCACAAGACTTTTTTTTTTTTTTTTTTTTTTTTTTTTAAATAGCCTCTGGAGCTTTATGAATGCATTTAGAAACACAAAGGAAGATGAGAATTACCAAGAACCATTAATGTTAATTTTCTAAGTGAAACCTCTTAGCTACTACCAGTTACACTACCTGTAGATAAGTTTTCCAGCTTTATAGATGGTGATCCTGCTCATACTGTGGATATGGGTAGTAAGGTAATATCTGTATGCGATCTGCTGTGCTCAAGTAAAGATCTCCAAGAAGTTAACTCTCAGGTAACCTTTCCAGCAAAGCTCTATTCATTGTTGTAAATTACCACATTTAAATGTAGCAACAATGTCTAATACTTCACCCCAAATAAAGTTTCTTCAGGAGAACTAAATTTAAGACACTATACAACAGCAGGGAAAAGCATCCTGTTCCCTCCTAAGACGGTCAAGAAAATAAATTTGTTGTAGGAAACTAATTTCTTAGCAATGAGTTAATATTTTTTAACAGAGGTGGGGATTTGACTTTTTAAACACTCAAAATTTTTTGTTAGATCAAGCCCAAATAATTCCAAATCAGGTTCTATTTTTATCAAGTTAAAATCCCCACCAGTTCCTTAATTTCCTTATGGAGTTTGTTCCCCCCACTTTTTTCTTGGGGCATTTTCTGGTTTTTTTAAGGTCTCTTTTATTAGGGCAGCTCATGAATAACCGTATGTTACACCTGCTTTTGTGCATGGTGCTACTGAGAAAAAATAAGTTTGTTCCCAATAATTTATCAGTAGATTGGAGATATTTTCAATCTGGTTCTCAGTCAAAGAAAGTATTCTATTTTTAACAACATTTTGTAGAAGAATAAAATGGAGGGAGCATTTAAATTGAAATTTATGAAGAAAGAGTCCAGAGTCCTAGTCAATCTCAAGATTTTTATTTGATGGTAAAATATGTGTATATATATATATACATATATAATTTTTACAGTAAATTTTAAATCAGAGAGAACTTACATAAAAAATCCTTGATAAAATTTGCATAAATCCATAGTAAATGAAAGAAAATGTTGTTTTCTAAAAGTAGAAAAAGTTCTACTGTTACTCAAGGGAACTAAAGACGTTTGTTTTAATAATATCTGGCTACTGCCACCTGTGTTTTATTAAATGATACATAACTGCAGGAAGTACCATATGAAATTCCTTCTAGTTCTGTGAAAATTAAAGACACCATCATTGCAGGGGTAATGATTATTGCAATAAATTGTATAAACTTAGGACTTCTTCAAAGTGCAAGGAAAAAAGAAGTTGTAGACTTTACTACAAAATTTATGTTTGTTTGTTTTACACATTGAGTGAAAGCTGCTTCTTCTCTGTTTTGGAGAACTAAGGACTACATAAAATAAACCATGCCCAGGCATTAAAAATCTTCTTGAAAATCTTAAAATAAACATCTGAGAGTTTTGTGCCATGTAGGGTCTCCTTCTATTGCCTTGCTAAGTAGTAAAAGAAATATAATGTAATTCTAGCTACTTTTGCTATATTCAACATTTCTTCTTTCTCTGAGCATGACTTGTCTGTCTTCTGTCAGCATCACTTTTCTTTCTATCTAAATATTTTTTCCTACTGTATATTAATTAAGGTATAGGAAATAAACATTGCTAAGGTATTTGCAGACAGGAAGTCTTCTATGATCGTTAGAATTTACCAAGAATACAGCTTATCTCAAGCCCCAGTGTGTTTTTGTAGGGTTATTAAAGTAATGCAGTTACCGAAAGGGCTACTTTTTAATTACATTCAAAATGCAAATGTGGGACAAGGAATCCAGCAGCATCATTAGCACCAAAGTAATGTAAATTATTTCCTCTGAGTCCTGTGAAAGAAATCCTGTTCAGGATTAGGTATTAAACCTGAGGGACTTCATGGAATTGTAAGACATTTCATAACACAATTACAGCAATATAAGAAGTCTTTTTGGTAACCAAAGTAAATTTATTATCATATATTGTCATAATAGTTATTGCCAAAATTCTTTCCACATATTTTACACTTCTCTTAGGATTTAATCTCTTCCCTGAAAGAAGGAAATTGTCCTCTAAGCATAGAAAAAGACTAGAAAACTGAATTAAACCAAACATCTAACTTCAGGCATTTGAAGCTAGGTGAAATGCATAATATTCAAAGTGACTTAAGAGTATAGTGTACATTTTTAGGTAAAAGTAGAGATACCAAGAATAATCAGTCATTAATCCTGTCACATTATCACTCAGATTACTGATCAGGATGATATCCCAGGGAAGATGAAGAAAGGTATACATTGGTTTATATGTAGGTAAGGAGATGGCAAAATGAGTATGTTCTTAAAGGTAAACAATGAAATATGTGGTTGATGTTTTCATCAATTTTGAAGTATTTTAGAGGCTTGTTAGCTTGTAGATGTGGCACTTCGGGACATGGTTTAGTGGTGGACTTGGTAGTTGTCAGGTTTACAGTTGGTCTCTGATCTCAAGGTTCTTTTCCAATGATTCTGTGATTCTAAAACCAAACAAGATTAATTCTATCATTCATGATCCATCATGCCCATTCATCAGGATAAGCTTTCCGCAGCTTGGGAAAGTTATAGCAACTTCGAGGAAGTAAATACATACAGATATTCCCAAATGATAAGATGCTACCTTTCTGACTGATCTTTTCTAGCTGTGCATTTTTTGTTATCTTTTCCTTGTGGAAGGCAAATGGACTATACCATAAACATGTAGTGGGAAACAGAAGAATATACTAGAAATATTCTACACTTAGCTATTAGGAAACAGCAGTATTGAGGTCAGGTCACTGACGAAAACTGAACCAATGAGCTGAATTACTATAACCATGTATGTAAGTTAAATCATCCTCAATAGCAAAGTTTAATGCAATAGCGTAAATCTTGGTTAAGGTTGCTGAGCCAGTATACATACCCTTGCCCCTCACTGGTGAGTGCATACAGGGAGAGTGAAATTGCCTTCAACCTATTACAGTTTATCTTGTGTTTAATATATGCAAAGCAATTGTATCAGGCAAATGGTGAGAGCCTTGGGAAAATAAACTCTAAAAGGAGAGACAAAATAAAAGAAGTACAAAATAAACAGAAGCATCTTCACAAATGAGGATGCCAAGATGATTGCTAGTATCACCTTATCTTTTTCTTGTCTATTCTACTTCTGTGTTCCAGTGTGAAGCTCCTAGAGATAGTAGATATATATGGGTTATTTTAGTGCTATTATTTCCATGTGACATTCATCAATGCTTCTGGGCATTGGAAAAACAGTAATAATAAAAATGCATGAGTTTGAGGGAAGACAAAGCTCCATGGGACATGTTTCTGAAACTATTCTAGAGAAAATATACTTTTCACATTTATTGCTCCTTGACTGACCTGACTGTGAAAGTTAGAAACAAAATTTAACAGTAACCTCACATTTGAAGTAGTGTGAGTATGTCTGTTATCAATCAAGAAAACAATCAAAAAGAACCAAAGAAGTCTAGGAAATAAGTGTGCCAATAGTTCAGACATTACCATTTTATTTAATAAAGTGCAGGAAAAAATCTTACAGCATATAGCAGACAGAAATGATACATGGTGCACCTAAAGCCCTGCTAAGTCAACATGGACTACGTGATTGTCATTTTTTCTATATATATAACAAAGACACAGGCAAAACTGTCATCTGTCTACTTATCAGTACACATTGGTGCAATTTCCAGTTTTTCCTTGCTTTTCTTTTTCTTCCCTGTATGTGACTCTTTTTGTGTGTGTGCTTTGGTTTTTTGTGTTTGGTTTGTTTTTGTTTGTTTTTTTTTTTTGTTTTAAAACATATGCATCTGGGATCCTGAAAGATCAAAAAATACAACAGAAGCTTTTTATTCCTGATTTCTGGGTTATTTTTACCTGGAAATTTGTGCTAACATAAAAAAAGCAAATGCAATGTTGCATCTTTATTCCCTCAGTTTTTTCCTCCTAAGCCTTCCTTTGAAATTACATGTAAAGACTTCTATATGCAGAATCACTTTCAGCATATATAAATTCAGTAAATTTTATTGAATCTTCAAATCTTAAAGAACCATGTCATATATCTCTAAGACTAAGTAACAATTTTCAAATACACTCTCACCTTTCATTTTCACTTTAATCTTAAAACAGCTGACTATCTCTCATTATACTGAATGTATTCTCTTGCTACCAGAGAGGGCTGTGATTACAAGATATATATCACCATATAAGAATCTTGACAGTTTGCCTTAGTCTGCAAAAAAACAGACTTCAAGACAATACCTAATTTGAAATATTTCAGTAATAGCAAATCTCTCTGCCTGCAGCTTTTGTATTCCTTGGTTTCCATTCTTTGCATAAGGAATCGTGGGTTTAGAGTTTGGTTTTGGTTGCTGGCTTTTTTGGGTTTTGTTTTGTTTTTTGTTTGGGTTTTTTTTTTTTTTTTTGGAGGGTGGGGGATATGTTTTTTTTTCTTAAGCAGAATTTTTTACCTTTTATATCTTTTTTTTTTTCTGTACTCCTGTTCTGACATCTGTTTTTAAAAATCATAGAATCATAGAATTGTTTAGGTTGGAAAAGACCTTTGAGATCATCAAGCCCAACTGTTAACCCAGGGCTGCCAAGTCCACCACTAAACCATGTCCCTCAGCACCACATCAATGCATTTTTTAAACACTTCCAGGGATGCTGATTCCATCACCTCCCTGGGCAGCCTGTTCCAATGCTTGACGGCCCTTTCAGTGAAGAAATTTTTCCTAACAGCCAATCTAAACCTCACTTGCTGTAACTTGAGGCCTTTTCCTCTTGTCCTGTTGCTTCTAATCTGAGAGAAGAGACCTACCCCCACCTGCCTACAACCTCCTTTCAGGTAGTTGTAGAAAGCAATAAAATCCACCCTGAGCCTTCTCATCTCCAAGTTAGACCATCCCACTTCCCATCAAAGCTCCTCATAAGACATGTTCTCCAGACCCTTCACCAGCTCCGTTGCCCTCCTCTGGACACACTCCAGCACATTTATGACTCTCTGAAAGTGAGGGGCCCAAAACTGAACACAGTATTTGAGGTGCAGCCTCACCAGTGCCTAGTAGAGAGGGACAATCACTCCCCTTGTCCTGCTGGCCACACTGTTTTGGATAGGAGCCAGGATGCTATTGGTTGCCTTGGCCACCTGGGCACACTGTTGGCTTGTGTTCAGCTGGCTGTCAACCAGCAGCCCCAGCTCCCTTTCCACCAGGCAGATTTCCAGCCCCTCTTCCCCAAGCCTGTATCTTCACGTGGGGTAGTTGTGACCCAAGTGCAGGACCTGGCACTTCTTGTTGAACCTCAGACAATGGGCCTTGGCCCATTGGTCCAGCCTGTCCTGGTCTCTCTGTAGATTTTTCCGATGAAAATGATAAACGCTTTGTTTCAGAAGCTTGTTCTCACCAGAGTTTATGTCAAAGAAATAGCCCTACAATTTAGTAAGACTATTTTTTCTCAGCTGAACACAAATAGTTAACAAAATTTAATATAAGAAAACACAAAATCTCTTTTGTATCTTTTGTGTGCTTAGAAAAGCTTTACATATGTTTCAGTGGTAAAATCATTATTTTTTTTTTTTTGTTCTATACACTTGCACCTTGAGACTACTCTTGAGCTTCAGTGGTTGCATTACCAGAATTAGGATATGTTAAACAATCTAAGATGTGAAATGGTACTTATTTTGACTGACTTTCAACACTTTTGGCACTTCTTTAATACGCTGCCATACTCAAATGCCTGTTGATGAGGTGACGATTACCTTTTGGGAGTTATTTTTGGATTGGTTGGGGGGGTTTTTGGTGGTCTGTTTTTGTTTATTTTTGTGTGTGTGGTTTTGGTATGGAAGGAGGGTGTTTGGGTTTGTTGTGGGGTTTTTTTTGTTGTTTGGTTTAGTTGTTTGATTTTACTGTGTATTCAATAGAAATACCCCTCTAGCTGATCTCTGTAAGGGAAAGGGGAAGGAAAGATTATGTGGTCAAGGACCTTTTTAAATGCTGAAAAAGGACAATAAGAAAAGGGATAATAAACAAGAACACACAAGAATACAAACCTGAGGGACAAAAAATAATGGTAATAGTGAGAGACACAGATCTGACAAAACAAACATGGAAAAAGACACAGACTTCACCACTCACACTTATTGATGGTCTATCAAGAATGTGCAGGCACCAATTCCAGGAAGATCAGCCTGGATTTTCAACCGGTAAGACTGTAAACCAAGGGAGATCTGGACTGGGAGGAGAATGGGTATCAAAAGACCTGTACAGACCCTTGGGGAATATGCAGGGGAAGGGGGAGTAGATAGGAACAAAGGAGTGTAAACAGAAAATGGTATAAAAGAGTTTTGATGCATGGAAAATGAGGCTGGTCAGTATGCTTGTCTGGCTGAACCCTATGATGGATCACTGCAGTTTGTCCTATTGTCTTGTAACGGTCACTCAGTGCAATCTCACTCCTTATCCCATGTGTGTACAAGGGCTCAGTGCCAGCTACCAGGAGGACCACCATGAGGGGACAGGATACCATCTTCTGGTGTCAGACCAGGGTGGTGGCCCACCCCTGTCCTGTGGCATCAGCTACTGGAGCCATGGGATCTTTAATCTCCAGCTACCTGGGCAGAAACAGTGTGTGTCTCAAAAACCAGCTTCTGGGGGGATGGGTTTGAGTGAAGTGGGTGAGGGGCTCAGCACCAGCAGCTAGAGCAGGACTGTGGGTCACAGCTCATGTGCCTGGTACTGGCTGCTGGGGTGGAGCATCTGTACCTTACCCAAACTGTGTGTGTGTGTGATGTGCATGTGGATTCATTGGCAAGCTCCACACTGGACAAGGTGTCGAGTGTGAGGCAACACATCTGGGCAGGGGTATCAGGGAGTTAAAGAGTCTGTTCTGGTATTTGAGGGGATCCAAGAGCATGAGGTGCCTGTGGGGTGGTGTGTGCAGAGAGCACCCAGCTGGGTCAGCTGGTGATTTGGGGACCTGTGGGGTGGGTAAAGGGGCACAGGGGTGCTGGGCAGGCAGAGGGGCTGTGCTGGTTCTCAGGGGATCCATGAATGTGCGTGTGCTTGTAAGCCTGGAGAGTGTGGTGTGTGCGCTGCACTGGTGACCTTCTGCCTCTGCCAGCCTCAGAGGAGGAGGGGACGTGGCTGCCTGTGTCTGTGTCTGGTGTGAGACCTGAACTTGGGGGCTGCTGGGGGCAGCGCCTTGTCTGTGGCCATCTGTGTGACCGGCTGTGTGGTGTGTGTGGGGTGTGTGTGTGCACACACGTGCGTGTTTGTGTGTTTGTGTGTGTGTACACATACCAACCTCAGCTCCAGCAGCCAGGAAGGAGGGTCCTGAGATGGAGCAGCTGAAGGCAGCTGCTCTTAACATCCTTTAATTATCTCCTCATCTTAATTTCTGAATTTTCTAAGTGAAAGCTCTAGCAAAAGAGGGAAGGTCTTTATTGTACTTTAAAATCAAATAGAACAGGCATATTTGAAAAAAAAAAAAAAGAAGAAAAAGAGTCCTTACAGAGTAAGATCTGATATCTTTTACTTCAGAACCTAGCTTAAGCTTGAACCTAGGCTTTATTAAGCTGGTTCAAGAAAGTGCTGAGATTGAACACATCTATTTTCAGCTGTTAAAAAATACAGTGCTAAAGTCTCATCATTGACATTCCCTCTACAATTCTGCAAGAATCATTAGATTTTTAAAGTAGAAATAAGTTAAATCCCCCTCATTTCAGTAGTCTGCACACAACTAATCAACCACAATTCTTTTTGCAGTCCATACACCACCAGTGAACAATTTACCCTATTTTAAAGGTTGGTATCTAATTTAGGTAGAATGAGGTGCCCCCTGAGGTGCCTGTTTCTCTCCAGACAATACAGAGAGTTAGGAAAGGACAGCAAAAGTTAGGTATCCGTTCAGCCATCTAAGCTGTGGTACAAGTGAGTTACATAAGGAAAGCAGATTGGCTCCTACATTCAAGTTTTATTTCTTTTAGATCAGTATAAGTAGAGGACACCCAAATAATATTAATATATCCGAAAAGCTTCATCCAGTCACAATATCTTTTGTTAGTTTCTAACTCAGAATTTAACTTACTGCTCATTCTAACAGAGCTCTGAGGCTGAGAATATTAAAGCCTAAAAGGGAAAATGCCATACGTTTTGAATACATTGACTTCTCCTTAAACTACCGCCTACTTTGGTCTCCTTTTTGCTACAATTGCTCTTTAGTTTTCTAACAGTGATCAATTTCAGTTTAATTACACAAACAAACAAACAAGCAAACAAATAAATCATCTTGGCATGGAAAAGGTGTTGTTTTTTTTTTTTTAAAAAAAAGCCCATACATGAATCAGGGATATAGGGTAAAAAATTAAATATTAAAATATGGTTTAAATTTTCATTTAAAGAATAAACCAACATATTATGAACAAAGTTCCAAAAGGGAATGAGGAAATTTTGTCAACAGAATGAAATATTTTCATAGATCCATGGTTTTCTGTTCATGAAGTGCTGTGTAACATATTCAATTCCAAAGCAAGAAACATGGATTGTATGGCAGGGTTCTATTAAACTGCTTTTTTTTTCTCCATTACACAAAATGACTTATAGTTGTACTCATTTGTTCTAAGCCCTACTATTCATGTCAAGATCACTCATCACTGGAGCTGAATATGAGATTTCCAGTTGGTTTATAAAAATATATTGGTCGTATGCCAGACTATGGTGAAAACTGAAGTTTTATTATGGCTGGCTTAATTAATATACTTGCTTTTGCCATAGTTCTTCCATTATGAGGACTATTTGTTCTCATAGCAAATCTAGGGAAGAGTTGAAAGCAGTTACTACCAACTCTTAAAATCTGTATATTTTCATTCATGTTTTGGTACTCACACATTAATGAATTCAATAGTGCCATAGGTAAGGAGGTAAGACATTACAATGTAAACTTCTGAAGCTTTATGGTTTTCAGACTTTCTTTTTCCTTTTTTTTTTTTTTTTAAATGAGAAAAATATAGTCTTTTTTGACAGTTGAAAATACCTTTCCTGTTAGAAGAATGTTCCTGGTGAAAATTTTTGACAAGCTCTCCTTAATAATGTTTCAGAAAATGGCCTTAAACACAGAGGAAAACGAGATCTTAAAGTAAAAAAGCTATTTGTACAATAAAGAAACATAGAAGTATAGAGCAGCTATATACAAAGCAGGTTGGATTATGCCTCATGTCACTGTCACAGCAAAGTTTTGTGTGACAATAAGAATATGTAACATCCATGAGAGATGCCCTGATCTGAGAAAGACCTAATACATGATTTGTTCCTTGACAGGTCAGTGATAGAAGAGATGGGAATAAAGTCCTGTGTTTTTCTACCAGGAAGCCCTTCTCCTTTTCTAAGAAGGTTAGTATTAATCATAGAATCATTTAGGTTGGAAAAGACCTTTTAGATTGTTGAGTTAAACTGTTAACCTAGCACTGCCAAGTTCACCACTAAACCATGTTCCTAAGTGTTACATCTACACATCCTTTAAATACCTCCAGGGATGGGGACTCAGCTACTTCCCTGGGTAGTCTGTTCCAAAGCTTGAAAACCCTTTCAGTGAAGAAATACTTCCTAAGCCTCTTTTCTACCGACTAACCCAGTTCCCTCAGTCACTCTTCATGTAGACCCTTCACCAGCATTGACATGCTGCAGAACCTCAGTCTCTTTCTTGTAGCAAGGGGCCCAAAACTGAACACAGCATTCGAGGTGCAGCCTCACCAGTGCCGAGTCCAGGGAGACAATCACTTCCTTACTCCTGCTGGACACACGATTTTGGATATAAGCCAGGATACTTTTGGCCTTCTGGGATGCCTGGGCACACTCCTGGCTCTTATTCAGCCAGATGCTGACCAACACCCCAGGTCCTTTTCCACGGGGCAGCTTTCCAGTCACCCTTCCCCAAGCCTGTGCTGTCACATGGGGTTGTTGTGACTGAGGTGCACTCAACTGTGTTGATTCTCAGACAATTAGCCTCAGCCCATTGATCCAGCGTGCAGCCCTATGCAGAGCCTTCCTACCCTCGAGCAGATCAACACTCCCTCCCAACCTCACGTTGTCTGCAACTGAGTTAATCTCATATAATCTTGGACCTAAATACAGATGATTTTAATTTTGTATTCAGTCTGCAAAGAGGGGAGCAATTAAGGGGAAGTATTCTACTTTACATTTTTCATCCTGACATGTGCTGGTCTCCAACCCAGTCAGAAACATAGTAATATCTAAGTATTTTCCAGCTTTGTGATAACACTAATTGCATAACCAGCAAGAAGTATTATGTAACACAGTTAAGTATAATATCAATAAGATATTATAATTACACATAAATATCAACGTGTATATACACATATGCATATTTAAATTTAATATGTATATCAGTTAGGGAATCAGAGAGATTGATGATAGGAACATTTAGAAGACTGGTGAATCAGATTAGCTTCAGACTTCAAAACTGAATTGACTGGGTTGACACTCATTAATGTGTATTTCACATGGTAAGTCTTTTAGCATTATCAGTCCCTATTATTATGCATAAAAAACCAACTAATCCTTAACAAACTTAAATAATCTGCGATTGTACAATACCACTGAGCAGAGGCTGTACAGTTACCTTTAACACTATGGTACTGGATCATTGTTACCCACAGAGGCAGAGATGGAGGGTTAAGAGCTCTTTGAGGAATGATGCTGGAACTGAAATGGTCATCTGTCTTCACTATCTTTTCTCTCTCATCTTTGGTATTTATACCCTATGCACTCCCCAAAGAAAAGGAGTGGATGTCATCTGCTCCTGACAGTTCCAAAAAGGATCAAAGGGGAACTTGTAGTACAGATGAACAAACAGTATACTGGAAACTTAGTGTAAGTAGTAAAATCTGCAAGATATCACAAAACTGTAATAAACAGGAAAGATGTTTGATAGAAAGAACCCCAACAATCCTGTTGAATAACCAGGAAAGATGCTTATTGAAACCCAGGTAAAATCCAGTCATAGAAATAAGAGAAAATCTGTCAGGAGCAAATGACAGGAGCCTCTGTGGGTAACAATGATCCAGTACCATAGTGTTAAAGGTAACTGTACAGCCTCTGCTCAGTGGTATTGTACAATCGCAGATTATTTAAATTTGTTAAGGATTAGTTGGTTTTTTATACATAATAATAGTATATACACATTGATATGTGTTTGTATCTTCAAAAAGGACAAGAAGCAGCATATAGGGAACTACACGTTGGTCACCCTCACCTGAGTCCCTGAGAGGATGAGCAACTAATTCTGGGAACCATTTCCATGCACATTAAGGACAAGGCAGTCATCAAGTGTAGTCAGCATGGATTTATCAAAAAGAAGTCATATTTAACTAACCTGATAACCTGCTATGATGAAATGGTTGGCCTGGTAGGTGAAGGGAGAGCACTGGATATTGTCTACCTTAACTTCAGTAAGGCTTTTGACATCATCTCCCATAAGATCCTCAAAGAGAAGCTGATGAAATATGGGCTGGATGAGCAGACAGTGAGACAGACTGAAAACTGGCTGATTGGACAGACCCAGAGACTGGTGATCAATAACACAAAGTCTAGTTGGAGGCCTAATTGTGTACCCCAGGGGTTACTACTACATCCCACCCTGATAAACATCTCCATTAATGGCTTGGATGATGAAGCATAGCTCATCCTCAAGTTTACTGATGACAAAAAACTAGGAGTGGCTGGTAGGCCAGAGTACTATGCTGCCATCCAGAGATTCCTTGACAGGCTGGAGAAATGGGCTGACAGGAACATTATGAAGATCAACAAGCAGAAGTGCAAAGTTCTGCACCTGGGGAGGAACAATCCTAGGCACCAATATATTCCAGGAGCTGTCCAGTTGGAAAGCAGCTTGGCAGAAAAGGACCTTGTGGTCCTGATGGACAAGTTGAACATGTGCCAGCCATGTACCCTTGCTGCAAAGAAAAATAATGGGCTGCATTAGGAAAAGCATTGCCAGTTGGTCAGGGTAGGTGATTCTACCCCTCTACTCAACCCTGCTGAGGCCAGTTTAGAGCTCCTCAGCATGAGAGAGGCAGAGACATACTAGAAAGAATCCAACAAAAGGTCACAAAGATGATGAAGGGACTGTTGCATCTCACCATGACAGGATGGAGAAGGGAAGGCTCAAGGGGATCTTAATATATATAAATACCTGAAGAAAGAGTTCATAGAGGATGGAGTCAAACTCTTTTCAGTGGTGCTCAGTGGCAGGAAAAAAGGCAAGGCACACAACCTGAAACACAGGATGTTCTGTGAACATCAGGAAACACTTTTTCACTATGAAGGTGACCGAGCACTGGCACAGGATGCCCACAGATGTTGCGGAGTCTCCCTCCTTAGAGATATTCAAAAGCCATCTGGACACAGTCCGTCTATCAACACACAAATACTCAGTAGGAACACAGATTCACAGTGAAGAGTTCTTATGTTAGATGATATCTGAAGTTAGATGATAGGAATCCACCTGTTATAAATATGCTGCTTTTCCATAAAATTGTATTCTGTGTCATACTGTGATTGAGATTCAGGTGAATATCTTGACAAGATCAAATTATATGTCATTGTTACCAGCAGCTCAATGAAAATGATGTTTAAGGATTATATACTGTTCACAGAAAAATGTGTCCAACATATACTTGTATTAGAATGAAGGAAAGCTTAACAAGAAATATAGATTTCAGTATGCTATTACTTTAATATAAAATAACTCCATACAATTCCTTATGGACTCTAGGGATGATTACTGCAATTCCATATTGGTCAGGATGAAGTGATTCATATTTGTCCTGGTTTCAGATGGGTACTGTTAATTTTCTTCTTAGTAGCTGGTGCAGTGCTGTGGTTTGGATTTGAAGCGAGAATGATGTCTCTAGAGGCAGAGAAGGCATAACAGAATGAAAAAGGTGAAATTTCCCAAAATATCCATGCTGAATTCACAACTCAGTTTTGAAGATTTACTCATTTCCCTTTTCCTTCTTATTCCTAGTTGCATGGTCAAGCATATAGCAACCTCTCTTTTGTGTACTCCATCACTCCTAAGACTTTGGTGAAGCATTACATCTCCCTACACAGTCAAAAATCTGCCTGTGATTTTGGCTATTTTCCCCCCCAGCTTGCTTTATTTTGTGTGTGTATGAATGAACTGAACCAGTTCATTGACAATTAGATGAGCAGTTTACTGGCTCAAGAGAACCATCATGAATAAGGAACAGAGAGGGAGAAAAGCTGAAGGGAGAGATGGGATAACTTCTTGCTTTAGATACTTTCTAGACTTAGAGCTGAACTGGCTCATCTGTTTTGTGAAGCTTCATCCTGAAACAGAAGCGTTTTTAAAAACATAGCAATAGTTTTTAAATAGTGTCAAGATGACACATATAACCATATTTAGTATAGGGGAAAATCTCTCAGAAAAGTGCAAGATTTCTTGTCAAAATACAGTTAGGAGCAGGGATTATGAATAGCTTTAAAGTGAAACTTCCAAAGCCTTTGCTGTTCTTGCTTTGCTCAGTGAGACTTCAGTGAGGGTTTGGTCACAAAGCCCCAGGGATATAGATCTTTATAAAGTTCATGGCTAGCTGATCTCCATGGTGACCTCATAAAAAGTGAGTAAAAAAATTACACCTAAGTCTCCCTTTAAATATTTAATTCAACAGAATTAATATCTATGCAGAGAAATACGTTGTAGCTGCAGACCTATTACTTGCATAAGTAGATAGTTAATTCAGTTATAAGATAAAAGTTTTCCTACACATGAAGATGTCTACAGCTGTTACAATGTTTTCATATACAGGGTTTTTTAATTTTTCTATTTTTTTTAAAGGAAAAAACATTAAAGACCTGGATGGCTGCTGACAGGTCAGTTCTTCTTTCACTTGTGTTTCTGTATCACTATTTTTCATTTGTTTATATGATGCTTAGGGAAAAGGAAAACAAATGTATACAAATAACTTCAAAGAACAATGCAGAAAAACAAAAAAAAAATCCACAAGTTGCTCTAAAAGAGGTCAATATTGATCTCCCTCTCAGATGTACTTTGCCTTATTTGTTTTATTTGCTGTGTTTAGATAATATTGGTCATTTATTTTCCTTTTAATCCCCTGACATCAATGAGAATACACAAACACATAGAGCTTTTGAAAATGAAGCTGCTCAAGCTTCTCAGTCTTCATCAAAAAACTATTGTTAACTAATGGTAAGGTTTCCAGTAATTTCAAAAGATTTCCAGCCATTTCAACATGCTTTAGATCAAATGCTCTTTCGGGTTTTAAAACACTAAATTTAAGCATCCTTCAGCCACAGATAATATGTATTATTAAGACTGGAAAAAGATTAGTAAGTTTTGTATCTGTTGACCTTCAGACAGTAATAAAAACAAAACAAAACAAAAAACTTCTGAATTGACACTGAAAAACCAAGTACCAGGATCCAATTTTTCCCCTTAAAGAAGTTGAAAGATTGGGAATGTCTTACAAGATCCTTATTTGGACCACACACCCAGTATAACTGTAATTGTGATTAAAATAGGAAGTTTTTGAGGGGAGTGGGTGTAACTCAGATATGCATTGTAGCTTTAACATTAAATCAAAGTCTAAATAATAAAAAGAAAAATATAATTATATCCCCTGCATGCGGATGGACAGAGAAATATCTGCCTATATATTTGTACACAAATAGTTAACAGTTTTTCAGAATATCCATCTTTGTGCATGTTTGGATGGTTTAATAAATTATGAGGATAACACAACAGGAGCTTATTTCAATAAATTATTGGTTTCCAATATATATAAATATCAGAAGATATAGTTATTTTTTTAAAGTGTCTGTATTAAAAGAAGTTTTTCAGTCCTGCAGAATCTAACTGTAGACTTTGATAAATTGTTCCAGCTGTAAATCATAGTCTTCATAAAACCTTGCAAAAAAAGAAAACCAAGCAAAACCGGTGTTTTCTTCCTTGCATAGTGTGCTTTACTTCCAGTTTAAGTTTCATGCGTTCAGATCTACCTGGTTTATCCTAGCTATCTGAGCCTAGAACAATCACTGTATTCAGTAACCCAGTTGTATTTTTTTTAGAGAAAAATAAAAATATCCAGAGTAAATTATTTTATTCTTCAATAATTCTTTCACATTCAGATAAATCTCCCTCTGAACATAGGTGGTTTTTGCCACTTGCTATATGGGTGTATGAGAGTGACTAATTCAGTTTTAGATGTTTTACTTATAGAATCATAGAATCATGTAGGTTGGAAAAGACCTTTGAGATCCTCAAGTCCAATTGTTAATATATTTCTAAAGTCAAAATAAATAAACTAAACCTTGATGTTTCCTATTCTGTTATACACAGAAGAGTAATCTATTATAATTTTTTTTTTCCCACACTTGGAATTCATGCTGCACACCAGCTAAGGGAAACCAATCGGGCTAATAGACTGAATGCATAGTTTCACGTTGCTAACCAGTTGGTTGGCTTACCAACTAAAGGCTGTGAACAAAGGAATCTTTGTACTATTCCAGACTCATCAGAACACCTCAAACTACAAATAGAGCAACACCCCATGACAATTGTCATGTAGTGCTTGACCTTACTATCAGCAACCAGAGGAAATGTTAAATAAGTCAGTACTACTGAGACGACTGTTCAGCCCTAGAAACAGAAGGTTAAGGTGAGATCTTACTTACTTAAGGTGAGTCTGTAACTACCATTTGGGAGAAACGTAGAATAGTGAAGACTTCACTACATTTTTTTCTCAAAGGTGCGCCATGAAAACAGCAGTGACAGGACAAAAGGCTGTGAACACAGATATTTCTGAGTGGATAATTTTATTTTCTTTTTTTTTCTTTTTATATAATTTATTTTCATGTTTTCACAGTGAAGGTGGTGATATAGTTGAACAGGTTGCTGAATTCTATGATTCTGTATACAAATAAACAAAGATGTGTGCACATATACACACATACACACCCCTCATATGTATTTAGATATATATCATACATACGTATACATATACATATGACAGATATGACAAGAGCTGATGTGTTGCTGTAGGGATGTCTGAGTCCCTTGTATTGTTTCTTGGACTCTCATCAATCTCCCAGGCCTCTGAGGAGCCATGCATAACATATTACTTTAATTTAGCCAGAGGTTTTATAGTATCTACTGCGAGCAGTTGACCATCATTTTGCATTTCATTCTATTTGTTACAGATAATCTTTCAGATTGTCACTGGGTTATGTTGTCAATGAGTTAGAATACAGGAAAATAACACATTCTTTTTTTGTAATGCCAGTTTTACCTTTGTTTTGTGATTGGCACCTACCTAGCCAGGCTTTGAGGCTGGCTGTGGTTGGCTGAACTGTCCTACCCTTCCAAATAAAAATACATCCAGTTGCTAATGCTCACTGAAACTTGTGAAATGGATAAAGAAAATATTTAGGAATCGTTGTGTACATTTAAGGTTCAGTTCAGCTGTCAAAACATAGGGCATATAGTGCCATTTAAGGTATCTCAGGGTACTCAAGATACAAAACAGGCTTATCAGCTATGACACAGGATTTGTGGAAGATCTGCAATATTCTGGAACATCAGTTGGAGTTCAAGTAGGAGATACTATGACATTTAAGAAGGTATTTGACAGCTATGTCTGTATAATTGAACTGAGCCTTTTAATGAGAAATTAACCTCATGTAAGCTTAAAGCGTTTAGATTTATAACTAGTCACTTTAAGCTCCTTTAATAAACAGCAGAGAGATATCAGGCATTTTTATAGTGTGATTCATCTGTCTAAAAGTGTATAACTACTTAGGATGAGATTAATCATGTCTTGGAAGATCATAAGATAAACAAGGTTTCTTGACTCGGTACAATGTAGACATACATATCTCTGTGATCAGACAGGTCTCTTTGGAGACTATTGTGAGTCACTTTTTAGCCTCTGAGTTTATGTTAATTCTTCAATCAGGTAAACATAAAGCAATTTGCTACAGCCTTTGCTTAGTTCTGTAACTGTTCTCTGATTTTTACCAGTTTTCTGCTCTTTGCTCATCAGTGATGTGGACAAGATTTGCCTGAGCAGACTGAAAGTGTCTGTACCACACAGAGGGGATAAGAGGGAGGGTCCTAGTAACCTAGGTGATGTTCTCCTTCCATTTAGGGAAAAGCATAAGTAAGACTAAATGTCGTGGTTTAACCCCAGCCGGCAACCAAGCACCATGCGGCTCACTCGCACCCCCTCACCCAGAGGTATGGGGAGGAGAATCAGAAAGGAATGTAAAACTCTAGAGTTGAGATGAGAACCACTTAATAGGTAAAGCAAAAGCCATGGATGCAAGCAAAGCAAAGCAAGGAATTAATTCACCACTTCCCACTGGCAGGCAGGTGTTCAGCCATCCCCAGGAAAGCCGGGCTCCATCACGTGTAACGGTCACTCAGGAAGAAAAATGCCATAATGCCAAATGTCCCCCCGTTTCTTCTTCCCCCAGTTTATATATTCAGCATGACATCATATGGTATGGAATATCCCTTTGGCTAGTTGGGGTCAGGTGACCTGGCTGTGTCCCCTCCCAGTTTCCCGTCCCCCTCCAGCCCTCTCGCTGGCAGGGGCAAAGGAACTGGAAAGTCCTTGACTGAATATAAACATTACCCAGTAACAACTATAAACATCAGTGTGCTGTCAGCATTGTTGTCACATCAGAGCCAAAGCACAGCACTGTACTAACTACTAGGAAGAAAACTAACTATCCCAGCTGAAACCAGGACACTAAACATAACTTCTCCCAATCCCAGATAATTTTTCAAGCCCATTAAAAAAAAATAATTAAAAAACTAGAGAGAGAGAAAAAAAAGATTTAGGAAATCCTTTGAAGTTGAGATGATGAGGCCAGACTATCACTGTCATGCTATTACTTAATTAGTGAGAATTTTAGTATTAGTAGTTCAGGTTGCTGAATAGATCCCTCTCCTGGAATCTGGGGTCACAGCTACACTCAGTAGAGAATTTTTTCAATGTACTGTAATTCACTGAAGTTATGTTGCTGTCCCATTGATTTCAACAATGCCAGACTATTGTTTGTAACATTTATTTAAATTTTTCTTTCAGACTTTCCAGCTAAATTGCATGTGGTTGGAGTAGTTAAATACTTCATATTTACATAATTGCCTGTTAAATTACCTTGTCAGGAAGATGACATCTACAATGCAAAATCTAAAATCTGCTATCAGGTAAGATTTAAAAAAAAATGGAAAAGTATTGTTTTATTTATATTTAACCTTTCTTTCTTAAAGATTGGATTCCAAACATATGTTATAGATTATCCAATGTTATATATGATTTTCAGTGAGCAAAGTAATATACTTTAAACCAGACCTTTTATCTTTAACAACATATAAAAAAATAATTAAACCAGCTTCGGAGAAGGGCATATTCTATATGTTTCTGTTTTGAAAAACTGGCAGGTACCTTTGATTCCTTTTATTTAGTATTATGCAGTGTGTTAGTGAATGTAGGGGTGAATTCTAAGAAATAAAGCTGCTTGGCTATGTAGCCAAACAACAGAAATAGAAGATACTAAACATGTGTTTCACTTTGACAGTATAGTCCCAGAGAAAAAAAACCAAACATCTTTCTTTCCACCTCCACCGCAGCCCCAAAAGATTTTTGGTGGACATTTTTTTCCTGTTTGCTGTTATATTAACAGGGAAAGCTTTCTTCTGTATTTATTGAACATAGTACTAACACAATTAAATCAAATTAATAGATACTCAACTTGAGTTATTGAAATCTAATTAGAAGTGACAGCTGTCCTGGTTTTGTCTTTGGATAAAAATATGCATGGAGTTTTGAGTAGGAATTAGAAAGGATGGAGTGAGATAAAACTGAATTATTATTCTTCAAAACAAGGATTTGGTCACAGTTGTGCCGTTTTAACTCAACAACCTCCTCCAGACTCCCCTTCCCCAGTCCTATATTCATATCTTTGGAGTAAACATTAAACTTTATTAATAAGGTTATCAGATACATACTAGTTTCCCCCAAGTCATAGAGTATCAGGCTACCACATCAAATCTTCATAATATACATAATTAGTATACTTAAAAATTCCTTTATTACCTTAGAAAAATGCAATAAGTACCATGAGGGACTTTTGCTACTTTTTTTGGATTTTTGTTACATTATAAAAAATTAAATTTGATCTCTTATGTCTTAAACAATTAACACAGGTCATATTCATGTCAGGTTGATATTGGATCAAAATTCTTTTTCTGGGAATATAGAATGTGAATACTTTTAATAATGTTTCAGTCACAGAAAAATAAATTTAATATGACAAAAGGCACATGCTAGCCTGTGGTGAAAAAAATAATGTCATGCATTTTATGAATGGATGGTGTGCAAGAAATCTAAGTGCAATCTTCTCTTAATTGTATTTGGAAAGTTATTGCTGTCAAGATTAAAGATAACAAGCAGTCAACTTCTCTAGGATTCCTTTGAGTGGCAGAGCATGTAGTTAAAATGCAGTATCCTAGTAGTGAATCTACTTTTCCTAAGAAAATATGTGTGGATTTAATGAAAGTGATCAGTTCTTGTGCCTAATCTTCTCAGTAGCTGAAGTCTAACTGCTAGGTTCTAGCTTATTTATTGGTTATTTATACACTGCTCTTTTGAAGTTTTAATGGGATGGCCTTTATCATGTATCCTGGTTGCCTATCATGTGGACTTTTGCCTCTTGAAGTCAGGCACAGCAGCCATTCAGCGGGCCTGAGACTCTGAAGGTGCTGTGACCATCATTACTGAGAAAGCACCCCTTGGGACTTTGTGGCACTCAGGGTCAGTGAATCTGTCTCACCTGCTGAGACTCTTCCACACACTTTCTCTGAACTACATTTTTCTTTGCCTTTGGCTTACACAGCAGATTCTCCTTATTCAGTTGGATGACCTATCCAATCACTTAATATATTTTTGTGATATTTTTGTGACGTGTACTTGCACATGGTGCTGCTTGCTTGCTTCTTCCTCCCATTCAGAGAGGGAGACTATGACCCTTTTCCTCTGAAAAGGTGGCCCTAATGTCTTGTGACTCCTGTCGGAAGGCCACAGAAGGGACTATGTGGGAAGGGTAACCCCCTTTCAATCTTCCAACACAGTATCTCTAAATCTCTTTGAAGCACCTACCTCTACATCTTTGCCTTAGTCTCTAGGTGCAATGGGAACAGAACAATGGTATCACAAAATGATTTTGGGTCAGAAGGGACCTTCAGAGATAATCTAGTCCAAACCCCCTGCCATGGCATCTCTCACTAGATCAAGTTACTCAAAGCCCTGTCAAAACTTACTTTGAACACTTCCAATAATGGGGCATCCACAACTTCTTTGGGGGTAACCTCTTCCAGTGTTTCACCACCCTCTCAGATGGATCTGGCACCTCTCACAGAAATTATCAGTGTGTAAGAATCCAATGGGAAAGGCAAGAGCTAAAATAAAAAATGTAATTCTGTCAGACTGACAGTTAAACGTATCATTCCTCTTTACCATGTGGCATCTTGCTTGAGGCACTATGTAGTTCTAAAGACATGGCTGGACGACTGAGTGGAAAGGGCTTTTTACAAGTTCACTATGCCTTCACCACTGAATGTTAGAAGAAATCTTGTGCAGGTGCTGAGACATACTATGGTGTCATAAGACTGAGGGCCAACTTTTAATACTAAGTTGCAGAGTACTTAAGATCATACTTATACAATCCCTGTACTACATATAGATTACATATAGAAAGTGCTGTAGGTCACTAATTTTCGAGCCTGCTTATAGCTGATAGAAGGTTGATGCTGGTCTACACCAGTGATCAGCAATCTACCAGTAGGAACTTGGGAGTTAATGGCATTGATGTAGAGCAGTATAGTCATAGCCACTACACTTCCCTGTAAGTATTGGGTAGGATACTCTGTAACTCTTCTGGAAGTTTCTGCGGTTCTTTCTCAGTAAGTTGAAGTTTCAATGAGTAAGTAACAGCTGGTTCTGAAATACAGCCTTGTCTTGGAAATGCTCAGAAGAAATGCAAGGTAAAGTCATGCTGGGCATGGTAGAATAAACAGTGATGTATTTAAGAAGTAAGATTTCAAACCACTAAGGTGAGGGAAACAGAAGAGTCAGACAAGTGTTTCACACAGAACGGACTGTCTTGGGGGTTATTTTTGGTTGGTTTTTTTTTTTTTTTTTTTTTTAGCTTTTAAAATAAGGAGTCAGTTTTGGTTAATTTAATAGGTGCTGTTGATTTAGCTATATAAAGCTAACTAAGCTTGTTATCTATGTTCTTTATATAACATCTTAAGACACCTTTTTAGAAGATGGCCGTCTTAACTAAAAAAGAAGCCTATTTGACAAATTCAGTGAGTGTCTAACTTTTAAGCAGATTAAACCTTGCAACATAAATCCAATGTTTTATGTCAAAAGATAGATGTTAAGTCTCCAGACTGGCTGAAATACCTTTCTCTTATTAAGAGAGCTTTGCATAGTACTTGGAACCTTCTAAGGTATTCAGCATTTTTAAAACTTTATACACAAATTAAACTATTTTATTTCCTTTTTCTAAGTTCCCTTGAAAGAGTTTTGTCCATATTAAAACTCCCTTCAGAAAGAGAAACAATGAGTTAGCAAAAGGCAGTATCTGTAATATGAAGTATCTGAGCATCACTTTTTCTCAAGATTCACCTGGTCTGAAATTATGAACAGTGCACTTCACATGGCAAGTGGCAATAGAAAAATAACTCAAGGAATACAAAATACATATAAAGGAAGAAGTTTTGGTGGACTTTGGTACAGTCAGCTATTGGCTTTATTTTGGCCTGGTTAATTTCAATATTTGTTTTTAAATTTTGAGACTACTGTGCTTATTTAAAAGTATGCATGAGCATGGTTTTTACTTTTGTTACAAACAAGAAGACTGAGATTCACATTTCCAACCAGTGATAACAAAGCCTGCATTTCAGCTAGTCTTGTTTTCTGGCTTTCTGTTCCTGACTTTGTCAAATTTTTCTACATATCATGCTTGTTGTGACATAGATTCTAGATTATTTTATTGGGGAGATGGAATCTCTCATTTGCTTATTTTTTAAATGTGATGGTGAACCTCTGATTTGAACCAATATGTGGTTAAACTGAATGGAAGTTCAGAAATCATTACTTACTTCAGTAATTGTTGGAGAATCTGGGCCAGACTACGTGTTTTGTAAGGTATGTTAAACCTGACCCTAACTCACTCAAGTCAGAGGGTTTCTCTCCATTGACTTTAATAAGGTTTGGATCAGAATTTTAGGAAATGCTTTCTTCTGACCTGGTAATAGTATCATGTGTTAGACAAGACACCTAAGTAGATGGTGTATTCTTAAATAGCTTAGCACAAGTAGAAAAGATAAATTTTACGTGGATTCTAGATGTTAACACAGTTAGATGTGAATATTCTAAATCATGCTACACGGTATCTTTCTGCTCATGGAATTGCTCTTAGAATCAGAGTAGGATACATGCACTCACTTTAGTATCTAAGACAAACCTGAAGAAGAAACTTAAATGTTGACATTCAAGGGAATTTTCCAACAATATGCTCATTGAAATCATTATTTAATGCAAGACTCAACTAGCACTTACTAGGCAACCTGGTTAACTGAAGAGCCTGCTAGGCTGGGTACTCTAGTAGTCCACTGAACACTGTTTGAAGATAAACATCTATAGTCATTTTCTCCAAAGAAAAAAAAAAAAAAAAAAGGACAGACACACCACAAACCATACACACACATATGCAAACACAAAATCTAGACAAAGGATGAGTGGCAGTACTGCTTACGTTCTGAACATTGTTTTTGTAGTTTTAGTGCTGAAAAAGACTAACTGGGTTTACTCTGCTCTTCAGACAGAAAAGGACTCAGAATTTTTATTCTACATTTCAGTCTGCTCTACCACACTCTCATTCTGTAGCTTAAATTTTAGACTTAACTGCTGGAAATAGAAGGTATGGACTTGTAAAGTTAATTTGATTTATTGTCCCTCACCTTTTCAATAGCAGATAGCTTTGATAATTATTAAATGATGGCTAACATATGCTGGGTTTTGGAGGACTTTGGTTAGGTTTAGTGGGAAGTTTGAGGGGTTTGGGGGTGGGTTTTATTTTGTTGTTGTGTGTGCCCATCCCATGTGTCGTGTCATGTGTTGTCCATCTGTCCGTCCGTCCGTCTCTGTGTGTGTGTGTATCCCGCCAGTTTCAGTATTCTATCATTTAACTTTATCACCTTTTCAGTTCCTTTTCACGTAGTTCACTCTTTAGTGTTGTCAGTTGTGGTGGAATAGATACTTTCCTAACTAGATTAACTATTCCTTACAAAATAATGATCCAACTACTTACAATTTACAGTGACTGAAACTTCTTGTTCTGTCTTCACTATATTTGGGGCAGTGACATCTAGGGGCAATATAGTTCACTATCATTTCATAAATTATGTCAGTGTTGAAAAAGGCCTACAATAGATGCTGCTTCTGGGTTCCTTTTTGTGTTTTGGTAGCACAATATTCTTTTAACCAAGAAGAGAGCATTTTACAACTGAAGGCTTTGTTATCAATTTTAAGAAAATACTGAACCAGAATTTTTATTTTTCTGTAGAAAACAACAAATCATTTTTGAAAAACATTCTTATACTTCACCAAATTACAATCAGTCATTGCTAAAGTATTTTTTAAACTGTACAAAAAAGATAAATGTCATAATGTGTTGAATGTTACAAAATAATTGATGTACCAATTAAAACATTAGGATAATATCAACAGTGCAGACTGCATCTATCTATACTGCACCATATCTTATTGAGTCTCTATTTTGACTATTAATTTATGTGAACTCAATATAACACAGTCTCTTTAATCAAAAGTGATATTTTTTCTGAAGTTTCCTTGGTTTTTTCTGCTTCTCTTGAGTCAGATACACATGCAGAACAAACACACTTTATTTCCAGTTGACATTTAAAGCACACTTTTGCCTTTTGTATTTTTCTGCTTGAATAAAACAGTTACTCAATATAATAACAGAAATTTTTCAATCTCAGTCTTGCTGTGTTTCTCTGGAACTATAACTGAAACTGTCAAAAAAATGAAAGTAAGAAAAATAGCACACTACGGATTGTAGAATAATTGGTGAGGGAAAAAAAGTATAGGATGAATTATTTTAAAATACCTAGCTTTTAAAAAATATGTAGCTGAAGTATTAGCCTGTGTCTTTTTATAAAATGATGTGATAGAAAAAATAATAATAAAAAAAAATATCAAAACTTCTGAGAACTTTTTGAGCTATACCATAACTCTATTTTTAAAGACCCAGGGCCTCCCCATGCTGTGAAGTTAATTGCAAAATCCTTTTGACATTCATGAAAGCAGATCTAGTCCTTGGTATGCAGTGAATGACAGCGTCCTGAAAACAGGAACCACTGATTTTTACTATGACTTTTCTATATTTATCAAGAAGAGAAATAAAATTTTGAGATGTACTCAGAATAAGCTAGGTCCCATTTATCTTCTCCTTCATTAACTTCAATATCTTTCCAAAATTTCATGCTCCAGTTGGTTAACTGGTTTTATACCACTATATGAAGGTATTTACACCAACATAGGACGTTATCTGCATACACTAAAGTAAATCAGGTTATCATAGGGCCTAGACAGAACTGATCCATCTACTTCTGCAGTTGTCCCTTTCCAAGAATACAGAATATTTCCAAAAAAGGAAGTTTTTAGCATTCTTCATTCCCTTCTTCCATCATTAGTCCTTCCTCTCCTCTCCTCTCCTCTCCTCTCCTCTCCTCTCCTCTCCTCTCCTCTCCTCTCCTCTCCTCTCCTCTCCTCTCCTCGCCTCTCCTCTCCTCTCCTCTCCTCTCCTCGCCTCTCCTCTCCTCGCCTCTCCTCTCCTCTCCTCGCCTCGCCTCGCCTCGCCTCTCCTCTCCTCGCCTCTCCTCGCCTCTCCTCTCCTCTCCTCTCCTCTCCTCTCCTCTCCTCTCCTCTCCTCTCCTCTCCTCTCCTCTCCTCTCCTCTCCTCTCCTCTCCTCTCCTCTCCTCTCCTCTCCTCTCCTCTCCGCGCCTCTCCGCGCCTCTCCTCTCCTCGCCTCTCCTCGCCTCGCCTCTCCTCGCCTCGCCTCTCCTCGCCTCGCCTCGCCTCGCCTCGCCTCGCCTCGCCTCGCCTCACCTCGCCTCGCCTTTCTGGCCTCGCCTCTCGCCTCACTTTCTCCCTCTCCCTCTCCCTCTCCCTCTCCCTCTCCCTCTCCTTCTCCCCTCCCTTTTTGATACTATTTTCCTTCTCACAGTTTCCAAAATCTTTCCAATAGCACATAAAGCCAAATGAGTCCCATCTGTCTGTATAGTTATTTCTTCCACTCTTCAGTCTTTTTAATACCCATTGTGCTGTGAAAGTTAACAGATTATATTGGCAATATGAATGTTTGAATCTATGATACTCTTTTTTTGCACAAGTCTGTTTTTCCACTGCTTCAAATTTAATCGTAATCTTAGCTTTAAGAAACCACACATTGATTCCCCATTTTCATAATCTTTTCTTGTCTCTTGATGCATCGCTAGCAGTCACTGGCAAATTCATAGTCTAGCCTTTAAAAACACCATTTAAGTTTCTATAGACTCTTCAGAATTAGAAATATGCAAATATTTTTCTGTCCCCCCCCCCCCGAATGTTATCTATAGTATAAATTTATGACTTATAATGTACCTATTAAAAACTGAAAATAGTTACTGTTCTTTCAGTAATACCTATGTCCTCTCTATTCATGCTTTTAATCATTTAAATATAACAATAGGGCATTCATTTTTGATGCCTGTTGCACTGAGCAGATGAAGGACCTATAACATGATTTCTAAAGAAGATATTAGTGTATGTCAGAGACCAAGCACCTGTAAACCAACACACAACACTGAAGTATCAATTATGAACAAAAGGTTATTCCTCAGACATTGAGATGACTATATGGAGTTTTAATTTTCAATTAATTTCTGAAATAAAAGTATTAAATTATGGGATTGCCTATGTAACTATAGCTCCTAGGACAGGGAAAAGCTTTCTGTCACTTGGACAAAAAATGTCATTTTATTGAAATTGAGCATAATAGCAATGACACATGCATTGCTTATTTTTCACACAGCCCAGCCTCTGTTTACTCCCCAATAATATATGAAATAATAAAACCAAGCTACTGCATTTAAATACTGGAAAGTTTCAGGGGTTTTGTTTGGATGCTTTTTTTTTTAGAAAATATCTAAAATATTATGACAGGATAAAATGCAAAATGTGATAACTCTTATTACCTGTTTAATTTCCTTTAATAGTATTTTTTTTAAAAAATACGATTGGCCCTAACCTTCCCAAAAAGTCCATTAAATGAATTACTTAATGCTTTAGAATGTCTTAACTTAATCAGTAAAATAGAAGAAATCAAAAATTAAAAAACTTACATAAACTTCAGGATTTTTAAATAATCTGTATTTTCATCTAAGTTACTGGAATAAGTAAGCAGTCATATAAGAAGTAAATGTTTTATTTAGTAAGAAAACAGGGAAGAAACAGGCAATAGAATGACTAGATTTTATCAATGGGAAAAGTAAAAAAAACTTATTCCATCTTAAGGATCCATGTTTAAGATATTTTTCTGTAGTCTTCAAAAAGGAAGCAAAGATCAAATGTGGAATTTGTATATTCAGTTTATTTAAAGTCAGGGGGAAGGGAACAGAAGTATGAGTAGATATACCAAGATAAACGAGAAGGTAACTTACTGTAAAAGGAATTTTTGTGGTGACAGACACTAAGTCATTTGTGGCAGCAATTTCAATTTTTATGTACAGGATAATCCAGAAAAGGAGAGAGCATTTACACTGGTGTGGAGGAAAAAATGAATTTTAAAGATTTAAAAACATGAAGATATTTGTAATAAGCATGTTGGGAATGTGACTGCTGATAATAGGGAATAGGCAATACACAAACAATATAAGCTATATGATATATAAGATAGGATGCTATGTTGATTTATCAAAGAATAATTTATTGGACTAAAAGGAACACGATTAAGAGGGAAGATCATGAAACTACACATAATGTTATTCTATTGCAGAGAGAAAAAAGTCAGGAACTCCTGTATAGACTTTCTATATCTATAGACAGAACACTTTAAAAGAAATGAAATGATGTCATACTTCAAAGCTAGTAACAATCATTTTTGTAGAGTTAACGTCTTCTGGAATGACTAAAGGGCAGCATGAAAGTATTTAGGAGCCAAGAACATTGAAGCCTGCCCAAAGTCCAAATTTGCTCAATCAAGACATGAGATTGTCTTGTTACAATTTTTTAATAAAAACCGTGGAAAGGATCAACTGGGAAAAAAAAACCCAAACATAACTCTCCTTCATGTTTTAAGATATCAAGCATCTAGTTAACAATTTTAAATTGTTCCTGCCTGTCTTCAGTGGATTTTTTTGGATCATAACATGAATAATTTGATACTGGACACTAATAGATTCAGTGTGATAACAAGTGTACAACTAGTGGAATTGCCTATGTTCCAATAACTTATGTGTGCTTAGGGATAATTACCTGAAAAAAGGGTAAAGCATACAACGTGATTATAAACATTCTTTTCTTCCTCAGTTTTTTGGTAAAGCAGACGTGCTTGTAGTTGAATAGTAAACACGCTATTAATCAACAAATGAAAATATGGTAGGTTTTCTGTCAGACATTACAGCTTTCTGGTTTATTTTGTTTTCAATAAATGCTTGACCCGTTGCCAGCCTTTAGAATTAATTACTTAAAATGCATGTATTGTCTTTTTAGCGTATAGTTAACATCAGACTCTTGCTATCAACACTTGTCTGGCAAACAATTCTGAAAAATGCACTTCTGTGATTCTTCATGTGAATTACTATTGACAATTTAATGTGAGATGCATTTGAATGATCTTTACTATACATGTTGTAGTATGACAGAAGTAATAAGAAGAATATTAAAGGGCACAATGTGTATCAAGCTTCATGTCAATTGTTTGTCTGTGATTTGTATCACCCTGGTTGCCAATACCTTTTCCATTTTTTAACAGTGGATACATCTCAGTAAATAAGAAGTGTTATAATGAACTGAATTTTGTCTGTCATATATCTTTAGTAAGCATACTTATGAAACTGTATTTCTAATGTTTCTGATAAAGCTACAATTTAATAGCAAATGAGTTATTGTTATGGTCTTGATTAGATTTTTCTTAGAATACTGTGTTGTGTTCTGACCTTTAGTCTTTTGTGCACAATCTTAATTTACTTTTACACCTCAATTACACCCTTAAAATTAGACATTAATTGAAGTAATTAAGACATTAGTCCTTGTACATACCAGACATTACATAACACCATTTTTATTGGTTTATTCAGCTACAAAGTTCAGGTATCATCAAGTAAACTTGACAGACTACTGAAGCTCTGTGATGAAAATTCAGAATGTGTTTTTGAAATAAACTTTTAAATATTGAATGTGACATCTATCTATTTTAATCAAATCTTTTCCCTCCCTTAATGTGTTTTCCTTCACTTCAGTTCATGTCAGATCATATGCAATGGCAGAGCTATCAGTTTATCTGCGGAAAGTCAGGACAGTGAAGCTGACCAAAGAAACAAATGCATATTCACCTACTAATTCAGATGGCTAAGGAAAGCATTGTTTCATACACATTAAAGTGCAACATTAAATAATGTACCAATCAGAATATTAAAGAACAAGAGAGCTCTTCACATATACACTTGACGATTTAAAGAATTGCACAGTACAGTGTTGGACATAAAAGATGTTTTTAAAATGAGAAATACTCTGGAAGCTAACAATACAGAAAGACTGAAATATGTGATAATATATCATGACAGTAAGGCTTCAGCCCTTCAGTATGTAACTATTCTTCACCTAAGCAGTCAGACTGTCTTCCTTTCTGCTCGTGATAGTACAGATTTCTTGACTCAGTAAAATTACATGTGCTTTTATCCCATATTATTACTAGGTAAACAGAAATCACGAGTGTTATTTAAAGCCTGATATCTTACAGTTTTTCTAAATTTTATTTTTACTTTAAACATGTGAGCTTTGAGCTTAACACACTGTATTTCCTTTTGGCGATAAGTCCTATAAATAATACTTGTTAGATACTCAGATGTCATAGATTGTTGAAAAAATGCTCACTGAAATCTGAAGACTACATTTAAAAAAACCTATAGAATGCATTCAGTCTTTAGTCCATAGAAATTGATTATTACCGTATAGATTTGTTTGTAGTTCAGTTTTAATTAAAACTTTTTTTAAGCTACAACATTCTCACTTTCAAAGAATTTGAATCATACATATACTTATGAACTTCAGAATTTTGTAGGACAAAAAGAAGAATGCCCAAAGTTAAAAAAAAAAAAATAAAATTCTTAAGACTTGATTTATGAAGTGGGATTTCTTTCATTTAATAGTTCCAAGTTTTTTCTTCACCTGTTAATGGGTAAGGACATACTACCACAATGATTCCTCTGACCCATAAAGAGATAAGATAGCTGCCTGTATTAATTATTTCTCTCTATTGACTAAAGGAGCTTAGATGACTATCTTAACCTGGATTAAAAAAAAAAAAAAAAAAAAAAAAGACAACAAAATAATAAAAGAAACAAACAAACAAAAACCACCCCAAACCCCAACACAAACCAAACCCAAATAATACAACAACAACAACAAACCTTTGAGGTAGCTAGAGCTAAAAAGGATAAATCCATCTCCTAACTTTCAAAAAGTTAAATTTAGAAAAAGCCCTTCCACACTCCTAAGTGACGGCAAAAACAAAATCTTGGTTGTGCTGGAATAAGTTGCAATATCGTGACAGAATTTTAAAAGAGGATTTTTCTGTACACTTATATGAGAAAGTACAAAAAGTCAAGTTAATTTGATAAAAGGACTAGTCATGTTCCTATTTTGGGGGGAAATGAGGAATTGCCTCTGCATTACATAATCACAGTTTTTTCTGCAGATAGCAAACTGATAATGATATTGAAGTATGCTACCTCATCAAAAAAATCTAGTTGAGTCACTACCTCACACACAATTACAGAGATGGTACTATACAATGACAGCACACCCATGTGGTATATCAGCCCCTCTTTCCAATTTTGTATCATCTGCAAACTTAAGGTTAGGAATGATTTGTTCTTCATAAATCCATACTGAGTACTCCAGATCATGTTCCTGTCTTCCATTTGTCTGGATACAATTTCCAGGATTAGTTGCTCCACCACATTTCCAGGGATTGAGCTGAGGCTGACCGTCCTGAACAGCAGCTCCCCAGATCTTCCTTCTTGCCCTTCTTAAAGACAGCAATGACATTTGCTCTATTCCAGTCCTCATGTACCTCACGATTGCCACAACCTTTCAAACAGGATAGAGAGTAACCTCACAATGACATCAACCAGCTGTCTCAGAATTTGTAGATGCAGCCCATGAATTTATGTGTATCCGTGTTTTTTTTAAGTTCTCCCTAACCTTGTCTTTCTTTAGCAAAGGTAAATTTTCTTGGCTCCAGACTCCCCTTCTCATTTCAGGGGCCTGGGATCCCTGAAGTCTTACGAGCAAAGACTGAGGTGAAGGTGGCATTGAGAACCTTGGCCTTTTCCTTGGCGTTTCAACAGCACCCAGGATAATCATAACTTGTCTTGATAGTGAGGTTAGATTGAGGTCTGCAGTTTCCTGGGTCTTCCTTCATTTCTCTGCTTGTAAACTGGAATAACACTGACTAGCTCCCTGTAAATGAAGAATTTCCCAGACTCCTAAGACCTTTGGAGCCTAAGTGAAAGATGCCTAAAGAAAAGTCACCAAAAGTTTCTAGTTTAACAGCAGACTGAACAGGAGAGGATGTATTCAACCTTCCCCCTCTTCACTGCATGTTGAGTAATTACTCTGGTTAGGTACAGTATTTTATTGCAATAGCTTTGGTAAGGGTGTGGACAATTAAGGATCTCAAATGAAACAGGAAGAGCAATTGTAAAACATGGATGAAACTTCCACACAAGCTAGAACTTCAGATTCTCTATCTTGTCAAAATGAAAGGCATATGCATGTGCAGAAGAACACAGCTTGAGGCATTTGGTGACAGGAAAGTATCTTTGATATGAAACTTGTTAAAACCCCCTTGTTTTCTGTCACTGAACCAATGTCAAGTTATAAAACATATTCCAAAACTGATCAAAAGAATCAACATTTATTTCAGTTGGTGCTTTGGGGACAGGATTTATGTCTTGCATAGGATTATCAATACACTGTCATTAGGAAGGAAAGAACTGAAACTAGCCTGTCTAAACCAGAATTTTAGTATGGGAAATATAGCATGAGAACATGGAACCATGGAAGTGTGGAAGACTACAAAAATAACCATCCCCTTTCTGTCCTGAAAGATTCTTTCCAATTTTTCATGTTATGTGATAGTTATTCACATGATTTTAAGTCCTAGAAGAATTTTTAGAACTGTGAATTTTTCTTTTTCTATTTTATTTCTGGTTTAGTGTAGGGATTATTAGAATCTCTCCTAAACCTCCTTCATTGTGTTCAGGACCTCCCACAAATCACATTTGTCCATTCCTAGTGTTGAGAGAGTGAAAAGCATACATACAACACACTTGATTTTGCTGAAAATTCAGAAGCTGTTTCTGAATAAAAGGGTACACTTAAACATAGAAAAGACAAAAAAAGGTCTATGATAAATATTTTTTTAAACATAAATAAATATGAGATGCCACTATTAAGATCATAATATTAACAGAGTTCATTTTGCGTGTTCTACGCTACTAAACTATTATGACTGTCTTTCAAGATTGCTATTATCTATTGAATAGCTCATGGGGTTTGGTGACCACATCAGTTTACTTTCTTATATTTTCTTCAGATATTATAATAATTCCCCATTGTTCAAGTTCATGAGATTCCTTTCTGCCCAGTTCTCCAGCCTGTCAATGTCCAGGTCACCTTAAAATCTTAGATTGAACAGTTATGATAGATATGCACTACTTTGCTGATAGATACATTATACTTCCAGCAGCTGAATGGGCTGCATATGGATGGGCCTAATTCATAGTTCAGCCTGTGCTCACTGCTAATCATGATTTGATTGAAAATGTAAGAACATGCAGAGGACAGAATGGGAAGAAATTTATGATTATGACTGGTCAAAAAGGTAAGACATACTTGTAATTGATCATACTGTAGTTCACTCAGATAGACCAGCAGTCATAAATTGGTCTATTTTTCTGAAGTTTCTGCCCGCACAAACCCTTTGCTTGACAACCTTTGAATTTTTTCTTGTTTTCCCTATATCGATTTCCAATGGAATTGTCACTCTAACTGATTAATCTGTGTAGGTATATGGAGCACAGATGTTCTCTCTCTTTTTTTTTTTTTTTTTTTTTTTTTAGGTTAAATCTCATACACACACTCTTGTTCTTTGCCTGCAGCAATAGGGAAGCAAGCTGAAAATGTCTCTGAAAGGAGGGCACAGAATATTAGAGAAAAATGAGTAAACAATGGATTAAGAGGTATGAATGTGGAAAGATGCAAGCCGACAGGTTTCACGTTGCTGCAACATAGGTATTTCAGTATTAGGTTTCACTATTTTCTATTGTTAATACTTTGTATAACAATGAATTTTTGTGGGTTCTAAAAAATCTATTTTTTCTAAGTGGGTGTATCTATTTGAAAGCATCATATTTCAATCTGTTATTACTGGTTGGTTTTTATGCCTGTTAAAGACAATTACGAATTTCAGATCAATGTCAACATTAGAATGAGGTCCAGAGAATGTATAAAACTGCAGCCAGATCTTTACCATGGACCAGTATTTTTTTTGTTTTGTTTTCTAAATTATGATTTTTCTTATAGAATCATAAAATATCTTGAGTTGGAAGGGACCCATAAGGATCATTGGGTCCATCATTGCTCCTTGCAGAAATACCTAAAATTTATTGTGACTTCAGTCTGGGTTACAGTGCTACTGTGCCTGTTCAGACACAGATGCTTTGTCTCCTTAGCTGCTTTGTCCCATCAGGTGCAAAGTAGAGCACATCTATAAGGGAAGAATGTCTGGCAGATCCTCTATGAAGATAGCTGTAAGAGGAACAGACTGGAGGCTGCGATCCTCCAGTATAGACAAAAGACAGTGAATACTTAATTAATCCCATCAACACTTAGAATTCCATTGCTTTATGTGATCCACAGAGGTGTCTTCAAGCTGGCTTTTGGGCCACAGAACTGAAAACATTGGTTAAATCCTCATGTTGTTCAAAAATAAACTTACTTACAGAGAGGCATTATATGGTAATAGGAGGTTTGTGCTCAGGCTACACAAACAGTTATTGTTTGGGATCCAGCCACAACAAAAGCTTTGAAAGAGGAAGATAAATTTTAATTCTAAATAACCGTCATGCCACTATGTATCATCATCTATCTAAGAATAAAAATCCTTGAGTCTGGCAAGACTCATATTTCTGCTAAGAGGCTCACTAACACTTGGAAAATCCTCTTATATAATAATCTGTCCATGGAATTTTCTTCCTAACCCACTCCCTCTTTATGCCAATAAACACATGCGTAAATATTAAAAAACCATAATACACAGTCTTCATCATTCTCTGAACATACATTCAGAAATACATACACACACAGAGTCAAGTAAATATATAAACAGATATATACATATATGTATATAGCAAATTTTCTTTGTGAAGCCATGTTGTTTCATTTTAGATGATTTATAATTTTTCTATTTCTGTTTGGTTTATCTTTTATTGTTTTTCTAGTACTGAATAAAGTGTCACAAGTCTATAAATTCATGAATCATACCTCTTTTATAGTGAGTTATAACACATTAAGCCCTGCACACTTCTTCTGTGATAACATTTTAATATGAATTTAATTGTTCGTATTTGAAACATATTTTTATTTGCTCCAGCATTTTTCATCTTTTCATCTCTATGTCTCAGTATCTCACCTTTCTTTTTCTTTTTTCTTTTTTTTTTTTTTAACCTAAATTAAGTCTCTATTTAATATCAGTGCAATGTTTTTAGGATATTACCAGTTTCTATTTCTGAATTAATATTTACTTGAATGCCATGTAAACTGGGAGACCTACAGGTTGGTTTACAGATTTTTCAATTCAACTGTATTTTAATAAAAAACAATACTTTATGCTACATGATGTACTGACTATGTTTAATTTGTTTTGGTTAGTTTTTGTCTTTGAAAACAATATTTATGCCCGACTTCTACATATCAAACAGACATAAAAACCATACACAAAGTCAGGTACATTAGGAAAACAAGGTAGATTATATTTACTAATTCAGTTTTATTATTTTATTATTTTACTACTTAGCAAGTTGGCAAATATGTCTACTGCCTCATTAAATACTTCATTTTGTTCATCTGTGCTTCAAACAATCACTTCTAAATCACAAACCACTAATACTCCTCTTCAGTGACTTCTCCAGAAGCCTGGCTTTGAGTTTCTACCTTTAGTAAGACAGACTGGACCTGAAACTCAGTTCTCAATATCATGATCAAAGTTTAGCTGCTCTTTTTCTGCTCAGCTACCAAATTGTTTCATCTACCTTGCTTGCCTGCTTGAGAGGATCAGCAGGAAACATTGCCACTTGCTGTCTCAGTGGAATAGCACTGTTTCAGAACTATTCAGAAGTAAACTCTTCTGTGTTTATTCTCGTATCTTAGACTAATTAAGCCTACATTAACTGTAAGTATGTATTGTCATTATATGTTACAAACTTTGTTTGAAAATATGTTCTGCTGTGTTAAGACATAATAATATTCCTAAAAAAGGTAAAAAATGTGACACCTTTTTTTCACATTATCACCTTCTCACATGAATAATCTAATTTTTGTTAATGGGACTGCTCATGTGGCTAACACCTGCAGTGTGGGTACAGACGGCCCAGTTATGCTCCAGAATCACCAGGCGTAAACAGCAGTAGAAGCAGCAGAGTAGGTTACACTTTTTACAAGGAAAAACAATTCACCAACCAAGACATTATTGTTAAGAGGTTCTAGCCAACTGAGGCTGCCTTTCATGGTTTCCTTTGTAACAGACACCTCTCCTGCAGGTGGTTCTGAGTATAAGTCCTCAGGCAGCTGCTGCTAGGAAATTAAGCTTAAACTCAACATGAAAACAAAATAATCTGCAACTTCCCAGGGGAGGGAGGAGAAGGCAGGGAAAGGTGCGAGGAGAGAAGTAGATAGATTCCACAAACCAGACATTTCTGTGACAAATTGCACAAACATTTTTCTTAAATAAAGTAGTAAGTCTGACATGACATATATGACAATGGTTTGGAAGATAGCTGGACTAGTAATGAGAAAACCCACTAAAATATATGGAAACCTATCTCCTTAAAGAGTATGTTGTCATCGTAAGTGATTCCTTTGTTGAGGAAGTAGAGAAAAAAGGACAGGAGCAGCAGGAGCAGGAGCAGTAGTGATGTCTACCCAAGTTCCTGTATCTGTTGTGGCTAAGGCCACAACACTTTTTTGTGTCTTTTTAAAGAGTCAAGCTGTTTCCATTGATAATGTAGTACTGGCTGAGGATACTGTAATGTAGCAACTTATCTTTATGCTAGTATATCTTTTGATACTTTACATATATCATTCTGCAGATGTTATCAATTGATAGCTGTGGGTTGTTTTGTTGTTGGGTTTTTTTTTCCAGATGTAAGAATTTTGTCCATATGTGACCTTTCTAATATATTGATGTTATATGTGAGAAAAAATATCTCTGGTGTTTTAAGAAAAGGGAGGGGAACCAGCCATTCTTCTTCCAGTCAAAATCTACATTGTTACATGCAAAATCAAACACCAGGTTTGTGGGATTCATTTTTTAACATACTGAAGTCTAAATGATGGGAAAACCTGTCTTGTTACCAATTCAATTATATTGACAATTAACTTAGACAAATATTAATTACCAAATGTTACAACCATTGGTATTTTCTTTGCCAATTTAAAAGAATTTAAAGTCTGAAGTATGTTATAAACCCTGCATACTCAAAATTTTATGATGTTCACCTTATTGAAAACTAGTTAAAATAATGACAGGTGTATTTCATTTAAAGCAAGAGGTAAAAGCCTTTAAAATCTCCACATTTATGACCATATGTATCATGTCATGTTGTATTGTATCAGTCTGAACACATTTATTTTTAAATATATGATGTGAGTTACTGTAACATGATTTACATTGCTTAGGATTTAAGGGGCTCTGCTGTAAATGTGAAAGACCCAAAGTAAGAAAAATTTGCCCAAGCTTTGTTAATGCAATTTAGAAATATTTATAAATAACACAGTAATTGCGTAAATATTTTTTGAGAAAAAGTAGTCTTAGTAAAGAATATGATTATTGGACGAGAAGTTCATTAACTTTGTAGTTAATGAATTTTCTAGGTTTTTTGGTGGCTGTTGATATACCAGTTACTCTGTTTTGGCACTAAAATAATACACTGATATTGTTTAGTTTTCAAAAATCTCAGCTACAAGTTAGGATATATGAAGGCAAATTTTGCCATTTATGAACATCAATTACTTTAGCAAAACTGCCTGGTAAACAATATATAACCTGTTGTCCGCAGACTGGATATGTACTAATGTATTTTCAGGTAGTTGAATTTTCTGTGAAATAATTTTGAAATAAGTTTACTTGTTATGGATGTTTTAGATGCAATACATTTATTAAAATAAATGTAATGCGCCTAGGTATTATATTAGCTGCTCATTTAACAAAAATGCTGCTCAACATCTATTATTAAACTGAAGTAATATAAAAATTATTAGATGTGCCAGATATTTTGAAACATGAATACACATTTTGAAACAAGAATCATGATTCATCAAATCCCTTCAGAACACTATGCAACTTGAGAAACTTACATTTTCAAATAACTGCTAACATTTTGGATTTAATGTTTGCCACCTACCTTATTTTGTGATCTGCTGAAAAGTGCTTTTATCATATGTGTCAGCAGAAAAAAAAAAAAAGTGGTAAGTTTAAAAGCTATAATGTATCATTATTAATAGACCTATGTTTACATTAGATTTTCACTGATGTAACACACTATTTCATTGAAGTGACTCTTTATTTATTAATCTAGTAATAGTGAGACAAGGATAAGGCACAGAGTAAATTGGGACCCATCAAGCTGAAATGTGACATCTAAATGCACTTATATGCATCATAGTATTTATTAGCAGAACTCAAAATCCTTTACTTCACAACTAATTTGATGAATATATAGCAGTTTAGTTCCCTTGAATGGGGAAGTTGGGATAATGCTAAAAAACTCAGATGTACCTAAATTTTATCACATGAGAAGGAATGAAGAAAAACTTAGATGGAGCTGTAAAGGAAAATATTTTACCACAAAAATAATCTTTATTCTTCTGCTGTGAAATAATGCCACGGAAGACTGGCAAATCCTACTCAACAATCAATTTCAGTTGATAAAGTCAATGCAATGATGAAATCTCATGCATCAGCCCTGAAATGCCATCATACCTAAAAGCATATGAGCTGTAAGATCTCTTATTCCAGTTTATCCATCACTACAGAACACCTTCATAAATTCCTATTAGTTACATCTGAACAAGGCAATGGAAGACAGTGTGGCTGCTGCTTATCACTAGGCTTATAGAGGATGAAAGGTAGCACAGGTGTATCTGTGATCTAATTTGGGATGCAATATGCTTATTGTTGGGGGGGGGGGGCAGGAAAGAGGGAGGGGGAATAATTTCTTTAAAAAAAAAAACAACAACCCAAAACTGTCTAATTTTCCCAAGCTACTAGTTTGAAAATAAAGCTTTTCATTTGTAAATCCAACACAGAAATTTGCCATGGACATGAGAAGCAGAAAAAATAAAACGTGTTTTCTGAACATTTTTCAGGGGAGGAAAGCACTTTCAAATTACACAGTCCTTTCTAGTCATCATCTTAGGACACTGAGTCTTCCTGGAAAATACCAGACAACTCCATTATATCACTGCCTTCTGGCAGTGCTCCTAAGGTTATAAACCAGGGCTCACAAATTCAAGCACTAAATGACACTGTTATGTGTAACATTTGAAAATATGTTTCAGAATATAACACACACTGAAGCAAAATACTTTTCAAGAATTTGAAGACAGATGACTCTGAAGGTATTGTGAGGGAAAGCAAGCCTCCTCAGCTTGCAAAAAATATAGCAGGTACAGTGAGTTACCATGAAAATTGCAGAAAATTCTTGCTTTCTCACTGCTGCCTTTTACTGTATACTTCACTGTAGATGAATGATAAAGATACGTAGTTTAAATAAAATTCTGGCTCTTTTCAATGTCTGAGTGGAGCATGTCTCATCTTGTTACAATCAATGAAGAAAAGCCATTAGCACTTCACAGGACAGGTCCTAAGATATCACTAACATTTCAACCTGAGTTTTTCTATAAACCTCACTGACTGTGTGAGGGTGTGTATTGCGGGAAAAGTTTCCTTTTTAGTTTCTTACAGAACACAACTGATGATATGTCAAAAGTTATTGCATGTGTTTAGAAATCATGGCACCAACTTAATACTTCAAGTTTCCACTAAAAACTGTTGAGAACCTTATAGACAACCTTTTTTTGGTCACGATCTATTTCATATATGAATTTAGGCAGCAGAAGATAATTATTCTATATTCTATATACAAAAACAGAGTTGAAAAGTCAACAAAAAGAAAGCACTTAGAATTCCTTTATGATGATTTATGTTCAAATGAGAACTTGGTTTACAAACACCATCTAATCAGGGACTATACAGGGTATTTCGTACTCTATTTCCTTGCACCAAATGAAATCCCGCAGCTCAGCTGTGTTCATTTCTTTTCCTCACAAAAACACATGAGGACCTATGTTTGAGAAACTCCATGATTTTTGGTATTTCTTTTCCCTTAGAATAATTAAGAGACTTAAAATGCCTTAATTTAACTTAGCCGTTGTTTACCACATCCCTGGAAAACTTTAAGTATCATGAACTGTAGCTCAGTTGCTCATATATATTTAATAAATTTTTGTTGCATACAACACTGACCATCCTAGGGAAAAAAAAATATCTAAAAGCTGATTTGCTGCAATTAGTCACTGTAAGAACTACAGTGGCCAACAGAGACCGAGCATTTATGGACATTCATTTGCTCACTGTCTCCCACATGGATATGCTTCGACCTATATTAGGAAATGTGGCAAATTAATGTTTTTTATCTAGTCATGCTGTAGCAATCACTTAAAACCTACACCTGAATTTTAGCTTAAATACAGGACCAGTTCAAGACCTGAAGCACAGTCTAGAAACATTATAGTTCCTGAAAATTACAAGCTGTGGGATTTAGGCTAGGACAGAAACATGTGAGTCTTTCTCTAAGTGAAGGCATAGATGTCTACTCATTGTGCACATGATTAATGTCCCAGAATGTACAATAAAGAGGTAAGACTTCATTCAAATTCCCAGTCATAGACGCCTAATGACACTTGGGGTTCTGCAATGTAACTGCAGTGGCTTAAAATTGTTGAGAAAGATGTAGTGTTCCATATATCCTGTGTCATAACTTCTAGGTACAGATGCATACCTTAGAAATCCAAGTGCCTCTGAAGTTTAAGAATTTAGTTTTAGGGTTATGCTGTAAATGAATATTTTAACTATAAGTTTGAATTTGTTTTCTGAGGTTCACTTAAATCGTGTGCTAGGAGTCTAAGGCCTTCTTCAGATCTGTTCCCAAGATCCAAATCTAGGTGTGTTATGCCAGATCTCTGGATGGATTTGAGCTGTTTACTCCAGACCGTACTTCTGAAAGACCCATGGCATATAGTTTCCTGTTCTTAAGAATTTAAAGTTTACTGTTCTTAAGAATTTAAATTTTCTGCTAGGGAATGCTGCAGAGCTGCTTTAAGTTACAGGCCAGGTTAGACACCACAAAGGAGACAACGAAAAGGAATAAGGCCTAAAAACCTAAAGATCCACCTGAGAAGTGTCTCAGATCTGTAAAAGCCCCATTCTGCCTTGCAAAACTGCTCAACTTGATTCTTGAGGAACCATAGCATATAGTGCTGAAACACCCTGTTCTTGCTCACTGTACCCAAGCCTAAGGCATTGTTGGAAATTGCTGTACCAGGCACTAGAAATCATAAATTAGGTAAGGTTAGACACATCAATAGAAGAAAATGATAGCAAGCCAAAATTTATGTAAAAAATCCTGGCAGGGTCCCTTATGAAAGAAAGTTGAAAGGTTCAACTCTGAGGAAGACCACCTGAGCGGGACCAAAGGCCGGAATGACCCTCTCAAAATTGATGTCAAGAGAAAATTCCATCTGAACTCTGCCCAGCCTCCACCTAGACTCTACCTATCATTAATATGCAATGAGTTGTTGTAATTACATGAATAATATATGAAAAGATGTTGCAATCATATATCATAATAAATGTATAAATTAGCTTGTTTTGCACCTGTGCCTTGGAGAGAGTTTCTGTGGTGCAAACCACCTCCCCCCCTGTGCAGAAAATAAATACCTTGCTGCTAAAAGTACAAAGAGTCTCTTAGCAGTTTTCTCCACTCTAAGAATTTTTGGTATCAACAAAAGCGTGAAAAAATTAAATCAGCTTGTCCCATTCCAGTACAAAGAAAAACACTGTTGTCCAACAAATCATAGGGAACAGTAATGATAGATGTTGCTATGTGAGGTGTTAACAATAGCAAGACACTTGTCAAGAGCACAGACTACTCTCCACTACTACTCTTTCATGTGGGCACAAATGACACTGCAAGCCAGAACCTGGGCAGAATCAAGGAAGACTATAAAGCCCTGGGACTGCAAGTGAAAAATTCTGGTGCCCAAGTTATTTTTTGTTTTATTTTACCAGTAAGAGGAAAGGGTGCACCCAGAAATAGACATATAATGCAAATCAACCTCTGGCTTTGTGGCTGGTGCCATCATGAGGATTTTAGCTTCTCTGACAATGGGGCATTCTATGACTATAGCATGTTAGGGAGGGATGAGATCCACCTGTCCAAAAGAGGCAAGGGAATCTTTGGCAGCAGGCTGGCCAGCTTGATGAGGTAGGCTTTAAACTGAAGGACCTGGGGGGAGGGGTCTGAAGTGGCAATGCTCATGCCATCACATCCAACTGGGGAGCAAGCCAGCCCAGCCAGAGCAGAGATGTATTTTCCTTATCTGCCTTGCAAGATGAGAACCAGAAGGCCAGCCACCTCAAGGGTGTGTGTGGCTATGGTAGATCCTCTTGCACTCCTTTTAGTAAACCTTCATGCTCAATTACCTCTCTGAAGTGCCTGCACACCAACACAGGCAGTATAGGGAATAAACAGGAAGAATTAGACATCTGTGTGCAGTCACAGGTCCACGATCTCACTGAAATCATAGAGACATGGTGGGATAGCTCACATGACTGGAATGCTGTCATGGATTACTATGTGCTTTTTGGGAAAGAGACCAGCAGGCAGAGGTGGTAGAGTTGCTTTTTATGTGAGAGAGCAACTGGAATGTATTGAGCTGTGCCTAGGGGAGGGGTGTATGCAGAACATATTGAGTGCTTATGGATAAAGATTAAGTGGCAAGCCAACATGAGGGACACTGTTGTGGGTGTTTACTATGAGCCACCTGATAAGAAAGAGGAAGTTGATGAGGCCTTAACAGGTAGCCTCACAATCATAAGCCCTGATTCTCACAGGGGACTTCAACCACCCTCATATCTGCTGGAAAGACAACATAGCTAGGCACACACAGTAGGTTCCTGCAGTGCATTGATGATAAATTTCTGATGCAGGTAGTGGAGGAGCCAATGAAGCGAGGTGTGCTGCTGGACCTTGTACTAACAAAAAAAGAAGGACTGACTGGGGATGAAGGCTGGGGGCAGCCTTGGCTGCAGTGACCATGAGGTGGTGGAATTCAGGATCCTGCATGGAGGAAGCAGAGCAACAAGTAGGATTGGCATGGACTTCTGGAGAGCTAACTTTGGCCTCTTTAAGGACCTGCTTGGAGGAATCCCATGGCTTAACACTCGAGAAGGTAAGGAGGTCCAAGACAGATGGCTAATATTCAAACATCACTTCCTCCAAGCTCAAGATAGGTGCATCCCCATGAGTAATAAATCAAGCAAAGGGGACAGGAGACCTGCATCAAGGAGCAAAGAGCTTCTGGCAAAACTCAAAGAGAAGAAGGAAGTTTATGGAATGTGGAAAAAAGGGACAGGCCACTTGGGAGGAATATAAGAACGTTGTCAGAACATGCAGGGATGTAACAAGGTAGGCTAAAGGTTTGTTTGGAATTAAATCTGGTGAGGGACGTCAAGGACAACAAGAAGGGCTTCTTCAAGTACATCAGCAGGAAATGGATAACTAGGGAAAATGTGGGCCCAGTGCTGAATGAGGTGGGGTGGCCTGGTGGCAAAGGACACAGAGAAGGCAGGCTTACTGAATACTGCCTTTGCTTCAGTCTTTACTGCTAAGGCCATCCCTCAGGAATCCCAGACCCCGGAGGCAAGAGAAGAAAGTCTGGAGTAAGGAAGACCTTTCTTTTGTTGAGGAAGACCACGTTAGTGATCACTTAAGCAAACCTGACACCCACAAATCCATGGGCCCTGATGAGATGCACCTCTAACTGATGAGGGAACTGGCAGATGTTATTGCTAAGCCACTCTCCATCTTCTTTGAAAGGTCATGGAGAACAGGAGAGCTGCTTGAGGACTGGCAGAAAGCCAGTGTCACTCCAGTCTTCAAAAAGGGCAGGAAGGTGGACCCAGGAAACTGTATTCCCCAGCCCTGGAAAGGTGATGGAACGGCTCATCCTGGAGGTCAGCTTAAAGTATGTGAAAGGAAGGAAAGTCATCAGGAATAGCCAACACGTATTCATCAAGGGGAAATCATGCCTGACCAACCTGACAGCCTTCCATGTGGAATGACTGGCTGGGTAGATGAGGAGAGAGCAGTGCATATTGTCTACCTTGACCTCAGCAAGGCTTTTGTCACTGTCTGTCATAACATCCTCATCGGTAAGCTTGTGAAGTGTGGGTTAGATGAGTGGACAGTGAGGTGGATTGAGAACTGCTGAATGGCAGAGCTCAGGTTGTGATCAGTGATGCAGAGTCTGGCTGGAGGCCTGTAGCCAGAAGTGCTCCCCAGGGGTGAGTGCTGGGTCCAGTCTTGTTCAACTTATTCATCAGTAACCTGGATGAAGGGACAGAGTATACACTCAGGAAGTTTGCTGATGATACAAAACTGGGAGAAGTGGTTGATACACCTGTAAAGGCTAGAGAGTTGGGCATAGAGGAACCTAATGAAGTTCAACAACAGCAAGTGTAAGGTACTGCACCAAGGGAGGAATAACCCCACGCACCAGTACAGGCTGGGGGTTGATCTCCCTCTCTACTATACCATGGTGAAGCTGCATCTGGAGTGCTGTGTCCAGTTCTGGGCTCCCCAGATCAAGATACTACTGGAAAGGGTGCAGTAGAGGGCTACAAAGATGATGAGGGGCCTGGAGCATCTCCCTTATGAGGAGAGGCTGAGAGCTGGGCCTGTTTAGCCTCAAGAAGAGATGACTGAGAGGGGATCTTAACAGTGGCTACAAATATCTCAAGGACAAGTGTCAAGAGGATGGCACCAAGCTCTTTTGATTACTTCCCAGCAACAGTATGAGGGGCAATGGGCACAAACTGAAACATAGCAGGTTCCATCGGAATATGAGGAAGAATTTCTTTCAGGGTGACAGAACAGTGGAACAGGCTGCCCAGAAAGGTTCTGGAGTCTCCTCTGGAGACATTCAGTGTCCCCCTGGTCACAATCCTGTGCAACCTGCTCAAGGAGAACTTGCTTTAGCAGGTAGGTTGGACTATAAGATCTTCAGATGTCCTTTCCAACTTGACCATTCTGTGATTCTGGGATATGTGTCTACTGCTGGTGCTTCAGCTGTTATTGCACCATTTAACCTAAGGACATTCACAAAATATTGAAAACAGCATCAGATATTTGAACATCTTGAAGCTTTATAGGTGGGCCTAGTAGAGTAACTTATCTATTTGCCTTTCTATTATTCATCATACTATCATGAATATTAGCATCATTTATTCAGACTGACCTGGACCTTCACTTCCTCTGTCAATTGAATACAGGGTGTCCTATGGCCAGTATTGTTGAATGTTTAAAGAATGATCTGGAAGATAAAGAAATTTTGTCTATTTGTTACCAGAAATTAACCTATCAACACCATCATACTGGTTTCCATTCATTATCTTTAACTGAATCCAGGTTGTGCTTAGTTTTCCATCATGTCTAGCTCTTTTTACAGGACTAATTATGGTTCATGCTATATAGCACATTTTTTTACAAGAGTAAAAGACTATAAAATCGTTGATCTTTGTTGATATTTTTAATTATAGAAAGATTGTAAACTGCTTGAAGCTTACACATGAGGTAAAACAATAAAAATGCATCAATTTTTCTCTACAATAATCAAAACTAAGGCATTCATAATTGGATGATTTGATAAAAAGACAACAAAGCATTATTTTTTTATCTTTAATATCTTTTATAGTGCATTTCTTACACTTTTTAAATAGATAATAAAAAATCTCTCTTTGAGGTTTTGAAAATTATAAAGACATTCTCTTATATTTTTTAAGATTATCTTTTTTCTTCAATCTGAAAATCAAACTATCACTCAGAAATATGAAGTACCTTCCTTGTATACATTTTGATCTCATGCTCAGGTGCAAAACATATAAAAAAAACTGCTTGCAAAATTATTTTCAATTGTATTACAGCTGATTTTCCAAACATATATGACATACTCGTGTAAGTGTAGGATCATTATCTCAAGCGTTAATATCTTTATTAACTTCAAAGTGAAATCCCCTTTAATTTCCTAATTCGAAAGACTGATCATTATCACATTCGAATGTTCATAAAGTACAGAAAAATCACCACAATTTAAAACTTTAATTAGGAAAAAGTAGTAACATATCTAACTTACTGTGCCATTTAAATTGCAGCAAAATAATTATCAGTTTTTCACACTAGATACTATTTTTCTGAGAGATGGCATGAAAGAAAGAAAGGGAGGAAGGTGGAGGTACAGGGACAAAAACAAAATCAATGTTTAGTCATGCAGGGGACTGAGGTGAAGCAGTCACCTCAGGTTTCACTGAAGGTGACAGTTATAAAGGCTGGAGCACAGGAGATGTACTTCTTATGCCACCAAATGGATATTCTGATGTTAATGGTAATTTGTTTTCAAGAAGCATTTTGCCAGCCAAAGCCAATGTCTCTCGCCTTAGGTAGATTCCTTTCTCCTGCTCCAGACACCAACCTATCTCAGACTCCTCAGTCCCTAACCCACTGAAACTTCTGTCATTCTCTCTGCTGTTTCAACTAATTCTTTCATGTGAACCTGTTTCCTTGTTTAAATCAGATCTGCTATTCTTTATTCACTGTCACGCTTTGAGCTACAATTAAACCTTTCAACTCCAGTCTAGTTTTCACTTTGCTTCCCTTTCTTCTATAATCACATAGCCTGGTCTTCCTCACACTGATGAATCTTTGGTGGTCATTCAGACCATCTGATATCCTTTTTTCTCTGCCTTATACACTTCAGATAATACTTTCTACTTTTCCCTTTGTGAGATCAAATTATTTAATTAGAAATAGCCAGCAAGTGAACTCAAGAAGCATTCTTCAGAAACTGAGTTGTGCACTATCAGTTTATTAACTTACTTCCTGATTCTGTTTTGGACCACCCATTTAGCTCTTGGTAGGACAATTTCTGGGTATTGTTCTAGTATAATTTACCCCTGAGGCTACTCCCAAAAAAGAAGTATAGATGAAACTGCACCAGATTCAGTTTCCTCCTTTTCACACTGTCTTCCAGCACTATCCCCGAGGACTTCTAACCTTCAAAACACTTCTACATTTTCTCATACCATGCCCCAGGATATTCAACTCACACCTTTAGTTTCATGCAATAAAAACAGTACCTTACTCCAAAACTCCTACTAAGACTAAAAAAAAAATACAATCTCTCAAAGATGTCTCACATAACTCATAAGAAAACTAATGCATAGCATTTCATGTTTATTTATTCCTTTTTAATATTAAAAAAATAATCTACTGATGATTGAAAAGAAAAGTTAATAGCCCTGCTGTTGAATGGACAAAAAGCTTTGCAAACATTCCCACGCTAACCTGGCAGTCAGAATTATGAGTTATTATGCAGCCCAAATCTGAGCGGACAATCTTAATTGTCTTACTATGGGGATTGTTGTAAGTATCTACTGGGAAACACTTTTATCTGTGACCTTAGCAGGTTTGAAAGAGTAATAGTGGAATGGAAGGCTAAGTACACTAATGCACTGTACCACTTCCAAGTTCCCCCTTTCCCACCTTAATTGCTACCAATTAAGTAAAATTCTTACTCTCAAATAATTGAGGGTTTTTTTAGCTACTTGTTTGCTTCTCATCAACCCCCCAGCATGTATGTATTTTCAGACTTTCCTGCATTAATTTGGCAGCCATTTATATAAAAGAAGATACTGAGTAAGACTCAAGCTATTATATTCCACCTTTGTTGATCTAGCTGTTGATTTTTATATCAGTATCATAGAATCTTTTGGTATTTTAGAAATCCTTATGCAGTCCCGTGTTATGCACTGAAGTTCAGAACTTTAAAAGTTTGAAAAGTTTCACTGCCAGTTGTGAATACCGCTATCTTCTGAATGTCTGGATGAAGTATTACAAGAAGATATGAGTGAAAATATTGTTCTGTTCTACAACAGATTTTTATCATTGATTGATATCACATAGAAAATAGACATTTTGAATTAATTCAACACATGCACTTAATATATCACATATGCTTTTGTGTTTTAGAATTACATGGGCTAAAGGTATTAGAAAAAATATAATTTCTCAGGGTAGGATAACTGGCTGCAGCCACACCCATAGTGATGTGGTGTGCAAAAATGAGCAGAAAAAAGCATAGTTGAAGGGTGCTATACTCTGGTTAACACTGTTTTGTGTCTGACCCTTTAGGAAAGACAGGGAGCTCATCTGAGGTAACATGCACAGGGGATTTGTTCTGCCCTAAGAATCAGGGACTCAAAACTGATTTCCTGAAAGCCTCTGCACTGCTTTATTAAAGAGAAACTTGGGACAATAGAAAAGATGAGCTTTTTTCTCTAAGTCAGTCCATGACAGTTTAACCTCCAGCTTTTTCCTACAAGCTGCTATTTTTTTCATGTTGTTATGCATGTGTAGCTGTTACATATTTGTTTATCTTTATATAGGGCCTTAAATAAACACCACAACTACTTGAGGCTGTGAAGGAGAATATATTTCTGATCTGTCCTCTTTGTGTCCTATCTCCTGAAAGCGGGAACAACGGCTAATCTGGCTTCTATTATTAAATTCTAGTGATTGCTTCTCTAGCTCCCACATGTATTCCAGCATGATAAATAAAAGGTGGAAATTAATCGTTTCCTGACCTGTAACGTGCTCTGCATGGTTAATTTGGATTTCTAGGCATGGCTGACAAAGGTGTTGAGTGTTGTAGAGGTAACATCTGGAGCAATTTAGCAGTTTTGTGCTGTTGTGTGAGGCTGTGTGCTGCAAACACAGCTCACCCCAAAGAACTGGGATGGGTTGACAGAGCAAAAAGTTGCTCACAGCTTTTAGCTTGAGCAGGTGCAGGCTGGGCATTACAGAAGAGCCATGTCGACCTCCCCCAGGGACAGGTGATGGGTTGTGGTGGCCCCTGGCCTCCATGAAGCACTGCTGAGGACGTTCTGCTTAGCCTCTGAGCAGCAGGGCAGAAGAAATAGTTTTACATTATTCAAGCAGCAATTCCTCATACTGATCAAAAAATAGCTTTAGTAGGCTCTGAAGGGGTTCACCCTTTAATTCTTGCCCACCAGAAGCATATCAGCTGCGTCCCAGGTCTTAGCTTTATAATGCAGTGTAGCAGATCTGAATGCTGGCCCATTAAGACTAGTATGTTACCTCTGTGGGAGGCTTCAGAAATAAATGACTTTCCAGTCAAGTAACTAAGAATATTTACCAAGAGAACAAAATTCTTCTCTAAACTCAGTGGCATTATTACATCTTTAGTGATGTCGTTACACTGGAGAAACAAGAGAATGCAAGTTAAAGGCCTAACCTGGAAGTACCAATCCCACAGAGCTAAGGAACATCAGAAATTAGCCCTTATACCTCAGAGACTGATACGTATGATATACTACAGAGCAAAAGACCCTTACCCTCCAGCAATTCAAGCAATCTTTTTTTTTTTTTTCTTCTTTTGATAACTAGGCTGTTAATCAAGAAGTATTTATCATATTCACGCTCCTTGCATGAATTCAAGAAATAACCACATAGGAATTTTAGCAGTAGATCATACTGTTGACAATGTATGTTACCCAGCATTTTAGCAATTTATAAAATACTGTCAAATAGTTTATTATAGTACTTAGCAATTTGAAAGACAACCTGTTTGGGTTTTTTTCCATGTCAATATATACTTCTGGGTTTCTTTTCAGTCCATGTATTTCAGTTAGTGTTGGTACTGACACACTTTCTTTTTCTATTCCAAATTATTTTCTACCAAGCAATGAAAGTTCAATCTGTCTATCAGAATTTCTATATAACAAACATAAATTAAGATTTACATCTACTTACAAGTAACTTTCTTTTTGAAAATAATTTTAGGTCTGCTGGATACATTAAACATTGATACTGTGTTTTAGGTACTCCTTATCTGACATAGCCATCTTTAGATCAGAGAGTGGTTCTTCATCCTGTATTTGAATGCCTGTTAATAATGGATCTGAGGTGTAATTTCATCTGGACACATCTGTTTTACAAAAAAGAAACAAAGTTAATAGGATATATACATTAATGAGTGGCAAATATTCCTCTAGATATATTGGTCATAAAAACAGAAATGCTGTAAAAATGAATGTTTCCTTACTGATCCAACTGATTTAATGAAAACAATTAAAATCCTATTGGGATAGAGCAGTTATTGTGTTTCATTATATGCATGGCTGATAAAGCAACTTGTGATGCTGAATATTTTCCTGGGAATAGAACCAACATAAAAACAAGGTAGTTATATACTGTGAAAAATACTATCGATGTCAATAAGATAAGATGCATTCTGGTGTGAAAGAAAATCAGTAAATCTGAAAAGACAGAGAAATAATTCTCTACATCAATCAAAGGCACGAACAAAACATTCTGAAAATTATAATACTTACTTTTAAATATAAGTCTGAAAGTTACATATTCATGTCAGTATTTTACCGATAACTCAGATGTCAGAACTGACTCTTGAATATTTTGTCATATCAGAAAAACACGTTTCTAAATAAGTCTGCTTGTATACAGCTAACACTAAATTCTGCTTTTCTTCTATCTTTGTGTTTAGGAAACTTATTCTCAGCATCACTATTTCATTCAACCAGAAGCCCATCAAAACCAACAGTTTATAGAAACTGGTTTCTTAATTTGATGTGGGAAGAAAGGTACATGTATATTTGTCATATAAGAGGCCAGTAAGACATGCCTTAATGTTTATGATGCAAATACACTTGGGAAATGGATTTGGTTCTTTTTTTTAGTATGAAGGAGCTCCTGTCTGGTCCCATTGACAGAATGAGTATTTGAGGCTGAAGAGTACTAATTGAGCTCCTAGGCAGTCATCTAGTTTAATTTCATCTGAAGTAAATACCAAATTGAATGTACCCAGAGATCATTTCACAACACAAATCAAAGCATGATGCAGGCAAAATTCAAAAATTGGAAGTTTGCTTCAAAATTTCACTTCTGATCTAAGGTAAATAATAATTCAGACAAATCCTACAGCTTCAATAGCTCTGTAGTATGCTGTTAAAGGTGTTTAGGAGCAGTTTTACTCACTTTCTTAGGTATCACACTGGTTTTAACTAATAAGATTTTCTTCCAGCAAACTTTCTTCTGCTAAGGGCAGAAGACAAGGTTCATTGTAAATATAGTATACTTCAGTAAGAAATACTTTTGCATCAGTAGCATATTTTGTTTAGATCATTCTACCTTTTTTTTTTTTTTTTCTGAGCCCCATAGTAGCTGCAACTAGGGTAACATTGGCCTTATTGTTCTTTGTTTTGATTACATAACACATTTAAATGGAAGTTCATATCAATATGTTTAAAAACTGCTAACTGACTGTAACTCAATTGAATTCTGTTAATGTCCATTTGTATTGTGCAAGATGATCAGGTCTATGGAAACACTGTTGTTTTTTCGGCACCAAATGTATAAAATCATAGAAATGAACTGCCATGCTCAGTTACCTCAAAGTTTGAGGCACTTTTTACACTTAGATATAAGTATTTATGTATGACTGTGTTTTAGCTAGTAGAGATCTGAAGTTTATTTCAGTTCATTACAGAAGTATGTAGTATTATTTCAGATAGCTTATTGTCTTGCCTGGGTCCAGTTTCTGTGCAAGAAGGCAGTTTCCTGTGTAGTAACAGTCAGCTCTCTATAGGTGTTACAAATATTTCATCAATGCAATCAAGGGAATACACAGAAAGCAAGTCAGGTGTAGATGTCTAGGACAATCTGAATAACATTCTGCACTCTAGTTTGACTAGATCACCATTCACAACAATGGGAGCCCAGACACCCAGTCACACATAGACACCTATGCAGAATTTTAATTGACACATCTTAGGTGCCTTAACTTACATGTGAATCCCATCCCTGTAGGATATATAGATTGACTATAAGTCCTTTTAAAGGAAGTCCTAGGGATGAAAATACAGTGTCCCACCATCTCTTACTATCTAATCCATAGTATACACATATTCATGGCATATTTTCTGTGCGAGATTCATGAAGTAAAATGTTTATGGAGTCATCTAATTAAACACTTTTTTTCCTGCTTGATGGCTAATTAGGTTTAATACTCACTTAAGCGGATGACTTTGGGGACTTCACATCTATTATTGAGAAAAAAACCCCCACCTTTGTCACAAAAAAGGTGGCATCTCTACCATAGAAAAGACAAAATTATGGAAATATGAGAAAATGCAAATCAATCTAAACTGAATAGACATAGTACAGAGCAGCAAGGACTGTTTTTATCATTCTCTAAGGACATTCAAATGAAATCAACATCCAGCTGGTTAAAAGCCCATAACTAACTGTCCCCCTGCTCACTTGACAGACGTTTCACTCAGAGAGAGAAACCAGCTGCAGAATATTAATATGCCCAGGTAGCTGACCACAGACTGTGACTTTTGTATGAGGGAGGGGAAAGCATCACTTATTGCTTCTTTTTTTGTGGTTGTTATGTTCTTTTCTGGTTATGGACCTAAACTGTGGATGGCATAGTAGATGGTTTCTAGTTTTGTCCTCTGTGTGGAGGCAAAATTAGAAATGTAATACAGAATAAGCTCATAACCACCACTAACAGCATACAGCAATGTCAAGAAGTCAGCCTAGAAATAGGCATTTATTGGTCTAAACTTCCACCATGTTTATTCATAAAGAAATTTCTATAAAAATAACATTCCAGTCTGATTGCATATGAATTATTCTCCTAGGGATAAAGAAAACAATTGCCAACCCATCTAAACCCTGATAATGCCAATTAAGAGCGTGAAAGGCCAAAATATTTGTAAGTAAATTCGAAGTAATCTCTTTTAATTAAATATATAATAACAAAATCTTAACTTGAGTATAACCAGGATAGTCTAAAAACTAGCTGAGAAAAGTCTCTGGTTGTTTGTTTTTCCAAAGCAAACCATAGTAACGCTTTGACATTCCCTTGAGACTCATAATATAATTCAGGACAGCTAACTGTAGTAGGCAGATTTCAACTATGCCCAGATGACCAAACAGCACTAGGTCTACGATGTGACTGTACTTCAAAATGCAAATAAAAAATATTTTGCTGGCTATGTCTGAATGAATTTGTGGTCCTGCTTGCCAGAATTGCCCCTCAACATTGGATCTAAAGATGGTATATCTGATATTACTTTAAGTTTATGTAACTGTAAGACATCTAACTAGGAAATGAATCTAAACAATGAAGACAAATGACGAATATTTTAAATAATAATTTCTTTCTGAGCATGCAGCTGTTAAGAAATATACGGTATTGCCTTGCTAAGACTGTATATGTAGAAATTACCAATTTATGTATGTACATTTAATGTATGAAAATAAGGTAAAATACCATAGGATGAGAAAGACTGCATTAGAACATGCACACAGTGTAAACTAAACCGTATGTTGATTTTTACTATATACATTGTTGAAATAACTAAACATAAACCCATTAATTATTCTATCTGCATATTAAGTTAACATTGACAGAATGCTGAAATACATGGAAAAGAATGAAAATAAAGACGATAGAAGAGGAAAGTATTATTTAAACAGAACGGAATAGATTGCAAACTTTTTAGATGAAAGATTGGGAAGTTTTGCAAGCTATTACATCACAGTATAATTGTTTTTTGAGGTGGTGGTAATAATCATATTGTAACAGCTGAGCACTGCAAGTTAAGAGCCATTTCCTAACTAAATTTGCAATTAATCTACTGAGTGACATAGGTCTCATTTTTTAAATTCCTAGGCGTTACTTTTCTTACCAGCACATCAAAGATCATACTTTCATTTTTTTAGCACAAGTTGTTCATAAGCTTAAACATTTCCTACTCACTGGAAAAAAATAATCATCCAACTGAAGACCCTATAAAATTAAAATGTATTACATTTACTTTATCAAGTTGCAAAGTGATCATCAAGCATGTAGAGAAAATCCTTGACAAAAATTGTTGCACAGATTTTTTTTTTTTTATTTTTTTCACTTGGAAACATAGTGGGAAAGAAAATTCAGTGTAACTATTAGATATTGGCAAATACTTTTCCATCTTTTATCTGTAGCTAAAGAAGATCCTGTGACAATTATAAACTATAAGTGCAATAGTGAGGATACATTAGCCTCACTTAAACCCAAATACTGAAATAGTGTAACTTGGAATAGTATACTAATATTTTGTAATAATGTGATGGCATAGCCAGACATAAAGGATCTTACATAAAAGTTTGAGCAGTGTGACAATTGAAGAGGTAAAGAAAGACTAGAGTTGTTGCAACAGAAAGCATCCAAGTGATAGGAGAGCAAAACCCAAGAGAAATAGGACATCAAACAGACAGAGCATCCTCCTGAATATATAAAAGGCATAACTGGCAACAACAAAAATAAGTTTCAGCAGCAGCAATGAGATACACCAGTTTTGGGAGGGGAACATTAAAAACCTAGGCATAAGTGAAGATAAGCAGAGAAAGAAGATGGTATCATTTCAGTTGAACTTTTTTTCTCCTGAAGCATTCTTAGGTCTGATCACTCTGATCTTGGTGACACAGAGCCACTAAGGACCACACAGCCATCAGTAATAACTATATATCAGCTCCCTAGTATTATATACTCACAATGAATTTAAGCTATAGTTATTAAAGCTGAACAACCTTATATATGTGGTGATAAGGAGCAATAACATGTAAGAACTAACCATTGGCACTATGTTGTTAATAAAGAGATTTAGTAAAGAGTTTATTTGATTTAGGTCTTAGTTTAAAACTGTCCTGATTGCCAATCTTCCTCCTGTTTTTATTTTCTTAAACTGATGTTTCAGAACATGATTTTAGATGTGAATAGTAGCATTGGCAATCTTTTATGAATCCAGATTCTAATTTTCAGGTGCCAGAGAGATATAACTCTCTTTCCAGAAGGAAAACAAATAAACAAAAGAACAGTTCTGTACCTAAAATTTAGTTATGTTCTGACTTCGAGAATTTACTTAGTAAATTATAACATTGGGTTAGTTCCTGAGAATTAATGCTTATGTTAGTCATGAAAGAATGAGAGCATCCAAAAGTAGAGATCTGGTTGACAATGTTGCAAAACCACCCTCCACCATCTTTGGATGGCTGAGATGGTCAGGGAAGGTTCCTGGTGGCTCAAAAAATACAGATGTCACACTCATATTCCAGATGGGCAAGAAAGAAGGATTCATTGAGCTGCAGACTGGTGTTCCTAACCTATTTCCATTGAAGATTAGCGTAATACTTTTTGGAAGCCATATCTAGGCACATGTAGGAGAAGAGAAAGACTGAGAATAGCCATTTACCAAGGCCAGATCATGCCTGACCAAACTGATTTCCTTCTATAATGAGAAGACCAGCTTGGTGGGCAAGGAGAGGCAAGTGGCTGTCCTAATTTTACCAACATTTTTTATGTGGTGTCCCATAGTATGTCTTCTTGTAGCTGTTTTGGAAAGACATAGTCTGGATACATGGAATGACAAGCTGGGTGAAAAATTGACTAAATTGCTATGCTGAAGAGGAGTTGTCAGCAGTTCAAAACCCAGCTGTTAGCCAGATATTATATGTCAGCCTGAGTTATTCCACAGGTTTGATACTGAGGTCAATACTGTTCAGGATCCTCATTAATGGTCTGCGTGATGAGGGAGAATGCACTTTCAGCATGTCTCTGGACAGAAGAATGGCTCATATGCTGAAGGACTGACTGCGATTGAAAAGGCTTTCAACAGATTAGAGGTATGGGTGAACAAAAATATCTTCACTATCAGTTGCCCTCTACATTGAATGAAATAACCCCATGCAACAGTACAGCCTCGGAGCTGACTTACTAGAAGGTAGGTTTACAGAAAAGAGACAAATCTTGTGTTTGAGAACAAGGTGAACACAAGCCCACAATGTGCTCCTGCAACAATGGAAGCCAGGTGCCTGCTGGGTTTCATTAGCAAGACACTGGGAAAGTATTAGGGAGAATTGTCATATATGCTTGCTCTGTTCTTACCATCCCCTAGGTATCTGTTTATGGCCATTTTAGGAGAAAAAATTCTGATCTGGTGCAGTGTGGCCAGCCTGATGTTCTAAAAATGAGGTACCGTAATGATGAATGGGTGCATTGCCTACATGAAATAGGCAAAATACAACTACCTGTAGAATAGTTTTTCAACAGCTAATTTCAAAGAATGTGATATGATGATTGCCTGGGACAGTCTTTGAATGGATCTTGAATAATAAGAGGAACAATAAATCTCTGCTTTTCCTCTTGGAGGAGGTGAGGGCTACTCATCTCAGGCAGAAGAGGTTTTTGGTAGATAAACTGAATTTGTTTATCAGCCAGGAGTGAAGTTAAATCACTAAGAGAATTACTTGGAAAAAAGGCACATTTTCAAGTGCTTTCTGGACTTTTTAGTTAATAAGAAGTTCATGTCTTGGAGCAGAAGGAGTTCAGGAGGCAACCCCTGGCCTGCCAAGGTCAGCACACAGCTGAACCTGAAGCCAGCAATATAAGAGAATATGATAGTATTGGCATTATATTCAGATTATTTTTTCCCTAAGCTTTTTCTTACCTATAGATAGATATAGTGGATGCAGTTTTGACCCAAATCTAGAGCAAGGGTTATGTTCAAAACTGTAGATCTGTAGGAAGATGACCTAAGTGTATGCATCCACAACCCTCACAAGTACTGTTTTTATGCTTTACAACTTACTTTATTCTGATGTAACAGACATTTAATTTGCCACTATTTGAGATGTTGCAGAACAGATTTATTGCATTAATCAAGCATAAATTAACTGATTGATTTTAATTATACTGAAATAAGGTGCCACAGCTTCAAGGTTTAACCCTGGGGTGAATTTTTACTATAAACTTCTGAAAAAAAGGTTTCAATAGAACTGTAAACAGCCTAGCTGATATCTCAACTACAATGCATCATCTTTTTTTATGACTTTGCATTTAGGGTTCTATTGTACAGAAGAAAAAATAAAAAAGGAAAAAAGAAAAAAGAAAAAAAAAGGAAATTACTTACCCTTGATGAATTGCACAGTGAAAAAAAGTAAGCTGTACTAAGTAATCCTGAGCAGACATACCCAATCTTCCCAACAATGCCCTTTGACTAGCTTTATGTTTGTTTACATTCCACAAAGCCTTTTCTCATTTGCTAGTTTTGCATCTCAAATGTAGAACTTCTTACTGAACATAAACCCTATAAATAACAGTGATTATACCCTCAGGTACCCTTGTCATGCCATGCTTGCTGCACAATCTGAAGTACAATTGCAGCAAAGACCATGGAAAACACTAATGGCTTTATGACTGCAGAAGCATACATATGCTTGCAAAACCTTATCTCCCTGTCCCTCCCTTTGAAAAAGAGTAAGATTTGGCTGAACATTATCTGCTTTATTTTCAGAAGATGTTTCCAACTTCTGAACATATTTTGTTCTTAGAAGTTTTATATTTAAGCAAACTAACTACTGTTAAGAAAATCTACAACAAAACAGAACAACAGAAAAAACCAAACCAAACCAAACCAAAACCAAACCAAACCAAACCAAACCAAACCTGGTAGTCAATACAGTTTGTATACCTGATACATGTACAGGTTTTTTATTTCAGACTAAAATTTTATTTAGGCTTTTTGCACATTGAAGACATCATAGTTTTATCTCTATAAACAGGAAATAATGTTAGTATACAACAACAAACACCATTTCTGATTTGGGAATATATCATATCTTTTATATATGTAGTAGTGATTTGGATCCTCTTGATTTTTATTTTATCAACTCTTTAAAATGGTCTTTTGTACCAAATATGACTTACATTGAAATAATAGGATCCTGAGTTTCCACAAGCCTTTATGCTTGGAGAATGGGATGTAGTACTTCTGTTGTATGTTTAATGCTGTATTATATAAGCATTAATGTGAGTAATGTGAGTGTCCCTCCTAACCTTGGTGAATTAAACTGTACAGGTCAAATTAAGCAACAAATGCAGTCAGTGCTGATTGTACCCCACTGAATAGGTTAGCAGCTAAAATGGCTATGGGAAAGAAAACACAATTTTCATACTCATTTTGTGAGTAGTAAAAAAATTGTTATTATGATTATGAGTGAACCTTATTAATTCTCGTTATGGGATCAAGGCTGCTTTAGCTCTCCAATAGCTTTGCAGCACAAATCAGAGTGATTTTTAGCAAATGTTTCATAACAATAATTAATTTAATTTTTTTGTGTAAGAAAATACATTATTTCAGAGAGAAAGAGAGAAGATGCAGGCATACAGTGCCTGTTTGCTTGTGCGTAGCTGAATACAATCCATGTTTTGACTTTTAAATGTTTTCCACTTTGTGCATGTAGTAAAATATGTGAGCTGGGTGAGAAAAAATACCACAATATAAATTTTTATTTGATCCTTTCCTTACAGTAACTTGATAAACTTATTCTCAGTCCAGAGGACATTTTTGTATACAGAACTGCCTAAATGTGTCGGAGTTGGCTAGCACAATTTAGATGCATAGAACAAACATTGATGACACTCTCTGTGGATTCCTACAATAGGACTATAGCAACCCAGAACAGCTTAAATATAAATATATATTTTTTTATATATATGTGTGTGTGTATATATATATGTATACAAAACCCAAAACAAAAACAAACAAACCCCTAGAATTTTAGCATATAAAAGTGTTTCACTGAGCTAGCTGCCTGGTCTGTGCTTGAAAACTTCAGTCTGCATTCTGCTGCTCAAAGTTATCAATATTTAACTGACACTGACAAGACAAAGGCAGATTGTATGAACCAAGAATTATTACTGAGAATACATAAGTCTTTACCTGCAGTGTCTTTTATATCAATAATTCATTTTCAGTATGCAATTATAAAAGGTTTGGGTTTCATTAACAAATTAGGACATAAATATCAGATATTCTTTGATAGGATAACTAGTCTAGCAGATAATATTGAAACAATGGAAATAATTATGCATTGCTTTTAAAAAAGTTTTGATAGTGTCTAAGATGGTATTCTTAAAATCAAAGCAGAGAAATACAACTAGGTTAAATCCTCAGAGACAGATACACAACTGATTGAAAATCACACTGAATGAATAGACGTCAATTTTTTGATTGGTTAGTGTGTAAGATTTCTGGTCTAGACTCAGTTTTGCTCAATATGCTTATTGAGTTAGCTGGTAGAATACAGAGCGTATTCCAAAAATTGTTGACAACATCAACAAATCTGATTAAATCAATTAGAGGCATTGCAAACACATTAGATGATTGGATTTTAAAGCTGACAAAGGTGATTTGAAAGCAGCATGAAAAACAGCGCTTAAAAGTAGTACAGTATTACAGTTAGTTATGTACAATTAACAAAATGCACAGAATAAACAGTTAAACAACATTACTGCTCAAAAGATGGAGGCCCACAGTGGTCCATAAATTAACCATTGATGCTGTGGAAGAACTGATTCTCTTCAAGAAAAAGGAAAGTGTCATTTAGGAAGCCATGTGCTTTATATACAGGTTATAATTTTTCTTTCCTATGTTTCAGTAACATCTGGACCTACTTTGAAAGAAAGTTACAGTCAAAATAGGAGACAGCAAGCAAGAATGGCATAAAAATTTGAAAACATAGCTAAGAAAGAAAGGTCAAAGACAATGATTTTGTTTTATTTAGCAAATTAAAGAGGCTACTATGTAAAGGATAATAACCAGGTGTCCTTATTCTGTTGGTAAAAGAAAAAGTTTATATTAAGTATTGAGAAAAAAATACAATAAAGGCAGTGAATTGCGTAAACACTTAAACAGAGATTATAGAATATTTTTAAAGAACTGAATAGATATTTATCTCCGGTTATATCTATTGTCAAGTTATGTTTCACCGTTCTTTAGTAAAGATGCACTGAGTGACCTTTTACAATAACATCCAGTCTCCTATTTATATGATTTTATGAAGAACAATAATAAATAGGGACAAGAGTGTTTCACATGTCCTGAGCTATAGAATACGCTGAATTTGTTAGGGAAAATGTCTTACTTATGATAATATATAAATGCATAAATCATTTAGGAACATTATGTTCATGGTGAGCTAGATATCAAAAAGAAAAAGGAAGCAAATGTACAGTAGCTATTTCACTTCTGTTGCAAATCTTGATGGACTAATACTCCAATATCATCAATGTGATAATAATCTAACGGATGTTCCCCAAAACCATGTTTTTTAGTGCTTATGGTGGGGAGGGCAGATATTTCTTTATTTCATGAGAAGATTTAACTTGTGTTTACTCATACACATGCTCATTGCTATTTTCTCAGCAGATTTGTTCATACTTCTACATCAAAGCACAGATTTCCATGTGATAGATTTTGCATTTCTTAACCAGGTTAATTGGAACAATACATTTCAGATATGAGAGAATAAAGGGAAATCTCACTATACGCTTGCCTTGATTTTATGTTCTTCTGAAAACTACTGCTGACCAATTATAAAAACGGTGCATTCAGCGTGATGAGCCATTGGTCTTATCCGTCATGACCAGATGTTAGATTTGCAAAGGAAAAGTGGTCTTTGTTGGCCTTCATTCCTCTAATCCACACCCCAAAAACAGGCTCCAAAGAAAGTCAGGATATTCATATAGTACCTGACAGAAATGTCTGTTCCATGATTTTTCTGAGCAAGCATAGTAAAAGGCATTTTAGGCAGGACTGGTTTAGTCATTTCAGGCAGCTTTTTTGCCAGATTAACTCTTTAAATGGAACAGAATAATCTTGGGGAAAAAAACCCCATGCAGTTTATCAGTTATTGTGATTGAAGTGATATCCTGGTCTCTTATGACCTCAGTGCTACTGTTGGTTGGGTTTTTTTTAATATTGTTTTGTTTTGTTTATTTAATTAGACTCAAATTTTAAGTAAAAATAAAATTGAATAAATATAGCAAGCCACACAATTTCCTTATACAGACCTAGGACATTATTTTTTTAAAAAGGTACAAAACCATAAACACTGAAAAATTATCTCAGAGGACAGCTATATCCTCAAAATTTTTTTGCTTTGTTTTTTATTTTTAGTGAAAATAATTCAGTCAAATTATATTTTGTTTATTCTTTAAAAATGAAAAAAATTGATCATATGAAACTGTTTTTTAACTTTGATTAAAAAAAAAAAGAAGTATTTTTATAATTCATGGAGATTGAAAAGGAAAATCATGGTTAATGCTGATTTGTAAAAATTCCTGAGGACTGAGCAAAGTATTTGTATGTATGCTGGCACAACAGAGCTGCATTGAGCATAATGCAGTTTAATTGATACTCAGCTAAAGAATAAAATCACGTTTCTTTTAAAAGCTTAAAAGTATATATAAATACACAGCTATTCTATAACTACAAATGACACTTATTCCTTCTAAATCATGTATTCTGTATAACAATGCTGACAAAAAATAAACTATTTTTTCCAAGCATTTATACACAATTGCACAGTTATTTTGTTTACAAAGAAAAAAAAATGATAGCAGAGACAACTTAGTTCTTTAATGTAAAATTAATTTTTACTAAACTTGTGTACCCAATTCAATTCATAGCTTATTTTGTGAATATTTTATGGATGTCTTATTGATCTTAGTGATTAAAAATGTATGATTCATTTACATCAACCATTAAATGTTAGGAGGTAAAGCAACAGGAAATATATTATAGAGATGATAGAATTTGGACAGGCATCCAACTGGCTTCCATGGATAGCCTGTATTTTCTGAATGTTTGCCAAAACACATAGGTGCATTCCTATCCTAGATAGAAAATCCATCTTGTTGTTTGTCAAACTTGTTAAATACATCTCAGTAAACAAGTAATATAAAAACATATAGCCGCATTTTCATTTTCGTCTGGGTACAGAACAATAGTATTTTGGGTCTGCAAACAACTTTCTCCCCTGACTGATGTCACTACTATTTAGCCCTCTGAGGTTAGCATTTATTGATTCTTCTTTTACTTTGATTGGATCTTACCTACTTCAGTGCTTCAGTAAATTGAAACCTTCTGCAGTTTATGGAAGAAATCTCAGAGCAAGGCTGTGAGAAAATGTACACTGACCTCAATTTGTTTCAGACTATATTGGTAAAAACATTGTCATCAGGTTGTAGAAGTGGCCTCAGCTAGCAGGAGATAAAAATCAAGCCTTATAGTCTCAATAAGCCTTTAACAGAAGCAGATTTAATTATTCCCAAAGTACAAAATACAGAACTATTTCCCTATATTCATAAATATGAGGATCACTCACTGTTTCTCTCTGTCTATAAAGATGTACATCTCCTTGTGATATATATATATGTATGTATATTTGGGAGGAAATACATCAATCTTTGTGCTTGAGCAGCCTGGAAGTGGCATAACCTACCTTTTAATTATCATTCTGGGATTGAATTATGTAACTAAACCAATAATAAAATCTTGATAGCCTTTGGAAAATAACATTTGGGAGGAAAAATAATATGATGCTTAAATTTAGCAACAGATTTTGAAATAAAATGTTTTACTATTTTAATTGTGAATATTCATTGTTAATAATTTCATTACCATTGTGCTATTACAAGCTGTGGGTTAATGGTAATATAGTATTAAGTAGGATGGACTGGGTCATACAATTATCCCTAGTAACTTTGTTGGGATGATGACAATATGACTGTTGCAAGATTTGGTTTGTATCTATTAATCTTCAGTGGAGAAAGTGTTGTATTATCCTACCAAGTTTAAAGTCCAGTATTTGAATGTAGTCACCAATGCTTAAACAGGTTTTATGTGATTTGAGATGTGGTTCATGTTTAGAATATTTAATATTTGTTAGATATTTTAATGTTTTGTCCTGGCCTTGTCTGGGATAGAGTTAATTTCCTTTTTAGTAGCTAGTGCAGTGCTGTGTTTTGGCTTTGGTGTGAGAACAATGTTGATAGCACACTGATGTTTTTAGTTGTTGCTAGGTAATCTTTATACTAAGTCAAGGATCTTAGTTTTTCAGCCCTTGCTAGCGAGAAGGCTGGAGAGGCACAAGAGATTAGGAGGGGAAACAGCCAGGACAGCTGACCTGAACTAGCCAAAGAGGTATTCCGTACCACGGGGTATCATGTTAAGTATATAAACTGGGGGGGCTGGCCAGGGCTTGGGGATCATTGCTCAGGAACTGGCTGAGCATCGGTCAGTAGGTGGTGACTGACTGTACTGTGCATCACTTGTTTTCTTTCCTCCCTTCCCTTTGGATTTCCTTCCTCTCCCCTTCTTCTTTATTTTCATTGTAACTGTTATTGTTACTATTATTATTGTTCTTTCATTTTTATTTTATTTCAATTATTAAATTGTTCTTATCTCAGCCCTCAAGTTTTACATTCCTTTCTGATTCTCCTCCCCATCCCTCTGGGTGAGGGGGGAGGGAGTGGTTGTGTGGTGCTTAATCACCAGCTGGGGTTAAACTACGTGTTTTATATGCATTAATGTAAGTACCACATATGTGTTATAATATAGTAAATATAATATAATAGGCATGATATAATGTAATGTAATGTAATACAATGCAATATAATATAATAACTAAATCATCATGCCATGAGCTCTGGCCTATACAGAGAAGCATGAATAAGTTGAGAGTTCTGAAGTTAATGTTAATTCAAAAGGCAGAGAGTGCCTCTCTTCAGAGGTGGGTTTTTTACTCTTTCCAGATGTAGATCTCCATTACAGCTTAGGATGGTTTTATAGAATTATTTAAATTTGAGCTTTTTCTTCCTCAGATTAATACTTATCCTTGCAAATGTGCAGCTACCAGGAGATGATCCATTCACCTCCTCTCTTTTTAATTTTGCATGCACAAAACTTCTGCCACTAGAAAAGGAAAGGGTTACCATTTATCCCTACCTATGCTTCCTATGTAATATGTTAAAAAAACCCCACCCCTATGGTTATCTGGTGGGTTAGCCTTGGTAAACAGCCAAACACCCACCTAGCTGTGCACTTACTTTCCCTCTTCAGTGGGATGGGGAAGAAAATGGGATGGGAAAGGTCATGGGTAAACATAAAGACAGGGATATCATTTACCAATTACCATCATGAGCAATATAAACATTACTTATTTCTAATTAAAATAAAATTTAAATATTAATTTGGTTAGTGAGAAACAGAGATAAACATTAAAACAACAGCTTTCCTCCTCCCCCCTTTCCCAGGTTTAGATTCACTACTTTACTCCAAACTCCTTTACCCTACATCCCCTGCAAGCGGCACAGGAGGGGTGGGATATGTGGGTTTATGGCTGGTAACTAAGGGGTTTTCTCTGATGCTCCTTCCTTCTCATGCTTTTCCTGTGCCATGGCATGGGTTCCTCAAGGGGTGCAGTTCCTTCAGGAATATCCATCTGCTCTGGTGTCAGTCTTTCACAGGCTGCAGTGAATACCAGCTCCAACATCATAGAGCATGGGGCATTTATTTCATGCCTGCACTAATTTCTGATGAAAAATTCCTTATTTCCTAATTGCTACATTTCCGTCAGAATCTAAATATCACTATAGCTTAGTGATGGATAGTTCAAGTAAAACATGTGTCCAGATTTCTCAGCAGTGTAGAGTAAGTCTAGCACTGCCTTTAGTTTCACCTAATAAATATATGAAAGCACATCAGTGAAGTTTGTTCAAAAAGGATTTGAGACACAGAGAATTCCAGGAACTTCTTAAGACAAAAAATTTAGTATAGTATGTCAGACCTGAAAGTGTAGTTGTAGATTTTGCTACAGATGGAGGATACTGATTGTAAGTTCATTACAGGAAATTGTTCACATGAATTCAAATGAATTTGCATACATATGAAACAAAATCTGCTATATCCCAGCCAAGAAAGATTATCTTTACCTCTTTAAACATATGAGGGTTTTTTGTAGTTATGGTTTTGTTTAAGTATTTGCCATAAATCAGATGTCAGCTGGGTAAATTCATACATAAAACCCCACCCTTATCTGTGTTCTGTAAGTAGTTGGGGATTTTTATTTTTGTTGTTTTTTTGTTTTTTCTTTTTGTAGAAATAAGAACTCAGTTGTCCATCTTTTATGCAACTCCTTTTCCATAATAATATATGTGAGGACAGAGAATGCTTTTGGAATAAGAGCATGAACTGTACACTTTAATACGTTCTCTACCCAGCCATGAGAAAGAGAAGGGCAAATATTTTCTCATTCTCCCTATCAGGTTGCTCTATCAGTCCTAACAGATGAATTATCAACCCAAAATAAATTTTGTTAAAGTCTTAAGTGAGTTGCCAGCTCTGTGTTAACTACTGGTTAACCTGGTATTCATAATACCAGAACATCTAATCTGGGCACCAAAATACCACAAATAGTTAAAATGCAAGTGTTTCACATCTGAACACAAATACCTTACCTGGCTTTAAAAAGTTTGGCTTTTTTTCCTTAAAATCTTTCAATACAGTGAAAAGGTTTTGTTTGTTTGCTATTGTTTTTAATTTGTCCTTAAATGTCATATGGTGGTATGTCAAAAGAAGTGATTCTGATCATGTGAAATTGGATCATGTCTCACATGCATTAACTTGATTGATTAAACCTGACAAGATGCATCAAAATGTGACACATATGCTTCAAAATCAGAAATAATGTGGGCTTCTGAAAACAATAGTGTTTCTTAACCATTTCTGAAAGATATATTTTCCCTTGGGAACAAAACCAAACACATAGTCAACAATGCAAATAATTTAACTGGATCTTGAATGTGATAATTAAAGAGGCAAGAGAGAAACAGGTATTTTTGCTGCCTTTCAGGAAATTCTCTGGCAAAAAAACCCTAGATGTATTTCCTATCCTATTTCAGTGTAATATAAGATTTTAAAATGTTTCTTTGTCTTATAAACAAAGAAAATTAATTTGGTGCAGAAATAGTCCTGAGACAATAACCACATTTTATGCCTCCTTTGAATACTGCCCCAGTCATTAATCTTATAACTTTGTATTATGTAAACTAGTAACATGCTAATGGGCTTCTCATGGCACAGATGCTGTCCTGTGAACTCATGTTAATTCACAAAATTCACAAAAATATTCCTACTGAAGATAAGGAAGTAAATTTCTGTTTAACAAAGGAGAAAATGTATTACATGCAAGCTTAATCTAAGCAAAATGGGAAGGATTTTGTTAAATGGTAAGCTTTTGTGAAAATTACTATGAGCTAGGTTTTATCATCTTCATTTCAATTGTGTAACACCATGATCTATGATTTAGCCATAAAAATCCAAGAGATAACTTAGAAAATAGGCAAGAATGAATTTAAATAAAACAGAATCTGGCTTCAAAATCGTCTAATAGTCAATTCTCTTTTAGGATTTACTTAGTCCCACACACCTTTTTCATTTACCTGAGTGACTCCCTGTAGTTCAGAATCACAGTTCATAGGAAAATTAAAAATAAGGTAAGTTGTTTGTTTGCTAACAATGTAAAAACATTAAACAATGTTTCCCTGAATCTACAGAAATAAATCAGCTGATGATTCCTTTGCTCAGACTTCACTTAGTCCAGACAATTTTTCAGTAAAGACTTTTCCCATTGTTATTTTAACGGCCTGTATCTACCTGGACGTTGGGCCTGGAATCTACGTCTGTCTCTTTCCACAGTGTGACTGTATCCCTTAACTCCTAAGCACAAAGCGTGATCAGAAAGAAATATTTCCATTTTGGGTAGCTGTATATATGTTCTGGATTGAAGGCCCTTGATCTTCTGCAGTCTAATATCACATATGTATTTAGGGTGTCCTTCACACCGTCTTAAATGAAGGCTGTGGTCAAACTTCCAGCTTTAGTGACATATAACAGTTTGTTCTGGGGTAAAAGCAATAAAGACTAACTGGATTTATGTTTCATTATGTATTTCTGTCAAGTCCATTATCTGAAAAGATCTCAAAATAAATTCAATTCACATTAAAGATTTTAATGGAAATGCATACAGAATAAAATTTCTTAGTGTTTGTTGCATGAATATTGCTATTCAAGATTTTGAACCTCAAAACAGTTAGTGTCCTAAAGTCCTGTAACATTTTTATGTACTACCCTTTCCTGATACAGAAATATGATGTGTAAATATATATATATATGATAAGTAAATTATTTTGAGATTAGTGGTCTGCTAATAGAAATTAAAATCTAAAGAGGCAGCGGTTAGATTTGGCAGGAGTGTTATCTTTGTCACTGGGTAAAAAGGAAAAAGAAAGAGTGAAAAAACAGTTGTCAAAGCTGAGGAAAACAGAGCTTTTCTGTCAAGATTTTTTTCTGCTGGCATCTTTAAGCATCTGCCCTAGAGCATTTTATTCTTACTGTATTTCATTATTTCGCTTGCTTATATTTCACAGCACAAAATTAACTCAACCAAAACTGATAGCCAGTTATTCTTAAACTTTTATTCCCTAGGTTGTTAGTGACTCTTGTGAGTATGTGAGACATATTGCCATGAATGACATCTGGCCTAAGCGCTGGGATCTCTCCTGCTTCTTCCACTGTACAGCTAAAGAAACAAAGAGCTGAGGAAGTGGTCAAGATCTGAAGACAGAGAACAGCTATGAGGGATGTAGGTGCCCGGGTGCTGGCAGCTGGGCCTGCAGGGTCTCTGTGAGGTGGCAAGGGCTGCCCTGGGCTGGGCACAGATGATTCCAGCAGGCTCCAGACCACATGTCGGCATGCTGCCTCAGGAAAAGTGTATTTAAAAAAATGGCAAAATGCTACACAGCAGTGTGAGGAGTGAGGGAAAAAAAAGTGTGACAAACAACCCTGCTGTTTCTCTGAGGGGTCAGAAATGAATGCGTGAAGTTCTGGGAATGAGGGGAGGGAAGGTGCTGTTTTGCTCTTTGACTTTCACTTCACACTACCTGAAGGAGTAATTAAATTGTTATTTTAATTATCAATAAATTCATTTTCCTCAGATTGAGTTTGTTCTGCCCATGACCATAATTGGTAGGTGACGGCCCTGTCTTTACCTCAGTCTGAGAGCCCTTTCACTCCTGTTCTTCCTATCTTCAACTCACCAAATCCTGCTGGAGGGGGTGGGGGAGAGGCTGGGTGGCTGGATGGGAGTTTGGCTGGTAGCCCAGGGAAACCCACTCCAGCAGAACAAGCCAGTGAGGAAGTTCTAGGCCTGTATCTACCTATTAATTAATTCCCTTGTGTATAGGATCACGGCTCAGACTAACACTCTTAACAGCCTGTGATATCTGAGTTTACATTTAGGACAGGAACCCCAGCTTTCCTTGTGTGGGAGAGAAGGTATACATAGTATTGTCTGTGTATGCCCAGGTATATGTCTAAAATTGTTTTGAGTATGCATTCGGATCAGAGATTTGGGAACTGATCCCTTAGGATATAAAATGTAAGAAGTTCAGAACCAATGCAGCCTAATGTTAAACAAAGTAAAATGCAGCATATTCTTCTTAAGATGTGCTTTTTGAGATTTGTTTTCTTCTTTTAGTAATAGTTTTCAAGTGAATTGCTCTTCACAGGAAGAGTGATACTGGATGGCACTGGCAAACAGATGCGGGACAGAAAGCAATGTGACTGCAATTGCAGTAATATTCTGGTGGAATCCATCACAGTACATTTAAAAATCTAGCATGCAGATTTAACTTCTAAGCTAATTATCTAAATTCTAAAAATGGATTAAAAAACCCAAAACACTTCCTAAGGTAGATGTCTACAATGTCAACAATCAATGTTAGGCATTGTCCCTGCCTCCCACATTACCATGGTACATTAGAATAATATATAATATCTGGCTAAATATGTGTCAAGGTTTGCGAAGCCAGAAACTGTTTAAATAGAATGCATTTGCCAAATTTGGAGACTGAGAGCTTTAAGGAAGTGTTTGACTTCACTGTTGTTTTCTCATTTCCTTAAGCTTTCTGTGTGAAACCTGTCTCTTCTAGCAGGTGAATGTTTATCCCTTTTCAGTCCTCTTTAGATAGACACAATAAAAATTGGAAATTTTACCTTGTAGCAGGAGGCCAAAACATACTGTTTGAGGAGCTAAAGGTTAAAAATAAGTGATACTGCAAGAAAAGAAGAATACCTGTAGGGAAGTAAACTGATACCTCAGAGGGAGAAAAGCAGCTGAACTGGTGAGTTAATTAATGTACTAATCATAGGGTTAGAGAAAATCAGATAGGCTACAACAGATTTTGGTGGGATAAAAATAAGGCAAGACTAGTGCAATTAATAAATGGGAAAAGGATTACATTAATGGTTTCAAATAGCTGAGCTGTTTTAAAAAAACCTGTCAGTAAGAGACAAAAGTCAACAACAGTTTTGGCAATTAGAAAGTAATGAAGATCTTGTAAAGCCATTCATTGAAAAGGAGCCAGAAAAGGAAAATTTGGTTAATTGAAATGCATGCAAACAAGCTAGTCAGCTGAAGACTTGATTCAGTAAGTAAGACACTTAACACGTACATGCTTCTAAACAAGTGAATGCTTTCATGGATGGCAATAGCACAGCAGAGCAATACTCGCATGATTAAAATAGTTATCTAATTACCCTGCTGAATCACAGCTTATATAAGGTCAAAACAAGACTTCCTGGCTTACAAAGTATCTGTGTTGTCTTCTGGAAATATATTTATTGACTTTTCCCTCTCCTCTACTTCAAACTGACCTGTCAGATACCACATGTCCGGATTCCATGGATCCAGTACAGAAGGCCACAACATGGATAACTCACTCTATAGCAGGGGTCCTCAAACTACAGCCTGTGGGCTGGATACATCCCCCCAGGGTCCTCAATCTAGCCCCCAGTATTTACAGAAAGCCCCCACTCCCCCACCCGCCGGGGGTTGAGGGGGGGGAAACCAAGCAGCCGCAGATGACTGCCTGCCACTTAATCCCTGTGCTGGCCTCCGGTTTAAAAAGTTTGAGGACCCCTGTTCTGTAGCCTTGGATTTAGGTCACTCTGTGAATAGTAAGTTCAGAGGGTTTGTTCTTTGCTCTGTTTATGGGTCTTATATAAAGCCATTGATTAAAAAAGTCAAGGATGGTGCTGATGCTTCCATCCTCCTTACTTGATGCCTGTGTGTCTGATTGAAGCTCTGTTGAGCCCTATTCTGGCATCTAATAGTCTTGTTCTGAGTATGCGCTGGCTGCACAGTGGTTCACAATTGAGATCAGGGATGGAATACGTATTCTTTTCTAATAGTCAGCATGTAAGTATTTAATGAACATTTTTATGATTATGAACTTGTTATTTCAAATCAAATCAGAATGAGGAAAAGGCCCATACACTTTTACTTCTGGGTTGAGTATCCTAAGCACTGAAATATTATATAATAAACAAGGCTGACACTGCATCACAGAACTCAAGGGAATTAGTCAAGCTTATATCATACCTAATAAAACAAACTTTTTAGGGTGCTTAAACATCTAAAAGCTGGTTTTCTGCAGTGCAAATGTCCTTAGGCATACATAGGTCCTCATTTGCCAGTTACAAGCATCCATAATCCCAAAGAATACAAACTTTTCCAAATACTTTTGCTGTTACATTACTATTTCAGACCTGTCAACACATCACAATTCTAATCTGCTGTGAAATCTTGGACAATTTACTTTATAAGAATTTTTTTCTGTCTTTCTCTGATGTTCAAAAGTCATTCTTATGCTATAGATAACAGTTTAAAAGCTATTTTGAGGATCCCATTTGCTGCATTTGGGCATACATTGTAATGCACTAATTAGAATGCAACTGTAACATGACTTTTGGAGATGGATCTGCATGCCATATTTTACATATCATTATTAAATACTAACACACCCAGAATATTTTTTTTACTTAAAAGAACTTCCTACTTTGATGCTCAAATGGCTGATAACAAAAAACATTTTAAAAAATATTTTTTGTATAATTAACCTTTTTAGCTATCCTTATACTAATTTCATACTATTTCTGTCAACATGTTTTCAACAGACATTTGTAGGAATATAGGATATATAACATTATGCCAAATCACCTTCCTGGAAAAGAAACAAACAAGCTTTCAAGAGACTAACACCCTTTAAATATCTTTCTTGTCATTCTACTTTGGCAGGACCAGACTGCACAGTGAATTGTTGCCTGTCTTTCCTCTCGCATCTCTTTCTAGCTGTAGTCTTTGTTTCACCTTGAGGGGAAATTGCTTGCTTCTGCTAGAATAATTTTCTTTACACTTGGGGGCCAGATATCTTTATAAGGGACTAATCCTTAAGCCCCTGTGGGCTCAGTACATATAAATGTATTGCTTTATTAGTCATACTTGGCAAATCTGGAAAAAAGCCAATCCTTATAAGGGTTTTATGAAGCACTAGGTTATAACTTGTACACTAGCAAGGGAATCATCAGGAAACACCAAGTACTCAAGAGTTCCCGCTTCCCTTGGGTGTCTTCCTCAGACAAGTAAAAGAGTTAATCCCCTTCTGACTTTGTTCCAAATAACTGATTCTTTTGGAACAGGACAGGAGGAGAAAGTTCTCCAGATGCTATCTATGAAATTTTACCTAAGGGCTAGAATTGCCCTTAACCTCCATGGTACTATTTTTCATTTTTTAGCTGGCAGCATCTCAGACCCAACACAATTTTACTTCCTCTGAACTATGCTAAATATGTGTAAGACTTCATATGCCATCCTTCCCTATAGCATACCTCTAAGTAAAATAATTGAAAGCAGAACCCGTATAAATTTTACCTCTGACTTTTTATGTAATTTGTTCTTTTCTGCAATGGTTAGAAGACTCTGTTGGCATTACTGGGAGGAAAAGCAGCAATGATTTTCCAATTAGGCAAAGGGAAATTGTTAGGTGTTAGCTGAAAAAGGGAAATAAGCATTATTAGGCAATTTTATTGAAAATAAGGGAAAAAGGAAGTGTACATATGATAATTATATCTCAGAATTTTACATATTTTTCTTACTTTTTTGACATACTTATAATTACCATTAAACATTTCTGAGATTTGGCTATCTTACCTAGTTAAGACTAAAGCAAAAAGCAAAAAGTTTATTTATTTATTTATGAGACCAAATGCTGCTTCTCAGCTTCTACAGAGAAAAGTCTTCATGTAAGTCCTGTTCAAATACTTATTTATAAGAAAACTGTTGAACCTCCTGATGAAACAAAAACAAGCTTTGGACTCCTTAAAATTCTGTGTGCCATAAATACTTCTTATGTTCTTTGTTTGTTTAAAAGGAGGTCTAATATATCTAGGCTACCTCTCTAGGAATTATTAAATTATGGAAAATTATTGGCAATTGCTAAATTATTATTGACAAATATGATTTACCTCACTTGAAAAACTTAGGCATAGAAAATAATATTTTCTGGTACTTAAGGATGAATACTTGAGACTCATGTACCAATATAGCACTGTCTCATAGCTAACACTTGTATTTGTTTCAAAACAAGATGAACTCTTCTGTTGTAGTTTTTTAGACCACATTTATAAATGTGCCAGGAAGACGTTAGATGTGTGTTAAATATATCTCCTTTGTCCTTGAATCAATTCTCAAAAACATTTGCGTTTGGATTCACTGTTACCTACATACCATTGTAGCTGTTTTTAAAGAACAGTAAGTACTATGATTGTTATGGTAGCTAAGTTTTATCTAACTGAATACTCAAAATTTTAACTGCCTATTTTTAGGGAAAAGGTTGTGCAGAAAGTGTACTTAGCTCACTGAATTGTCTTTAGCAACGTCTTTGACACAAAGACCTTATAGCCAAATTGATAAGATATGGACTGGATAAGTGTATGTTATAGTAAGTAGAAAATTAGGCGGACTACCAGGCTGAAATGGTAGTAAGCAGGAGCACAAAGTCTACCTGGTAGTGAGTTACTCATGGTGTACCTCAGGGTTCTATACTGAATCCAATAAAGTTTAATGTGTTTATTAATGACCTGAATGATGGGATAGTGTGGATAGAGTACACCCTCTGTGAATTTATGGAAGATACTAAATTGGGAGGTAGATAAACTGGGCAGGAGGGCTGCTTTGGGAAAGGACCTCAACAGGCTGGAAAAATAGGCTGAAAAAAACTCCAGAAAGAGTCTTTGTGATTGTGGTGGACAAATAAAGCCAGCTGCATTTTGGGGTGAAGACACCAGCTGAAACAAAGTGAATAATTTCTCTCTCTTTGACATTGATGGGACTGCACTTGAAGAACTGCATCCAGTTTTGGGCGTCCATATACCACAAACACTGGATGTACTAGAGCAAGTCCAGCAAATGCCACCCAGATGCTCAGGGAGCTAGAGCACATAACATATGAGGAGAACGTAAGGTAGCTGGGCCTGGTCAATGTTGAGAAGACTGAGCCAAGGATAGACTGCTGCCTATAACTTCCTGATGGGCGAGCAGAGGAAAGACAAAGACAGGTTTTTTCAGAGGTGTGAAGTGCCAGGGGTGTGGGTATATGTGATAATGACATGAGTTGCAATATGGAAAATTCTAACTCAACAGAAGGAAATAAAATTTTATCATGAAGGTGGTCAAACACTGGAACAGATTGCCCAAGGAGGCTGTGTAGTCTCCATCCTTACAGATATTCAAAATACCCTAAACATCTTGCACTAAATCGATGAGGTCTGAGCAGAAGCCTAGACAAGGTGACCTGCGGAAGCCCCTTCCAAGCTAATGACTCTGTGTGTCTATGATACATATGAATAATTCATATGGAAATCTGCCACTGAAATCCAGCGAATTACTGTCAGTGCAGACACAAGCACTACCCCATAATCTGAATTTGTATTTTTTCATACATGCCATCAATTCCAATGCCATATACATTCACTGTTACAGAAGGGTCAAAGAAGAAGTGAGTCCACTGGATTACCCTTTCCAACAAAGACTTGTTTCTGTTTTAAAAATGTATTCACTATCACTGGGTGAGGGATAGGGGGAACAATAAAAAAAAAAAAGAAAAAGACCCCAACCCTCATTAGTACCAAACTGTAACATTGGGTGAGATACCTAAAGGAGTGATACAAAAGCTCTGTAACATTTTTAACACTTTACCATAGTGTGAAATGTCTTTACACTAACAATGTTGACAATAGAGCCAAATGTTACTGGTATGGATAGTATTTATCAATTGCTTCCTAGCTTTAACCTTCGAGTTACCGCCATTGTTTTTCCATGTCCAATGAATACTGCTTATCCTGAATGAAATATTACATCTGTTGCTCCTCAGTGACTGAATCAGTTTCTATGTCCAATGTTAGCATATAATAATTTCACCATTTCCAACCTTTTTGCCTTAATCAAAGTGTTTTCCTATACACAGGAAATTTTGCATTCCCTTATTTGATACTATATAGATGTGGGAGAAAGAAGAACAAGGATATAAAGCTGAAAACAGGCAAATGTTTTCTGTCTTTTCCAGAACCATCTGAACCAGAGTTCTCTTGTACTTTTTTCACAAGACTTATAAATAGTCTTGCTGTGGAGGCAAGTTTATCTCAATGCCCTACAATCTGTAAGTAAAAACTGAAGATTTTTGAGGCACTCTTCAGTACTGCTTATTTAGAGAATGAACATCTATAGAACTGTGATTATAACTTGGCTAAACAAGAGGAATAGATTGGCAGCTCATAAGCCAGCTAAGTTAACCTTGTTATAACCAGTGAATCTTGTTGTGTATTCAAAGTGGTAACGGAAAAAAATATCATCTAACTCTTATGTTCTGTTTTCATTTCCTTATATAGTAATGGCCCCTTCTCATCAGAGTTGCAATTCTTTCTCCTAATCAGAGCAATTGTTCCCTAATATAATGGATTATATCTTAACTAGTACACTAAAAATTCATTTAACTAAGCAATAATGATCCTTCTGTTAACTAAGACATCATTTTTCTGCCTCATTTCCACCTTGGCTGAGCTCAATTCTTTAATTCTGTAAGAGTATGAAATAAAAACTGCCAAACTAGATCAAACAAAAGTTTCATGACTCTAATGATATCCAACAACAGATGCTTAAGAAAGAATGCAAGAAAAAGATCAATCACAAAGCAGTTGAGCAGCTTGAGAGGATCTCTCAACCAGAGACTGTGAGTGCATATTTAATAGCCCTTGAAAGATTATTCTTCCAGGAACTTCTTTGACTGTCTTTTGAAGTTTAGAAAACACTTAGGTTTTGCAGTATCCCATGTGAAAGAGTTCCACAGCATGGCAAAGTTAATACAAGGATTAAAATGTCTGACCCTTTTAAAGGCATAGCTCTCAAACCTGGTTCCTAGACAGGGCTGCATATTCATCATATGTATTTTAAAGTTAAATCCTACATCAGAGCTCTAGTTGTTGATCCACTAGTACTACTGAATTGCAATATACAAAGGAGGTGAAGAAAGTAAAAAAACAGGAAGTTGAATTACTAAAATGAACAAATCCAACCCCACAGCAACGCTCATATTTTTGTTATGTCTACAGGTTTTTCCTGTTAACTGCTGAGATATAGATTAAGATTTTGAAATTAACATTATAATGAGTTTTTAGTCCAGTTCAACTAACTGACTGTATCACGTCAGATCATGTGAGAGGCAGTCTAAAGTAAAATACAGAAAATTTGATGGCTTAGCCTACTTTGGATTTTGTTTTGATAAAATACAGCAGCACTGATGTACTACCTGTAGCGTATGTGTTTATTATTAAATATCTACTTAATGACATTGCTGTATCAGACCTAGCTTTTCCATTATAGTCTTGCATTAAATGTTGCCTAGTATGTTCATCAGAAGCATCCAAGTTACTTAATAAACTGTTTCATAGATTCTGACTTATTGTCATCAGAAAGGGTAGCATAGTTACTTTTTTAAGGTAAAGTGTTTAGACAATTTAAATGTGAGACAGATAGGATTTTCTTTACAGTTTGATCATTTTTCTGGAAATAAAGGTGTATTTAAAGATTGACTACAACTGTCTCTAACAATTCAGCTTGTATTGAAATCAAGGAAAATAAATGTGTAATTTTCTTCCTTCTCTCTCTTCCTAATCAAACAAAACAAAGATGAAGCAAAAAGACACTGTGATTTTAAGATATGTTTATGAATTACTACATCTTATAAAGTTCTTCCTGTTTCATACTGTTAATAATCTGATTTTGACATTGCTAGAAGAAGTTAAAAGGCTTTGCGCTGACCTAACAGTGCAGTGCCTTGGGACCTTTCTGGGCTTGCCTTGATCAAATATGATTTGGGCTTGTTGAAGCTCTGATTTTCTAGAGGTCGGATACATAGCATATTTTAGTTTAGCCTTGTGAATATTAAGTGTGGTAAGAGGCCTAGCAAGCTAACCCTTTATATAATAGAGAATTGGATGTGAATTTGAATTTGGATTAGAAGACATAGTTGTATAACTGTAGCTATCAGATATAACAGACCGGCTACAGTAATGCTGAAATTTATAATCCAAATCAATAAAGAGAGATCACATTAAAAATGCCCTTAAAATTATTATTATTATTAAAACAAAAATTAAATCAACCTCTTTTCTTTGGTGTTCTGTTTACCCTTCCAATCAATGTTTCTCTCGGACTTGGGGTCAGTAGCACCAGCTTTTCTCAAGTAGGGAAGTGGCAGGGTATCAATCAGCATCCTGAGCTCTTCACCAGGAGGAGTTCAAAAGTGGTGGTGGTGTCATCAAATCTGTTTGGGTCTATTTTTAAGTCTTCATACTCAGTTTCCTTCTCATGGGCTCCCAACTAAATTTTGCAAGTTGCAGAACATTCTTACCTAACTTGAACAGCTGTGAACATATTCCCTCCCCATGCCTCCAGCCCCCATTCCCCAACCCTATCCCCCCACCCCCACCCCGACTTTCTGGGGATATTCTTCATAACAAAGAACTCAGAACACTGGTGACTCACTGTAAACTCTCTTTAATCTGCTTGAGGAAGAAAGCAGTTGTAAGCCTTAGGACTCAGATAAGAACTGAAAAGGTGAACATAACACTAAAGAAAAGGGGTACATGTCAGAAAGTTTATGTACAGCATTCTTAACTGTGTTACTAATGATTCTTTTATGTAATAATTAGATAATTTGAACTTTTGTAATGATAATAATAGTTGTTGTGTATGGATTAGACAATTAGTGTTTTAATTAGACTAATATTAAGCTCTTGGCCTTTGTATGTCCTTGCACCCATAGTAAGACGTTTAGTGTAATTTTTAGCTACATGTATCTAAAGACAGAATGTTCTTCAGGGCTTATGAAGGCCAGCTTCTCATCTCTAGCCCTTTTATCCAAATTGCATTAAAATATTGATACATATTTTAGGGCAGACTTTATCTGACAAAAACATACTCAGTTCATCAAACTGGTACTGTAAGATACTTCTGTGCTACTTTTTGCTCCTTATGTTCAGACTTGAATACAATATTTTAAATGTGCTTTGTCCACTGTGCCAATAGGACAATCTGCACCTTAGTTTATCTCCCAGGGAACTGAAAGTTTGCCCAGACTTGTGTAATAGTTTGAGCTAAAATGTACACATGGATAATAAAATTATAACTTTAGCTAAAACTGTGGATCAGAAAGCCAAAAAGGTGGGTGGTTTCATGTAGTGATTCAATTTCTCTCATCTGAATCCAATTACAGAAGGTATCTACAATTTAATAGTAAATGTTTTAAAATACAGAAGTGTCTATGTGCCCAGTTAGAACCATTTTAGTCTGGAGAAATAGTTGTATAATCTACAGTCAGACTGCCATTGGATGTAAACAGAAGATGCCCATGGAACAGTGATAGGAATGACAACTTTATCCCTTCTCACATAAACAAAATTTATTTTGATAGAGAAACTATGCATTGGGTCCCATCAGCAAATCAACTGTTCATCCTCTGTCAGTAGGCAGAAACTAAGGCTGTGGGGTAAGTATGTGAAACAGGAGAAGTATAGGGAGATGATTTCAGTGGCAAAATCTCTGAGTTACTGTCAATTACTAGTCAAGAACTTTCCTGAAGCTTAAGTTGCACCTGAATGATCATGTGAGTTTCCTTTTATTTGATCTCAGTTCAAACTTACACATTTGCTTTCCTGCCTGTATAGGAGACTAAGTTCAAAAGAACAGGTGAAGTTCCTTTATCTGAGATACCCTTTACCTTTGGGAATAGGGTTCCATAATTCTAGCTATTCCAATCTGGGAGAAGGTAAGTTAATCCTTTGGTTATTTTGCTAAAGAGTAAGTTATTGTCCATTCTTAAAAATCAACCTATTGTTCTGAACACTTAGTGGATGGGTACACCAATTGTGAAACATGAGTGAAGCTTCAGTTCAGACACACAGTTCACTGACAAAATGTATTTGAATACCAGTATTATGATTCAGCTGAATTTTATTTTTTTTGAGATCATTATTTTAAGACGGGTTCCTAATTAAGGGTCTCTGTGTCATCCTTTGAAAACTACTAAAGGTACTTGGCTGTCTTCTAATAGGTATTACTGTAGCAGTCTTAGTCACAAATAGAAAGGTATCTAATTTTAAAGAGGCTTTTTTTTTTTTTTTTTCCCACATCTGTGTATATAGTTGATATGAATATGCCTGGAAGTATTCACTAAAAAAGAATGCTTCTTTCTAGAAAACGATTAAATGCAGAAATTAAGGCTTCAGATACCAATCTCCTGACAATTTACCTGATTTAGGTTCTGACAGATGGGGGTCTCAGAAAAATACTACATAATTTATAGTTCCTTTTGAAAAGTTAAATATATTTAAACTGTTAGTAATTCTATTTTGCCACTGAGATTTTCAAGAAATAAAATGTTTATATTTTGAATATATAATTTTGCGCTTAAATTGCCTGATTAAAAAAAAAAAAGAAAAAAGAAAAAAATGAAGGAATAATGAACAGCTCCAACATTTTAAAGAATGAAATAAGTAAAATAAACTAAAAAATTAAGGAGGAGAAATGTCCATAAGGTCAAACAGTTGTAAATAGAACAACATACTATGAAGTCAGTGAGGCTATGCGTATTTCAGAAATTAAATTGTGCTAGTTACATTCCCAGGCATTAGGACTTCTTTGTCTATGTTGTGAAGTTGTTAGAATGGTTAGACATGACTTTGATACAAGCCAACTAATCCTATCCCAAAGAATTCCTGAACAGGTTTCTGAAGTGTGTGTGGGCCAGGAACCATTCAATAACAAGCGGTTTGTATACAACCACCCTCGTTTAGAAACTGAAAGTTTAATAGTGTGAAATTGTGTCATTCAATGCCACATACCTTCAGAGCCAGAAAGTAGTCCTGAACATACTTTAAAGAAACAAAACAAAGCAAAATCACACAAAATAAACCCCTCTTCATGTGTGTGTCTGGCATCTAGCTCCCAGACAGTCCTTGTAAAATCTGGCACCAAACCCAATATCCAGCTCTCAGACCTGTTCTGCTCACTAGATACAGTTTTGAGTTCAACAGTGGATCACCTCACCTGCATCCCTCCACACACATGCACATACAGAATAATGAACATTTTCACACAGAAAAGAAAGTTAGAAATAAAGCTTAAGGAGAAGATAGGAAAAACTGTCTAAGGCTCAGCCAGTATAGTGTGCTGATCAGCTGCCAGTTTACAAATGACTGGCTCCTTTGAACCCTCTCCCTCCATTTTCCCAGACCTATTCATCCTTGATCTGTCTTGGTCTTTCCCCTCCCCTAACCCTTTCTCTAGATAACCCATGATCAGCCTGGCACAATCCCAAGTGTTCAGTTCCAAAATTACACCCTCTGCCAGATACCTTGTAAGTGCTACACCATTTCTGATAGTCACCCTTAGTTTGAATAGTATTTTGGAGACAGTTTCTTCTACTGAATCATCTTAGTAGGTTTTGCAATAGGGACAAGTACTTAATTTTTCACCTTCTATGATCTTAGGAGTTGTTTTTTGTTATTTGGGTTCCCCTCTTCATCATTGTCTCTCTGATCAATGCTTGGTTATTGTTTTTTAGTTTGTTTTTTGAATAGTCATTAGCTAGACATCCTAATGTTAACCTTTAAAATTAGGTGTTGGGAAAATCCTGACAATAAAACGTCAACCAACCAACCAGACTGAATTTTTTTGCCCTGTCGATCATAAAACTCAACTACATGTACGCGATTATGTTTTTTGTGGTACGGATCTGAAAAGTCTTGATAATATAAAGACAAAAGTGAATACTGAGTTACTTCATTAAATCTAACATTACGACTTAGATTACACAATAGTTTTCTTTAAGTACATCCATTAATATAAAAGGTACAGAAAAACAATGAAAAATTATAATTTTATGGATTCATAGTTCTGTTAGTAAAGCACTGGAGGAAAAAGAATAAATTTTCTGACTGAATTATCAGGATCACTTTCCTTCTGTAACTACGTTCAAGTTTTGCCTTCCCTTCTAAAAAAGTGTATTGCTAATTTGAATCAGCTATCATAAGGAACATTGTAGTGAAGCCAAACCAGACTGTAGCTTACAGATGATACTCACTTCAAATAAACATGAGGTTCCGACAGAATTGATCTACACTGTTAATTGTACCACAATGATAAAATGCAGCTGATTTTAAATCATAACTGCATATTTGAAGAAAACAAACTCAGTCTTATTAAACACTTTTTACAGTGTGGATGGGTTTTGTCATGATCCTGACATTTTTATTTCAATTTTACCTCAAGCTTCTTCTGCAGCGTGTTTTTGTTCTTCAGTTTTTAACTTTCTGACATACAGAAGGTACAACTGAAAAAAACACATTTCTGTTTCTCTTTGTTATAAGATTCCAACATTTTTTATGCATGTACAGAATTGAGATAGTTTCACATTATTTCTGAAATTCTGTAGAATGACTCTTTGTCAGAAACTTTGGTATCAATTCTCCTCCTTCAACTAACCAGCCACGATGACTATGATGGTGGCAGAAAGAAATATTACATGCCTGCCAGAATACCCTGAACAAGAACCTAAATTATTAGCACCACTGTGTTTCAGTGATGATGGCATCAAAACTATTTCACTTGCAGAACTATCCATCAGTGTTCTGTTCTCCACTTCAGTGGATAAAGTCTCTCTCTGTAGAATTGCTTAATCTTGAATGATCCAAGCACATCAATTGATGGATTTATTTTATTATTTTTTTTAATGAACACAAATCTACTCTATGTCTTAATAACACTTTATAGTAATTGTATTTTACATTAAAGGAATTATTTCTTTTGTTACTTCAGTACTTTAGCCACCTTAAATATTAAATACTTCTCCACCAGTTCATCTTGAAATATGTAAAATCACACAGTGGTATTTGGTAGTCACTAAACCCTAATCATCATTTTGTATTATTGATCAGCAAATTTTAACCACAGACGGGGGGGGGCAAGGGGTGGGTGGAGTGTGGAAAAGCACCTTGCGTGTGTGGTTTGTGTTGGCTTCACAGAAGTTAACCTCCAGGGAAGTCAGTTCCTTGAAATGTGAACACAGCAGAATCTGGTCATCAACCCTGTATTCCTGCTTGGACTTATTAGTGTATGTACAATTCTACTCATACCCACATTAAGGCTCAGGGCATGCCTGAGCATACAGGATCCTACCTGCTCTACAGAATGACTTTCTCTGTAAAGAGCCTATTTACAGTGCTTACTTACAGGTCTACTGGTTTTATAGACAAAATTATGCAGACTTTTTATAAGGACATCCTCACTGCATTCCTCAAAACATTATGAGACATAGCCATTAACCCTTGATGGCATATGAACGTTGATGGGCTAGACCTGGGTAACAGTGTAAAGCTTTATACTGATATTTTTTCCAAGATTGTAAAGTGGTGCTAGTCACATGATAAATTAAAAAGTCATTTCAGAATGTAATAATTTTTCGTTATACTTCCTTCTATAACTTTGAAGAAGGAAGCAACCAGGTCTACAGATCTTAAGTGACCAGTTTCACCTCAATAGCTGATTAATAGATGTAGTTAGAATTACATAAGGTTTATTGTCTGGAGCCATTTTTTTCCATACTATTAGGTAGTTAAAATAGTGTTAAATGTCTTGTAATTTAAAAAGAAAATATGATTTGAAAATGTGTTCTTTGTTAGAGTTTTAACATACTTTTATACATTGTTTTACAGGTGGAAAAAAGCAGATAACAGACTCAAGACAATTGTATAATTTATATGAATTTAAGAAAAATAAAATTGAACACTGAACAAAGTTACTGAACACAAAACTTTCTTAGGAATTAAAATCTGAAGTTTTCAAAACATTGTAATGTTCCAAAGTTTTATTGACTTTCTATTCAAATTACTTCTTCTGCCTCTTGGTCCTTTGAAAACACAGCTATGTTTTGTAAAACTTCGTTAACACCCTCATCTTCAGCTGGATGAAGTCAGAATCATTATGAAGTTTGGATAGATTCCTTTGACAAATACTCATAAACCCCTTAGAAATAATTTCATAAAACTGGAGGTATATTTAATATATTATGGGTTGTTAATGCTCTTAATCTTCCCTTATTTCTTTGTGCTGGATATTGATGCAGTGGCCTATGATAATTTTATTTGATGTGCTAAGTTTACTATAAGATCCTAGAAGCCTTGGAGAGTAAAAGTTGTGTGGAGGAAAATGGAAAATGGTGAGTGATCTTTGTGATCCAACACTGTTAGATGTAACTGTGTTGCATATCAATGCAAAGCATGGATTTATTCTGTCAGTTATGAGAGAATAAAACCTAGGAACTATAATTTCTGTTTTATTACCAGCGGTTTCTCTTTTGCTTTATTTTATTTAATTTTGTTTTCCTTCTGAGTTTATAACTGGCTCACATTTTGACCTTGTAACATCTAATTTAAGTATCAGAAATCTTATGAACTGTGTTTGTTCATTGGTAGACATTAAGCAGGTACAAGAAAGACAAAAATCTGGAGTCTCAGAACAGCAGCTGAATAAATATATCCTGTGTAGGGCTGTACAGTGATCCAGGGCAAGGCTCTAACACGATAATCAGACTGAATAAGGCCAGCTTAAAACCAGTAACAGAGTAAACGGTGTGTTAGGATAATAGGGTGCTGACAGGATGGATACCCTGCAGCTGAATATCTCTTCTCTTCCTCGAAGACTTTGTAATGGAGAATTAAGCATTGTCTACCTCAGGCTTGCTCAGTCAGAATGTATTTCTGCAGATGAAGCTGCTGATATGACAAGTAAAGGCGTAGGGATAAGCTTTATAAAGCCTTGGTGCTTGCAGGCATGCGTCCCTGCACATTGAGCAGGCAGGGTCAGTGCTGTATCCTCTAGACAGCAACAAATAGAAAAGGCTATGTAGGTATAGAACAATAGTTGATAGAAAAATAAGTCAAGCATTTTACTGTATGTCTGGCATTGCTATTGAGAAATGAGTCCCTCAGGCATTTGCAAGGAAAAACATTGATATGCAAACCTGCTAAATATTTAGAAAGCATAGTACACTGGAAAAATATACACTCCAAAAAAGGTCTGGTAGATTCGTTACTATATAAGAGCTCAGTCACTAATATCAGGGCTAACAATAAATATAAGACAAGTAAATAGTAAATCAAAAAAGGCAAAGAGTAGGTTTGACAGTTACATGTAGTTTAAAATTTCCTGTATGCATCTCACGCAGACAAACCAAAAAATTGCCCTCTCCAGGCAAAATATATTTTACTAAGTTTTAATTTAAGAGAATACAGCTTTATTAACACACTTCTGTTGCAAAATAGGTGTAATTAAGTGATTTGGAAATTCTTGTAAATGAACTTTTTCTACATGCATATTGACAAGCTGCAAATTAATAAGGATTAAAAAAAAAAGAAAAAAAGAAAGGAATGAAATAAACAATATGAACATTATTTCACACTAATGCATATTTATTGCTTTCTAGAGGTAGCATCATCATTTTTAAGTAAGCACTTCCATGAATGTTGGAACTAATGATGTGTGATTTTATGGATTAGCAATTATGTGGTGATTAGCTTTGTGTCTAAGAAGGTGCAAGCTACAATCAAGAGACAATAATGAGTTACTAATATTGGGGTAATTTTAAGAGATTGTTGGTTCTTTGTTGTCTAATAGTGACTGTGTTTACACTGTTGTCTTTACTATAATAAGAGCATATGAAGGGTATTTTTCCCCATACTCGGTCACTTACATTCATATAATATGTAGAAATACAATGATAATTGAGAATCTTATATTTATGTAAGTTTTATAAATTAATTGGTGGTTTGGAAGTTAAATGCCATTTCATGCTTGCTATCTTGTTCTCCCCTGCCTTCCTTCTTTCTCATACATAGAGTATAAGCTTAAGCTATGAAGTTATTTATTTAATTTTATTATTTTTAAACTTAAGATGAATGTATGTCCTGCAGACTTCTCTTGCATTCTTGCTTTAAGGATCTTCAGACTTTACCCATTCCACATAACATAAACTAGCTAGTACAATTTTTAGACTATTTTATAGATTTTTTTTTTAATAGACAAATTTTTTTTAGAAGCTACCAATCAGTCTGAAAGGATCTCTGTTATCTCTCTGTGGAGTATTGTTTTTTCAAAAAATGTTGGGGAGGATAGTAAGCTAAATTAATCTATGTCAAGTGTTCTTTTATTTTATGTGCAATAATCTCATCATATTTTCCTGAATTTGGAGGCAGTTTCCTTGGGAATATTACAGTTTAACCAATGGAAAAACTGCTATTAAGTTTCATCTGTCCACCAACACTTAAGTCAGTAAGTGCTGGTTACTGGGGGCAAGTGTCTGTACTTTGCCCAGATCAGGTGTGCATAAGGTGTGCAGTCATTTAGTCGCTGGAAAACTCCAAGCTAGACCAGCAAGGGAGTTTTGGACCAGCAAGGAGGGCTCAAGTCTGGGCAGAGGTATCAGGCAGGAAAGGGTCTGTGCTGGTATTTGGGAGGACCTGTGAATGTGGGGTGCATGTGGGGCAAGTGTAGAATTTCTGTGTGTTTTCTACTGAACATTAAGTTGGACCAGCTGGTGAGCCAGGGACCTGTGCGTGTGCTCAGCTTCACTACTGGTTGAACCTGCAAGGGGGAAAGCAGCAGCCACAACCCTCAGCCTGGGCAGAGAGCCCTGGTCCCCAGGCGCCTGGTCTCCAGCAGCCAGGCAGGAAGAATTTCTCCTGCTGTAGGCGGTAGCTGCTCAAAATATCCCTTAACACTCAGTATATGAGGAACATTTAAGAAAATATTTTTTTGCCATGGCTATGGATAGTAGCCACTAAACTGTAAAATTATTTATCCATTAATTTCCCATTAATAATAAAACTACAACACGAATACAATTCTTTCTAAACACAAGGTCTTTGGTGCTTGGTAATTTCATTTTTTACTTATGTACACAGTCAGTATTAGCCTCGGTTTTCATCTGTAAGACTTCCTGTATGGTTTGTTGTTTTCTGGTTACTCTGGCTAGTAACCTGAGTTCTTAAACAGTCCAATTTACTCAAAAAATGCTACAAGATACCATGGACATGAGAATTAATATTGACTAGAAGAGATGGTTTCAACTTAATTTGGATTTTCGGACTTTTCTTGGAGTGTAAATTACTTTTTTCTTTTTAGTATAAATATTGATAAAGGAATTATATTCAGAAATACTAAACTGTTATGGGACTATGAATTGACTGTATCTTTGAAGTGAATGTTCCTGGGCCATTCTTCTACAGGTAGCTTCCCAAAGGAAGGCTAAAAGACTTTTACATTAAAAAGCCAAACTTCATTAAAATGCAAGATTTCTTAATTCTTTTATTTCTAAACAATCTCCAAGGACCAGGAAGGAAAAAATATAAAAGAAAAAGGGGTTATATACTGTTTTTTAAACTTTGTGTATGTCTAATGTTGTTGAGTCTTTGATTCCAGACACTGCTTTTGTTAACCTTCTTTTTCCTAGTTGCTGCAACTGTGCAGTCTCCTAATTTATTTTTTTTTTAATCCTTGATGCATCACTGTTTGCTGTTTCCTCTCCTTAATAGTGTAAGGGCTCTTTCTGAAATCTGTGCAGGCTTTTCCTGCTTGCTCCTGAACCCTAGATGTGGAGATAATGAAAAGGCTTTTTCATTGTTTGGGTGTCAGGTTACAGAGAGATGATATCTTAAAGTGTAGTGAGGAAGCAGCCAGCACTAAATCTGGCTCTTGGAGCTCACCTGCAAATCAGTTCTGTGCACACCTGTCTGCAGTGAGGGGGGTGCCCAAAGCCTCCCATAGTTTAAATCCTGATCTGGGAAAAAGAGACTTCCTCAGATGAGCTTGGAGAGAGTAAACAGCTTGGTGGAGCTTAAACTGGCTCAAAGCACATTCTGGGGCAGAACTTGGGTGGGTAAGTGATCGTATATAACGAGCATTTATGTTTGCAATGGGGGATCTCACGTGGGGTTCATGCCTTCATATGCCACCTAGTGTCTCAGTCTTTGCGTGAACTAAAGGATCCTATTTTTTGCTGAAACTTCTTTCTGCTTACTGTTCACCCATAGTCATTTGAACTTCCTTCTCACTATAAATAGTACCTCAGTGTGATAATGTATAATATCCTGAATCTATTCCCTCTTTTTGCATTTGACCATGTAGACATTATAGGTGGTAGGAATCCACTCTGCATAATGGATTGAATATCAAGAGCTATTTGGCTAAGCTAAATAGTTAACTAATAACAGGTTAGTTGAATAACTCTTTATTATACTCTACCAACTATACTGAGTAGACATTGATTGATTGTAATCAGAGTTTATAATTGATGTAAATGTATTCAGTGAGATAAGATAATTAAATATGAGTTTTTGAAACTGTAAGCTGAATTCCATTCAGATTTTCCTGTTGGCAAATTCTGTTAGTGCACTTAGATAGTAGCGATAGTAGTCTTCATGATTTTCTTCAATGTATCCATAGTTAACTCTATGAAATTTGAATTTTCAGTGGTTTGTATCTTCTGTACTTACTATAGATGTGAATGTGCAATTGCATTAAAGACCTACTTTAATCTGTCTACAACATATTGTGGGTATTTTGTAACCAGGTCATTGGTCAGAAGTTAGCCCCTGGTACCCATGTTGTTACATTTACATCCTTTTCATTAATATGAAAAAACCCTGCGACTCCATTAGATAGTGACTTCATTCTCACTTTAATCCAATTCAAACTGAAACAAATGGATGGGTCTAATTTTCCTAACCATTATAACTGTTTGTTTTCATTGCCTCACTCATGTAAGCCCCACAGAGCCAGTTGCTCACTCCACCCCAGTAAGATTGCGAAAGAGCATTGGAAGGGTAAAAGTGAGAAAACTTGTCACTGAGATAAAAACAGTTTAATATATAAAGCAAGAGCTGTGTGTACAAGCAAAGCAAAATAAGGAATTATTTCACCATTCCCACCAGCAGGCAAGGTGTTCAGCCTCCTTCAGGAAAGCAGGGCTCCATCCCATGTAACAGTTACTCGGAAAGCCAAGCACTGTAATTCCAAATGTCCTTCCTTTGTCCTTCCCCCAGCTTTTACTGCTGAGCATGACATCATATGGTATGAGATATCCCTTTGGTCAGCAGGGGCCAGCTGTTCTGGCTGTGTCCCCTTTCAGACTCTTGCACATCCCTTAGCCAACTCACCGGTGCAGTGGTGTGTGGAAGCAGAAAAGGCCTTCATAACCTGTAAGGACTGTTCAGAAATAACCGAAACATCCCTGTGTTATTGACACTGTCTTGGTCACAAATCTAAAACAGCACCATAGGAGCTACTATGAAGAAAATCAACCCTATCCCAGCCAAAACTAGTACAATTTCAATCCTTTGTTAGTATCATTGTAATTTGAGACAGGATTTATTATAAAGGACTTAGATTTTAAATCTTACTGTTTGTTTGTGAGTAAAACAATTAGGTTTTAAATTGTCATGCCTTTTAGTCATTAGTCTATTTACACCTATGCTATTATGTGGGTATGAATTCAGCCATTTCAAGTAGACTTGTCACTGTGCAATTTTTTCTCTGATCAAAACTTGAAGTATTAACATGGAAAAAAACCCAGTTTCCTTAATTATCCACTGGAATCTTCTCAGTAAAATATTTTCCTGCATTGTGTGGGGGGACTTTTTATCATCTTTGATCAAGTGCTCGGGGTGGATCTACTTTAATTTGTTCTGGATCCTGTAAATCATTTCTCATATATTGTCCAGCAACATCAAACTCAGAATATATTTTGTATTGCAATTTCTGTGGGTTTTTTAATGCCTTTTGCAATTTTCTGGAGGCATAAGTTTTCATAACAATTACAAGTATTAATGTTACTTTTCTGTATGGAAGATTACAACAGTTTCAAATGTGTTAGAACCTTGTGTAAGCCAGAACTTTGGTATGGATCTACCCAGATCTTTTGTTGTCAGTGATTATCTTTATGAAGACATGTTTATTTTTATTGATTTGTATGAACAATTAAATACAAAAACCAGATAAAATTCCAAGTGTTCAGCCAAGATATTATAAACATTAAAATTTGCTCCTTGACCCTTTTTCTGTTCAGAGATTACAGGCTTATGGTCTTTCTTTACACAAAATGGGAACACTAATTCTCTTGTCTTTCCTTTTCCTTTTTGTAAATAATTTTTAATTACAATTGTGAAAATATCTTTTTGAAATATATTTATAATGTATGTTATTTAAATGAGGTCTAATATTTCTGTGATGTTGTAACTGTATCAAACAATTTAGATTTGCTTACTATGGTATTCTTCACATTGTCTAGCTCTTTTCTACAGTCCTTGCTTTCCACATGAGAATTTTGATAAAAATATGAATAATTTATACAATCTAATAGCAGCTTCCATGCTAAACTGTCACTGCCTCAAACTATGCTGACTTCAGAATGTGTTAGGCTTGATATGGTTGTCCTCCACAGTTGTACACAAAGATCCTTTTAACGAGATCTGGCATGGCCAAAAGTGGTTTTTGTGATTACTGTGCACACTTTGCAGGGACACAGTCATCTGAAACAGGTATGTCTCGAGCACATTTCTGAGCATATTTTATTTTACATTTTACCCTTAGTAATATGAAAAATGTTAACTTTCTGGAAGTAACTATTCCTTTATATGACAGCAGCCTGTTAAAAGGTCTTATTCAGCAAAGAATAATGCCTCCTCACATTTGAGTTAACTCAAGACTATAATGTAGATTTTAATGTACTGTTGTTGGTAGAATGGCAGAATTGCAAAAGACAGAGTGATGACCACAATTATTTTTTAATTTTAGAAAGACATCATTTTAATTAAATGTACAGTATTAAAAAAAACAAAAACAACCCACAAACAAAAAAAACATCAACAAACTGTTCTAGAGATAATTTTTTTAAAATCTTGAGGTAAAACAAAACTATTTTTTTTATATACTTTCCTATACTTCCTGCATTTCTTTTTATTGTTTGTTTGTTTTGAATTTTGTGCTAAATTAATTACAGTGATTTTACTGCATTCTTATGTAGCACTAAAACCCCCTCCATATACTGGACTTCTTACTGCCCTGTTGAAGTTGTTAAAAGAATCCTAGGTTTTTTTGGAGACTGCAGTACAAACTGCCAGCAATGTAAAGATATGACATTCACATTGCAGATTAAAAATGTACAGGCCTCATGCATAATTCAAAATTATCTTCTCTATGAATGATCAGGGTATCAAGAAGCTTCTGATTGCTCTTCTGTTAGGAGAAATCCAAGTTTTTGGCTCATACTTTGTCAAGGGAGCCAATGCCTAAGATAGTAACTGAAATGTGAGTTATGCTATTTTTAGAGTACATTTAAGGCAGATGATTATATATTTACAGTGATCCACACATAATTCCTGGATATATTTTCTTTTAATGTCTCATAAATTCTAGGAAAATAATTATACTTAAAGATGCATTGAAATATTTTCCTGAGGTATCAGGATTGGTGTGACCAAGGATGTTCTGAGATAAAAATGAAACTTTAAAGTTCACACAAGAGACAGAAGTATAAAAAATTGCAGGCAATTTTCACTTGCATTAATCTAAGATGGCATCTCCTATTACTGCTGCAGCTCTGCTGTTGGCTGATAAGAGGGTTGCTGTGACCTTATGAGCTACAGTACACAAGTCAAAATGGAGTGAGTATATTGAATTTTTTTCAAGTAGGGGATACTAAAAGTTAAATAGACAGGAATCGTATTTGTGTTAGGAAATCTGTCAGCATCTTTGTTGAAAAAGTGATCTCTGATGATCAGTGATGTTTCTTTCCAGTGTTTTTGTGCACTTTGCACCTTGGTCCTAGGATTTTTTGGTTTTGGTTTGGGGGTTTTTGTGTGTGGTTTTTTTGTTTGTTTGTCTTGGTTGTGTGTGTTTTTGTTTTTGTTTTTATCTTAAATGTGATTTCTTATTATGAACCTTTCCCCTCTGGTATAAATGTGAAATTATTTAACTTTTTTCCCCTTTTTAGTGCAATTTCCCTAGATAAAATTAACAGTATGTTAGCCATCTATTTGAAATGCTCTGGTTTTCAGAATTCCTCACTTTTTTACACATACCTTCTTCTCACGACTTCTTAAAGGGACAGTGACTATTTCTGTCTTTGAAAAGAGAGACACTGGCTTCAACCAGCTGAGGAGTTAGTCCTCTGTATGTGGGGTGTTTTTCTTTGTTTCTTTAAAAGCATGTATCTATATCTGTATCTATATGTTTGTATGTATCCATTTGTAACTATATCTCTATATCTGCACAGGTGCATGGAAACAAAGACACAAAGAAAAAAATTATTTCAATGCAAATATAAATTTTAACATGAACTTTTATTTTTATGGCAGTGTTGTTTGCATAAATATTATATAAAACCAACCTCTGTACATTCATTACTTTCATTCCAGTCATAAGTAACCTCTAAGTGTCAGGATAGAATTGCAAGACTCATCTCTGAATAAGGAACAAAATCCATATGCTTATTTTTGAAGAGAGTTTTCAAAGATCAAGAAGTTGGTTACTTGATCATATCCTTGCCACAAGAGAAAGTTTCCATATATCTGCATGACTTCTTCCTCAAATTACGAGCAAAAAAATTCTAAACAATAGTAGCTAAATATCCAGTCCGCACAAACTACTAGTTACACTAAACAATAATACACTTTTTTTGTCTTTGAGACATCTTGTGTTTCCCTCTAGACAAATCCCCACTGAAATTGGGCGATGGTGGGAGGCAATAATTTGCTTTGACATGGCCAGTCCGCACTAGTAATTCCCGATGGACTGAACAGATACTCCCAGAACGAAAAGACTAATGACACCACACAGATATCAGTCATGGGATGGATGAATAGGTTCTTAGTTAGATGCATTTTTTGCACTTCTCTGTCCATACTAGAAATGCAAACATAACATGGAGGAACTTGATTGTACTAGCTGTCCCTTGCCTTCAGATCAGGTAGGCTAAAGAAGGAAAGCTCCTTAGTGTTCTGTTCCTACAAAAAATCTCCAAGCTTTCCTGGAGGAAAGAACTGCAGTGTGATGAGATGAGTCATTGCAGAATTGTTTTTCCTTCCTTGGATAACAATAAAGTATTTGTTGCTCCTCTAGGACTTTTTTTTTTTTTTTTTCTTTTTCTTGTTTTTAAATCTCCGTAAAAGAGAAGCAACGCAATAACTCAGAGAATTTGGTCCTATTGGTCCTATTCAATATGATTTTGTAAAATTTTCAAGACTTCGAATATATTTTCAAACTACTTCTCCCCTCATCTGTGGGCAAATTCCATGTGCATAGCTGGAATGCTAATGTTAGAAGATAGGATTAAAAAAATAAATTTAAGCACATAAACCCTTTTCAATGTCACTTCTAAACCCTGAAAATAATGGCACAGGCACTACTGTCTGGAGAATCAGAAACAGATTTACCTCTCAGAACTCCCAGGTTTTCATGAAAGTGACAAAAACTTTTTATAAGAGAAATCATCTAGGTCTTTCAGTTCTTATGTTGGAAATAGTTCCTATTCTCTATTGATTGAGGTGACATACCAGTAATTTTAGAAACTGAAGGACTTTTTAATATGAGGGAAAAATTATCTGATGCTTTGAAATAGAATCAAGTATCTGGAGATGACATTGGACCTTAGGGCATTCTGGAAATACTCAACTAAGCATACGGCTGCCTACATGAAAATAATGAAAACATGCAAAAATCAATAGGGAAAAGAAAAAGATTACAGTTAGGCTGGCATGGAACTGGACATGATATCACCAATATGAGAGAGGCACAGGAGAAATTAAAATAATTTGCATTTTTTAAATGGATTCTATTCCCTTCTGCCTCATCTATATCTCACAGTTTCCTAAAGTTTGTCAGCTCACTCTACAGCATTGCTGTTACACCCCTAACTTAGTTCTCAAGTAATAGACTGGAAGATGTGATCTCTAAAGAAAAGCATTTAATGAATAATTTAAAACCTCCAGTTCCTTGGAATGTTTCTGTTTCTACAGGGTCGTGTCAGTAGGAACCCCACACCTGCCCCTGAACCAAGAGTTAGTCCTTAAAAGTAAGTCAAGCTGTAAAGCACATCCTGGAATAGAAAATCATTTCAGTCTCTTCCCCTTTCAAATAAATTAAAAAGGATTTTGTCTGCAGCTGAAAATGTCATTATCATCAAAGTCTTATTCTGTCACAGCAGAACAAGATCAATTTCTCAGAGACACTGCAGTAGGTTAGCTGCTGTATGTGGTTCTCCTTTCCCCCAAAGCTGCAACCACCCCTTGACAAATTCACTTTGCTTGCTTGTGAGTTAAAAATCAGGGAGGGGGAATGCTATTGCAGAACAGGATTTAAATGCATTGCTAGCATATAGCCTCAAGAAAGAGAGGAGGCCTCTCTAGCAATCACTGAGAAGGAAAAAAAGAACCTAACTCCCAAAGACATAGGGAAAAAAAAGGGGGCGGAAAAAGGGGAAAGCAATAAGAGAGGAGAAAGGAGAGCAGCTCCCTTTATTCACAAGTATGAGTGCATGTGTGAATGCAAAAACAAAAATACAGATATATGTTTGGAGTTTTGCATCTTGTTGAGGGTGAAATGAAAAAAAAAGATTTTTTTTTTTTTTTTACATAAGTCAGTATTTTCAAATATTTCATCAGCTTTAAAATGTTTGCCTAATATTCGGGATACTAATTCTTTCGCAAGAGACCTTCTGAACGATTTCTGAAGAGGAATTATTTTCACCAAATCGTTGTACTTTATTGCATTACATGAAAAGTTTTCATGTGGAAGGCTCCTTTTAATACTGAAAATGTGTTTCACATTTTAATCTTCATTGCTTATACATTTAAGCTGGGATTATCAGAACGACCCAAGTCGTTCAGGTACCCAAGTCCTACTGAAACTCTGACCCTTAAGTTAAAATCCTCATGTCCAGAGAAAATTTTCCTAAAGGCATGCTTTGTAGCTTAACTTGTTATATGGGAAATTTATTTAGAAATTTTTATACCTCAGAAGCTGAGCCTGGGAGTATTTCTGATGGTAACTCACAGAGAAAAGAGTGTCTTCCTAGAATCTGCATGATTCCACAGTGGGACAGGGTACGTTGTTGGTTTGCTAAACAACCTGGATATACCAGTCTTGGCAGTTGTTGCTGTTTATCTTTCTGCCATGTTAACAGTACAACCCATAATGAGTCATGCCGCACTGTTCAACATCGTTGGTTTAATGATCTGTAAATATAAATCTCTTTTTTGGAAATCCTATATCAATTAAGAGCCGATTAAGTCAACTGGTCGATTATGAGATTATGTAATTATGTGTTCATCATAGAAGGCTGGAAAATTGCCCAAAACTTGTTCTTGTTCTACAGATTTTATAAGACATTTTTAGAAAATTCAATTGATATTAAATGTATCAAATTTGAGGTAACCAACTTGGGTTACATAACACAAACTTGTTTTTTAAGAGAACTGTGTTTATCGGTTTTGCCTGTCAAAGTTCTTTAAGGTAAATAAAACATACTGTGTGACACTGTGGCATGACCAAACATTTTTTGTAGATTTAAGTTGTGCTATTTTTTTTGCTGAGAGTTCACTAACTACTGTTGCATTATGTTACTCTACTTTATGACATGATTACTGCAAGGTAGAACTCCTTATCTCATTTTAAAAACAAATAAACAAAAAAGACAAAGTTTGAAGTGGTTCATCAATTTATTAACATGTAATTAACCATCAATCAGCAAACTGTATGTTCAGGATCAATATCAGCAATACATCAGATAAACCCAACACTAGACACATATGAAATGATAATAAAAATTAAAAAAAATCCTATGCACTTTTATAACTAATTCCAAAATGTTTTTTTCCCCACCAAGAGACACACATGCAAGTCCACATACCCGTATGCCGGCTGCACTTACATGCAGGCTCCCTCTCTGAGGAAGCCTCAGTTTGCAGGTTGCCAGCAACACCCTCCCCTGGGAGTACAAGGTACACACACTCCTCCTGGGGAAGACACGGCTGTCTGAGTTTTGCCTGTATTGGTACTGCTCCCTACAACCTGCAAGTGCACACATGGGAGAGCAAGTTCCCCGTGAGGCAACACACACAGCTGAGGTGTTGGTGCCCCTGTGTTGCACCCTGCAGTGTCACCAAACTGACTGCGGTGCAGTGGCTTATGGCATCTTTTGGGGAGGCTGCTGTGCCCAGCCTGGGCAGTAGACCTGGTGCCACAGGGTGATGTCTTGCTGCGTCAAACCAGGTCCAACTGCTGCTGCTTCCACTGCAAGGTCTCTCCCTTGCTTCCTGTTGAGTATTTTCATGTTTTCTTTAGTCTTCTCTTCCAGCTGTCTCATTCTTTGCTTCAGAAGTGTCTTTGGCTCTCTCATCAGTTACTGTTTAATCCCACTGGCTTCCTCTTTAGCGTGATCAATATGTGGGAAACATTCTTTCAGACAGTTTCATGTATTCAATTCACATGCCCACAGTCTACACTTACCTACTTTAAGTGGTGTCCAGGTCATTTGCTAAGGGTGGGTCATGCAAGCATATGACTTGATAGAATTAAGGATGAACTTTACCTTTCTGAATGATACAGATCAGAGATTCTGTGCTGATCTATAAGATATTTTTGGACTAGATGTCTGGACTTTCTTCTACAAAGGTAGACTTCTAGAAAATTTTCACAGATTTTAAAAGTAAGCAAGTAATGCTTCTATAAAAATGGGGAGTCACTCATATGCTTCAGAATAATTAAAATGAATTTTGATACTCAATTAGAAGAGGCATAGATACTAAGACAGGAAATCATTAGAAATAGATTGGTCATTCTTTCACACAAGTCATGTTATTTAGCAGGATAGGTGATTCACCCCACTTGCAAATTCTTATGTCTCGACTATAATTCTTGAGATATAATATGTTTTAAATTACTAAGGTATTATTACATTTTTGGTAGTGACAGCTACACTTTATTATCTTTTGGGCCTTCAGCCAGTTGATATTGTAATGTGTAATTAAGTCTGGAGAATACATATTTGGTTAATGGCATTTATAGTTGCTGAACCAAACTTCCATAATGATTTTCTCACTGGTAAGACCTGCTTAGAAAAGAACACTAACATTTTAGTGAAATTGTATCTGAATAAAAAACTAATATTGTGTATGTATTGAAAACCAGAGTAGCATACTAAAATGCAATGGATTTTTTGTCTTTCTTTTTGCCCTGAAACTGTGTTAATTGGGATCTGCGCAGGTTACCCTGTTTCATACGATATAAGTGAGACTTCTACAAAGATAAAGTTCGTTACTGCAAGAGAAATTGTAGATAGACCTGTACTTCACACCCATTTGGTAAGTCTCCACAGTTTTTTACTCTCAGCAGGCCTTACTAACTCAAACATAGGACTGTGTTAACACGGATTTAAGTTTACAGGTGGATCCTACCCAGACAGCTCAAAGTAGCTGAGGGAGAGTTTATCTGTGCCAGACTGAAAAACAGTGAAATAAGAAGAAACCAGTCTTTGGCTGATCATCAGTATTCTCTGACATCTCCCTGTGCAAGTTACCATTCCTGAAACTGAAAAAAACAGCACTTTGGGTTTTTTGTATGTTTGTATTGAGTCCTTTTATGTTCTTTATTTCATGCTTGATTACAAGAATGAAGTGATTATGCTATGTCATGTTGAGTGTTGACATTTTAAAACATTTTTTCTGAGAAGGTAAATGCAGAGCAGAAATGTTATTTGTAGCTCAGAAAAACAGATTTTAAGACTGTTGAAAGTGTGTTGAATGTTGACAAATGCACAAGCTACAGGTTGATTAATTTTCAGCTGATGCATGGGAGTTATTTTACTTGAAACTATATCGAAAAGGAAGGCTTCAGTGAAATATGGTAGAAATGTCAGAGCTGAGAAAAGGCTGTATTTCATAAACTCTTGGAACAGCCTGCCTATTATTGTCCAGGAAAAAAGTTATGACTATGGAGTGTTTTTGGATGGACATTGGTTTATTTCAAGTATTTATATTTCATGTTAATTTTAGAATTAATAAACTATTACAAATCAGTTTCAGATTTCTGCATTAGAAGGTTTGTATCATGTATATATATATATATACACACACACATACAAATAAATGTTCTTTCTATAATTTGCAGATTTTAGACATACATTGGGAAGGTGAGCGTACTTCTAGGAAATTCCTCTATGCTCCAGTCCATTTCTTGATTTCACAACCCTATCCTGATGCAGGGACACTGTGTAGTTTCCAGTTTGCTATGCTGACACACTTTTAAAAGAGTAACATTCTTTTTAGCTCTGGACGACTCACAGATCTATGTATAGATAATGCATAAGGACTGATAAGGAATAAAATGAAAGTTTTATTAGATAGCAGGAGATAGCTGGTGGTTTTCACATCTAAAACATGGGAAATTTTGACTGCTGGGTGCAACACATTACTTGGAAACTGGTTTAAAATAATAAATTATTAATTATTGCAATTCTTATTTTCATATTTTTGTATGAAGGTTACTGTTTTGTAAAAAAGTTGATTTTTGAACCCACTGCTTCTGTTGAGGAGAAAAACTTCAGTTACACTTATTTTTTACCACCAAGTTAACCTGAATGAACTTAATGATTAAAATGAGTTTATTTAAATATTGGAACATATTTAAACAAGAAAACAATTTTTCTCTCCACTTCATGGTCTAGAAATGAATCCTGAAAGAAAACTTAAAATGTATTAATAGTTCTGTTAATGTTGTCTATCATTGATATGCCTGTAATTCCTGACCAATTATTCATACAGGTTTGGGGAACGGTATTATTCGAAGATTCTTGGAAGTACAAGGCTAAGTCAGGGTTTGTGTTTCTAGACACTCAGATTACAAGATATTCACCTGTTCTGGTATATATTACCTGACTTTAGAGTAATTTTTGAAGAAGAAAAAGGAAACATTTTGCCCTGAGTTAAATACTTATGTTCTTTACACCAAGACTGAAAGAGCAGAAACACCCAGAGGACAATCCTGGAATGAAACACCTAAGCTACAATAAGTTAATAAATAAATAAATAAATTAAATGTTCTTTTGACTTCCTTTTCTCTACAGCTATAAATGCATCTTTCAGTGGCTAGTTTATGCTCACGTGTCTGTCATAGGGCATAGGAGTGAGGTAGACACAGCTACACAACCACATGACTCACTAACATAATAGTCTAAAATCTTTCAGCAGGATGGGGTCAGGGGGTGGATAGCAATTTCACTTCTATAATTTCTGTTCCACCCACCCCACCTGAGACACCTCAGAGACCCAGCACCTCCAATCTATCTCTGACTGATGTCATGGATGTAGGGGAATGGGATAGCCTTTCTGACCAGACAACTTGTCAGGTCCTGGCTGTTCCTGTAATGGCTCTACCTCTAACTCAATGTTCTACACAGTATCATCAGATGTCCAGGATGCCCGCCCCTGCCTTCTTCAGAGGCCATTGCTTTAATCAGTTATTGCTTTCTAAATTAGACTGTTGGCATGAACTGGCAACAGCCTTGCTAATCACACAGCTGCAAGCCAGACTTTTGGAGTTTCTTGATATCTATGTCCAGCCCAATTGTCCCCAGGGTTTCTATCACCCTGTGATAGATATGTCCCAAATACATTACAAAAGTGCAGTTAGGAGCATCTGTGGAACAAAGTTAATCTTTTGCTTTTTTCTTTGTTTTCCAGCTCATATCAGATGATTAATTATTTAGTTACAGCTGAGGAGGGGTACTCAGGGTTTAATTCATCTGGGCAGTGCTTTTGAGTTGGTTTCATGCTGTAGCAGGTGTCTAATTACTAATTAATACTTTTCATAAATAATATTTAGTATTGGGATGACTCACACTACCACTGTTAATAGACATATATTGGTGTAAATTAAAAGTCAAAAGCAGTGGAAAATAGATGGATGAAGCAGCTTAAAGTGACATTTTTTAGGAGAATATGTTTATGTAGTAAATATATATGTAACTAAGTTCCAAACTGGCAACAATGCAGTTTATATGAGTACAAAAAGATGCTGAAAAAAGTATGCATCTCCTGAGGTGCTGCCTTAGCCAGTGCCTTGTGGATATCACAGAAAACAGTTCTCTGTGATGAAGGATGGTGCTTCAAATCATATTACTCAGCAGTCCTTATGCAAATGGACAAAGCCCCAAATTTCCACTAATGAGGGCTTAGATACTCACCTTGCATGTACACAATAATATTACAGATACTTAAGTTTAGGTTTCTGATAACTAGCTTTTGCCACAGCTTAGAATTACTCCTAATTTCTTCTCAGTATTTAAATTTGTTTAAACACCTAACTTATAAATGTTCATTTCTGCTTGAAAATGTTGAGGGTTTTATTGAAAATGTGTTCTATTTTCACATTCTCTTTTCAGTAATAATGGGAACAAAGCTAATTATAATACTTAATCAGCTACCTACAAATATATGTATGTATATCTTTTGCTACTTACTTCTACTTTTTTTTGCTACTACTTTTTGCTACTTACATTCAGTATTTCTCCATAGAGGAAATATCTCAGAGTGTATTAACTATGTAGACATGGAAATTTTATTTCACAGTACAAAATTAATTATTAGTGCCTTTTTTAAATAAGCAGCTTCTCTACTTACTAATAATGTTGTGAGGTGTTTTTTTAATATAGAAAATCAGAACAAAAAAATTAAATAGGTTTTGGAATAACATCAAATTACAAACAGGTTGAACGAACATATTCTTGTAGGGATAAATTTCTTGTTCATGGTAAAAACCTGTAAAAAAGCTATGAAGGAAGGAAACAAGACAAGATTTTTTATAGCAGAGTTTGCCAGTAACATTCTAACGTTGTCCATGAATTAAATATGTTGTAATGCATTTCTTCACTGCTGTCTTCCTTTCTTCCTCCCATGCAGATTTTTCCTTTCAGAATTACTACACTTTCATAAAATTCATACAGAATTATGGATGGCAAACCCAATTAATTTTTTTTTTTAATGAATTAACATGTTTATCCTTCCCCATAAATTTTTACTCAGCTTCTGTGAAAGTTTTTCTGTCTTGTGCTACATTCTAAGTGCCATTGTATATACTACTGCATACCACAGAATCAGAATCACAGAATGCTCAGGGTTGGGAGGGGTGTCTGGAGATCATCTAGTTCATCCCCTCTGCTAAAGAAGGTTCACCTAGAACTGGTTGCATGTCCAGGCAGGTTTTGAATGTCTCCAGAGAAGAAGACTCCACAGCCTCTCTAGACAGCCTGTTTCAGGGCTCTGTCACCCTCAAGGTAAAGAAGTTCTTCCTCATATTCAGATGGAACTGCCTGTGCTGCAGTTTGTGCCCATTGTCCCTTGTCTTGTTGCTGGGCACTACTGAAATGTATCTCAGATAAATATCTGTATCTAATCAGACTACAGTCTTGTGTATTTCTGGGTGGTCTTTTTTGTTTGTTGTTTTTGTTGGTTTTTTTTTTTTTTTCTTTTTCTAGAAATGTTGCATAAATAAACCCATGTGAAGCTATGATTAGATATCAAGTAAAATCTTTCTAGACACAGACACTGTATGGCTAAGCTTATTTGCATAAAAGATAAGAATGACAATGCTGACATAAATCACCTTTATGTTTGTTTAACTGTAACATTACTGGTTATATGGCACTTGCTTCTGCTATTCTGGTGTATTGGTATTTCTTGGTGGACTGACAGTAAATCGTAACTCCCTAAGCTGCTTTTAGAAGTTGATGATGTAAGAAGTAAACTTAGAAATTAAGACTCCTTTGGTGGGACCTGAATTCAACTGATGGACACAGTAGTATATAACAAAAGTATTGTGTAATGTACTAAAATTACTTCAAATATCAACTGTGAAATACATTAATAATAATTAACAGTGTTAGCATTTGCTGTAGATATAGTATCCATGTGACACTTCAGAGACTTTAGAAGTCAATTTGTATTTCACACTAGATGTATTATATTTTTATTGCAGACAATGACATTATTATACATGCAGGCACCTATCAATCACTGATCAACAAGTCATGGATCACTGCTATTAGGACCTTATTAAATTGATAAAGAAAAACTCTGAACTTCTTTACAGGACATGACATTTTACCTGGAGGAAGATAATACAATAAAGCAAAATATTGTTGCTATCAACAATAAATGCATAATGACTACACATCTGAAACAAAAATCTAATGAAAGAAAAAACTGATATACATAATACAGACCAGTGGTTGCTTTTTCTTCTTTATTTAATGTTCTATTAAATTTTTCCTACTTAACCCAAAGCTGTCAAGGATTTAAAATCTAGAAGATTTAGATCATCTATTCTTGTCTATCTTTTCCTGCTAGCAAATCTGGTGATATCTTTAAACAATTAAAAGCAACAATAATTCTTTTACCTTTATTAGGGTTTTGCAATATAATTACATGGACAACTAACTAAATGGCTATAAACTAAGTCATGCATAAATTAATATCCTATTCCTTCATAAATTTTCTTCTCAAAAATATTTTGATAAAACGTGCATCTAAGCAAGGTTTGTAGAACTAGGGTACTATTACATTCTTTGTATTTTAAAGGGTTTATTATTATTCTCCTATTCTATCACCCAAAACTAATAAATCTGTATGAGAATACAAATCTTCTTCCTCCTCCTCTTTTCTTAAACCATGAATTTCCCAAAAGAAAAAAAACCCATAAATTGTAAAAAACTGTTTCAGAAGGATTAGAATGGGCATCAAAACAAGAGCAGAGAGGTGCAGTGAGAGAAGGGACAGAAAATAATACATTTTCTTCTCTTTTGGTTTAAGAAGCCTTTCATTGATTTCAATGAGGTCAAGACCAAAAAAAAGAATGAGATTAAAAAATTGAGTGAATCAATATATAGTTATTTGCTCTGTAATGTATATTAAATTTTCACAATTTAATTCAACTCATTAAATTGCTTTTTTCTATTTATTTTTTTAACTGAATTTTCTTCTGGAATTCTGCGTTTATTCTATTCTGTTCTACTAAAGTTATGCTGTTCTTTGAATTCTTGGTTTGAACATAATAGACTTCTCATTTTCTCTTTTCTCAGAAGTATCCAGACTGGTGGAAACTGGCCAGGAGAAGTAAATGAAATCATGAAGAAAAAGAGAAAGGACCTGGTGATTATACATTCCGTTTTGGAGCAGGAACCCAATATATCAATGAAAAGACTTAAACCTGTTTTATCATTAATATTGACACAGGCTTCTTCCATGGTCTTCCCATGAAAGAATAAGTTAAATTTATGCAGAGTACTCTTAGGTAGTATTAAGACAGCCATACAGTAATGTAGTTTCAACTGTAATATAATAATCAGTTTAGGAGAAAACTTCAGTTTTTAATACTGTTCCACTCCAGTCATCTTTCTCTTAATCTTCTTCTATTTTCTAGAGTGTATCTCTTCAACTGTATACTCCTTTGTATAGCCTGTGCACCAGGGAACTATCAACAGCCAGGGAGCATTTAACAACAGAACTGTTTCTACAATAGCAGTTCTTCATGGGATTTTGCTTATGTAGGAATAAATGTCTACCACATGAACATCTTCATATGAATTTGTCACTCTCAGATCCCTTTATAAATGCCAGAGAAAAACAAGTATTTATTGGACATGGTCCCAAAGACATCTAAAACATATGTCAGAGAAATTGTGCCCTTATATTCTTATTTCTATATAATGGCTATAAAGAGAGCCTGAAATGACTAATTTAGATATGTGTATCTATGTTTATTTGGATGGATCCCACATTAAAATCCGTTTTTGCATGCCACCTTCTGCAATAGGAACAGTATTAGGGAGCCTTCAGAGGAAAAATGCCCTTTATTTTATTAGCTTAGAACAGTTAAACGAACTAGCTAGTTCTGCATTAACTATAAACAATTGAATTCTGAAAAACAGTGGCTTCCTTTAAAGGGGTTACATTGAGAGATGGCTGTCTTGAGGATAAGCAGAACTTTTTCTAGGACTGTGGGGAAGTATATTTGATTGGAGGTTGGCAGAACGTTTAGTTGGAAAACTAGTAAGATAGTATGCAAATATATTATTTTAAAAACTACTGTAATATTTTGGGATAAAAAAGTTAGTATTTTAAGTTAGTTTTCTGCAGAATAAAATGGCCTTTTCTATATTTTGGATACATTTTCAAGTAAAAGATGGAGCTGCATTTCTGCTGTACAGAATTAAACAAAATTGTGGTCAGAAGAACAAGGGTTAACTTTCAATAGCAAAAAAAGTCAAAACCATGAGTAAATATATTCTCAGTGTAAAAAGGTTCCATAGAGAATTCATGATATACCAGAACAAGTTGCCCAGAGATGTTATGGAGTCTCCACTGCTAGAGATACTCAAAACCTAACTGGACAGAACCCTGAGCAACATACTTTATCTGACCCTGCTTTGTTCAGGGGGTTGGACTAGGTGATCTCCAAAGATGCCTTACTACCTCAGCCATTTTGTGGTTCTGTACTAGGTTTTTATACCAGGAAAGGTGCTTCAGACTGAATTTTTGGGTGTAAAAACATGCATTTCTCACAATAATGACAAAGTCTTGAATATTTGTAAGTTGCCTTTCATTTCCCTAAAATAATTCTGTTGAACAGTACTGCAACACAGATCGATCCTGATTGATTCAACTACATGAAGAACTTTACAGTATTGATATAAAAAATAATAATCAGAGCATTCATTTGATAATAGATGGAAATCGAGTGCTTTTGTTCTTAGATTCATTAACTGTCATCAATACTGTTGATATTTCCAATGTGATCTGTATATACCTTTATGATATTAATCTTCCTGAAGAACTATTACATGTGGGGTGTCTATGATAGTTTGTCCCCTTGCTCAACACATATCTGGGACCGCATGGAAGAATCGGGTATGTTGTTTTCATGCCATATTACACTTAGTTGTCTGCAATATCCTGAAGTCTGTTAAGGTCATAGACAGATTTCAGTTTTCTCAAACTCTAGTAAGAATGGGAGGGGACAGTTGTTTTTAGGAAAATCTGAAAAATAGAGAAAAAAGTATCTTAGATCCAGAAGTATTTCTTAGGTATCATTACATATCTTCACTTGGAATACTACAGTAGTAAAACAGTATTTTACTTTCTCCATCTATCCAGAAACTGTGATCTTTCTTTATTAGGGTACCCAGAAAGTGTGGTGGTGTGAATACTTTCTCAGGCCAATATTTATTTGGAATTTAAACTTCTTATATTTCCCTTCTTTCTGGACTTTAACTTAAAACTATATGGAGACTGACAATAATACATAGACTAGAAGTTTACTCCTTCAAAAGTCATGTTGTTGGGAATGTGTTATTTTAATTCAGTTCATTTTTTCTGGCTGTCTATTGGTCTCTGAATAAATGTTTAGAATTAATAACTTTAAGTAGTAAACGTTGAGGTACCTTAGGAGGTATTAACCTGCTCCATTTGTCAGATTTACTACACTTCTGGTCAGAAGGAATATCTGAGACATCTCCTCCAAAATGGAGTAGCTGGCTGTTAAAAAAATTCCCACCTCTGAAATAGGTGAACTTGGAGGCATAACAGAAGAGATAGAGGCTTTATTTGAAAACGTAATTTCTCAGAAGCCTTATGACATAGCAGTGGAAAGTATTTCTAAAAGAAGTCTGGCACCCTGAATTTTTTATATAAGTGATTTGACTTTTTTTTTATTACTATATTTTTGGGGGGTGGGGGAGTTATAATCTATTATTAATTCTGTTGGAGGACCTAAGCATTTTATAGGCATATGATTATTACATTAATTTGAAATAATTTATTTCAGAGTATTTTTGTAGAGGTTATAGTACATTACAAAAATGAAAACCAACTAACAACAACAAATTTTCCTCAATCTTCTTAATGTCTCCTGAAGAAAAAGGAGATGGGTCTTCAATTATCAGAACTAGCAACAAAGACATTTTTAGTTTTGAAAAACAAAAACAAAACCAAAAACCAAACACTAATACCGAATAAAAAAACCCAAACAAAACACACACACCCAACCCCAAGATAGTAAGAAATGCAAAATAACTGTACAAATGATTTGACATTCATCATCAGCTTGCAGCATCTGCCGTGGTAGCTGGCAGCCCACATAAAATGAATCCCAGGAGGCCAGCAGTCCTTGACTCATAGTCAGTTAGCCATGGATATTAAATGATCATGAGAATCTCAGTGCTGCAAAACTCTGGGGTCATTGCTTGCTGTTGTACAATTATATGTTTGAACACTGAACACTATCTGTACATAATGAGGTTGAACTTTGGCATATTTAGATCTTAGAAAGCGCTTAACTGATTTATCTGAGTATGCATAGGTAGAAATGGTAAGTGCTGAAAACGAAAAAATACAGGATTCCACTGACTGAAAGAAAAAGGAGTTTTGGAATTCTTTTACATTTAAAAGCTTAATAATGTTGATATTACATTTTTAATAACATAAGGATGATTTATGAGATTTTGTGCAAGAGGAGTAATTTACAAAAAAATATGTGAAAGTAATTATTAATTGTTCATATCCGCACCCTTCAACTTCCTCCCAAAAGCACAAACTCCCCCCCTTTTTTTTTGTAAAATAAAAATGTTATAATTCTGTAAAGTTTTATAATTACATAATTCAAAGAGGTGTACAGCTATAATAATGCTAATCCAAGCAGAGTGAAATCTAGTAAGGAAAAATTCCAAAGAAAAACCAGAATATGTAGTATGCTAAAAGTATAATTTAACCATGCTGAGTGCCATTACTTTAAACAATAGTTATATCTATTCTGTATGAACTGTCAATTGCATTTTAGAATTAAGCTAGATTTTCAACATAATTAGATATTTAATGAAGGCTCTTTTTTTTTGTTGTTGAAACTGACTTATTAATTAAACAAATATCTCAGGTAGGTCTAATTATTTTGAATTTTGAGAAAAATAATTTTTATCTGTATTTTTTGGTTTAAATCACTAATAACTGGATTTGTGAGTTTTTTTGGTTTTGTGGGCTTGTTTAGAATTTTAGCAGTAGTGTGAAATTTTAGATGAGCCTTCTGTTTACATCATAAAAGTGATCAAAATGATCAGACCCAAAAGATGGATAATTTCAGCATGCTCCATGCCTCTTTGTCAAATAATATCCCTTTTGTAAAATTAAGGTGAATTTAATTCTAATATATATCATAAAAAGGAGATTCTAGGGAGTCTCAATCAAACCACATCTTATTTTAGCACTGTGTTCAAGACAATTAAATTTCCCATTTTCTGTTCTTGATGGGTGTTAAAAAGGGGAGTTATTTTTATTCCTGGTTCCATCCCATGCTCATAAAATTATAGATTGCAGATTTTCAAAGAAAGTAAAAAGTCAACTCCCATATGCACTCACTTATCCTCAGGAAGGAAAAAAAGTTACTAAAAATGTCATTGCTGTCTTCTTTCAATTGTGATGATTCAGAGGAAAGAAAAGGAAAAGGAAGATCAGCAGAAATTCTACTAGGAAAATTCTTATAATATTGTACAGTGCAAAATCTAGTGGTGTGCAACAAAATGCAATACAGTAAAGTGGAATGAACAAAGTAGTGTTTTGGCAGCTTCTCTGTGCTAAAACTGGCAATTGATGACACTGGCAAATCTTGCTGTATAAAGATATATTTCAGAGCATAACACTGAAATCTGCAAGAGGCTAAAACAGTTAACAAGATCAGATAATAGTCAGTATTTAGTTCCCATTATGGAAGTCTGGGGAAAGAACTTTCTTGACAATGATATTGTTACTCTTTCCTTGACAATGATATTGGTATTAACCAGTCAAAACAAGCTAAACAATATAGGTCTGACAGTCATGTGACATTGTATGTATAATGGAAGGAGGATGAGTGGAATTGTTATGACTTTACTTTTGAGTACTCAGTATATGAAAATGTGAGCTTCTTTTTAAATATTAAAGATCTTTAAATGGCAAAAGTGCCATCTCTTCTTGTATCATACTTCAATATTTACTTATGAAGGCATGAGGCAATATGGAGTTCACCATGACGTTTCTTCTCTCTTCTGTACATCAGACTTCTGCATTTTAAAAATCTTATTTAAGCAGCTGAAATAAGTAATTGTACTAGAGTAGAAATTAAGAACAAGAAAAGTCGAAAAAATATTTAGGTCTTTATTTTATTTTTAGTATTGTAGTATACAGAAAGTTGATCTAACAGAAGAAATCAATAGGTAGCCAGACAGCTAAAGCATTTGTGGAAAAATTGAATTGAATTAAATAAAGAGAATTGTCTGCATGAGATCTGGCATAACACAAGGGCATATTTTTTATAATCAGTACTGTATGGCACTGTTTGCTTATGAAAAATATAATATTTCAGAAAGACTGAAAAAAAGAATTAAATATACTTCTAGGAAACCTCATTGGAAAGACTGTTTTTAGAGTGATTTGTATTTAGTACTTTTCCAAAAGAAAAGAATAAAACAAACAATCCAACAAAAAGACACCTCAGACAGATATAAACATTTTTATTTGAGAAACAATATGCAATGAAGCTTTTAACAGAGTGGAATTCAACAAACAAATGCTTGCTTTCCTAATTGTGCACTTTCATTTTTGCCAGTAGCAGATGCACTTCAACAATCAAACTCTAACTTCAGACCGTTATTATGACATTGCATGATAGCAGATTCAGTTGCAACACATTGATTTATTTGAATATTTGTTTCTTTTTGCTGTTTGTCTCAAATTAGTATTGAATAATTTCAAAAGCTTAAAGTAACTGTATTCTGTTTCATTCTCCATGCCTCTATATACTTACATTTTTATTACCAAACTTCATTGAATAAATAATTATCTGTCTATGCTAGATAGAGACAGAATTTAATATCAAACTCCAAGCACTCCACTCTTCATAGAAAATCAATTGAAAATTCTAAATTAGTTTTGATATTAAATATTGGGCTTTTCCACACCCTGGGCTATATTTTCAATCACATTTAACATTCACGATAGCCAAGTAAAATGTATGTATGTTAAGGAGAAGGAGCGCTGTGTCATTGGGAATTTTCAGTGGAATTTGGTGAACTGGAAATAGGTAGAACTGCTAATAATTTGTTTCCAGGAGCTTCTAAATAGCTTATAGCTCTTTTATGTGTGGTCTGTTGTTGGGGTGTTTTGTTTGTTTTTTTTTTTTTCATTCTTCATTCTGTTGATTTTTTTATGTATTATACTTACAAAAAAAAAAAAAAAAATTGGTCTCATCTTAGTTTAGCTATCTGAAAACCAGACTTTTTTTTCCTGAAACAATCACATCATTTCTGTAGTCTGCTTCTACATATGAGGAAACAGGCATTTCTATGTTGTGACAGTCCATCCTAAGCTAAACCTCTAAGGCAAATAGGTTCAGCTTCATTCTAAAGTTCCTATTTTTCTGCACCTAAACAAGACAGAAAATAGCTGCTTTCAGTAGACAAATTGTCATTAAAAGTCATTGTAACAGAAATCACGCTCTCTAGTTTTATCTTCTATAGCAAAACCAAAATCTCCATAAACATTTTTTTCTTGTGTAAAAAGTTGTTCACATATGATGGAAAAAGAACATGAAAGATTCTTGATTATGTTTACATTTCTGTCTAGAGGGCAAGGGAAAATACTTAGCATGGGCACTGATGTTGTAGGTATAGCGTTACTGAGTCTGAGACTTACTTGCTCCTCTGGGTAAACCTGGCTTATATTGGACTCCTTTTTGCTAATAGTTTTCAGTGCTTCATGTTGTTATTTTATCATTTAGGAATTAAGTAACTTTTAAACTCTGTAACATAAAGGAACATTCTACCTTGTGGATAGAAACATTAAATGTAATATGAATAAAACTGATAAATAAATCTGAGATTTCTCAGATTTATTCTGTTACACGTGAGAAGTACAAAGTAAGTCTATGTGTGCACATGTACAAAAAGTAGTGATATCAGTGGGAAAGAGAGGCTAAAAAGTGTCACTTCATATACCTCAGTCAATGGCAAGAATCATTTTATTACTTTACTGTCAAGTTTAGAACTAGTAGCTATCTAAGGGACCTAATTAGCATACAGCCTCAAGTTCCCACCATTGATCAGTGAGCCACTTAGATATTTGGAGGTTTTTTTCCTTTTTTCTGACTTTCTCTTAGTTTAAAATGAAATTTATTCTTTTCCTCAAGGCCAGAATCCTGTCTCTGACCTGTAAAACATTAATTTAAAAAGTCGTCTTCTTTCTTATCAAAGGGCATATTTTCAGTTTGACTCACGCACATTAGTTCTGTTAATTATAGACGTTATGGGGCAAGATTATATGTTATATAAGGCTTAAAAATAACAGTGCTGTCAAATTGATGCTAAGCTTGACTTTCCTTATAATGAAGAGAGATACTGTTTATCTCCTCTCAGCGTTCAGAAGTTATATGCATTTTATAGGGTAAGTGGGCACAGACACATTACTATGGTTTATATATATATTCTTATTTGATACGTGAATTGTAATTCTGCATGCATTCAAATACATTTAGGGTTGACTGATTTGGAGCAATAAAGGACTCAGGTGATTGACTGCAGTTTTAGAAGTTATTGTAGAACAAAGTCAGAAAACAAAGTTGCTTTTGACAGTGGAATCACATATTAGAATCTCTCTAAAAGTGAAATCACATTTTAGGACACACCAAAGTGAAAATCAAAAGACTTCTCTGTACACTGAAATAGCTGTATCACAGGTGAAGCAAAGGTGTTTTCATTTTATGTTGGGGTGTAGTTTGTTAGTTGCAATATACTTATGCATGGATACTGGACTGCTACTTTGAAAAATTTTTAGAGAAAATTGAGTTAGCTTGTAAAATTCTGCCACTAATAGAAACAATTTACTCTAGTTTTTAAGCTAGTAAAAAGCCTCTATCCCCATACTTTGACCAAGGACAAGAATGTTAGCATAAATGCTTAGCATTCATCATCATTGTCATTGTCATCTTTATTGTTGTATAAGCATATAGATGACAGTTGAGCTATGAAAGTAAAGTGCTATGTGTTGTGCCCACATATAATCCCATCCTAGGATGTTCAGATGGGAATGGTTTCCTGAGTTCAGAAGCTGTTTAAGTAACCACTGAATAAAATAAGACATAATGCAAAGAAGCAGGAATCAGGACCAAAGCTACCCATTGACCCCCTTACACATTAAACCCCTCCTTCTTCACAGTATCCATGACTGCTGAATGCTTTACTGGGCAGTGTCTTGGCTCTAACAGGTTCACAGGGCAATATTTGTTCCTGAAACTTCATTCCACATCTAAAAGTCATATAAACTATGAAGCATACAACTTGCTATCAAATTCAAAATCCTAGATTCAGAAAGAAGACTGGATGTGTAGTTTAGAGACATGCTAAAATCCATGCAGGAAAAAGAGCTCTGGTCAGTACACTAGTAAAACTAGTAAAATTAGTACACTGATCTCAAAGTTTGCCTCTAACCTCCCTGTCTTTGAGAAAATACAGTGTGTGGACTTAGGAACCTGAGTCAGCCTTGGAAATTCTCTTCCAGAGTTTCACAACTAAATTTTGAGTTATGCAGGCAACACAAAGCTAATTACTGTTTGTTTCTTTAATATTTTCACATTCTTCAAAGGCAAAAAATACCTTAAGACTATAAATAAATAGCTGATAAGCACTTTTCAAAATATATTTAGGAAAAATCAAGGGCTAGTGTTCTAAAGCATGTTTGAATGAGCACAGTATTCCCTCAGCAGTCTGTCAATATGTGTATTGATATACATACAGACACCAATATATAGACAGACAGAAAACTTATTTCTATATAATTAAATTTCAAGCAGCACTTTTTTTTTCTTAACTTAAATTTTACTTCAGTCAAAACAAAAAAGTAAATGACTCTGGATAAAATTTAAATGATGAGCCTGCTGTCTGTGAAAATGCTAGAGTTTTTGAAACTGTTCGTGTACTCAGTAATAAGCGTAGTTTAATTATTGCTTGAACTATAAATAGCCACAGTCACTCAGACAGATTACTAACTAATCAAAAATACCAACATATTATTACTACACTGATTCCAATAATATAAGCCAATGATTTTGTAAAAGAGTGGAAGATTAACTGTTTTGGGTAAAGTGCATCTAAGGCTCACTTCATTAAGCAAGTTAAAACACTTTGGCATGAATCATCAAAGCAATTTTTATGTAATTTAGTTGTGTTATATTTATAGTGGTTATTTTTTTAATTATTTTTAGAAACAATATTTGAAGATTAATGGCTTGACTAGCTATAGCTGCAATACAACTAGTCCAGTTTTTATTTATCAGGATAAAGCTGAAGATTTAGTATTTTTTCCTCCTCTTTCACCTTATTTTTTAATATTTACAATATATTTCATTAGCTTATCTATTATTACTATTTATACTATTATTACATCCTTTTACAGAAATGAAATGTAGATTCTACCAATGTAAAATTTGACTTGCTTTCTCTATTTCCGCAAGCAAGTAAGCTATTGTAATTTATGAGAGACCCAGAAAACTTAATTAAAGCAACTAACTTTGGTCTAATGTTAGGATTTTAGAGACTTATTCCTTATAAAGCTAATTCACCAGACAGCAGAGAGAAAAAGGTGACTCTGAATGGCTCCAGAAAAGAAAAGAAGGAAAGAAGGAAAGGAAGGAAGGGAGGGAGGGAGGAAGGAAAGAAGAAGGAAGGAAGGAAGGAAGGAAGAGAGAGGAAAAAAATTCTGTTCACTTTAATATAACAATTACACTAGATGCTTAAATTTAGCAGACTAGATCCTGGGGAGGGGGGCATAAAATTTTTGATAATAGGGCTGATAGAAACTGTGATGGCTTTAGAAATCTAATATGGTATGATACCTGGGAAAATCTTGCTAACCTACATAATTATAGGAAAGTAGGTACAATATGCAAATTTATTAGGCTTCGAACAGTATCATTCTAAAATAAAAGAGTCTTAGCATAAATTTCATTGGGTTATGGATCAGACTGCTATCGTGTCTTATTTAGACCTAGCTATAAAAAATCCATTCAAGTATTTGAATTCACACTAGTCAGAATGAAATGCATTCAAACCTGAAGTAAAGAAGAAAAAGACACTCCCACACCCACACCCCCCCAAAATCAAGATACTTAAAGCCATTTGAAGTGGTCTTCTTTGTAACATGTAACATGTAATGTGTATCATTAAAGATCAGAATTCAGTCAGATATATTGTTAAAGAGAAATACTTTATTTTTTTTCGAAAGACAGACATGATGAGAACTTAAATCTCCATGGAAAATTTAGTTCTTCCATGAAAAACTTCAATATAGGTAACTTTTTCTTCAGCTACTTCTGACAAGGAAAAATCTTGATGACAGTCCCAAAGATGACCAAAGTGACATCTTCATTTCTGGTGTAGGTAGAATTTTATCTAACAGAAAAAAATGTTGCATAGAGAAGGATTCAGAAAGATGTGATCCTTGTTCCCAAGTAGACAAGTGCAAGCTTTTCCAAGCAATTGAGAGTATGCATTTGATTCTTGCTTATCAGTTCCTACCCTCTTTTAGGTGCTCCATGTCCATCTAACTCACTTTTTAAAACTTATGAAGACTAGAACATTTTTCTAAACTGTTAGAAGTTTAGTATTAGATAAGATTTTTGGCAGATGTATGTAAACCCACCAGAAAGTATTTGAATTTATTACGAAGAACTCCATCAGATGTGAGATGACTCTGTCACTCAAATTAAATCCCTCTAAATCAATTTAAGGTTTTAGGGGTCTGTCAATAAGTAGTATAAACTGTTATTCTGACAAGACACTTTCAAGCCCTCTTCTTTTTTTTTTTTTTTTGACCCCACTTCCCAAGTTTTTTCTTCTTTATGGTTATAAAAGGTAAAAAAGACACAATGGCATAAGTATATTTTTTAGAAAATATTACAGCAAAACACCCCAGGTGGTAGGGTGATTAATAAAAATGTTCTGTGTTTTCTAAGTTTCTGTGAAACTGTGAAATATTTTGTTATGAAATCAACAAGAAGAATTTGTCATTAAAATTAAAAACCATACTAACTGTACCTTTTTTAATTTTTAAGCAACCCATACTGTATTTAGCTTACAGATATACACGTATGCAGCAGCTATTTTAGTTTCCTTGGATACTAATGGATCTGGGAAAAAAATAGGGGAAAATGTTCAAAACATTACTCTATACATCAAAGCCTCTCTCTTTTTTATTTGTTGCTGTTGTTTATTGGATAATTCTGTAGGCTCCTGGGAATGATTGTAAAGAATTTTATCCTCAAGAAATACCTAGGATAAAAGGTTTTACAGACTTCACTCCTGCTACAAAGATTTGGAAGTTTTTGTGTAACCTTTTTATTGTATTGTCATACCTCTTTATGTAAGTAAAAAAGTTATGCAAATGCCTTAACTCTAACCATGCACAAGTGAGAAATCATGTACTGAAACAAACAAACAAAAAAGGAAATACAAAGAAACAATTTTAATTACTGTGGTACAAACATTGAGAGAAAGAAATTTATATGGAGATATTTTCAACTACTGCGATTTCTATCTATTGAGATATTTTGCCAGTATGTGGAAATTGTCTGATGCTAATTATTCAGTTTGAAGTTGCTTTGAATAATTTCCCTGAATATTTTAAAAAGTATTTCAAAATTAAACATTAAATGAAATTTTTCACAGACACTCATATCAAAATCCATTTTCGTTTTCCACTGCCTTCAGTGCCATTTATCTGAAGTCTTCAGTGGCAGCTTCTCACACCACAGACCGACCCAGTGAGAATGCAACAGCCATGCCTGCTGAGAAGGCAGACCGCTGTGTCTGTGTGGGCAGGTGCAGAGTGACATGAGCTTGCTCTGCCCACGATCTGGTCTGCCAGGGCATATGCTGATGGCTTTAGTGCAGTGCTGTGCCTCCTGAGAGGAATGTTTATTAGAGAAAAAATGCTGTGGCAGTAGTACCAGGAAGTTTCTGGATTTGCACTGTGTGCTGGGTTTGGCTGGGACTGAGTTAATTTTCTTCATAGTAGCTGGTATGGGGCTATATTTTGGACGTATGTTGAAAACAGTGTTGATGATACAGGGATGTTTTTGTTATTGCTGAGCAGGGCTCACACAGAGCCAAGGACTTTTCTGCTTCTCACCCCACCCCAACAGCGAGCAGGCTGGAGGGCACAAGGGGTTGGGAGAGGGCACAGTTGGGCCAGCTGACCCCAGCTGACCAAAGGGATATTGCATATCACAGAAAGTCATGTTCAGCATATAAAGCTGGGGAAAGAAGAAGGAAGTGGAGGGAAAATTGGAATGATGTCATTTATCTTCCAAAGTCATCATTACGCGTGATAGAGCCCTGCTTTCCTGGGGATGGGCCGAACACCTGCCTGCCCATGGGAAGTGGTGAATGAATTCCTTGGTTTGCTTTGCTTCTGTGCATGCAGCTTTTGCTTTGCCTGTTACACTGGTTTTATCTCAACCCATGAGTTTTCTCACTTTTACCCTTACGATTCTCTCCCCCATCCTATCGTGGGGGTAGTGAGTGAGCGGCTGCTTGGGGCTTGGTTGTCGGCTGGGGTTAAACCACGACACATTGGCATGTATACAGCCAGTTCATATGACAAGGAAAGGAAATGTTGTTTGCCTACACTCATCTACATAAATGTGTCTTCTCTCTTACTCTCTGATATTTTACATCTCATCATATTTATGCATTGACTGGAATTCTGTATGTTCTGACTTTTCAGGAAGCTTGCTGTCTAAATGAGGTTAAATTGCAAAGCAAACTCACTGAAAGTCCAGGATGGAGGTGTTATTAAGAGCTATCAGTGAGCTGCAGAGGTCATCACACAATTTATTTCTAAACAAAGTTTTCTATATTGCATATACACATCAGAGTCACAGACAATACATGGTTTAAAAGTTTGGAAGCTTTTTCAACAAATAAATAAAAAAAACCAAACCCAAACCAGCAAACTCACTGGTGTTCTTTATTCAGATTTTCTGACTTTGGTGATGCTGCATTTTCAATGCAGCATATACATTTATATACTTTAATTACATGCAGACATATAGTTTTCTTATAATCTCATCAGGATGGTCTCTCAGTTTCTTTTGTAGCCTCAGAACGTATGTATCCATGTCATTCAGCTTCTGTGGAGCTCTAGGAAAAAGGCAAACTTTCAGTTTTTACGAAGTGACTCAGAATTTCATTAGTAAAAGAAAGTTAGAAGATCCTAACAGTTAGTAACAGTTCTAGTCCTCAGACTAATGATGGCTTTTTCTCAGTTTCAATTGAAACATGGTATCTGTAACCTGTATGCAAACCAGGATGAATATTTGGTTCAAAATTCTCAGAGCAGGCACACCTCCAAATAATTCTTTGGTTGACCTACATGTAGTCAGGTACCTCTCCCACCAAAACACCCATAACCCTCATTCCATGACCTCCTTCTGACTCATTGTGTGGGATCTACAAAAATACTTACTTGAAAAGAAATTTTGAATAATTTTAAGAGGTATTGTGAATATCTAGTAATCATTGCCCTTGGGTTTTTTAGCTACATCTAGACTATTTAGCCTAAGTCATTCTTGTTCTTTCTTCATGTTTGCGTGGGCTTACAGTACTTGATTACTGTTTGTGAACTTTAGAGAAAATAAAATAAAATGAAATAAAACAAAAGTTGTACAATAAATGTACACTTTCTATAAGAATATACTTTTATTGTAGCATTGCATTGGTTACTTATGTATTTCATATTTGCCATTTTTCATATTACAATCACTTTATCAGTTCCATTGTTAGCATATTTTGTCTGTGGTGCTGTTGAGGGACTTGTGCAGCATGCAAAGGTTCAGATTCAAACTCAGTTCTATTATTATTTTATTAAATACACATAAAGAATTACTAGGCCTGTTGAATGAGCCAAATATTTCCTGCAATCTTATTTTCCACAACGTAAAATCTAATTTGAAGGACACATGTTAATGTGTGCTAAAAACATTGTACAAGAACAAGACTGTGGTTTATTTTTATTATTTTTCTTATTACATTCACAGGCAATGGACATTGAATATACTTCCAAATAAGTCCTTTTTCCACCTGCCTTCATACCTTTTATTAAGTCTTTCTTGATAATTTATTTAGTTCAGTCTAAACAATCTGCCTGCCAAATAACTGTTGATGATCCTCTTGTGTATATGAATAAGTCATCATGTGATATTTTTTCAACTAAAGAACAGAAAGGCTTTAATTTAAACATATTAATAGATTATAGATATATTAATTAGAAAAATAAGAGCTAATAACAATTACTATTGAAATAATTATTTTAAATAATTGTATACTTTTTATTGATGGATCTGTGCATGGGTGATGAATTTTATTTATAGAAATAAAATTATACCTTGAAAGTAAAGCTGTCTATTAAATCTAATTTGCTTTTTGTCCAGCATAAAATAAGCAATTTACTACTCAGAAGTGTGTTTATATAAATGCTGCTAGTGTAATAATTCTCAGCTAGACAGACCCAGACACACACCAGTGAAACATAATAATGAAATGCAGGCCGAGAAGATCAAAGACAGAGACCTATGTTTAGTAACCCTGAGTAGCAAAAAAGACATACAAATAAGGAGTAAAAAAGTGTAATCCTTGATTATGATATAACCTATTCTTCTGTTTAAATAGAGGGATTAAAACTAGAAAGATAAGATATACATAATGGTAAAATAATTCTTAAGAGAAAAAGAAAAATTATAACAGAAACATTATGGAGAATTGTGATACGATCAAAACTTTGTTTCTTGAATCTTGGGGAAAGCATTATATTGTACTCAGATGTACCGCATGTCTGTAGATCTGCTAGACAGTTTCATGAAAATAGACAATTAAATATTATTAGGTAAAAGCAAACGACTGATTCCTGACTGTTGATAAAGTGTCTTTGAAATTAAAGGGAAAATAGTTAATATCAGGCAATTAGGCATCTGGATAAACAACGTTGGGAGTTGTTTGGTGGGTGTGGGAGGATAGGTTTGTTGGTTTTCTTTGTTGTTTGGGTTTTGGGGTTTGTTTTCTTCCTACAAAAGACAAGAAAAGTCTTGGAAAAGCAAACAGCCTAAAAATAACAACTTTCACGGAGGAGATATAGGTTCATGTCAAGAGATATTTCTCTCTCACCATCCTAAAGTCCAAGTGCCTGACAAACTACTGACAAAAACTTTTACCTAGAACATAAAGCATAAAGAGCCTGGTTTGTTTACATCAAAAAGTTAAATTACCAATTGATTAACTACTGCAGTTTTTCCTAAACACTAATCATATAACTATCTCTGGATCTGCAAGGTCAAAGCAGACATACTAAACATAGTAAATACTGTCTCGTCAATGAAAACAACAGAAAAATGGAAAAATACCCCACCCCATCCCCCACTCCCCACTGAGAAATTTTAGGTTTAAATACTTCTTCTTAGATGCAAGGATTTTGAGACCTTACAGGATTAATATTGCAGAGCTGGACAGCTTCGCATTTGTGAAGTGTTCATCTCCTTCAGAGTATTAGAGCTTGTCACCAATGCAATGAAGCCAGATGAATGATCACAACCAATGTTGTAGACTGTCATTCTGAAATATTTCTCAATAAAGTATTTAAGAAATCAAAATACATATATATTTAAGTTTCTCAAAGAGTTAAAGCAGCAAAGAACTTTTACATCAATGAAAGTTCCACTGTAAAGATCAGGAACACTGTAGTATTTTTATTTAGCTATCCTTTATGGTTTACACTTCTAGAATTACATTTTCTTAGGTCTATACTTTTATTTCACCATAGGTAAATGTATTTAAATAATTGCCATATTTTTACAGAATGCAATCTTGCAAATTATTGTAGCGATACTCCAGACTTCATGTTAACCTGTCCTTAATTTTCTTCAGCAATGTTTCCATTTTATCTCTGTAATGTAAATACGTCTCATGAAAGGGAGTTTCCTGCAGATGATTGAAACAACTAAATGATGGTAACTATTCACCTGTCAGTTAAGGATGGCTTTTTCACCTTTGCTCTCACAATCATCCGTTGGGAAACATATCATTATACAATTTTCTATAGAAAAAGATTATTTCTTTCCCTTTCATTGCCTCAAGGCTGATTTTCTCAGTGTTTCCATTTCAAATTAGGGATTAATGTCATATTAATACCACAGCTATATCACACATACCAGAGTGAGGTTTGGATGAAGAAAGTAATGAAATGAATCTTATGAAACTGTTTGGCCACAGTTTGTAGGTTTCCTTATCTCTTTCATGGGCAACTTTATGTGAAATAAATCCTCATGTTGGTACATATGCTTTTTTCCTCTTATTCATTCTTTGGCACCTTTTCTGCCTTCTTATTAATCTCCTGGTTTTGAGGAACAATATAATCTATTTAATGAGATGTGCAGCACAAAGAAAAACTCACTGTACATTCACTGTCTCCTACCCCAATGAGCAGCAGTGTTGCTAATGAGCACTCCCAGAGTTTGAAACACTGGCACACACTCAGAGATGCTGAAGAGAAGCCCATGGGAGAAACCATCATCTCTAGCTCCACTAGGTTTTAAGGAAGGGAAGGGAAGGGAAGGGAAGGGAAGGGAAGGGAAGGGAAGGGAAGGGAAGGGAAGGGAAGGGAAGGGAAGGGAAGGGAAGGGAAGGGAAGGGAAGGGAAGGGAAGGGAAGGGAAGGGAAGGGAAGGGAAGGGAAGGGAAAAAATAATATAATTACATAACAGCTGTCCCATTGTTCATTTACAGTAGTCGCATTTGACATTGGTATTTTCATGTTAGAGGTGAAAGGCCTTGTTACAGCATCAAGGGATTGTAGGAATTTATGGGTTTAAGGCACATGAATCGAAAGGTGTGAAAACAGGTATATATTTATTCTAAAGGGGTAAAACGATTTTAGATTATCTATGCACACATATATTGTTTGGTGTGCATGAAGCAAAGTAGGAGAAATATTCAAGGTCTCATGAATTTTAAGTTATCTTAGTATGTGTATAATGATATAAACAAGATATTAAATGAGAGTTGAAAATATAACCTATATAGACTTACAAGAAAGACAAGACAAACATTCTTTTATATGTGAAAAATAATCTTCTCTCATATTTGCAAGTCTGATGTGTTGGTTTTCTGGGATCGCTAGTATCTGTTACATTAATAGAGATATTTATAAAGACAAGAGTAATTGTGTATTTGTGTATTTTTTTCCCAGGAAAATTTGCATTAACAAAATGGAATTTTCAACTGTAGAACTATTCGTTAAACTTATGACTATTTTGATTCATAAATGAAAATATCCAGCGTGAAGATGGAAACCAAGTAGAATGGTGTGGAGAAAGCAATAAACTAATTTAATTCAATTTGTTTTTCTTCTCAGTCATCAGTAGTATAATATTTTTTTTTTTTTTGCCAGTCAGTAGTAGCATAGTATTGATTCTATTTTATTTAACTATTTTTTTGAAGTCCACATCAAAAACTGTGTAATAAATTCAGTTTCATGCAAAAGAAAAATATATAAATTAGGTTAATAACTCATAGCTAACTGTAAACATCAGTCTCAAATCAACAACAAAGTAATGGACTCTTGAAAAAATATTAGAAATCTTTCAAACAGGAAATAATTGACATACCTGTAAATCAGATTTATTTATTCTCCATGAATAAGGATTCTCAGCACCAAAACCAATTGCTGAACACAGTTTTTTTGTGATACCACTTTATATACGCATTGTATATTTATCATATTCCTTCTACTCTCTTTGTTCTTTTTTTAATCGTCATTGTTGAATTATAGCTGGCATTCTGACTGACACATGTAAAATACATTTTCCAAGCATGTAAGTGGAAACAAGATCCACTGAGTGCCAGTGATGACTGCCTTACCTGCAATTGTGACTTACAAGATCACAATACAAAACAAATGGAAAGGATTTGTTGGTCCTCCACTAGTAGTGCAGGATCAAAAAAATTCTTAAGCTACTTCACGTTGTGCATTGATGCAAAAATGAAATGCATATTTTTTCTCCTAAAGTAACTCCTTCTGACAATAGTCTAAACTTCAGTTCTAGAAAATTCTTCATTTTTTTGTGATTCATAGAATATGCTATTTTGCTACTCAGAGTTCCGTTTCTCTTACAAGGACTTATAACTGAAAACTTATAGCTTGGTTAGAAATGGTGTATGGATAGAGCAGAAAGCAAAATATGAAGCATGAAATGGAAGTGTCAGCTAGAAAATACAAACCATCTCTTAACATTTTTTGCTGTGGTTTTGGTTGGGATAGAGTTAATTTTCTTCTTAGTAGCTAGTGAAGTGCTATGTTTATACTAAGTGAAGGAATCACTAGTTTCTCAGGCCTTGCCAGCCAGAGGTCTGGAGGGGCACAAGAAATTGGGAGGGGTCACAGCCAGGACAGCTGACCTGAACTAGCCAAAGAGGTATTCCATACTATGGGGTATCATGCTAAATATACAAACTGGGGGGGCTGGCCAGGGCTTGGGGATCATTGCTCAGGGACTGGCTGAGCATCGGTCAGTAGGTGGTGACTGACTGTACTGTGCATCACTTGTTTTCTTTCCTCCCTTCCCTTTGGATTTCCTTCTTCTCCCCCACTTCTTCCTTTTCATTTTAACAGCTATTGTTGTCATTATTATTATTGTTCTTTCAGTTTTATTTTATTTCAACTATTAAATTGTTCTTATCTCAACCCTCAAGTTTTACATTCTTTTCTGATTCTGTTCCTAACCCCTCTGGGTGAGGGGGGAGTGAGTGAGCAGCTGCATGACACTTAATTACTGGCCGGGGTTAAAGTATGACACTTGTGCTTAACTAGAAGGATAGATTTAGCAATTAGCATGTCCTAGCCTGTCATTTAATTTGTGGCTCCATAACTGTACTTTTTGGCTGCACAGCAGAAGTTGCTCATTCTCTTTTATTTTATACCCCATAGCAATATGGATGCATGGCTGCCTAGAACTCTGTTTACATTGGATAAAGTTGGTTATTCTGTCAAAGTATTGGCATGCAGATTGGTGAGAAATGATGTGTGATCATTTCAAATTGATTATAAAACCTATCACAGTAGTCTTACTTTAAAAAATGAGAGAAATGAGTTCAAATCCATGCTAATCAGTTTTATCTGAATGTCTGTCAGTTTGTGAATATTAGAGGTTTCTGAAAAAAAACCCAACCTTGTGACTATATACAGAATTTTCCAGAAAATATTTTGTTCAGAAAAAAAAGTAGTTGCATTTTTTCATTTACTTACAAAATAGTAATATTATTTCATGCATAATTAAAATATAAATAGGATATATAATGCTATCACTAGCATACTTTTCCAGTGAGAAAACAAGCAAATCTTTCCAGCAATTTTCACAGGTATAAAAGCAGTACCTGGATCTATACTTCACCTAACCCAAGAGACAAGAGGGGAGGAAGGGAGAAAAATGGAAAGGAAAGGCAAGGCAAGGCAAGGGAAAAGGAAGACTTCAGAAGTCCTGTCTCTTTGAATAGAAGATTAATACAAATCCTGATGAAAGTGTGTAGTCAGAATTTGCTAGTTTATCACGTATTGCTCCAAATGAAAACAGTAGTCATTTTTGTGCCAAACAATGCTAGAAAGTCCTGTTGTCATCCTATTCTTAGCATGTGTTTTGGTTTAACCCTGGCTGGCAACCAAGCACCACACAGCTGCTTGCTCACTCTCCCCACAATGGGATGGGGGAGAGGATCGGAAGATTACAAGTCAGAAAACTCATGGATTGAGATAAAAACAGTGTAACAGCAAAAGCTGCATGCACAGAAGCAAAGCAAAGCAAGGAATTCATTCACGACTTCCCGTTGGCAGCCAGGTGTTCAGCCATCCCCAGGAACAAGCGCTCCATAGCGCGTAATGGTCACTTGGGAAGACAAATTCCATAACACCAAATGTCCCCCCCTTCCTTCTTCTCCCCCCAGCTTATATACTCACCATGATGTCCCATAGTATGGAATACCTCTTTGGCTAGTTCAAGTCAGCTGTCCTGGCTGTGTCCCCTCCCATTTCCCATGCCGCTCCAGCCCTATGTCTGGCAGGGCCTGAGAAATGGAAAGGTCCTTCACTTAGTATAAACATGACCCAGCAACAACCAAATCCATCAGTGTGCTGTCAACATTGTTTTAATACCAAATCCAAAACACAGCACTGCACCAGCTACTGAGAAGAAAAATAACTCTGTCCCAGCTGAAACCAGGACAGCATCATTCTTATTCTTTTTAAATCATGCACTTTTGAAGAGCAGTGGTTAATCAGTCTGGTTTTGGGGAGTTTAGGGTTCAGATTCTTTTCCATTCAAACTTTTTTCCATAACCCTGGGAATTCATTTCTGAGAGAAATACATAGAAATACTTCAAAGCTTAACTACAATTTTAGACATCTAGGGCTAAAATGTAAAACCTCAGTTAGCAACCAATATTTGAGGGTGCCTGAGTTTTAGTAATAACATATCTGCCTGGACTAATTGTTGAGAGTCTAGAGGCAGGATTCCTCAGAATAAAGTTTAGCTGTCTAAAAATTAATTCCCTCTGTAGTCAGCAGAGGCTCACAGGTGAGAAGAATTCACGCTGTGAAGGTGCCTGTTTTGATATCTATTTTAGGGTGGCATTTATATTAATTCTGGATATGCCTTATCCCTTTTTTTACACTGAAAGTAAGTAGAACTTAGGTCGCTGGTTCAAAGTAGGATAAATCCCACTTCTGTTGTTGAGATCCATGTAACAGTTACCAAAACATACCCTGATATTTTAACATATATGAACATGCATAACATGCATATACAAACACGCAGCCACTCACACACACGCACATGCCCGCACCACCCCACCCCCACCCCCCAATATGTCAAGGTTATGTTGAAAACAAAATGCAGCTGGGGCAAAAAAAAAGAAAAGAAAAAATTACTATATATCCTATAACTCACTTAACAGATACAGGGAAAAATCTTTTCTCTCTTTGGAAGGTTTTCAACTTATTTTTCCTCTCTGTTAGAACACTGCATTAATCACTACCTTTCACTGTGATAAAGCTATCAGGCTGACCAATAAAGCCATTCAACTCATATAAATAGTTAAACATTTTTCATGTTTCTTACTGATTTAGCTAACAGCCTAATTGTTATGTGTATTTACATATTATGAGATTTTGGAAACCCTATGTTTGTTTAGTGAAGTTACAGGAAGGTAATTGTACTTTCTTCATTCATTTGAAAATTCAAATATTCAAAAGTCTAACAAGAACTTACCCTGACAGATCTTTAAAGCTTGATTATACCAGGCCAGGAAAAGAGCTCATAATGAACTATCTTCCTCTTTTTTCATGCATCCACATTGCCTTTTTTATTACCTGGAAGTTTTTCTATGAGTGTTTACAGGGCTTCCTGAATGTCATCACTCTCAAATCTTAGATGTCCACTATCAAAATCCTACTACACTGTGCAAAATTTCCTACATGACTTCTTTTTCTCATGTGTGGCTTTAAGAAAAGGTAAGAGACACTATGGAAGCTGGCAGACAGCGCAGTGCTATGTATTAGATCTATCCTAAATAAATACAGGTTCCCTCTTCCTTTTCCAAATTCACAAAGATTATCAAAACTTGGTTTGGGCTGGTGTATATCAGCATGGACATAAGATAAACTCACAACCAAGCACAAGCACAGTTTTGACAAACATTACAAACTTATCTCTTCTCAGAACTTCCTTCAGCTTTAAGGCATATGGACTTCCTTTGTTTTCCTTCATTTATTTTTTATTTGTTTTTGAAGGCGGTCATAAACTGTTATTATTTATTTTTTTAATTTCTAATGGAATATCAAAAGTATGAGTTGCAATACCTTGCAGCCTTAAGTAAAATATTGTATGTATTATCTACTCATGGATATACGGCAACACTGAAAAGCTAAAAGTAGACACTAAAAGTAATGGTGCTATTGTTTTCAAAAGTGCCAGATATTGAATTCGTAGCTCAGCTCACGAGGTTCAAAATGAATATAAATAAGGATTCTGCTTCTTCAAAATACAGGTCAGTAGTCAAATTCCAGAACTGAGTGGTATAACAATTATATAATAAAAAATGTGTATGTGTTAATATGTAATTACTACAAATAGCATAGCATTGTAGCACAACAATAAAATAATTTAATTATTTTTTTGAAAGAGTCTGCAAAACTGTATCAGCCAGGAATGCTTGGAGGCAAGTGGTTATTACTGCACACAGTCCATCTTGAATCCAGAATTTAGCCACTAATGCTCATTACCTTCCATTTTGGACTGTATATGCCACTTCAAATACCCGACAGGAAAGCTGGTTAAATACGAGATATAAACCAAAAACACTAGTTAAATCCAGCATAGATTTAATTTCTGCTTTTCCTAGGACATGAGTAAGTTATATCACTGATAGACAAAACTATCCTACTTATAATTTACAAAGCCAATGAAGATAACATAAATATCTATACGCCACAGCAAAGGAGGAAAAAAATCACTATTTAACTGAACTGTAAGTATTTCTGCCTTTGCAAGCAACTTGCACACACACCAGTAAGCAATATCCTCTAGCAATTGTGTCAAAGAAAATGAAAACAAATGTCTTGGTTTTGCTGACATTTGATCAGACTAAATGAATTAGGTTTGTACACACTTAATTATATTTTGCCGACATGTATAGAAAAACTTGTACACTCAATGGAAAATGCTTTGTCCCTTTTTATTCTTTGGATTCTTAACATCTGCCTAAACCAGAGGAAATGCCTGATTTTTGAACTTTCATTACATTTAAACTCTATAGATTATTTTGGTCTTCCAATTGACATAATACTAGGATAAATATATGCAACACAGTTAAATGGTTTGATTTTTCAAGTTCTCTATTAGGAATTATTTTACAAAGTGTGAAGAAGATTACCTGTGAAACAACAGAAATTATGGCAACTTTTGTAAGCCTAAGATATCATGGTGAGTTGGTATCCTCCTTTGGTGCTAAATATGAACTTGGGAAGAGTAAACAATTACAGACAGCTAGAAACATTCTTCCTACATGGTGGCTTTGCTGGTGTTGATTTAATTCTTTGGAGGCATTTATGCTAGTTTCCTTTTCATTTCTTTGAGTTTTGTGGTCTCAGAAATGATAGAATCACCTAGTCAGGCTGGAGACTATATGCTACTTACAAATTAATAATTCTAAGTAGATTTATAAAGGTATTGTTTTAGATTTTTTTCCTAATTATATTTTTTTTCTGATTAAAGCCAGATTGTTTTTAAATAAATGTTATTTCTTATGGCAGGGAATCATGGAACTTCACTTATACTCACTGTTTATCAAATATAAACCTTTCAAGAGTTATTTCAAATGAAAGACAGTATCTTATCACAATACTACAGAAATAAAATCATCAGTACATAAAGTTTAGTGTAATTATAATAGTGTTTAATTATAATTGCTTCATGCAAAATTTATTACAGTAATGACAAAGAAATTGCTTAGTGTTCTTGGTCAACTACATTATGTTATTATTTCAAGTGATGCACATGTTTATACTTCATAAAATTCTCATAAACTCCACATAAGCAGAAGCCAAGCTTTTGTTTTGAAAACAAAACAGAATACACTCATCCATCCTAGATAAAGTATAGTTACTTGCTTCAGGAACTCCCGACATGGCAGTTTGTTTTTGTTTGTTAAAAAAGGTGGAAGACTGTACTTGTCAACGGTGACATGAAATCAATAATGTTATTGAAAAAAATACCAGAAGAAAAACTTTCAGCAAATGTTTAAAATAATGAAAACATTGTAAAAATCTTCCTACCAGTTAATAACTTAGAGCATAAATACATATGAAAGACAGCATTAGGTTTGTCAAATTTCAGATCCTACTTGGTTCTTCTGAATATAGATGTATATCAATAATCCAAAAGTAGAATTCATATGGAGGTATATCATGACCTGTCCACAAACTGCTTTTTATACTTTAGATTATACTTGTATAATCCAGCATCTGAAATATTTTATTGACTAGTCAAGCAAAAGAATTAGCAAATTTTTGTTTGCTTGTATTGAAGTATGTAAAAAAAAAAAAAAAAGGAATTTGTGCTGTACCATTTAGCTTAGAGAACTCATCCTTGATCTATTCAAAAAGATTGTTTCAGACTAATTTTTTCTAGCTCACAAGAAAGCACTCTAACCTCCAGACTCTAGGGAGGAAAAACAGCACATCCCATCCTACTGCTATATAGATTATCAAAGAATGGAGACCGAAGAAAATTGAGAAAGATGATTTTCTATCTTAGTGGACATAAACTGATAGGAAATAATTTCATATTTCTATGACTTTCTGTTCCTTTTAATTTTGGCAGAAAACATAGAAACAAAACCCCTAATTTTTGAAGTTAGGCATTTTAATTCATCTTAAATGTTACGTTATAAGTTATTTTTTCCCACCCCGAGCTGCAGCTTTAAGTAACACAGATGTTACTATAAAGTTCTCTATTCTTATACTAAAAATGCAAGGACAAGACCAGTGTTGCATCCCAAGGTAGTATTTTGGGACACTGGATCAGATACACAAATTTTAAAACTCAGTGCTAAACTGTTTGAAATCATGGTAATTTGGATTTGTGCAGGACATTACTTAACTGACTTCATGTGTCATCCTAAACCTTGCAAATACAATGGTTTTTTTGGCATAGTTCAAAGACTTTAGGATTTCATCTTGGAACTTCATAGAGTATGAAGTATCATATTCCCAAGCAAAGAAATATTACTAAGAAATATTAATAGTTTAATCTTATGTTAGCATACCTATAAAATAGTGAATAAAGTACTGCTGTTATTTCACTGGTGTTGTTAACTAACAAGGAACCAGAGCACTTTATATAGGTCAGGGAAGTCACCAGAAAACTATCAGCTCAGTGCAGCCTTCACATGACCCACTCCTACTCTTTCACATGGTTGCCAACAATGTTGCAACAAGTCCAAGGTCACTCAAAAGAGATTTCAGGGCCCTGGGAAAAGTGTGGAAGGATTCAAGTGCACAGGTAGTATATTCCTCAAACTTCCCAGTAACTGGGGGAGACTTTGGTAGTAACAGGCAGGCCCAGGACATCAACTCCTGGCTCCAAGACTGGTGCCTCCACCAGAATTTAGTTTGTAATAATGGAAGGGTCTTCAAGACCCAAGGTATGCTGGGATCTAACAGAATCGACCTGTCCCAATGGGGGAAAATGCTTCTTTGCTTGTAAGCTGGTAGGACTGATTGGGGATGTTTCAAACCAGGATCAATGGGGGAAGGGGATACCATCAGGAGACCTGAAGACAAGTCAAGGGTTGGCATGGAACTGTCTGAGGGTGGCAGTGCTAATGGGAGCATTTACACTGCTCCAGGGAGCAAGGAGGACGTGGGAGCATATCTGAAGTGCTTGTACACCAACGCACAAACGCAGTAAAAGAAACAAACAGGAGGAACTGGAAGTGCTGTCCACCTTCCAGAGCTATGATATCATTGGTTTTAGTGAAACTTGGTGGAATGAGTGCCATGACTGGACTGCTGGGATGAAGGGCTATGGGATGTTCAGGAGGGATAGGCAAGGCAGGTGAGGTGAAGGTGTTGCACTATCAGTAAGGGAGAGGTTTGACTGTACAGCCCTTACAGTTAGTGATGATGTGGTTGAGAACCTGAATGAGGATTAGGGGGATGGAAAACAAAGCAGACGTCATTGTGTATATCAACTATCACTCACTCAGCTAGGGTGTAAGCACTGATGAGTTATTTTGTAAGTGATTAGGAGAATTCTTTGGATTGGTAGTCCTTGTCCTTATGGGAAATTTCAACTTTCCAGAGATAACTGGGAATATCATGTGTCTGTGATTAATAGGTCTTCAAAATTCCTGAAGTATGTTGAAGATAATTTCTTGTCACAAGGACTCAGTGAGCTAATTAGCAAAGGTGTACTCCTAGACTTGTTGATTGTGAACAGAGATGGACTTATGGGAGACTGAATGGTAGGTGGCTGTCTTGGCCACAGTGATCGTGAAATGGCTGAGTTTAAAATTTTCAGTGTCATGAGAAAAAAAGTCAGCAGAGTTGCTACCTTTAAGTTCAAAAGAGCAATATTAAGCTGTTCAGGGAGCTACTTAACAGTGTCCCATCCTCTGGGAATCTGCTTTTGTGGGCTTAGGAGTCCATGAATACTAGTCAGTTTTTAAGAACCATCTAAAATGAGCAAAGCAGACAATCCCATAGTGACAAAAGTCAAGCCAGCAGGGTAGAAGACCAGCCTGGCTGAACAGGGAACTCCCTGTGATGCTCAAGAAGGAAAAAGAAATTATATGATCTCCAGAAGCAAGGTCAGGCTTTGCAGGAAGATTACAGAGCTGGGGTTTACACGTGTAAGGAGAAAATACAAAAGACCAAAGCTCAGCTGGAGTTGAAACTGGCCAGTGCTGTGTCAGGCAACAAAGACAGACTTTTTAAAGTAAGCTAATAACAAGAGGTCATTTATTGAAAATATTGGACTAATACTTGATTAAGACGGTCACCTGACTAATGGGGATGAAGGAAAGGTGGAGACATTTAATGCTTTTTGTTGATTCCCCCCCCAATCTTTTATATTAATTAAATTAATGTCCTGTCAAACTAATTTAATATTATTCTATGATAAGGTCACCCACCTAGTGGATGATGGGAAGGCAGTGGATGTAGCTGGTCTGGATTTTAGTAAGGCTTATTGATAATGTCCCTCACAGTAGCCTTTTAGACTAGGTGTCCAGCTGCAAGATGAGCAGGTACATGGTGCGCTGGGTGAAGAACTGGATGAACAGCAAGGCTCAAATGGTTGTAGTGAATGGGCCTACATCTAGCTGGTGATCAGTGATGTTCCTCAGGGCTCAATCCTAGGCCCACTTCTGTTCAATAAATACGCAGAAGTTAAATGCACCATTATAATTCAGGTGCTGTTTCTGCTCTTGAGGGACAAGAGGCCTTGCAGAGGGATCTGGAATAGACTGAAGCATTGGGCAACAATCAATGGCATGAAATTTAACAAGACCAAATGCTGGATTCTGCACCTGGGATGGAGTAATGTCAGGCATAAGAATAAACTGGGAAAGAAGTAGCTAAAGATCAGCCCTGCAGAAAGGGATCTAGAGGTGCTGGCTGACATCAGGCTCAATATGAGTCAGCAGCATGGCCTGGCAGAAAAGAGGGAAAACAGCATCCTGGGGTGCATCAAACACAGTATAAGGAGCTTGTCAAAAGAGGTGATTATCCTGCTGTAGTCAGCATTGGTGCAGCCTCACCTTGAGTACTGTGTGCAGTTCTGGGTCCCACAGTCTAGGAATGATATGAAAGTCCTTGAATGTGTCCAGAGGAGAGCAACAAAGCTGGTAAAAGGGCTGGAAGGCATGTCCTATGAGGAGCAGCTAAGGACTTTATGTTTTTCTACCTTGGAGAGGAGACTGAGAGGTAACCTTATTGCTCTCTGCAGCTTCCTGAGGAGGCAAAGTGGAGATGGAGGTGCTGAGCTCTTCTTCCTCTTATCCATCCAGTGATAGGATGTGTGAGAATGGCTCAACGCTCTGTCAAGGGAAGTTTGAACTGGACATCAAGAAGTATTTCTTTACTGAGAAGGTGATCAAACACTGGAACAGGCTTGCTAGGGAGGTGGTTGATGCCCCAAACCTGTTAGTGTTTAAGAGGCATTTGGACAATTCCCTAATAACATGGGTTTAGTTTTTGGTCAGCCCTGAAGTGGCCAGGTAGTTGGACTAGATGATCATTGCAGGTCCTTTCCAGCTGAACTATTCTATTCTATTCTATTTCTATTTCTATTCTATTCCTATTCTATTTTATTCCTATTCTATTTCTATTCTATTCTATTCTATTCTATTCTATTCTATTCTATTCTATTCTATTCCATTCTATTCTATTCTATTCTATCCTATTCTATTCTATTCTATTCTATTCTATTCTATTCTATTCTATTCTATTCTATTCTATTCTATTCTATTCTATTCTATTCCATTCTATTCCATTCCATTCCATTCCATTCCATTCCATTCCATTCCATTCTATTCCATTCCATTCCATTCTATTCTATTCTATTCTATTCCATTCTATTCCATTCTATTCTATTCCATTCTATTCCATTCCATTCCATTCCATTCCATTCTATTCTATTTTATTCTATATTCTATTCTATTCTAATTCTATTCCATTCCATTCTATTCTATTCTATTCTATTCTATTCCATTCCATTCCATTCCATTCTAAAATTGTATGGTGTCCTGAAAGCTCCCTCATATTTTCTGCTGTGAGGTTGTGATTTATACTAATAGGGCATATATACTATACCCCATAAGGCAGGTTCTCAGGAGGTGAGGCTATCTGAAACAACCCTGTCAATGCTAATGTCAGTAAATTATTTTTGCCTTCAAAACGGGGTGGCAGCATGAAAACTACTTGTTGAGAACAACTTGTGGGATGGTCTAATTGCCAAATGCACCTGTGGTTTGTCTGTTTAGCATCCTTCCCATCTCTGGTACAGATATTGTTATAAAAATAGATAATTGTGAATAAGTTGTTTATGACATGAAAAAATGTTGTCAAACGTAGCACCCGTAAGTAGTTAAAAATGTGAAGAATTAGGCTTTTAAAATTAACCAGCTTTTTTTATTTACTTTGTTTCTTTTAACTGCATAAAACATGTAACTTAAAGCAGTCCCATTTTATAGATTCACATATCATTTATAAAATTTCATACAGTTTATTTCTTAATTTCTGCTTGCTTCTGTTTTCAAATGAAGAGATATTCTGTCCGTCAGTCTCTTCTTTTGTCTGAAATTATTTTAATTCCGTTGTGTATATCAGAGATCTGCATTATTAATTAAAATTATCATTAATAATTTAGCTTGTATGTTGCAGGGAAAAAAACCTGCTCAATTTACTTGTCTTGAAAGAAATCAGGATAGAAGTGGTTTATTGATTTATTAACAACATGTAATTAACCAGCAGTCAATGAACTACACATTCAGGACCAATACCCTAAAAAACTTTTCTGTAACTCTTTGCAGGAGTTTCTAATCCCTCCCCAAGATTCACACAGAACACCACCACCTCCCCCACGCTGGGGTAGATGCAGACGCTATAGATTTTTGTGCAGCCCTGATGAACCCTAGACATCACTAATGCACTTGCCAGTGGGAGAACAACCCATGATGCCACACATATACACCAGAGGTGTGGGTCCTCGTGTCACACCACTAGCTGAAGTGCAGCTGCTCACAGCAGCTTGCAGGGATGCTGTAGTGCCCAACCTGGGCAGGGGTTGAAGTGCCACAGGGTGACTTCTGGCAGTGTCGAACCAGGTTTGACTGCTGCTCAGGCACCCTCTTCTCACTCCCAAGGCTGTCCTCACAGCACAAATTGTCATGCTTCTTTCATACTTTCCTTCAAACCGACTCCCTCTTTTCTCAAAAGTCCCCTGGTAAACTGATTAATGCAGCTGATGGTCATCTTAAGAAAAATCCATTATAGTAAAATTTTTTGTAGTGTTACCAGTTGGGGGATAAAATTTCTCTCAGGGAGCTTTGGGTATTTCCCCTTAAACATTTGAGCTTTTTTGGAGTGAAAAACAACTGCTCCAAGTCACTTCTTAGTAGTAAAGATGGCATTTGATATTTTAAACATATATGGAAGTTTAAAAACACAGAGGGGTTATAGGTCTTTTTTGCTTTTCAAACTACAGAAGATAGGATTCTGAGCAGTCTTGCCCTTTGTAGCAACTAATACTTCTAGCTCTAGAGATAATACATCTTTCATCTAACTTTAGATGCCTACACTACAGACATATGAACCTAAGCTAGATTTCATACACTCCCTTATCATCAACAGGGTCACTTTTAGATTGTGATTCTTCTGACCTATTTTTGATGCCAGTTTAGGATAAGATGAATCCTCCTCTAACAGTATCCATTTCACCTTAATGAGTACAACTGGATTGTCTGTGATTGACTGGCTCTGATACAGATGCCTAAACAAGATTTTGTTAATTTGCTTTTTGGTCTTACCCTGGATATCCCTGAATAGTTCCTACTCCCAGCCAAACTAACCTCTACAACAAAGATGTAGCAATAAATATAGTCTATGTAAACAACTATTATTTGTTTAGACAGCTAACCTAGTTTAGTAGTAAGGGAAACAAGTGGTTCTGAAGACCACATGAAGCAAGGGGGAATAGAAAGTGAAATCAGGTCTGCAAAGCACAGAGAGGTTTTTATAAAGACGGACTGATGAGGTAGGGGAGAGGATACAAGAAAACATTACAAAAGAAAGTTCCAGCTTGACCTCACCAAAGATCAGTATTGAGACTCCCATTAAGCAACATAGATCTGGTTGAATGTCACCCAGCCACAGCTTTCCTTCTTCCTGGTAAACATGGGGTGATCTGAGGTATCCTGTACTTGATAATAAAGACATTGTTTCTGTAAGGGTTCCCTTGTCTGCCTCTTCAAGGGTCTGACTAGTGAGTTAACTGAGAGCATTCCCTCAGCTGGCTGGCCATGTGACTGGGTGGGAACTGACATCACTTGATGTGCAATCGGATGAATTGTATGAATCAAATTGGGCAAATGTTCTCCCACCCCCTGAAAAGAAAGGTGGTTTGGGTTTTTGTTTTTTGATATTTTTTTTTTTTGGGGGGGGGGGGGGCTGTGTTGTTTTTGTTGTTGTTACCATCCTTGCTTTTAGCACTTATGTTATTACCATTTTCTTTCCTTGTGTGTATCATGAAACCATAAGAACAAATCAGAACAGTGTCCTACACACTTCAGAAACATTATTTTCTTCATATATTCACTGTTTAAGCACAAACATAACATGCAGAAAATAAAGCTACTGTTAATAGTCCTATTCCATGAATATCAGTTTCTTAGTTATTTTCTTTGCTTATTTCCATAGGTCAGTGTCAGCTTCCATCTCTTATTTTGCAACACCCACAAATAATGCTTTTATTACAACTTTCCTGATAGACATAGTTAAGCATTTTCCATACTGTTTTTCATCTCAGGCAATTTGATCACTGTAGGGTATGTCTAAGTTGTACATAATTTTTCAAGCTTTGAACAAGGAAATTTACATGACAGAAAGCAATCTTGCCTTAAACTATTAAGAAGAAATAAGACGCAGTAAAAAAACATTCCCAGTTTGTTTACTGGAGGATAGTGAAGCAAACTGAAAAGGAACCATTTATGCACTTCAGTGTACATTCTTTCCTCAGATACTTTCAGTCACACTGAAGGGAGACTGAATCAGTGCCACTGATTATTCAGTTTTGTGTGTCAGGTAAAACATAGCAGGGGGTGAAATGAATTCATCTTTCTGTCTTCAAGTGAACTAAAAGCAATTTTAGTCTTCCCATGTGGTCACTTGAGGTGCTTGTCATGTTCAAGCTAATGATATCAGGCACCCTCATGTTGTTTAAGTATTCATGAAGTAATTAAATTCTCATTAACATATAAATAAAAGAAAACTGAAAACAAGTTTAGGAGGCACCTAACATCTGTTCTAATGCTTTTAAGTATTAAAATGTGCCACATACAGAAGGAAAAGTGCATTCTGTTCAGGGAAGTATTTTGCACAGTTATTTATAGAAACTGTAATTAAACTGATTTGGCATATTAAGTAAAGTTAACAGCAAAGCATTATTTAGGTAGTTCGTGTGCCTCTGCCACCTAAATAAGGAATTTAAAATAGGAAAGGGAGAAGTAAAATTAATTTTTTTTTGTTCTGAAATCCAGATAAAATTACAAGAACAAAACAATTGGAAAAATTACTTCTTTAGATTTAGAGAAATGCAGAATCTCACACTGCAGATATATTTCCAGCTGCTCATCCAAAGTATATTGGTGGATTTTTTTTTGAATAATAAAAAGTTAATGACATTTGAAAAAAACCTACAACAGTTCTACCCAATGATTCATAAGATAACCATTAGGTGGCTGCAAATTGTGTGTAATGCACAATTCTAACATGCAACCTGAGACTTTGGTTCAGACACAACCTTACACTATAAAATTAGTTTGTCCTTCTATCACTAAGCAATTTATTCCTTTACATATGGTATTTCTTCTTTTTCTAAAGAATATTATAAGAAATATATTTTACGTATGAGCAGCATGTGTACCCACTGTTCCATACTATGCCACTGTATTTTTCTGTATGATAGAAACAGCCAAATAAAATTTAATAATCTTAAACCATAGTTTGAGACTGGTAGGCTGGAAAATGGCAAAGGAGGTAGAAGGATCTTTGATGGAGGAATCTTCAAAATAAGTTAAAATAACCATTTCATCAGACGGAGGCAGCTGTGGAAGAATGCATTTCTGAGAAGTAAATCTTCCAAATATATCTTTCAAGTGCCATGTACGAGATCAGTTGCATTCTCTTTTCTTTGTAACAACCTCTGTCTTGGCTTTTTTTGTAATCTATATTAAAATGCATTCTGTAATGGTATTAATTCATTGTGCTCTTATGACACAGTAAAATGTACATAAGAGATGTGCTTGTATTATCCTTACTCTTAATAGAGTGGGATGTATAACCTGAGAAATTTAACATTTTTTACTGTTTATTTTATACCATTCATTTCAAAAAACAGTATTTAATGACTTATTCAAATTCCACACGCCTACCATAGTTTCTCCTCAATGTGATCCCTACTGAGGGAAATGTATGCCAATTACGCAATGTGTTTGATGCATGCTGAAAAGGATGTATTGCACAAAAGGGCACACAGACCTACCTGAAAGAAAAAGATAAACTCATTTTTTTCTGTTTTTAACTATGGCAGACAAAAGACAAGTAATTTAAAAATAGCTGCAGTCAGTTATCATTACACACATAAACAGCTATTAATTCTTTTATGAAGAGTGCTATTCACCACTGGTAAAAAGAATTACAAGCAACAAGTGAAAGTATTGTCCTCTTTATTTGGTTCAAAACCTGTTGGTCAGCTCAGAGCAGTGCCAGACAACTTTTATGATTGGCAGAGAATAGCATTTTCTTAGGCATTATAACTGTGAAAAGAAGCCATGTGCTAATACAACATAGGAAGAAATCATATATCCCTATTTGTCCAAAACCCATACTACAATGAAGCCTGGATAATTGCAATCTTACACTGGTAAAAATTAATGAAAATCTGATTTGATGATTTCTGAAACAGGAACTAAGACCCAGTTCCTACTTGCCTACAAGATAAGGAAATTAAACACTATGAGGCTTGCTTCAGAGAATGTCGGCCCCAGAGCAATTATCTGTGCTTATCTAGGTATCCCTACTGATCTTAGATTATCTCACAAAACACATGAGATAAATACTGCCTAAACAAACTCTAATCTTTTTAGGAAACTGAAATGAGGATCAAACTGAGGAAGTCTAAGTCTGCATGAATATAGAGCACCAATACTGGTATAATCTTTTTGATGTGGGGGTGGATAGTAAGCATGCTGTTGCATGTAGTACTGGTCCTAAATTACAGCTTATGTCTTATTTGTATCAGTCAAACCACTATTTTAGCAATCTTGAAAAGGATTTCATTCAAAACTAAGGAATGCTGATTCCAGGGCTGAGTTCCAATGGAGAAAAGATAGTAAATTCAGTATTTGTTGGCCACGCTGGATATGTTTCATAAAAATGCTACCAGTATCATTAAATGAAGACATATTGGTATATATATATATATAAATTATTTAGCCATACTGTTGTATGGAAACAAAGTCCTGAGAATTTACAACTCTTTCTAACAACAACAACAACAACAAAATAAAATAATAATTAAAAAAAAAAATTCTCAGTTGAGTTTGCTATTAAAGACTCGCGTTTCTTTAGTGTGTCTTACACTGCCAGAAACAGTTACTTTGAACTTTACACTAATCAGAAGGGAAGTCATCAGTAGATCAAACTGATTATTCAATTATAAATGTACTTTTCTAAATAAAGAAAATCTCGTATCTTCACTTGACAGTCTACACTGTACTTGGAAGCTCACACCCTGGCTTTTTTCCAGACAACTCCACATTTCTCTGGTATGTAATTTCCAGAGTGAAGTAGCTTTACGCATGTGAATGAAGCTAACCCACACCACACGTCTTCAAGGTCATGACTTAATATTTTTTATTGCTGAAAGTATACAATTGCTTCTTTCTGAAATGGAACAAGGTGTGGCACGGTATAAATATCTTTCAACATTTCTCCATGACAGGCATCCTTGGACCAATTTTAAGGACGTTATGTTCACATAAACGATAGTTTCTATTTTTTCAAGCAGAGAACATACAGGTATCAAACGTTTCATTTAATTTTTGCTGTCCGTTTAAATGATTGGTCTAACTTTAGATTCAAAGCATATTCAGTTTGCATGAACTCTCATGAACCAAAAAAAACATATTAATTTTGTAACTGAACAGTAGAACCACTTGGCTCCATACAGTTCTGTAAATATTTGCAGTTCTTTATGGTACAAAACTGAAAAGGAAAGAGAATTAGGCTATAACTTTTGAACCTCAAATCCATGATACCAATTATTGATGAAATAACCATTGTTTCAGAGCTATTTGGGAGCAGTACAATAATTTGCTTTCCTACTGCCTAATGGAGCTGCAGAGTAAATTACAATGAGGATGAAAAGTTGTACAGAAAGTGGTGATGGAAGATATTCGCATTATGATCAAGCACAGGTTCTGTCTAGATACTATTAATGACAATAATTTTATTCTGATAACTTTCACACAATTCCCCTGGCCTTGTGGGAGACTTAATAGACAATGCAACAACAACAACAAAAAAAAAATTCTACCTTCAGCAATAATATTTTCTAAGGATAAGAGGGAATATGAAAAAGGCATAGCTTGTATGCTTTTTTCCCAAGTGTTTTAGTTATTAACCAGATATCAAACTAGCATTTATTTAGTGTTGGCAAATAGTACAAAAGAATTAACAATTTTAGGAAGGTTATTGAACCACCACTGTGGTTATTTTTATAAAAGACTGGGAGTGATCAGCTGTGCTTATGCTCCTTGTGAGAACAAATACAGTAACAATAACTTAACAAGTTATGATTAAAATAAGGTGCATAGTTTTATTCTTTTTGTCACACTATTTTTTTCTGAACTGGAATAAATCACTACAAGCAAAGCATTCAGGCTGTGTAAAATTAAGCACCTACATTCACATTTGATCCAATGGAAGATTATTGCCTACAGTGTATGATTGCTATCTAATGTCCAATGTAGAGGATGATGGGGTAGTCAATCTTCTTTTCTTGTCTGAAAAGGGTTACTGCTTGAAATACTAACTGTACTGGTCCCATATGACTCTTTTTATTTCTTTCACATTTATCACCTATATATTCACACATTCTGTATAATCTCAGTGGAAAGAATAAAGGACATTGAGAGGGAAAGTCTTAATAAAACTATTCCTCTACTTGTTAATTATTTCAGTTTGGATCATGATTTTTCAAGTTACCCACATTAACAATCCTATTACATGACCAGCCTGTGCTGGCTACATATTTAATCTCCACATCTTGGCTTTCCACACCTAAATTATCTTCCAGTCAAAAGAGTAAAAAGAAATGACTAAATGAGATTATAATCCATTAATAACACTTGCGCACCACTCTCTAACGTCAGATGCTGGAAGAACTTTGAGGCCGCACCTCAAATACTGTGTTCAGTTGTGGGCCCCTCACTTCAAGAGGGATATAAATGTGCTGGAGCGTGTCCAGAGAAGGGCAACAAAGCTGGTGACGGGTCTGCAGAACAAGTCTTATGAGGAGAAGCTGAGGGGACTAGGGCTGTTGTTCAGCCTGGAGAAAAGGAGCAGGCTCGGGTGGGAACGTTTATTGCTCTTTACAGCTACCTGAAGGGAGGTTGTAGGCAGGTGGGAGGGTAGGTCTCTTCTCCCAGGTAACAAGCAACAGGACAAGAGGAAATGGCCTCAAGTTGCTCCAGAGGAGGTCTAGATTGCATATTAGGAAAAAATGTATTCACCAAAAGGGTGATCAAGCACTGGAACAAGGTGCCCAGGGAGGTGGTAGAATCATAATCCCTGGAAGTCATTGAAAAATGCATTGATGCAGTGCTTAGGGACATGGTTTAGTGGTGGACTTGGCAGTCCTGGGTTAACGGTTGGACCTGATGGTCTTAAAGGTCTTTTCCAACCTAAATTATTCTATGATTCTAAGAGAATAGTAGTTTAACTCAATGATTTAAGATGCCAGAAACTGAGGCAGGTTTGAAGCTTAATAATGTGGATTGCTGTTTATGATGCTGGTGAAATTAAGCTTCTGAGTCTCAATTTGACAGGATTTGGGAACATCTGTCAGGGTTCTGAGTGCAACCCCTGCTTCTAGGTGTTTGGCTGGTTAAGCCCAAGGTCAGTTTCTTTGTGGATAAGATCTGTTGTGAAAACAAAACAAAACAAAATAACCCACCAAAAAATCCCCACACAAACAAAGCCCATGAGGGCTTGTCTCTCCTTCTGGAGCTGCTTGAAGCTGAGGTTTTCCTTTTTGGTCCCACCTGTGCTACACTTCGAGTGTGCCACATGCATGTCAATGCCTGGTTGTGTACCACGTTGTTTACCCTGACCCTGATCCTGACCTTCTGATATGGCTTCCTGGCTTGCCAGGTGATCAGTGGTCTGTACATGACCCTGAACTCTGTCTCAGGACCTGATCTTACCCTGGATTCGCTGACTTACCTTCTTGACTCCTTATCAGTGAGGCCACTGCTCCACTCACCTCTTTTCAACTCTGGCTGCCAGCTTGCCTCCCCTCATGAAGCAGCCTGCCCATGATGTTCCCTCACAGGACTAGGTTCTGCTTACCGCATTCAACACATAACAAAGGTCATTGTTTTGCCTAATTTATTTGGTGGTGGGGAGCATGCATTTTCTTTCACTACATCAAAGAAAATTTTGTTCTCTCTTCTTTCTTACCTTACCAAGGGTCTAGCAGTCCCTTGAAACCTGCAGAAGATTGCCAAAACTATGTCCTGGCTAGGATTACATCTATTTAGATAATAAAATTCCTTGAAGTACCATCATTTGCTGTATGTCTATATGTAGAAGTCCCTCTTTCAGGTAAAGTTTAGTTTTGGAGTGGTTGCTCCAAGCTGTCAGGCAATTCCAGCAGGAGTTGGAGACTTAGCTAATGGAGTCACATGTGGGAGGGGAGTTGCACATCACCTCTTCCTCAAACTCACCTTCAGTTTCCAACACAGTCTTGGAATCCATGCTGGGATCAAACGGATACAAACCTATACAATGAGAAAACAAAGCACTTAAATAACTTAAGAGTTTTGGAGTGATAATATCTTAAAAAACCAAAACAAAACAAAACAAAACAACCTGTGAGTAAGATAATTCTTCCTGAAAATAATTACTTTTTTTCATATAATATTTAAATTAATCAATCAGAAACAAATACGTTATCTCAGTTGTCCACATTAGTGGCACCAAAATAGCTAACATTCAAAAAAAAAGTGAGATAACGGACCATCAGTAGAGCAGATTCACCAAAATTGTTTTATTCTATTTTAAGCAACGAATACATTTTTCACCAATTACCAAAGGGAAGTCCTTTACTGAAAACTTCAAGTCAAGACTGGGTGCATTCTTAAGAGATTTTAAACTCAAACACAAAATGTGGGGACAAATATTAGAGCAATTCAATGACCTATGCTATAAAGGCAGTCGGAATAAATATTCCCTTCTGGCCTTAGAAATGGTTTGTCCATAGAAACCAAAGTAATTTAATAAATTATTACCAAATGTTAAGAAAGCACTAGATAACTAAATAAGTGCTAGGATAACTACACAGTATCAGGTAATCTGATCAGGTCTTTTCTCCATTCCACTGACAAAGATTTAGGATATTAGAATTTCTCACAGTTTCAAATATAATGTTGATTCTTCCCTGATCATGAAAGAGAGCAAAAAGATAATATATTCAATATTTTTATAGGAGATTAACCGATTCCACTACTGGAACACTTCTTATCTTAAATGTCTTCTTCATTAACCTAACAAGTCATTATAGAATAAAACAAACCAATTTTTAAAAAAGTTGTTAATTCTTACAGAAGCTTGTTTAATTTCCCCTGTTTCTCTGAGGCTCCAGATAATATTATAGTATCTTACCAGTTGGAGAGCTATTGTGTATTAGAGGATACTGTAAAGATTTAAACCCAAAATAGCCCATGAACCATAGCATAAAATCAGAGAGAAATATAATAATAATAAAATTGTCTAATTGATGAGTAGGAGTACTTTGGATATTTTTTTTAAGAACATTATTTATGTTTTACCAGACAGTGGAAGGAGAAAAAGGTAAAATAAAATCCTTGAGGACAAAGTATCTATATATTTTTAAAATTATTTATTATTATTATTATTATTTCATCAAGATATTCTATGAAAAGGTTTATTGACCTTAATCCCCAAGTCTCTGGCAGTACACAGATTAGTCCTAAGGACTGAGGTAAGTAAAGGTAAGACAAGCATAAGACGACCAGAGATCTCTTTGTGATGCATATAATTCTCAAAGCGATCAACCAAAAATATCAAGAATGGTACAGAACTGAACAGAAATTCATATATCCTGTTCGCTCTTACTAATGGAATTCATAGAAAATCTAGTCCGCACCTTTCACACATAAATGAAGGAAAAAGATTAAATGCGAAATTGTATTTAGTTAAGGTCACAGAAGCAACATCATCTGTAAAGTATGATGATGATTATTGCTGATTATTTCCAGCGTAGCAAAAGTGTGGCCAATAATTTTTCTACCAGGAATTCAACAATTTCTAGTTTTTATCTTAAGTCACTGGAGGTGGTCTTTATTCCTCTGGAGGTGGTCTCTCTTCCTCCTTTTCCCATTGGAATTGAATAATGTGGTTTTTTCCTATTTTTTTCCCCATAGTCTATTTGTATAAGACTTAGCTGGGGATAGTCTAGAAACATTCTTTTTAACCTTTAAATAACTTATTTCTTTATTTAATTACTATGACATCAAATATCTCTTAGGTATTAAAACAGCGTTCACACATGCCATGTACCACAGTATTTTCAAATCATGTTTGATTTTTGTATGATTCTTTGCTTTTATATAAAGGAAGTAAAATTAAAAATCAACTCTATTTAAATTATCTATTATTTTAATGTATTAATGAAGAAAACTGTTTCATTATTGATAATGTGTAAATGTGGCTGAACCTATAACACACGCAGTGAGATTAAATTATTGGAAAGGACCTTGCAATGTCATCTATATTGTAGCTATTTCTGAATGTTTGGGGTTTTTCACCTCTATTCTCTTATAATGTTGTATTATTCAAAATCAAATTACATGTAAAATGTACTATGGATCTGAATGATTTAAAAAGGGAATTAGAGACATATTGTGTCTAATTATCTAAATAAGTGAATAGGAGTTTTAGATTTTTTTTTAGTTGAAAAAAATCCATTAGCTGTTAAGTGACTAAGAGTATAAATTATATTTGTTACAGTAACAATGAAACATCAGTTTCCTTACTTTTCTTAAGATTAACATCCCTATTTAACTGAAGTCCTTTTATATTACACAACAAACACTTTCACAACAAACACTTCCTCTGGGCAACACATACAGTCAAAAGGAAAAATACTCTCATTGCAGTTTGGTCATTTTATGAGTTTATAAAAATACAAAGAATCTGCTAAAAGCAGATGAAATAGTTCTAGGACTTTTTACTGATCTGTAGCTTCTGGATGATTCTGGTAGGGAGTATATTTTTTACTATAAAAACTATAAAACAGAACTTGTGTATATATGAAGCTGATCTATATCCCCTGGTATGGCTTTTAGAGAAAACTGAGTTGATCTTCTTTATTAAGAATGACTTTGATATACTTTTATTATGCTATTTTATTTACACATTATGATATTATTTTCATATGAATACTTCAGCTATATTGGATTTATGCTACAGTGATATATGTTATCATCTAACAGTCTACTAGCATATGTCAATGATTCTTGCAAGAGATTTCTTGTTCCCAAATGCGGTAAGGGTAATTTCACATTTTGCTTATATTTTAGACCAGACTTCTACCTACACTTAAGAATCCCTCATTTCATTGACACAAGCAGTGCCTTTTCTATAGATGCTTACTTTCTAAAACTAATTGAAAAATTTATTCTTCCAAATTCTGGAATTCTTAACTGAGTTTACTGACACATAGATTAAAATTTATTTCTTGAAATAAAGAAAAAAAATAAAAGGTTTCTTGAAAACATCTACACAAATAATTACTGGGTGCTCTGCCAATAACAGAAGAGGAAATATAAAACTAATTTTCCTATTCTGCTGGAGGATATTTTTAGCTGCACAAATAAGCAGCTTTACTATTAGTCTCTTCAGTAGAGTTAGAACAAAATGTTAGAATGTATTTATCAATCATACACTAGATGCATTTCTAGTGCACCAAAGGAAGGACTAAAAGGAAGCTGAAGGATTGTAATCCACATATGGGAAGAATCAGGTAATCTTCTCAACAAGATACTATGAAATAAAGGTTTTGAAAAAATTGTGCCAAAATAAAATTTACTGCAGTCATAGCTGATATTATTTTAACAAGTCTGAGTGGCAATGACCACAATATCCCCCCAACCTACCCCACCCCCTCAAAAACCACCACCAACAAAATTGCACTTGTACCTCTATTCATACCATTCCCAGGATTTCATTCTACCAGTACTTCAAAAGCAGTCAACTTTTTAGATGTTGCTAGACTTTATTACTTCAATAACCCACATGCATCTTGAATACCTGATTATTTTTTTTTCTTCTTCCTCTTTATAAATCCTGGATGGATAAAAATAGCCAAATGTTATAACTATCACTCCTCATAGGATTTTAAGAAATTAGAATTAAAATCTCTTAACAAAGCATTGATCACATGTGTGTCAACATGGCACAGCAACGACCAGCAAAGAAAGTCTATAAACTAGTATTTAAAGAATTCTGCAGGCAGATAGATGTTGTGAGTTTAAACTCCCTTGAAGTAAAGAGTTTAAAATGGAGTGCTGCCATGAGGGTGCCTACACTACATCTGGCAAATATTCCATAGCACAGAAAGGCCATTTATGAAATTAAGAATAATGGTAGTAGATTAATACTTTGAAATGCAAAACCTCAGTAGGGTTTTTCTTTAGGATCAATATAACAACACTGAAAGGGAGATTTGTCTCCTACTCTGATACTATTACATTATCCTTCATTGCTAGATTATGCCAGTGTTCCTACATCTTTTACATTTTGTACAGAAGACAGCATGTATTTACTGAAATAAATTAAACTATGTTTTCATGGTATGACTCTTCCCTGAAATTCTGAAGAGCAAAAAAGTCAGCTATATATGATAATACTAATGATTCAACAAAAAGAGTTTTAAATAAATGGAGTAGATACAATTATTTCATCAGCTAATAAAATGTTGGGTTTTAATGAGTTCATTTTTGCAAAAGGGATGTAACAATCCCTATGTTTACATTGCTTTACACTCAGTCTTTAAAAAGGCTTTTGTGTTCTCTCCTTTTTCCAATAAAATTTTAAATCTCCTGTGTTTACAGAAGGTACTTAGTAATATATAAAATTAAATGCCTCAGGCTATAGCAATATCTTTTTTTTCTCTGTGAAATGGCATTCATACTTTGCTGATGTGTGAAACATGAAGAAAAATTGAGACAGTAACTAGACTGTAATCAGACTTAATCACTCTAGTACCAGAAAAGCATAAAGTAATTGTTACTTAAGTTCCTCAAGAAAAAGACTTTCAGATAGCCAAACAGCAGCAGCAGAAAGCTTTGAGAATTAGGATTTATGTGAACTAAATAATTTGCCTAACAGTCAGGCACACCTAGTTATAAAGTTTACTTGAGAAGGGGTAGTCTACCTCAAGAAGAGGTAACTTAACCATGATGTGGTTGGCCGCCTTTGTTGCAGGGGCATACTGTTGATTTACATTCAGCTAGGTCCACCAAGTGCACTCTTTTTTCCCCTGAGAAGCTGCTTACTGTTGCATGGGTTTATTTCTCCCTATGTGTAGGACACTGAATTTGCTTTTGTTAAACTCCATGAGATTTCTGTTAGGTCTTTCTTAGTAGCAGTCCTGTCCTTCAATATATGGATCATTCTGATGAGTTTGTTTTCACCCTCAAACATGCTAGGAATACACTCCATCTCACAGTTCAGGTTGTTAATAAAGACATTAAACAATACTGAACTCATTATTGACCAATGAGAAAGATTAACTGATTTCTTACAAGCCCCAAAGCTTGTTTCCCAGCCAGTTTTCTATGCATTGTATTTCACCACTTTGGCCATGAATGTATTATAGGAGACCTTGTTGAAGGCCTTGCTAAGTCAAAGTATAGAACATCCACTCTCCTTTTGCACACAAAACTAGTTGTGTGATCACTGACAGCTGTCAGGTTTGTCACACATGATTTTGTTTTGCTTAATACAATCTCATTGTCCACAATTACTTCAAGTCCTTGGAAATGGCTTCCAATTATATCTGCTCCATGATTTTCCTATGGATTGAGGTTAGGTTGACCAGATTATAGTTTCTCACATCATTGCCCTCTTTAAGATAGGTATATTTGCATATTTCTAATCATCATGAACCTCCTCCAATCTCCATGACCAACGGTAATATCGCATTTTTTCTTTCAGTGGCATTTTCCAGCTTCCTCACTACCCTGGTATTTACCCCGTCTTGTTCCAAGGGCTTTTGTATGTCTAACTGAACACAGTGGTCCCTGACAGAATCTGCCTCTACCATAGGTAATACTTCACTCCCCTAGAATCTGACAGTAGGATCAATGACCCTCAGGGTCTGAGGACAAAACTTAACACTAAAGATTGAGGCAAGATCTTAGCATTTTGTATATGCCTTGTTGCTGGTCCTTTGATGTATGGTTGTTGTTGCCAAGACTGCCATCAGTCTTCATACACTGAACAAATTATACTTATTTATGAGTAACAGGTGTAGCTTAGCAGCTTCCCTAGCTGGCTCATCATGCATCAATAAATTTTCTTTGATGTTCTCAAGAGATCACCCTGCCATGTTAGCCTAGCAGATGTCAGGATCATTACAGTTCCTTATGAGAACTGAGGCCTGAACATGTGAGGCATCTTCCAGTTCTTGAAAGAAGTTTTCTTCAATTTATCTTGACCGTGTGGTCTGTTGCAAATACCCACAATTATGTCACTTGTGTTAATCTCTTTTCTGGTCTTTTTTCTTACCTTTCTGATGTCCCTGTGGGTCCTAAGGTGGACAGCATATCTTTGTAAAGAAGTGAGGTAGTAATGCCCCTGGTATCCCAAGTTCTTCTCTGGGAGGAGTTAAATACTGGCGGTTTCTTTCTCCTTAGTCTTGGGGTCTGTTTAGGGTTATTTTTGTGTCTTTTTTATAGATTCCCAGCTAAAGCTTGAAAGTTGTACAGTAGCTTTCCCCTGCCTCAGATGAGAAAGATTATTGTTTGTTATGCTGTGATAACATTAGGATTTCATACCACATGTGGTATTCCCAGGACATAAGACACAAAAGGCTAGGCAATAGTCAGATACAAAACTTAATATGCACAAGTAGTGGAGAAAAAAATAGTATTTGTTAGGCTGAAATGGTAATTGATATGTTAAACGTAAGGAAAAAAAAACGCCAAATCAAAGCTACCATGTTTGGGCTTGTACCAAAAAAGGATTTAATTTCATAGGTGTTGCAAGGTTCAAATTTTGAACTCTAGTGTCCAAAAAGTCACAGCCGAGATTCAAAATTTATTTCTTTTTATGTTGTTTTGGGTTTTTTTGTTTGGTTTTGTGGTGTTTTGTTTTTTGTTTTTTTTTTTTTTTTAAATCTGTATAGACTAGAATCAATTGTTCCTGAAGTTTTTTTCTAGGATTGGGGAATGGCTTTGGTTTGGGCTGGCTTTGGGGTTTTGTTTCTTTGTTTTGGTGTTTGTTTGTTTTCTTTTTTCTTCTTTTGTTTTTCTTTTAAGATGGAGAGGAGGAGAAAGGAATAAAGAAAGGAGGTTGGTTTGTTTGTTTGCTAGTTTCCTTATTTCTAAATAAAACTTCCAAAGAATGGAGAGAATGAAAAGAGAGCAAGAGGAAGGGAGGGAGAGAGGGAGGGAATTTGGCAAGTAAGCAGGAACAGAGAAAGAGAATATATCAGAATTTACTAATGGATTGGACAAATGCTATATTTATCCCTGTGTCCTACTTCCTGTATTTACCAGTAGGATTTTCTGAACAGTATGTTGCAGTGTAGAATCGTCTGTTCGTATACTTGGCAACATGAATTAATTGGTTTTGTTGCATTTTTTTTTTTTATTTATTTAAGGGAAAATGCTGCTGGTGGTGGAATTTACATTTTGAGAAAAGAGGAGGAAACTTGATGTAACCTATTATAATCGTGAATGCTTCTGTTGTCACACAAACAAGAGGCTTCCAGGCTTTTGCATTTAAAATACATAGGAAATCAGTGTCTGATTAGCTTTGCATATGCTGCAAGCATTTCACGTTATCTCCCTTCCTCTCTTCTGGGGAATGCCCAAGACTGAGAGAAATCCTGAATTCTAAATTAGTAATTCAAACAGAATCTTAAAATCAGATCCTAATAAAATCTCTTTTATAAATTTTAAACTATTTTATTGGACAGTTATTTTTTTTTTTCAAAAATGTTTATTTCCTTTGTGTCCATCTTTTTCAACATGACAGATTGAGACACTATTAATTGTATAGAAATGAAAGCTGCAAAGAACTAGCAAGCCAAGTACACAGAGGCCAAAGAGTCCTTTCCCTGGCAAGGGACATCATGCAAGAGCATTTGGAATAGATCCTTCTTCCTGCTCATGTTTCTTTTTATTGTTTAATGGTTTTCCAGTTGAAGAACTGAATGATAAGTAGTTGGCTTGAATTTTAATAAGAGCTCTATGACAGCAATACTAAAAGTTTCATTGCTGTGTGACTGTAATCACAAAAAGCCCTTCAGTGTTCGGGCTGTCATAGAAATAATTATTACTACAAGATATTTTAAACCCACTATTATTAAGTACACAGTTTAGAAATTTTACTAGAAGAAATACCACAGGATTGGACTCAGAGCTTTGAGTTCTGAGATTGAAACAAACTCACAAGGGCTGTGCTGTTCTAGTTTCATACTGCTTCCACCAAAGTGGTCTGAATAATTTTTATTTCCTTGCAAATTGCATTGATATAAATAGTCAAATCCAGTAAAGGATTTAAATGAATGTTTCTAGGTCCCGTATTGTTATCTAAAATCCCTTGATCAGTCACTGCATAATGCTAGGGGTACTTACATTCCTTTATATTTACTCTTGATGGAATTAAACTTCTGCACATGTCCACAGTAGCATTTAGTTTTGATAGGTATCAAACTGCTTAGGCTCTGTTATACAGCTGAACCTGAGCAGGGCCAAAATTATCAAAAAACTCCTTTTCACAAAGATGTCATAAATAGTATAAAACCATATAGAATGGTTTGGGCTGGAAAGGACCTTCAAAGATCACATAGTCTCAATCCCCTGCCATGGGCAGGGACACCTTCCACTAGACCAGGTTGCTCAAAACTCCATCCAATATGGCCTTGAACACTAGCAGGGATGGGGCATCCACAGCTTCTCTGGGAAAACTGTTCCAGTGTCTCACCACCTTCACAGTAAAGAAATTCTTCTTCATATCTGTTGCGACGGAGGGAAGACACAGTCACTCAATATGAGTGATCAGCAGACTTCGTTTATTGTACCTTACAGTCACCTTTTATGCCTTCTTATAATTAGCTCATACATATTACAAAAGTTAAGCTCATTATTGGTTAGTTGCCTAAATACCAAGCCCACCCCTAGTTTCTCTTCTGTAGTTTTCTGTTCCCACCTGCAACATTCTTTTCCCACCAAAATCTTCCTGTTATTGTGTAACAAGGACAGCCAAAGACAGTGTATTTTGCTTTACTTCAGATAAGCTGAGAGCGATGTGCATTTTTGTCCAGCCAGCTGGACTATGTCTATGTGACCCTTTTCAGCTAGCCAGTTATCCACAATTCCCCCATTTTTATTTTGGGCGACATAGGCCCGGTTGACCATTTTCAATAACAGCGTTTTAACACAGGAAAATACACAGCCAACTTATAAAATCTCAGTTCAGAAGTATAATTCCTGAAATACTTGAAAAATAAAGTTAGCTTGAAGCTTTAATTTAGATGCTCTTTCTGTTCCAGTGATATAAAAAGTTTAAAAAATTCAAAGGTAATTTTAAAGTTCTGAACATGGACTAATGCAAGCTCAAAACCCCAAAAGAAACCAAACTGATGTTTGACTAGGAATATTTGCAAATATTTTAGTGGAAAATCCCTGACCATTAACAATTTTCTGTCCAAATAACAACTGCCCTTATGCAACCAACCAGTCCATACATTTTCTGAAGAATACCTCATTGATATCAAAGAATTAACAAAAGGAAAAAATTAGTTCTAAGCTATATACATTCATAAGTGTTTTTTTCAATAGTTACCTACAGATTTACACACTAAGCCATAATGGCTTGTAGGTGATACACACAAGAAGAGTACGTTGCTTATCTGTCTGAATGTCTATGCTAAATTTGACAACTGTGCCACAAGCCAAGCCTACATGGGTGCTGTATGTTATGCACGTTCGTTAACAAACAGAAGTATAATAGACAAATTCCCAAGATCTAGTCCCCAACCTAATTATATTATTTTGTATCCAATTAAGGAAAATAACACAAATGTGCATATCTACATGTGCACACACCTTTTAGTTCAGAACCGATCTGTGATAAAAGGCCTTAGCCTTATGGCATCATCGAATCTTAACAAGTACAGTAATGAAAAATGCAGTCTTACTGTAAGTGCGATTTATGCTGACATTCCCTCAAATGCTACACGTGAGTATTTTTCACTCAACTGCCTCAAGTTAAAATAGTAGTATTTGTTAATATGTATTAAAAAATCATTAATTCTCTACAATAGCAGTTGACTTCCATAACACTATGTAAGCAAAAGAGGCTTAAGATGGGTTTTCTGAATACTAACAACTTGCTTTAGATTGTCTAAACTCAGGTCTTGAAAGATTTCACTCTGCCAGACGTAGAAACACTGTTGCACTCCAGTTGTGATATCCCTTTTCCCAAGTTGTCACATGCACATCTCGCTCAAGCAACATTATTGTCAAAGTTTCTCTCTGCTACATAAAAGCATATTGCACTTGTAGATATAAAAGACAGCACCCTTACTTAGATTATTACCTTATTACCTCATAACTCTTAGTATACCTTGTATCTCTGATTTCATCACTTCAAAAAGTCACCAGAAGCAGATAAAACCACAGCCTCAGACTAAACTACACCTTAACTGCTGATTCAAATAAAGGCATTCTCTTCCACATATGCCTAATGCTTACAAATAATTTTGGCTGGTTTTGATCAAAAAACTATTATTACAATAATGATCAAAAATAATAATCCCGTTTGCAAAATGCCTTTAAGCCAGCCTCCTAGTCCCAACCAATTTCCACATTCAGAATACAGCATAAATACAGAATACAGAATAAATTATCTCCATCAAGGCAAAAAGGCTTCTTTTTAAACACAGAGATGTTTGCTAGTTCAAAGCAGAAACCCATTTCTTGTAGGTGACATCTGAAGCACTTTTTTTTTTTTTTTTTTTTTTTTGGGGGGGGGGGCGGGGTTGGTGGGTTTGTAATCAATTCCGTATTTTTCCTTGAGAAGCTTAAGCTGTTCCTCTTGTTTCAGGAGTGTTTCCAACTCTGAGTTGTCGAATAGGCCCGTATTTCCCCAAAATATCACACATTTCCTCCGCTGTGATTTTATACGGCAGGTTCCGAATATAAAGGATCCGATTGACCTCTGGGGGCAGCCGGATGTCAGCTCGCTTGGCCGCTTGCATCGCCATGGCGCCGATCGGAGGGGGGGGGGGATGGTGCCTTGGAGAGAAACCGCGGCCGGGAAGGGGCCTGCCGGGCTGCGCCGCCGCTCGCCCCTGCCGCGGGGGATCCGGATGCTATCCCATACGCTAATAACCCGAGTAATTCCTTTTTACAATCTATGTCCCGAACGCTCCGCTTTTCTAAAAAGCATATGAGCGAATCGTACGTCGCTTGTCTCTCCATGCCTTCGTCAGCGCTGTTGCAGCCTTTGCGGGACTTCGGCGACGCGTGGCCGGCGGGACCCTCTGTAGGTGCCCCCGGGCGCGGGGACTGTGCCCTTCCGCCTCCTGCGCTGCTTTCAGGACCGATACCCGAATCTCCGTCGAACCGTGGCTCGCAGGTTCAGCCCTCTCTAGGGTCCCTGTTCGGGCGCCATTTGTTGCGACGGAGGGAAGACACAGTCGCTCAATATGAGTGATCAGCAGACTTCGTTTATTGTACCTTACAGTCACCTTTTATGCCTTCTTATAATTAGCTCATACATATTACAAAAGTTAAGCTCATTATTGGTTAGTTGCCTAAATACCAAGCCCACCCCTAGTTTCTCTTCTGTAGTTTTCTGTTCCCACCTGCAACATTCTTTTCCCACCAAAATCTTCCTGTTATTGTGTAACAAGGACAGCCAAAGACAGTGTATTTTGCTTTACTTCAGATAAGCTGAGAGCGATGTGCATTTTTGTCCAGCCAGCTGGACTATGTCTATGTGACCCTTTTCAGCTAGCCAGTTATCCACATATCTAATCTACATCTACCCTCTTTCATTTTAATACCATGTCGTGGTTTAACGCCGGCTGACAACCAAGCCCTCCATGGTCGCTCGTGCACTCCCACAATGGGATGGAGGAGAGGATCGGAAGAGTACAAGTCAGAAAACTCATGGATTGAGATAAAAACAGTGTAACAGGCAAAGCAAAAGCTGCATGCACAGAAGCAAAGCAAAGCAAGGAATTCATTCACCACTTCCCGTTGGCAGCCAGGTGTTCAGCCATCCCCAGGAACAAGCGCTCCATAGCGCGTAATGGTCACTTGGGAAGACAAATTCCATAACACCAAATGTCCCCCCCTTCCTTCTTCTCCCCCCAGCTTATATACTCACCATGATGTCCCATAGTATGGAATACCTCTTTGGCTAGTTCAAGTCAGCTGTCCTGGCTGTGTCCCCTCCCAATTTCCCATGCCGCTCCAGCCCTATGTCTGGCAGGGCCTGAGAAATGGAAAGGTCCTTCACTTAGTATAAACATGACCCAGCAACAACCAAATCCATCAGTGTGCTGTCAACATTGTTTTAATACCAAATCCAAAACACAGCACTGCACCAGCTACTGAGAAGAAAAATAACTCTATCTTAGCCAAAACCAGGACAAAGCATTGCCCCTTGTCCTGTCACTACAGGTTCTAGTAAAAAGTCCCTTTTCATCATCCTTATAAGCAAGCCCCTTTTATGTATTAAAAGTCTGCAATAAGGTGCCCCCAGAGCCTACTTTTCTCCAGGCTGAACAGCCTCAACTCTTTCAGCCTGTCTCTATATGAGATGTGCTCCAGCCCTCTGATCAACTCCATGGCCTTCCTCTGGACTCCTTCCAAGAGGTCCACATCCTTCCTATGTTGGAGGCCCTAGAGCTGGAGGCAGTACTCCAAGTGGGGCCTCACAAGAGCAGAGTAGAGAGGGAGAATCACTTCGCTTGATGTGCTGGCCACGTTTCTTTTTATGCAGCCCAGGATACAGTTGCCTTTCTGGGCTACAAACACACATTGCCAGCTCGTGTCCAATTTTTTCATCCCCCAGTCTGTATTAATACCAGGGGTTGCCCTAACCCAGGTGAAGGACCTTAAACTTGGCCTTCTTGAACTTCATGAGATTCCCATTGGCCCACTTCTCAAGCCTGTCAGGGTTCCTCTGGATGGCATTCCTTTCCTCTAGTGTATCAACTGTACCACTCAGTTTAAGGTAATCCACAAAACTGCTGAGTGTGCACTCAATGTCACTGTTTATCTCACTGATGAAGATATTAAATGGTACTAGTCCCAGTATGACCTCTTAAGGGACACCATTCGTTACTGGTTTCCATGTGGAAATTGAGCCACTGACTGTAACTACTTGGACGCGGTCATCCAGCCAATTCTTTATCTGTCTTTTAGTCTATCCATCAAATCCATATGCCTCCAATTTAGCGTCAAGAATATTGGGGGGATACCTTAACAAAAGCTATTGAGCAGTCCAGGTGGATGACATCTGCAGCTATTCCCTTGTCCACTGATGCAATCACTCCATTGTAGAAGGGCACTAGATTAATCAGGCACAATTTGCCCTTGGTGAAGACATGTTGCCCATCTCTAATCACCTCCCTATCTTCCATATGCCTTGACATAACTTCCAGGAGGATCTCTTCCATAATCTTATCGGACACTAAGGTGAGGCTGGTGGGTCAGTAGTTCCCAGGGGCCTCCTTTTTACCCTTCTTAAAGGGTAATTATATTCCCTTTTCTCCAGTCATTGGAGACTTCATGACTTTTCAAATATGATGGAGAGTGGGTTAACATGTAAATCTCCTAAGTGCCTCAGGATCCTGGGATGAATGTCATAACCTTGGGATGAACCTCATCAATGCATCTTGTCTAAGAGGTAGCTCAAATAATGGATTTATGACTTGCTTGGATTAGTGAGTAAAGCTGAAGTTTATTCATGTCCAGGATGACCACTTGGGCTTCTGACCTGGAGGTTTCTTTGACAGCTTATCCTGAGCAGGATGTCAGAGGAAAGGTGCTGTGTCTACTATATACAGCTTATGTCCAAAACAATAAGGACTAACAATGAAGAGTCTACTTATGACCTAGATGCTACTGTTGTGAGATCTTTGCCTTGCTGTTTGAGGTATTTTTTTTCTGCTCTATTGTAATTTAAAGTCAAACAGGCTAGTTTAAGTCACAGGTAGTATAAGTTAGTGTAGATAAAGAAACATGACATAAATAGCCTAACTTTTAGCATAACTGCACAGAAAAGTGTCTTGAGCTGGATGACTAGGTATTCTTCACAAAACATGTACAGGGGTGTGTACTCAGTACATACAGGAACATTAAGTTGCTTCACAAAGAGGATCTAAAAATGCTAATAAAGATCTAGAGTTATCCAAAATGAATTGATTGTTAAGGAAAGATGTACATTTTAATCTTCAGCACTTTTTGCTCAAATTTGAGATTCAGCATGTCACCTCTATAAACTGATATCAACAGTTCTAGAAATAGGAACGTTAACATCCAGTAACAAGAGAAGAGACTACTCTTTTAGAAACAGTCTTCCCAACCTTATAGGCAATAATGTATTAATAAAACGTAGTATGAATCCAATTTTGGTATCAGCTTGACAAACGCTAACTCCCGTTTCTGTTTTTCATGAAAGTGGTATTTACCTCTTACCACAGTACTTCAGGTTAGAATGGATCATGTGTACCTGAAATCACATCTGCAAAAGCTGTGTGTCTACACAGAAACAACAATTCAAGATTCACTGAATAAAGAATCTTAATTACTGAATCTCCATGTGTAGAATGTGGACATACTCAGTTTCAGTCTTGAACCTGAAGTGTATTTGTATTTTACCCAGTGACTGTGTCATGCAGAATGCATAGACCTAGATTGAAGTCTCTGCTCTTCAGCTGAATATCTTCTTTTCCCTTCTTTTTTTCCTCCTTTCTTGATGAATCATGTTTTGTTTTATTTGCCCCCATGACAAGGCTTCAAGAAGAGAGATAAAGAACAGCCTCATATGGTTACCAAGATATCCTGCAATGTAATTGTTAAGACATGTTATTGTGAGGTTGAAAATGGAATTCTAAACTTTTCAGATAGCAACCTCATAGCCAGGGTGAATGAACTAAACACTAGAAACCATCACTCTTATCTTAAAAGAAACATGAAGTCTGTATTTAGGATAGTACTTTCAACCGTGAAGGCCAGTTAACTGAAGTTGTCACCTTACAATCTCAAGATGAGTCAATATAGAGCATGACAGTTCTTGCTTTACAGCTGTGGGTGAGTTTCTGTACACCGTATCATCGTATATCTGTACACTTGCTGGAATCTCTTTCTGAGCTGTTGTGTTTACCTCTTGCCAAACGTAATATAAGAAGCCCATACACCTAATACAGGGCTCTGTAGTCCATTTCAAGGAGTAAACATTAAAAAAATTGATATGCTTGCAATCTCAGCATGTGAGTGTGCTTATAAAGTAGGTCTAGTTCAAAGTAATTTACTTAACTTCCTAATGACAAGCAGGTTGCTGCTTATCCTTTTGTCCTTTTGTCTTTTGTTTGTCCAGTCGTAGGCAAATTTTGCTTCTATCCAGGCACCTCATGTTCAGGATGGTAAGGATAATTACACTGCAATTATTTCAGGTAGGCAGAGACTAACAACCCTAATTATCATCGTAGGGCCAGTTGGCAGAAACCGAGCATGAGGACATTCAAGTGGGAGAGAGAAAAATAGCTTTCTGGGGGAAGCTGTCAGGTAAAAGGTTCTGTACAGTCTAAGGTGTGCAGAAATCTTGATATTTATTTTCCTGTTGTTTTCTACTTGGAATTTTGTATAAGGGAGTACTTGGAATACAGCCCTTCTTTAGGGACATTGAATAAATGTTCAAAAAAGAACTGTTTTTTGAACAAATTAGATCCACTGCTCTGTAAAGCAAATCAGAAATTATAAAGTAGAAAAAAATTATAATTTTGTAATGAAAATGCAGTTAGTATATGTCAAACATTTTTATTATTTTTTTATTATTACTCTGTGATAATATTTTACCCTAGTTATTTATTAACACTGTTGTGGAAAAGCCTGTATCACTGTAATTATTGCTATATCCTATTTACAAGCAGGCAGCTATCTGTAAGAAATTAAATGGGTTGACTTCCTATTTTATTTCCCCCACACATGCAGATGGTTCCTTTTTCCATACTACTTTTCCAATGGTGAACGATAATCCAGAGTACCTGTTTCAATCACTGGACATTAAATGTTTTAAAATACTTACTTCTTGCGAAGTTTCATCCTGTCACCTCCTGATCACATCAAAAACTGAAGTCTATTGAATGAACAGGAAAACTCAGAGCATAAAGATTTTTTTCATTATAAACAAAAATGGCAGTGTGTCTCCACTACCTAAACTATCCTTTTACTACATCTTTTCAAGTGATGTGCCAGAAACTAAACGGTTAAATGAAATTTTACATTCATAAAGTATAAGAACAATCACATAGTGTGTATAAAACCCCATGTGTAACCTATGTGTTAGGTTTTTTTCTGACGGCCTATTCTTGTATAGAGCAGAAGTTAGTACATGTAGTAGCTTAGTATTTCCTGGTTTTTGCACATAATAGACATTTGTTTAACATGGCATGACAGCAGAGATCTCTTGTGAGTTTATATTTTGAAGACTAATATATGCTTTCTGCTCCTTTGCCCCTCACTTTGAATTGGTCCCAAATCCAACTTCTCTTCAGGAATAAGAACTAATTACTATGATGGTATGTTTTCAGTTTCCTGAGCATCTGTCTAGTTATCTTAAAATATCCCCAAGGTATTTACTACTTCCAGATCTTGCATCATTTCCTCTATTCCTGGCAGGGCTTCCTTTAAAAGTTAGCCCCTAAACACTACTTGACAACGTTTCATGAGTTTTTCATTCACTTTTGGCTTGCGAAGACCTTAATTATATCCCTATGAACTTCTGGCATAAGTCTAGATGCTGAGAAAAGAAAAAGGAGCAAGTTCACTTAAACAATACCCGTAATTGAGAAGCAGAAATATGAAGATTGGTAACTACATTTTGCCTAGTAGTAGGAAACCATAGTGAGATGAATTCTGCTCACAGTTACGGCATTGCAGACCTAAAAGAAGTGAATTTGATCTAACAACATTTGGCTCAGAGTGTGTATTTACAGTCTTCTCAACTCGTGTATATGATGGTAAAATAATAATTAGGAAAGGAATATAATGGCGAGTTTAAAATATGTTGTACAAGAGTAATACATGCATTCTACTCATACATGTACACAAATAAATTTTAACTGACTCCTGTGTGCATATGAAGGAAAAGTGAAATAAGCATGTGATACCAGGGTTTACGAGGAAAAGTTTATTAGTTGTGCACATGGGGTCCTGGTCAGACTTAATTTACATCCGCATCTGCAAAACTGGAAGATTTGAGGAAGATGTAAAAACAGTCCCTTTCTTCACAATGGGCTGCAAGGGAATCTCTGTTCTGGTGTTTGGAGCTCCTCCTCCCCCTCCTTCTTCACTGGCCTTGGTGTCTGTGGGGCTGTTCCTCTCACATTTTTTCACTCTTCTCTCACAGCTACTGTGCAGCAGATTCTGCCTCTTCTAAAACAGGTTATCATAGAGGCACTACCAATGTCACTAATGAGCTCAGCTTTGGCCAGTGGTGGGACCTTAGAGCTGGCTAGACCTGGCTGTGTCCAGCATAGGGAGAGCTTCTGCCATATTCTCACAGAACCCACCTCTGCACTCCCCCGCCCCCCACAATCTTGGCAAGTGAAGCAAATACAGGGTATTTGAATTACGCCATTTTCAGGATATCAGAAAAAGAGAGAAGACTTGGCTGATGGCACCTATGATATATGAATTGTCTGTGACAATAAACTAATGTAAAAATCAGTTTCCATATCATTATTTTTAATCTATAAGTCTACTTTTAGCTCAGTAGGAAGCACTGGGAAGTACAGAAGTAAGTATCACAACACCCTGCTGTGACTTCTGGTTTCTCATATGTGCTAATATGGAGGAAGTTAAGTTTCAGGTTAGGATTTCTGAGAAAGTTTGATGAGCCTTTGAAATAAAGCTTGACTTTGGAGCTGAAATAATGCATGCATCCAGACCTGCTGCTAATGTGCAAAGCAGAGATTCATGTATTTATTTTTATTCAAACATACAATTATTCAAAAAGTGATATGAAGTTTCACTGTAATATTCAAACACCATCACAACAGTTTTGCTCTCAGACTTCCACAGAGAAGGCTACAGCTGCTATCTCTAATAGTAACCATATGAATATTACATAGTACACATTTTCACATAATTATGTGAAAAATAGAGCTAGGAAAAAAAAAATCACACAGGAATTGCTGTAAAGCTATTCTAAGCATCTGTAAAGACTAAATAAAGACATTTTAAAAAATAGTCATTAAATCCACCTCCACATCAAGCCCCGCTACAAATGGTTAATCTGTGCAATTCTATTAATCTAATATACTGCATTTTCTTTGTAAAACAGGGTACAACCTCCATTTGCAAGGAATATTTTGTTTCTTCTAGAAGAAATTCCTACAAGCACTCAGATCATCTCATAATAGTGAACAAATTAGTAGAAAGTAAGACTCACCTCTGTTGAAAGAAAAAGTATATCACCATTCATTGTGCTACCTTCTGAAATATCTTTCATGTCTGTGACTGCTGTGTGACTATCATGCAGAACATCAAATTCCTGCCACTGCATATTAGTGACAACCTGTAATTACAGATGAATACAAAAAATTAAAACCAACTATATTATATTTTAGTACTGCTATTAAATTTGAATGTATATGTTACTGTTTATTAATTTATGTTTATTAAATATTTTCTAAAATTCTGTTTTATCCTAAAGACTTAATTATGACAGTCTATCAGCACTTGGATTGGACTCATTGATGTTTTGGTAGCTGCAAAAAAAGATGCTTCTACATGACATCTTATCTAGGGCCTCTTCACAGTTAATTAAAAAAAACAAACAACAAAAAAAGGATTTTAAAACATATATGACTTATTTTAGACCTTTACCTTAGAATAAGATTTTTTTTTAATTCCAGTTATCAAAAAAATATGTCAAAAAATGATATTTCATCTCTAACAGTATTTAATCTATAATTCCTTGCACTCATAATTGCAAATACATGTTTGTGTTCAATTTAGAAAAAAAAAGTGCCACAAAATAATGACAACAAATTAAAGTTATGTTTCCTTAAAAATGAATAATCCAGTCAGTTAGAGAGTGTCAGTGATCTTTTAAAGCACGTTAGAACCATATCTCTTGGAAATGGAACATCCATTTCAAAAGATTCTACTAGGTCACTAACCAGTCATTAACTCAATAAGCAAAGGAGTTAAGTGTTGGATGTGACCTTAACCTTGAAAATATGTTACATTAATAATTTTGTGCCTTGCTTCCATTAGAATTCATGAACTGAACTGAACAGTTGGAAAGACTTGGCTAAGGACAGCATAAACAGAACCCAGTAAACTGCAGAAGCTATCATAGTTGTTAGAAAACTAAGAAAAGCTGCAGGTGCTCTTAACAGAAATTAAAATCAGGTGATTGATATTTCATAAAAAGGTACATATCTCTGTTCTGATTTACCATTGTGCAATATCATCAGGTTAGACTCTTCACTCTGGTAAGCCATCATCCACTATATTTTTTAGGTGACGGTACAATAGTTAACATGCTGATGAAGCTAAATCAAAAGAATGAGTAGCTTGTTTTTTTTTTTTTAAAAAAAAAAAAAAACAACACCTCTATTCTAAGTGGCATATGAGCCCAGATGAATCAGCCAAATCAATGGATCACGACTGAGGTTTAATACATCAGGCACAGTCTGAAAATGGGAGGGTGTCACAGCAGACTCCAAGCCGTCAAACTGCAACAAGGTCTTTTACCATCTCATACCAACAAACTCTTCATACCAGTCCCTCTGCTGCCTTCTCCTCACCTCATCCAGAGCCTACTCTCTCTTCTCTTGCTTCTTCCTCTCTCTGCTTCTTCCTCAGCTGCTCTCTCTTCATTGGCTGCCCAACCACTTAACAGAACCAGCCACAGCTGCACCTTATTCTACATCAGCCAACCCACCGGCCCTAAAGCCAGCCCACAGCTGTATGTTATCGATATTAATTAATGCAGCTTCATTCCTCTACACCTTTTGTAGATGGCAATAACATCTTGTGATGGCATTGAAATTCATTTGGAGATTCAGGCTGTAGACCCTGAGAGAGGGAGCCACAGGAATCGGGCTGCCTCACAAAATGAGTATGAACCCAGCACAGGCCATGCCATCACTGAGAGGATGCAGTCCCACGGGGTCTGTGCAGGATGACGCTGGTGACAGAAAAAACATCCATCAACAGGGGCCAAGCAAGACAAAGTAATGAGTCAAGTCTTGTATCCATACAGGGTGTCCAGTCAACAAGCAGGGACAGCAGAAAACAGGAAGGGAAGCGGGACTACTTATGGTTTATAGCTAAGGTTCACCCAGAAAGCAGGACTTGAGACAAGGCTACCTGTGAGGCAAATCCCAAGGTCCATTCTGGAGACAGGGCTGCAGACAAGCTGACATACAATCGAGGCTTGGATCCACCAAGGGATCACACTTAGGACAGCAGAAGACAGGGCACAGTACACCTAAAGCATAGTTCAGCTCAGATCTGAGGGCCTGATCCTGAGCTTAAGAGGTACTCCAAGGCCTAAAGGTAAAAAGATGGGAACAGAGGACCCCAATGAGGTTTTTCAGGACACTGAAAGCCTATTAATGACATAAGAGTTCTGAAAAGATACTACAAAAGTCTCTGTTAGCTTCCAGGAAATAACTACCAAAGTCCCAGCACAGGTTTATCTCAGAAGATGTAAACAGAAAAGGAAAATGTTCCCCTTTTTATTCAGATGCCTAGGGCACAAAAATGCATACTAATGCACTCATGTATTTCCTCCACAGTAAGAAATTTTTTAGTCATAAATATATGGTCAGCTTTGAAGGAACTTTGGAGTATGTGAAGATGTGTAAGCTATTTAATATCCTGAAATTGTTTTGTATTATTTACTCATACATTCTTCTAAGTAAAAACCAGACTTCTTATCTATGAATGCATGACCTAACAATTAGGGTAGAATCGTTCTTATACTTCTCTCCATTATGTCTCTCTGCCTAGTCAAAACTTAATTATTCATGCAAACAGAAAGAATGAATATTTTTCCAACACACAATTATAGTTGTTTTCACTGCAAAAATTTCTGAGAGCATTTTTGGTGTGCATTACAAAAAAAGAAACAAAAGAGTCTGAATATATGCTAAATGCACTTCTTTAAAAATTCAGACGAACATCCATAGAGATTGCTTTGCAAGGGATTCTCTAGAGAAGCTGATTTCAAAGCACATTGAACTAAAAAAAAAAAAAAAAACAAAAACAAAAACCCCCAAAACTCTTTTGGATTAGGCCCTACATTCTTTACTTGTTCATAATGCATTTTTTGTGTTACTGCAAAAAAAGTCACAGAGCAGACAAACCTAGGAACCCAGCAGTCCAGCAGTCTGTTACTCACAGACAAGATTTATATTAGGAGATGCTACCAGCAAGCAGAAGCTACAAGTGGAATCTAGGACAAGTTAACAACTAATGCTATGAAACAATATAACAAGCCAAGGAAGATTTTGCTTTATATTGCTCTCCTTCTATTTTATTATAATATTCAAATGAATTGTCAGAAAGAGTCCTAAAAAAGCTTTTGCTTAATTGCATGAATATGCACTCTTGCTTGGAAAACTGTCACACACATTTTCCTCAGATGTCCATTCTAAAAACATGTGATAGCCTGTTCTTAAAATCTCAGGTTGAAATGTGTTTGAATTATGAGCTCAGATTATTAGTTGAAATCTTTTCTTTTTCCTTTTACCTTACACATATTAATTGAAAAGCACTTTAAAAAATAACCAGAATCTGGTGATATCCCTGGTATTCACAAAAGACTTCCCTGTTTCTGTGTCTCATCCTGATTTCTTAAGCTCAAGACTGAATTGGAGAGACATTTTTCTTAGCATCACTAGGATTTAACCAAAGCGGATGTAGTGATATTGCTTTGTACTCACACCCAAAATATCTTGTGAATCTGGCAAGATCCCAAGAATGTGACACAGCTGTCATTATAAGATTTGTCCTTTATTTTTTTGACAACAAAAAATCGATATATCTTCACAGTATCCTGTTTACTGTCAATAACAAAAAAAGAAAAGTATTCTTTTTCCACTAAAATAATGTTAGAACAATTTTTGAAGAATTCAGCATGGATTACTATAAACACATGTAAATGTTAATGTACAGTACTTTCCAGAAGATGTGTTATTATTATGACACCTCTGGGTAATGTTACAGCCTTGAAAAAAACAGTGAATTTACTTTTTTGTGCATATTGGTTAAACTGCACATGATCACTTCAATATTTGTCCCTAGTCACTTCTTCCCCTTCTATTCATAATTTCACTGTAAGTTAAAGTAAGGGAATTCCTTGGGTGACTGGGCTGAATGAAGTTTACAAATAAATCTATCACTTCTTGTGACTGAAAAAGTACATGTAATTCTACACATCTAGTGCATGCATTAGGTTTCTCCTTTCATTCTTGAATTAATGTTAGACTGGATGTTTAGGCTCATATTTTAGAACCATCAAAAGCATTTTTTAAAAAGTCATGATTGAAATGAACACCACTTTTGCTCTTGTCTACTACTCCTTCAGAAGCTTATATTGGACAACTTAAAGTGTTTAATCTCTAACAATATACTATTCCTGTTGGCACACGACCAGTACTGTTAATTGGATGAAGATGTGCCTGATTTTCTAGTGCACTGTATTTGAAAGGAGACTAAATTACTTTTTCAGCTGAAGGACATAGACAATAGGTCTGGAGTACGTAAATTTGGTGCAGCAAAGGAAAAATCCATACTATCCATTCCCAATAGCTTTTAGTAAAAGGGTATTACAAATATGAGTGTTGAAACACAGGTGGCAAAGGACTAGAAAGCAGCCGCATAATTGGAATCAGCTACCAGCAAAGGGAACCTGCGGTGGGTGAATAATGGCCAGGCAGTTTCCATTTGCAGTGCCTAATAAAGGCAAACGGTAGTCAAGAGGCATCCTTGTACTGTTGTCACTTCTTATCTGAAATAAGGAAACATAACATGGATTCAAGTATAGAAATATAAAATGTGTTCATATTGTTAAATACTTCCTTATCATCCTTTGCTGTATTTCCTATTAAAATATAGTATTAGTCAACAGTATGCCATTAATAGCCCTGATATGAAGATACTGCTCCATGTATTTCTGTAGCCAGATTTTTATGCCTTTGTCTGTAGTTTCTTTGTATTCAGGCTACGTGATACTGACAGAAATGTATAATGATGTTTCTGAGGCTTCCTATAAGGAATATAAGGAATTACCTATATGGCAGTCAATAACAGTTGTTTTACTTATCAGTCCAATTTCACTAGAAAAGAATTATTGTTTCTTACTAAACAACACCTTTTCCAGACTTCTTTTTTTTTTTCTTTTAATTGTAAATGTATAGGTATTAAACCTCTTGCATTACCTATCCCTGAAGGAGGTCATAGATATGACAGTTCAGCACAAATTAATGTGTTATTTCAGTCTGCTTTTAAAAATAAATTAACAGAAAAAGGAATAGAAATGTCTAAATATATGGGAAGAACAGCAAGTATTGTACATAATAGGACTGAGTGGAAAAAGAGCTTTTCTAGTTTACTTCTGCAAGGAATTAGCCCAGTCTTTTGTACAAAAATATAGGTTGTCTTTCTATGGTACTTGTTTGTGATTGCTACTTAATACAGCACAAGATTAACTTTCTCATGAGCATAATCACCCGGCAACACATGCTTCATCGCCTACAGTAAAAGCAGAAAAAAGTTTTCCACAATCATTTTTATGGTTCTAGTTATTTTTTCTTACTTAGGATTTGTATAATTTTAGATTAAAATTACTTATACTTTTTCAACCAATAGAGGTACATATAGCACCATCTAGAGATATAAAAGCAAGTTTTTAAAATGAAGCACTGTTGAGCAACTAGTACACAAGATGACTTTGCCATTTACAATTACTGTTCAAACTATATTTTTAAATTATAAGCTGTGAGAAAATCACACATTCCTAATTGAATGCAAATACTTGTTTAATTTTGATTGCCCCTGCATGACTTTTCCAGAAATACACTGATTGAGCAGTTTCTGATTATTAGTTGCATTCTATGGCAAATTATTTAGATAATGAGTAGATTACACAGTATTTAATGACATTCTTAAAAGCCCCTCATGTTGAGTAGAGATATTCAATATCCCTTAAATAATATGTAGGACAAACACAGAAAATCAGTCTGGTAAGTTTTACTATGTAGTGTTATTCCACTTAAGAAAGCACTCCTTTAAAACACTTCTGCTAAGATCTATAATCATGCACTCAGACACACTATCATTAAAAGTATTTCAGATTCCTGGAAGATTTTGATGTGGCCATTTTCAAGGGATGGGGGTGGGGAGTGGGAGAAAAAAAAAAAAAAACCAACCAAGAAAAATAAAAGAAAAATAAAAAAGAGAAAGATTATGTGATTTAAGACTAGCCAACTTGCATTGCAAGCAAGATTCACAGTCATCTAATTTTGTTCAGTGAAGAAATCAATCACTTGCAGCTTTATAAATCATGTCTATAACTACTGTATCCTAATAGTGATTTTGACTCTCTAAGAAGCATGTTTGCTTTATTTTTTACTGTAGTCAGTGGATGATAGGAAAATGTAAAGATGAGGATATGGATTTTCAAGAGATTTTTTTTTTTTTATCAGTGAAGGAGACAGATGAATGGTCTATTACTTTCTTCTCCTGCCTTTATCTGCTGATTTTCTTGATGAGATACTTCAGCCAAGATATTTCAGAACAACTCTTTACCTGAAAGAAAAGTAAAACAGCTTGTGAAAAAAAAAAAAAAAAGAAAAAAATACAAAACATATATAATTATAAAATTTTGCCTCTAGGCTAAGGTGATATTTGAAATCCTACTGCTGTGCCAAGACATTTTTAGCTGTATTAAATCAAAAAAGCAAATCTAAAATAAACTAATTTTTAATATCATAGTACAATAGTCTCCAAGTCCTTTCCTACTGATATACAAACAAGACTAAATACAATGAAATTAGTGACATTATATGAGTGCAAAATGAGCACACTGAAAGCAACATTAGACCTGAGTATTTACAGGAGGAAAATCTATATTAAAATTTGAACAATAATAAAATCTATTAAAATTATTCAATATATTGTAAGGATACTGATAAGAGTTAATGACCATATTTCTACAAGTCTACAGCTATCTCCTGTAAGCAATAGATAAAAAAAGGAAGTTTAGCAGAAGAGCCGAAAAGTGGTAGTTGAAGTGTATATGAAGGTCAGATACAGATTACTGATGCTTTAAAATCTATTACTTCAAGACTCTTCTTTTTGTAAAATATTATTGTCTCAGTAATATGTTATTGACACAGAAACACAGCACAGCACTGGCAATGAGTAAAGGACAGTGTTTTGAAATGAAAGTTGTTATCATCTTTACTTGATTACATCCAATATTACTCAGGCTATATACTTGAAAGTAATTTACTTTCCAATATTTTAATCTTTGACCCTAATTTAATGAGATTACTGGGATTCCCAAGAATAGTTTCCAATTGTTAATATGATCATGGAATTGATTTAGAAAAGCTTGTGAAACGTTAAAGGTAAAATTTTACTTATCTTGAACTATTCGCTATTCTTGGTTCAAGTAGTTTGGGACATACTTTCAAGGGAAAAAAATATTAAATCAATGCAAAAGAGAGCACTAGAAATCTTCTAGGTTTCTCCTAGGAGAAAACAACTCCAAAGAGTGATTCATATATTCTTTTAAGCTGGGTAGAATGACTAATATTCTAGATGAGTCAGTCAGTCCTTCTGTCTTACATTTCCTCTGCTCTTCTCTCCCTATCAAGGTATGTAGATCACATATTTGCATTATACACCTTGACTGAGATCAGGTTAATTACACTTATTACCAGACTCATGATTTTTCATGACTGTTTTACCTCGTTTTTCATGAAGTTACTAAAACATGAACTTGTACTAGGTTAGCCTCCACTAAGTGTGATGAAAATTAGCTAGTATCTGCATTACAAAAAAATAAGGAATCCTGAGGGTCAGTGTGGTAAATATTCACTAATGCCCTGAAACAAGAACAACAACAAAATAGTTAGAATATTAACTATGTATCTATCTTTAGTATCTAAAATCTAAAAAAGTAAAATATTAGCTTTAGTAAAATGACTTGAAGAAGTGCACAGCAAAAACATCTTTAGCTTTGATTCTAAGGTGAATTTTAAATAGAAGGGAAAATTCACCTTGCAGTAACACTATGTCTTTTTAAAAAATGCAAGGTAAACAACACTTAAATTATGGACTGTGTCTTTTTTGAGCTCTGTAGGTTGATCACATGCAGTAAACATTAGTAAGTCCAATTAAAAGGTGCAGAAAGTGCTTTTTCTTATAATTTGTCTTATGATTTTCAACGATCAAATACAACAAATAACATAAATAAAAGTTACTCTATGACCTCCCTTTGGAGCGCAGAAGTGTTGTGTACAGAACATATCAGTATGCAGTTACAGCAGGCCTCATTAGTTTGCCATCTGCCATGGCGGATAGATGCTAAAGTGTTGTTATTGCAAGGTTCATTGAGCAGTAAAATTATAATATTTTTTTTAAAAAAAGTATTTTAAGTAAAAATCCCTTGAAAGAAAACAGCTGCCAAATGATGACTGAGGTTGTGATCCCATTAAAAAGAAAAGACATCAAACAAATGGAAGAAATTTAAAACCAGTCACATCAGCCTTAGCTCCTCACTCCTGTAAGAATGCTAAGTGACTATAGACATGAACGAGGTAACCTTTTCAATAAGCTGGAGTTTTCTTCAAGGCAATATTTAAATGACACACAAGACAGTATGTTTTATCTCAGTTATTTTAGTTCTAGCACATCTTCATTGGCTAAACGGTAAATTATTGGAACTGTCAGAAAATTTCTGGTTGTGTCTCATTAAAGAAATTTTTTCTGGGCTACTTTCATTTATCATCTGTTCCAGGAATTCTACATGAAAAAAGGAAAACTAATAACTTCAGGGAGTTTTGTGAGTTTTGATAGTTGTCCAAAAATTGTAATGGTGAAACTGTAGGGATAGTTTCAGAAATATTTTTTTAAAATATAAAAATATAAATCACATTTTTCACTAACAGACTATATATTTGTCCATGTATAAAACATTCATACCTTCTGAGATCATCTTATCTTTCAAATCAAAGGTAAAACATTTTCCTTCTAAATGGAAGTTCCAGCTATACAACTGGGTTTTGCTGATTTGCCAGGAAGTGATGAATGACATACTGTGGCCACTGAACTTTTCTAAATGTTGACACATGAACATCAAATTTTCTTAGGCAATCTATCATTAGCATGGATTGGGATAACCCTCAGAAATTTAGAAATAGTTTGAAGAGGGAGTCTTTTACTACATTTATGAGAAACCCACATGGATAACTTTCCAAAGAGAAGTTCCAAGGGAGAAGACAGAAAAAAATTCTCCTACCCAGATATATATAGCTAGAAAAATTATGAAGAGTAATAAGTAAGCTTCACAGTGCAGAATGAAAAATAGATTATGATGCTTCCCAACTCAAAGATCGAGATTTTTTTTCATTTTTTTTTTCTTCCAGAGGAAAGGGCACATATTTATTTTGAGCACAGGTTAACAGAAACAGCATTTTGGATTATGAATACATTATATCTGTATTACTTTTACAAGCAAAAATGTTACCTGCCTTACATTTTTCTAAAAGAACACCAATGCCTCAATTACAAAAAACCAAAGAACCAAACCAAACAAACAAACAAAGTCAAAAAATTAGAGTCTGAGAATTACAAGTGATATTCTTGAATACAAAAATATTTAGAATAATTAATGGTCACCATGTAGGTGCCACAATATTAACGTATTTAGATTTTTTAAAAAATATTTTTTAACTTTGCATGGCTCGGATAACAAAGGGCTATTTGTACAATTAATAGAAACAGCAAAAACTAGATGATCTCCTTACCTTAGATGTTAGAACACTAAACAGTGCCCAGAAACATTCTTGGGCACTGGAATAGTATCAGCTACACAGCTAACTTCCAGTTTTCTCTCGCAGATTATTTTTAGGAAATCTTTCCTTTATTGAGTTGTTTTGTCTCTTTTTGAATATGAGATCACATGACAATTATGGACACACACAGAAAAAGAAACAGCTCCATTTTATTTTGCTCTATAACACAGAGAGTTGTTCCTCCCATTTTAGTGTAATATGCAGTTCCCTAGAGATTATTTGATAAAATAAAATGTAATCATGGTAAACAAATATAGTAAAAATCTGAATGCTGTAGAGTTAAAAGAACAGCTTTTGTTGTTTGTTCATGTACTAAACTGCTTTTGTCAAAGTATAAAGTTCAGTAAATTAATGTAATAAGCTTTTAGTAAAAATATACATTTTTTTCTATCTCTTTTTGTCTCTGATATTTATTTCCTAATTAAAAAAATAAATAATCAAATATCCTCTTCTTCCTGACTGCTTTCTTACTCCTGTAGTTAACATATGGCCTTAGTCAGTGTTTCCTACTATGTTGCTACAAGATAAAATTACAGAAATAGTTTTAGAGTTCTACTAACTATCCCAGGTGGTTAATGTCTATGCTTGAGGACATCACAGTACTATCAGAATATGGTAGAAGCTATTCTAAAACTGTGCAGGTTTTTTAAGTAGCTTTTGACAAATCTCATACATACCATACATGATATTGATGTAATCATAAACATGAAATTTAAAGTTTTATTGTTACTGTTACAAAATTATTCACAAAAAGTGGATTAAACTAGAGTTCAACCAAATTGTTTTCTGATACATTTGAATTATGTTATTTGCTTTCTGAGGAATTATTTGGAGGTGCTACTTTATATGTTAAACATATTGCATTACATTTAGGTAATCTCTGGATATTGATATATAAAAGTGACATATAAGGAATGTTAGGGAATTATTTCAGATGTTAGAAACTCTTAAGACATCATGCTAAAAAATCCTTGCAAAGATAACTTTTTTCCTTCCACCCCTTTAAAGAGGATATTCATGGACTAGACATTTAGGCTGGAATTAAATTAATTTAATTTAGGATAAAATGAATAGCTAGATATTCCTCCTTTCCCCAATATTGAAAGAGTATGTTTTAAATCCCTAATTTTATGGCAGGAAACATTGGTTAATATTAATAGCAAAAATTATCCATTTTTTCAGTGCCACGACTGATACTTGAGAAATAGCTTGAAACATTTGAGAAAGAAAAAATAAAATAAATGAAATAGAAGTGCCTGAAAAATAGAGTGTACAATGTATGTCAAGATACATACCACATGGCATCAAGACACAGTGAACTGGTGGGTAGAGATGTTTTAGAAGTAGAAAGTACAACTGAAAGACAAGTAAAAAGTTATTATATTGTACTGTATTCTGTGTTCTCTTCCTGAAAATGAACACAGCTCAGCAATTCAGGTCCATTACATTTTTAGATGATCGCTTTACATTAAAGGTATGTCTGTAACCATAATGGTAAGTATGGATGGGTAGCAATCAGAGAAAGGATCAGACTTAATATACAACAGTAGCTTGAGCTCCCAACCATAAACCTGAAAAAATTAAACCACATTTTCTGCACTCTGTGAGCTAATTTTCCATGTTAACAGTAACCAGCCAGTTAGTTTGGCAAACACTTTGTTTAGGGGTGAAAAGATTAAAAATGCAGCTTAAAGAAAATGAAACAGTGAACAAGCAATACTTATTTTCTAAAATAAAAAGAAATTACAGTCTTCTATTCTCAGGTAACGGCTAGGCCAGCCACTTTTTTCCCTTCCTGCAGAAATATGTCATTCGCAGTCTAGGAACATCAGGTCTTTCTATATAAAAAAGCTGAATGAAAGCTACTGCTGGTCTTGTGGTATAAGTTGCTTCCATGTTGCTAGACATTGCTGCTAGCCATGTTTCACTGCTCTGCCAAGCATACCTCACTACTCCTTCATTCTGAACTCCTGCTGCCATTCTCCACTAGCAATCCAACTCCTTTGTCAGGCATTTCTCACTTGTTGCTCTTGCTAGGAGCTTTACTCGAAACTCATGCTCTACTGCCTATTCTAACCAACCTCTCCAATACTGTTAACACCTCCTGCTGATGTACAGAATGGACATCATTTACCACACTGGGGTTTCTTGAATCAAAGGAAATTAACTGATTTGTGACAGCTTTTACAGGTTCAGATCTCTGAAAACCAAAATGGAACTGTAGGTGAATAAAAATAATGCTCCAGGTTCAATCCTAATTTTGAGAATGTATTTATAATAAATTTTTACAAAAAATTAGTGTCATTTATTCACCTTCATAGAAAAGAATACACCTAAGTGCTGTGAAGATCAGATGGCACTATAAACAGCTGACAGAGAAGACAGAATATTGCTATTGACTTCAGTAAGACTAGTTCTTTTCTACCAATGTTCATATTAACTAAAAAGATTAATGCTTTCCTCTAGACACTCATCACAGAAAAACAAGATGGACTCAGGGTTGCTAACAGAACTCGTCAATACTAAGAAAGAAAATTGAACATGTGTATGATGTAACCTGCGAGCTGATCTATTTCTGATTTAACAGATATCCTATTTGATGCGTATCATCTGGAAATGGATGAAAAAGTAGTTTTTATGATGACTTATATGAAACCTACTAACTATAGTTTTGTGTGACAATTTTTATTTATTAGCTAGGTAATTTACAAGACAATGCAATCCTAAGAGCATAGATCTTACATGTTACTGTGACAATGTCATTATTTACACCAGAAGCAGTAAAATGTTGTCCTTACACTCATTATAACTGCTCATGGATAATAGTGTGAGATCTTTTAAAAGTAGAATAAATAACGTTTCAAAGTGTACTTAATACTTTTAATGCAGCATCACCTTAGGAATTCAGCTATTTCAGTTAAAAGGTGTGTGTAGTATAAAACTGAAATGAAATACACAGCAAGTTAAAATATGTAATAATTTCAATGCAAATAGTCATATCCTAAAGTAAACCCCCATCACAATTAGAAAGTCACTGTAATGTCACCATAACATTAATAGAAAATAAATTCTAAATGCTATAATGTGACATGGACTAAGAATAAGAACTGTTGTTTACTATATAATTATGGTATTTTCTTAAAAGTAGGACATGGTTCCTCTAAACACTTAACAAACAACAAATACAAAACAAATTGTAGCTGTCCAAAGAGCTGAAATTGTAATTTAAAATTAATGGTTAAGAAGCATGTTCAAAAGATGAAAGATTGAGGAGGAAAAATGACAGAGCTAAAGCAGACCAACTGCTGACTGACTGCCATTAGTGTCATGAATTCCCACTAAGTTTGGAATAGGAGCAATCTGTGATAAAGGTATGGTTACTGTCAAGTTGGTCTGTACCGTTGTCATTATCATGCATTCTCAATATTCTGCAAGGTAAAGTTCTTTTGTCATCATGCTAAAGTTTTGTTGCCAGCAAAATCTTTCCATGGTTGGCTAGTGTTGCTCAGGGAGAATAGGACTAAACAAGGTTTATGAAGTGTTTAGCTAAACTGATCCATCTTGTAAGTAGCCAGTCTAAGAAAAGCAATCTTTCTCTAAAGTATCACTGCAGGGTTTTTTTTAACTATCTCTATTCTTGATAGCAGCATGAATTTACATCAGCACTTCCTATAATGTACAGACCACTTGCCACAGTCAGGTCTTCACAGATGAGCAGCTGTCATTTTCGGTGTAACAGAATTCATCCCTTATCACTGGACAACATATAAAAGTATATGTGCATGAACAGTAGAGTATTCTCAAACTCCTATTCAAGGATATCAGCTTTTAAAAAACTTGTTGGTCTTTCCTCTTTGCAGTCCATCATAGCATCATACTGACTGAAACTAGACAAAAAATTACGCTCTACTACAGCAAGCACAAGATACACAATGAACAGTCTGCTGTTTCAAAAACATGAAGAAAATATGTATTGCTATACTTGAACAACACTCTTCAAAAAGCTATTTTGTCACTAATAATGAAAAGACAGGAAAGTTAACACCTATAGAAAAAAACAGTGGCTTACAACAACATATAATTTTGCTCAGTTTTGTTTCTTCAGAAGTGTCGACAGGTACTTTAATCTTAGCTTGTCCTATTCCCCTTTTAAACCTTGATACCTACTTCAACATCTTTCCACTTCACTGGAAGAAGAGTTTCAGGTGGATATAGTTGCTCCATCTTTTCAATCTTGCAGGTCTAGAGAGCCTTTATAATTTACTCTGTTGCTGTGAGGTAAATACATCCTTTTGTGCAGTGGCAGGTGAGGGCAAGGCAAAAGGGAGGACGGATGGGGTGGAAGCTTCTTAATTGCAAACTCTGACAACAAATACTTTGTCTTTGACTGAATGGCAAATGTATAATAGTAGCAAGGCAAAGTCTGAAAGGAAAGGTCCTGTCTTTCATTAGTCTAACTGACACAGCTTCCAGCAAACAGCTAGGCTTCCCAGCCTACTAGCTCTTCCAGGTCTGATACAGAGGCCAGAATCTTTAAACTAAATACTGGGGAGGGGAAAACCTTGTATATTATTATTGTCTTTCTGATTCATGGGGTTATATGAAATTTTCCTTTTATGCCTCAGCAGTTTTTAATTTTCCTTTCAATTTCCTAAATTGTCTTTAATATCACCATGCTCCATGTTGTTTGCAGTTTATATTCCCTCTGTTAACTATTCAGTTTTGCAATTTGTTCATATTTTTCATTATTACTATTTGACTTGTGGCAACCTTGGAAAAGTCATGATACTTCCTGAGGTTCTGCCACTGTCAGTCTGTCAATAATGGGTTGTTTTTGCCATTATCACTTCTGAAATTTCAAAATGTCATTGAAATACATGATGCTGTGTTTCTCATATATACGTGTGTGTATATATATGTGTGTGTGCATATGTGTGTGTGTGTATATATATATATATACATGAATATATATCTAGCATGTCTCCATGACATTCTTTACTGAAAATCTAGTTCTTTAGGAGGCATGTGCCAAAGATAATACTAAGTGAGTATCACAATACCAGAATCCAAATCCAGAAGTAGGGGTGTCTGTCAGTAGAATCTGTTGCAAAATGCTGTGGTATCACCAGGCCACCTTCCTCTACATCTTCAGGTTCCAGAAATAATTTTTGATTTTATGTTTTGTCTGAGTGTGTTTAGTGTTATCATTTGATCCCTCTGTTCTTTTTATTTTTCAACACAACTTAGGGGGTTTTATGGTTATTAAAGAAAATATATTCTTGGTAAAAGACCAAAAATTTAGTCTGATAGCTATGTTGTTCATTAAAGAACATATGTATCACATGAGATTAAAAACAAAGAGTTCCCATAATGAAGTTCAGTATTAGATCTAAACATCAAGAGGAAGAGGAATAGATAAAGTAATCTTTTCTGACACTTTTAGCAAAATATTTGGAGACATGGTGGGGATAAGGGGAAAACATTTTTGCTAATGTTGAACCCTAAAACTCAGAATTTTTGTACTTACAGGATCATTAAGCCAACTGATTTATGAAGTGCAAAAAGGAGGGGAAAAAAAACCAACAAAAAACCCCAAACCTCAAAGATTTCTGATTCCTCTGTACGTTTGTTTTACATACTTTGTGCCCAGCTTTTAATGGTGGCCAGTAAGCTGACAAAAATGGGTGAAACAAAGCTAACTGGTTAACACACAGAATCCCACTGCAGCAGAAAATAAATGCATCTGTATGGCTTATAATTAAAACAAAGAGAGAAAAAAAAAAAAAGAGATCGTCAAAGTGAAAAATGCACCCAGTGAATAATTTCAGTCAAATTAGTCTGAAACACCTACAAATTATAAATGAACTAACCAGGATATAATGAGTAGCAGGTGGCTTTGCACCCACATATAAGTATACTAAAATAATGTGACTAACAACAGTACATCAGTATTTTGTAATACTGTAAATAGCATAGGCAGACATAATCTAAACACATTTTATATGAGTATGTGAAATGTGGAAAGGTATGTGCAGCTGTACACAGGAGATATCCAAGTGACAGAAAAACAGTAAGCTGCCAGACAGAAGAGAACTTAAGTGCAGGCAATGTCAATAGGCAGAACATGACCAGCAAAACCAAAAGCAAGGTAAGTACTATCAGGAGCAGAAGAGAACCCTTCCTTTTGGGAGAGGGAAAATAGCATAAAAACATTAAGCATATATATATATATAAAATGGACAAGCAAGACAGCAATCTTGCTTCAATTGCAACTTCTTGTGTCAAAGAGTTTTCAAGCCTGATCGCCTTGACCTGTCCAACTAAGAATCACCATGGACCAGAACCATTAGTGCTTGCTATACAGCTATACAGAAGTGTCATGTTAATGAATTAATTTATTGAAATTTTGTTTAAAAGTTTAAAATTGGCCTGATATATCAGTTTTCTAAACACACCCATCACAGTCATCTCTAATGCCTTAACTGTAATTAATATATATAAAGAGACATATACAGTTATAGCACATGGATACAGAAATGTTAATTTAGCCCTTTGGATCTAATTTTTGAAAGGTGGCCATATAAGTTTTTATTATGAACTGCAATAGACATAATTTTTCAAAGCCCCCACTAACTCCTGTATTAGGTTTCTCAGAAAAGTCTGGAGCTACCATCTGGCAAACAAATTTTAAAATGCTAGTTTTGTTTATGTTTATGTAACTAAGAACTTCAGGTTCCATTACAAAGGAGATAGAGTTTTTCTTAAGTTCACATGGTTTAAGGAGGTGCATCCATATACAACAACGGCCCTACTAATGACATTAACATTTTTGCACTCTATTATTTTCCACCATGATTATGTCAGAATACTTTTATAGAACTGCCTTGAAAGGCTGAAATGAAAACCCAGAATATAACTCACTTCATACCGCTGAACATAATCATTTTCCAAAAAGCTAAAGGAAGCAATGGTGTTATAGCAAATCTTGTAAAGATTTTCTGTATGGTGTAAAGATTGTCAATATATTTCTTCCCTAACTATTTCTTTCTGGAGAACAGCATTTGTTCCTGAGCTCTGTGGGGTACATGTATAAAACGTGCTATTTGTCAAAGCCCTAGACTTAAAAGCAATGAATTTTGTGCATAATTTTGTTTATGTGAAGCATCAGATACCAAGAATTAAACCCAAAATATTAAAATTAATAAATCAACTTATGAACATAAATTATGACCATAGAGTAATACATAACTGATAACCACATCATTATTAAAAAAGATCTCATAATTATAATGGTATTTGAATGTAACCAATATATTATAATTCTTAATCTTTTATAATCAGATTTTTCATTATTTTTATTTCAATTTCTGTATAGAGTCAAAGACTAATATAGAAAAGGAGCAACTGACAGCAAATATGTTTATAGCTGTATTTCATGTTTCAGCGACAAAACTGGTCATTTGTTTCCTATGTGCAGAACTATCAATCTAATGAGTTTATTGACTCAATCATAATATCATAGATTCATAGAAACATTTTGGTTGGAAGGGACATTGAAGATGCTCCACCCCCCAGCCCCCCACCCCTTGCCATCACCAGAGAGACCTTCCACTAGACCAGGCTGCTCAAAGCCCCATCTCACCTTGCCTTGAACACTTCCAGGGACGCGGCATCCACAGCTTCTCTGGGCTACCTGTTCCAGTGTCTCACCACCCTCACAGTAAAGGATTCCCTCCTAATCTAAATCTACTTTCTTTTAGATTAAAGTCATTACCCCTTGTCCTGTCTCTACAGGCACTGCTAAACAATCTGCCCACATCTTTCTTATAATCCCCCTTGAGGTACTGGAAGGCCACTTATAATGTCTCCCTGGAGACTGAACAACAACCAGGCTGAACAACCCCAACTCTTCCAGCCTGTCTTCACAGGAGAGGTGCTCCAGCCCTCTGACCATTTCCGTTGCTCTCCTCTAGACACTCTCCAACAGGTTCATGCCCTTCTTATTTTGGGGCCCCAGAGCTGGAGGCAGTACTTCAGGTGGGATCTCACGAGAGCAGAGCAGAGGGGGAGAATCACCTCCCAAGACCAGCTGGCCACACTTCTTTGATGCAGCCCAGGATATGGTTCCCTTTCTACGCTGCAAGTGCACATTGCAAAGCCGTCTTGAGCTTTCCATCCACCAGCACCTCCGAGTCCTTCTCCTCAGAGCAGCCTCTAATCCATCCTCCTCCCAGCCTGTATTGATACCGGGGGTTGTCCCAACTCAGGTGCAGGGCCTTGCACTTGGCCATGTTGAACTCCACGAGGTTCACAACCGGATTCAGAGGTAGGCTGCGCAAAGGTCCCTCTGGATGGCACCCCTTCTCTCTAGCATGTCAACTGTACCACACAGCTTGGTGTCATCAGCAAAACTGCTGCGGGTGCACTCAGTCCCACCATCCACATTGCTGACAAAGGTGTTGAAGCAGCACTGGTCCCAGTACTGATTCCTGAGGAACACGACTTATCACAGGTCTCCACTTGGACATTGAGGCATTGACCACAACTCTTTGAGTGTGACCATCTAGTAAATTCCTTATCCACTCAGTGGTCCGCCCATCAAATCCATGTGTCTCTATTTTAGAGACCAGGATATCGTGCAAAACAGCACCAAAAATTTTGTACAAATCCAGGTGGATGATGTCAGTCACTCTTCCCTCACCTGTCAGTGCCATAGCCCCATCACAGAAGGCCACTGAATTTTTCTGGCACAATTTTTATTAGTGAGGCCATGCTGGCTATCACCAATCACCTCCTGTCCAGGCGCGGAATGGTCGGGTCTGGGGAGATTCTTTGTGATTCCCAGAGTAAGATTAAGACACAAACAAGGTCAGATGCCATAAAGAAAAGAAGTTTAATGGTACTCGCATAAAGGCAGGAAATGTAGAGAAAGAGAGGAAAAATAAAGTAGAGAGGTGCAATAGCTACCACCGCACAGAGCTGGGTGTCCCGTCAGTCCGGATCAACTTCATGTCAGGTGGGGAATTCCACTCTGTGTTAGCTGTCACAGTTCTTTTATAGATGTTCGAGAGTTGTTCATCCAAAAGTCTGTGCTCCTTCTGAGAACTGTTTTGCATAGTCTCACAGCTCACTTGGCAGTGGCGCAAGCATCCATACTGTTTTTTCAGAGAATTTTCTATCCTCTGGGGTCCGGTCGTACTTGCTGGGGTGAGGGTACAAAACAGGAGATGTGTGGTTTTCATGGTCGAAAAGGTGCAGCAATGTCTGGGTAAACATCTGTGGTTCATCGAAGCAAGATGTAGACGAGTTCTTTACAGGGTCTCTATGTTGTTTGGTGGTCAGCCAGCAATGTTGAGACAGATAGCACAATCCCAATAACATCCTTCACACCTCCTTATTCTCCATGTGCCTTAGCGTATTTTCCAGGAGAATCTGCTCCATCATGTTGCCAGGCACAGAGGTGAGACAAAACAGCCTGTAGTTCCCCAGGCCTTCTTTATTTCCCTTTTTTAAAATGGGGGTTATGTTTCCCGTTTTCTAGTCAGTGGGAACTTCAGCAGACTGCCACAGCTTCTTAAATATGATGGATAGTAGCTCAGCTACTTAATCTGACAGTTGGTTCAGGACCCATGGATGCATCTTATCAGGTCCCATGGACTTTTGCACTTTCAGGTTCCTTAGGTGATCTTAAACCTGGTCTTCTCCTATAGCAGGTGGTTCTTCATTCTCCTAGTTGTTGCTTTGCCTTCTGAAACTGGTGATGTGGCTGGAGCATTTACTGGTGAGGACCGAGGCAAAACAGCCCTCGGATAACTCCAGCCTTCTCCATATCCCAGGTAACCAGGTGTGCCTCTTCCTTCTGGATAGGGCTTACTTTTTCCTTAGTCTTCCTTTCACCAACAATGCACCTGGAGAGCAACAAGAAAAGCTTCTACATGTCCTGAGCTAATTTTATTTCTGTCAGCGCTTTACCTTTCCTACCCTGGTCCCTGCCTGCCTGCAGAATGTCTCTATATTCCTCCCAGGTAACCTGTCTTTGCCTCCACCCTCTGCAGGCTTGTGTTTTGTGTACAAGTTTGTGTGGGAGCTCCTTGTTCATCCATGTAGGTCTCCTAGTACTTTTGCTTAACAACTTCTTTGTTGGGACACACCACTTCTGAGCTTGGAGGAGGTGATCCTTGAATATTAGCCAGCTGTCTTGGGCCCCTCTTCCAGCCACGACCCAATCCCATGTTAGTCTACCAAGCAGATCCCTAAAGAGGCCAAAGTCAGCTCTCCTGAAGTCCAGGGTAATGAGCTTGTTGTATGCCCACTTCGCTGCCCTAAGGATCTTTAACTCCACCAGTGCATGGTCACTGCAACCAAGGCTGCCCTTGAGCTTCACATTCCCCACTTGCCCCTCCTTGTCGGTGAGATCAAAGTCCAGCATAGCACCTCTCCTTGTTGGATCCTCTGTCACTTGGAGAAGGAAGTTCTTGTCTGTATGTTCCAAGAACCTCTTGGTTTGCTCATACCCTGCTGTGTTTTCCCTCCAAGAGATACTGGGGTGGCTGAACCCCCCCATGAGGACCAGGGCTTGTGAACGTGAGGCTGCAGCTGTCTGCCTATGAAAGATTTCATCTGCTGGGTCTTCCTGGTTGGGTGGCCTGTAACAGAGCCCCATGATAATGTCACCTCTCCCTGCCCTCCCTTTAATCCTGATCCATAAGCTCTCAGCTGGCTCTTCATCCATATCCAGGTGGAGCTCCATGTTCTCCAGGTGGTCTTTGGCACAGAGGGTGACACCCCATCCTTGTCTCCCCTGCCTGTCCTTCCTAAAGAGCTCTATTCCAATGCTCCTGTCATAGGAGCCAACTTGTCATGTGTCCATGAAGCCAGTAAGATTGTAGTCCTGCAGGTGTGTGCGTGTCTCTAATTCTTCTTGTTTATTCCCCATGCTGTGTGTTTGCATAGGAGCATTTGAGTTGGGCCCCTGATGAATCTGGAATTCCTGTGTGCTGCTCTTCAGGTGCTCTCCTGCTGACCTGCGATCCCCCTCCATGCTCTGGGCATCTCTTGCCGGCACTGGCATCAAACTGGTATCAGCAGGATGGATTCAGGTTCCCCTCCCCCAGAAAATTCAGTTTAAAGCACTTTTCACCAGCTTGGCGAGCATATGATCAAAGATGCTCTTTGCCTTCTCTGTCACGTGGACGCCATCATCCCCCAGTAGACCAGGTTTCTCGAAGCAAGTCCCATGGTCTGAGTAGCCAAACCCCTGTCTGTGGCACCAGTCCCACAAACGTGTTGATTTGCCAGATTTGACTGGCCCTTTCAGTCTTTTGCCTTTGACCAGGAAGACTGATGAAAAAAACTATCTGCATTCCAGAGTCCCATACCACCACTGCCAGGGCTCTGTAATCCTTCTTGGCAGTCCTCAAACTGATCCCAGTTGTCTCACTGGTGCACACATGAAGCAACAGCAGTGGATAATAATCAGTGAACTCTACAAGGCTTGGTAGTCTCTTGGTAAAATCCCTGATACAAGCACTTGGTAAGCAGCACATGCCTCGAAAGAGCACATCAGGTCAGCAGTTAGGTTCCTGTCTACCTCTCAGAAAAAAAAAGTACCTACTGTTATCACTTGTGTCCGTTTCTTAGGTGCACTGGTCGTGGTATGACAAGCAGGTTGGGCTACCTTCCTCAGCTCAAGCATATCTCCTAATATTACAGGTCTTCCCTTTTCAGTCTGCAGAGCTGCAAAGAGGTTCTGGAAGGGCACCTCAGACCCTGGGTACTTGCCATTGCATTCTTCCATTCCTCTGCATTATAGGTTCCCCTTTCATCTCTGTGCACTGGTGAGGGCTGTTTGGCTGTGGGCTCTGGGTCCCCTGCAGACTGTGCTTGGAACCAGCTATCCAATTCCTTCTTAGCCTCCACGATGTTACACAGCCTTCTCACTGCCTCTCCTACAGCTCAGCCACCTGCTGCAGGAGGTCCTCCACCTTGGGCATGCTATTTTCAGGCACGTCTGCTGCCTGTCCCTGCCCCAGGAGAAAGATCCTGGCACTTCCCGCAGCCTGAGGCCTGCACTGCAGCCTCTGCCTTCAGCAGTCTGTCTGGGTGGAGGCATCACCCGTTGCTGGGGTATATGATGCAGACTCCCAGCCACAGCCTTTGCTCTCAAGATGAACACCCACCATTCTGCCTTGAGGGGCAGGTATGATGAGTGTCCTTGAACTGCGCAGATGGTTACAGAACGGTGGCTGATTGCTGGGTTATGTGAACTTCAGGTCTCTCCACTCAGCCAGTGGAATGTCCCTCCTTTGAAGTGGCACCCTCCCTGCACGCCTTACCACACAAACTGCCAAGCAGACTGCTGTGCCCTATTTTTGCCTGTCCTGGTCGCAGGCTCCTTGTCACAGCATCCCCCCGGGGATGCCCTTTCTGGGAGGTGGGGGGACCACTGTTACTCCTGGCCCTGCCCACACCTTGTCAGCTGCTCTCACACAAGCTGCAGGCTCCTGGCAGGTCTCTGTGCTTCTCTGGAATCTCCCTGGCTCAGGGGACCCCCCCTATTGCTTCCCCACCCACTATATATTGCAATGCCCCACTGTGCTGCAGAACGCATCTGCACCAGAGCTGATCATCTCGGCCAGCAGTAGGACTTCTTCTATCTGCAAAAAATTTCAAATGGTTACTGAAAAAACCAAAATGGACTATGCTAATATTAGAGTTCACCTATAATGTCTTATACCACAACTAACTACCAACACTTTATCTGCATGGAAGAATTGCAAATGAGGGTGGAAAACTGTTTTTAAATATAATTCCTTATTCTTTAAATTAAATGATTAATTTTTATCTAGCTCAGACTGCTCATTACTGAAATTTATAATAAATCTTGTTTTTTGTGTCAAAAGCAATTATGAAGAAGAACAAGCTTTAAGATTTAAAAGGGTTACACACACACTGTAATGTACAGACACCCACAAAGGCAGTATGTTTTGAGTGCAGAGGTACTGGGTCTATATACATGTGATTTGTCACAGTAATGTTAGAATACACTATAAAGTACCTAGATACCTCTGTATAATTCCTTCTAAGAGAAATTACTTATGACTTAGAGGTCAGGCACACAGCAGTCTTAGCCTTTTCCATTCTAACAATACTTGTGGTATTTCAGTTGGGAATGACTGACTTCTTTATAGCAAACTATTTATTCAAATAGATTTAAAAAAAAATTCTGAATGTGAAAGTTACAGAATTATATGCTCTAAAAACTTATTCACTATTGAAATTATACAACTGATACTGTAGGCTAGGTTGTGATCTTGCTCAAATCATTCACAATGCAACCAGTCCTACTAACTGAAAATTTGCATGCTGCCAAAGTTAAAGATCCTTTTGAATAATTACGTTAAGTCCTTTATCACACAGCAGATTAGATGATAAATTAGGTCAGAATTTCATATTTTTTTCATTAATTTTTTAATTGTTAACAGCACTATTTGTCATCTTAATCACATGATACTCACTGTTTTTGTAAGAATCAATATTAGATATATTTTTTTTTGGTTCAATTCCTGTCTGGTGAAAGCTGGAGACAAAGTTTAGAAAAATTAAAGACTGGCTTTGCAGATAAAGTTACATCGTGTGTTTGTTATTCAGTAGTCAAAGTCAATGCTTTACTTGCCATTCATTTGACTGTCTTTAGTGCTGCTATCCTCCAGTTTAATCCTTACTGAACAACAATAATATATTTGAAAAGAAAATGTTTCTTCTATGTATGCAGTAGACTGTCTATACAGATCAAAGATTTTGGTATCAAATATTTTATTTACACCAGCTGAGAATTTTCTGTAATTAAATGCCTTTGATCTAACATTGAAAACAAAGAACAGGGTATCTTGTTATGAATTAACTGAAAAATTTGGAAGAGAAATAAATTGTAATGTGAAGGAACACTAGAGGTGCCTTTCTGTCACAGCACTGCCAAAACTAGCCAGCTGCAGCAAGGTCTTTTCCCAACACATACCAAATTAAATTCACTAAGTACTTAGCACACCTTGCCCTAACACAGGCACCAATCCCCCATAAGGTCTCAAAGGTCCATCTGCTGTTTCTTCATACTCTTCATGCCAGTCGCTCTGCTGCCTTGTCTCTCTTCATCCAGGGCACATGTTCTTTCTCTGTTTTTCCCTCCTCTCTCTTCCTCAGCTCCTCTCTCTTCATTGGCTGCCCAACCACTTAACAGAACCAGCCACAGCTGCACCTTGTCTACATCAGCCAACCCATTGCCCCTGAAGCCAGCCCACAGCTGTATATTATCAATGGTAATTAACCCAGCTTCATTCCTCTACACCTTTTGTAGATGGCAATAACTTGTCTGTCACCATTAACTGATTTCTGCTGAGGACAGTGATGTAGTACCTATTTTTTTTGTGCTGTATGGGTGGTTTAGCTATAGCTAATGCTCAAGAGGCTGTAGACAAGTCCAGCAGTATGAACCTAAAAGTATTTATACTCAGAAATAAGTCATGTTTATATCATTTTTATAGTTTGACCTCAATTGTGAGGTGTAAATGTTACAGCTTAACAGGCATTATTTATGTGGAGAGAGGAAGCAAAGCCAGACCAGTAGTTAATGGATTGAGTATTGGTGTATTAATAGTATGACGTATTTGAAGTAGTTAGTAAGTGATGATCCTTTTTCTGCTTTCTGAGCTATTTCAGTAATATTTGGTATAGATGCTATGTGGTTTTAATGGGCTATAGGAATATAGATTTTTCTTTTCCATTGGTTGTATTTTAAAACAGTATCCTGAATTAGTCTAGTAAGTAAGTTTATTAGGCAAGACAGATCATATTTATGACATCTCTTCTGTCTAATATGTAAGCTGGTTTTGAACTGTAAAATTTGTTTTACTCTGTGCCTTAAATATCATTCTAGCATTTATAACAATTACTTTTATTCATGTTACATCTCTCTTTAGCTGATAATTTTCCTATAATTGATGTCAAGTTACTAATCTGCAGATCTAGGATTTCCTTGGAGTTCTTTAAAATCATTTGCCATTGGCTATGGAAGTTTATTGGCTCATTCCTTTAGCACTCTCTGATGGATTTAATCTGGCCCTACTGATTCAAAACATTAATTTGGTCCAGGTATTTTCTCATTTGCTCTTTAACAGTGTTGATGTCTTCTCTCTTATGTTGTTCATGTACTCCCAGCATAATTAATCATTTTACACAAGAGTCCTTTTGAGTGAACTGAAGCAGAGCAAGTACTTAAAAATTCTACTTTTTTCATCTCCAGTGTATTTCCTTTCTGATAATTAGTGCCCTTACCTTTCCTTTTATCTTCCACTTTTTCTCTTAAGTATCTAAATAACTGTTTTTGTTTCCCTATCTATCACAAAAACATATTACTACTGAAGTTTGCTTATCCACATTATCTTTTTATAACTTTATCCTGACTTTGCTTTACCCTTGCAATAAAATGTTGCACTTGCAACAAATTCCCATCTTTGCATGTTATAGAACTTCTACCTCCAGACAGATTCATTTCTCATTTTCCATTAGTTTATTTGTGGAACTTTCAGTTAATGTGAACCAAGTGGCATACAGACAAATTTCAAGCCTTGCAGAACAAAATACTGAGGGTCCTAAAACCGCTTGTTACTAATGACTAAGTACGGGTTCAGGGATTTTCATGAAGTGGTGGAAAAAGAGGCAGTGGACTGAATATAATGAGGATACTGGCTTTGGCAAGGGTTTGGGACAGCTATGACAGAAAGCCTCAATAAGAAGACATGGAAGCTTGGACATCAATGGACTATTCAGTCTGTTACCAACCATGTAGTTTTAGGAGAGGGAGGAATGTTATATTTATGTTGTACAAGGGACAGCTAAGTTACAGTTCAATATAGGTAAGTAGCAATAATAAAGGAAAAAATGGTAGAGCTTCAGGTTTTAAAACATGTGAGGATATATAGCAATAGTCCCTGGGCTTTCCAAGTTAGCAAAAACAAGAACAAGAAAACAGAGTGAAGAAGTGTTTAACAGATAAAATGCAACAACTCACATGAAAACTAAAAAGAAGGAGGTATACTTATTAGGAATGTAATATTTGGTTAGAATGATAAGTGAAGAGACTGCCTTTCTCTCAATATTGATCTGATTTAAATATTCATTTAGCTTTTGAAACATGAGATATCCTCTTTGCTGTTTGGCGTACATGAAACTGGTGTGCTGCATCATATAAAACAGTACCAAATGGGATTTTTTGATTTTCTTAAAAATAATGAATGATTTGACAGAGTAATGAATAGCCATTATTTTAAGCACTTACCCATCTTTGCTTCCTTTAATTTACAAAAGAAAAGTGTCAATGAGCAAAATATTTTTAAAAAAATTACTTTACCAAATTGTTTATAAGCAGTAGTGGTCAGTGTGACATTTGGTCTGTTTGTGGATTGAATCTTTGAGCAGCATTAGAAGAAAGAGATCATGAGTGTTTGTTAAATGAATACCTGTTGTTCCCTGCCAGGTATGCCCAACTCTCTGATTTACAATGACAGAAGTTGTGTAAACATCTTTATTCCTGCCTCTTATGCTTATTCAAGAACATAGCTATTTTAATAGCCTAGTAATAGGTAACGGATCAGATGCAGTTGCAAAAGCATCACACTGCAAATGGAAAAAAAATGTACAAGATCAGTTGAAAGTTGGGTGATGTTTCTTAGCAGCCTCACTAGGTCTGGCACTTGCAAACAAAGACTAACAGCCAAGAACACAGAAATTAATACCAAATTCCAGACTGATAAAGGAATTCATAATAATACAAAAAACTGGAATAATCAGGAGTATTTTGGTATTCTATTTTCTGATTAAGTTTACCTAGAAGACAGAAATAACATTTTAGAAGTACATGATAGAGTTCTTCATTTAAAAAAAAGGGGCAAGGTGGAAGTATGTAATTTCTGTTTAATTACATCCAGTTAAATAAGCCAGGTGCTAGTTTATACTATAAATACTTGCTCTGGATCAAGTAACAGAGTAGGGTTACAGCACTGACAGATGAGTGAAGAGCAACTGATTTCCTCTACCTCAATTTGTGCAAAGCTCTTGACACTGTCCTACATGATATCCTGGTATCTAAAGTGGAGAGATATGGATTTGATGGGCGGACCACTGAGTGGATAAGGAATTTACTAGATGGTCACACTCAAAGAGTTGTGGTCAATGCCTCAATGTCCAAGTGGAGACCTGTGATAAGTCGTGTTCCTCAGGAATCAGTACTGGGACCAGTGCTGCTTCAACACCTTTGTCAGCAATGTGGATGGTGGGACTGAGTGCACCCGCAGCAGTTTTGCTGATGACACCAAGCTGTGTGGTACAGTTGACATGCTAGAGAGAAGGGGTGCCATCCAGAGGGACCTTTGCGCAGCCTACCTCTGAATCCGGTTGTGAACCTCGTGGAGTTCAACATGGCCAAGTGCAAGGCCCTGCACCTGAGTTGGGACAACCCCCGGTATCAATACAGGCTGGGAGGAGGATGGATTAGAGGCTGCTCTGAGGAGAAGGACTCGGAGGTGCTGGTGGATGGAAAGCTCAAGACGGCTTTGCAATGTGCACTTGCAGTGTAGAAAGGGAACCATATCCTGGGCTGCATCAAAGAAGTGTGGCCAGCTGGTCTTGGGAGGTGATTCTCCCCCTCTGCTCTGCTCTCGTGAGATCCCACCTGAAGTACTGCCTCCAGCTCTGGGGCCCCAAAATAAGAAGGGCATGAACCTGTTGGAGAGTGTCTAGAGGAGAGCAACGGAAATGGTCAGAGGGCTGGAGCACCTCTCCTGTGAAGACAGGCTGGAAGAGTTGGGGTTGTTCAGCCTGGTTGTTGTTCAGTCTCCAGGGAGACATTATAAGTGGCCTTCCAGTACCTCAAGGGGGATTATAAGAAAGATGTGGGCAGATTGTTTAGCAGTGCCTGTAGAGACAGGACAAGGGGTAATGACTTTAATCTAAAAGAAAGTAGATTTAGATTAGGAGGGAATCCTTTACTGTGAGGGTGGTGAGACACTGGAACAGGTAGCCCAGAGAAGCTGTGGATGCCCCGTCCCTGGAAGTGTTCAAGGCAAGGTGAGATGGGGCTTTGAGCAGCCTGGTCTAGTGGAAGGTCTCTCTGGTGATGGCAAGGGGTGTGTGGAACTAGGTGATCTTCAATGTCCTTTCCAACCCAAACTGTTCTGTTATAAAAACAATAAGGTTCTATGATTGTGCCTATGATTCTACGGTTCTATGGTACTTTTAAAATTAAATGAGAACCTTCAATAATTTTCACTTTTTCTTTGAACTGTCTAACTATAATAGCACTAGCATTGTCACCTTCAAGAAGAAAGATATGCTAGTATCATTGAGCAGAGGTCACATCTTGATCAGGTTAAAGGCGACTAAAAATTGTTATTTATTTTATCTCTTTGCTCCAGAAGTAAGATGTATTTCCTACATTGCTAGGAAGTGACAAGCAAGGGCCGTGTTTTCATAGTGCATTTTAAAAGTTCTACATAAAACTGTCTAAAAAGGTGCAACGGTGCTCTAATAGTAAATATTTCTTACCCAGCAGCTTCATTTATTCGACCATTCCTGCTCCTTTTCATGTGTACACAGTGTAAATTGCTTTTCCCTGCCTTTTCTTCTAACTCATCCCTTTATAACATAACATTTTATCCTCATCACTTTTTGCCCAATCTCAGTGTTGATCACTGTTATAAAATCTATCACATGGACACAGAAACAATGTAGAAAATTAGAAAATTAAGCAAAGACCTAAATGGACTTATGGCTGAAAGGATGGATGACAAACAGATTCCATCTGCTTCTCAACAGTATTAGATGTTCTGAGATGAATTGAAAATCCATAGTATTCATATAGTTGAATTGCTGAATCACTGAGAACAGAAATATTAGAGACTTCTCAGTTTATAGTAACACGTACTGTAAAAGCTAAGTAATAGTTTTCTCTGAAACAAAGAGCCAAGCTTTTCAGTGCCTGAACATCAATACTAATGGGAACAATGTTGTTTTGTCACTGCTTGTGCTTCTTTCACAGTCAAGCACAAGGCAGCTTCCTGAATAAGTAGTGTATTGAGTAGAATTTTGGGATCTTCCAAGGGATTGATGTTTTGCACAGTTTATTTAAGAGGAAATAGGTTTTAGAACATACATGGGGCACTTTCTTGGATGACATGTATGAAGGGCATAGACAAAGCCTACAGGATTCTGTCAGAGAATACGTGTGAAAGAGCAGGTAGCAATATTTGAATGCAAATAAGAAGGTTGGAAGATTACCTATCAAAAATGTTGCACTGGGTATTTAGGACTGATAGTAGAGAGCAGATGGATTTTGACAAAGGAGCAGATGGATTTTTGGTTGATATGAGAGGAGAGCTGTCAAAGTACCAGCTGTGGTTGAGATGGAAGGATAACCAATTAATTGTCTGTGCCCTTTTTTGGCAGATGTCAAGTTCTGCTATCTTTTGTTTACAGAGGCTTGACTCCTTGAGAACCCACAGAGGAAGGCATTCTTTAAAAAAAAATAAAAACTGGGGGTATTCTACATCTGGTACAACAAGAAAACATTTTCCCAAATAGGTGGAAACAAATAGAGAATGAATGCTCAACTCGACTATGTGAATCTTTGCTGGGTACTTCCACAGGACACCAGATAATTAAGCTGCAGTTTAATTAAGCTACTTTCTTTATATCTTGCCTTTTTTTTTCCTAAATTTGCAGGGTGTGCTTGTTTTCTAGAAGACCACAGGACAAAATACTAGCAGGCACTTTTATAACAAACCACACAATGTCATGATTGTCTAGAAACTGGATAAATTGTCTAATAATGTATTAGACCCATCATTAGTAAGGCAGCAAGTTATTTCAGTGTGATGATTTGTCGCACAAGATAGTTCAGGACAATAGACACTTGTTTTCCTGGGCAGGTGGTGTTTAAAGAGTTGAAAAGTTGAACAGAATAACAAGGAATACAAGGTGGAATAGAACAATAACACATTTTCACCTTTCTGGAGCCAATTATATAGTTCAGTGAAGCAACGACTAACTAAGAATCTATTCAGGAGAACAGCTAGGAGACCATTCTTAAATGGAGAATAACTACAAAAAGGCTTAAAAATCGCTTTAGTTCAACCCTTATATCAAGATTCAAATATAACTTTTTCCTTTCAGCTTTTCTGCAAGCATAGAAAGATGATAACTGAAGTTTCATATGAGGGCTAAACACTACTATGAGTATGAGCCAAAGTCCTCTCAAAATTCCTAATTCCTTCTTTGTACATGTGCTATAAAAATGAGACAGATACAAAGTTGTAATTGTAAAAATACCTCTCTAAGACCATGCTGAGCAGGATATGAAATGTATGCCTGCATAGTGTTTAGTTCAGTTAAGGAGTGTGCTTTTCAAATGAATCTCCCAGGAGAGCCCATTTATAAAAAAAAATTGTATTAGCAAATAGTGTGGGGCACCTAGGAATCAGTCTGTAGAGCAGAGTAGTTGCGGCTGAGGATCTAATGTAAATACTACAAATGTTTTGGGAGTTTTTATTTCTTGGAGCTTGTTGAAGGTCATGGAGGTTTTTAATTTAACTCTAGCCTTGCCCTGTGAACAGAATGTCTCTTAACAGTACACTTTCAATATAAAGGAACCAGCCTGTAGGGCTTTCCATGATGTAAATCAAAGCTCAGTAAGTGGACAACTGGAAGAACTGTTTCAAAAATGCATTGCTGAAATGTTATAAAGTTAATAGTCATGCACTTTTAGTGCACTTTGGCTTGCAACAAGGAGCAGTCTCAGAGCACACGAAAGGAATTTGTTTTCAATGAAACTAAATTAAAGGTGTTTTACAGCAACCTACTGCATTCACTCCTGCTGCAAATGGGCAATCAATCTCTAGGACAAAAATAAAGCAAAATCAAAAACAATATCCAAAGTAAAAAAGAAGCCAAAACAAAGAAAACCCCACAAAATAGTCTCTAGTCCTGCCTGGACAGGATGCTGTGCAACCTGTTCTTAAGCAGAGGGGCTGGACTAAATGATCTCCAGAGGTCCCTTCCAACCCTAACCATTCCATGAGTCTCCGATTCTGTGATTCCAAGGTCCAAATTCCTAGCTTCAGCCTCTTTTCGTGGTAGCCTAGTAAATGTGAGTTTTTTCCCATTACTGGTAAAAGGCCATGAGCTTTGTACTGACCTAATAATGCAAAGTCTTATCTGGACTTGCTTGCCCCTTGCTCATTTTAGTTTGTTTTAAACATTCCCTAGGGATGAGGTGACTACTGCCTATTTGTTTTAAAATAAACTCTGTGAATAGCATCTATATTGAAGGCCAACAAATGGAAATAGTCATTAAACATCAAACTACAGTCCTTTCTGCCAACTGAGGTTGGGAAACACTGTTGTACAGCTTTCAGTTTTCATCGGGGAGCGCATGAGAAGCAAAGAATGTGTGATACGAAAACATCTCATTGAAAGAGAGAAGGCATTATTTTTCCGTAATGAAAAAGAGGAGAGAAGGGATAGACACCACAGAGAAGATTAAATTACCTGGATAGACTTCCCCAATTCCCTTGTAATGCTGGACTTGGAATGACTATTATTCTTGTTCTGGCTAAGGGAAAGGTTGGCCAGTCTAACACAAAGTATATGTAGAAATTATAATAAGCAATGAATGACTGGGGACACAATTTTTTTCAAGAGAAGAAAATACCTTTGTTGCAAAAAAAAAAAAAAAAGGAAGGAATATGTGCTATGTGCTTTACAGGAAAGTGCTTATGTGAGTAAATACTGAAGCAAAATGTGGTACACACATTTAATTGTCGATTTTTAAATAAATGTAAAATAAAGCTAATTTTCCAGTATGTGACCCAACAATAATTTTAGGTATAGGCACTCATAAAAGCTTAACTATTGGAAAAGCTGTGTAAAAAACATTATTACTCAAAAAACCCCAACAAACCCAACAAAACCACCAACCCCACCCTCCCACCCTCCCAAAACAAAACCCAAGACTTTTTAGACCTGCAGTTCTTTTAGATTAATGCTGGTTTATTCCTATAATGCATAGAAATATATGTATCAAGACAGGAAAAAAATCTTTATTCATACATTACTTTAATCCTCGTTTTTCTCAAAACTTCTCAGCAGGGTAGGCAGATGGGTAAGAAGCACAGGCAGAGATTTGAACAGGTCAAAATACTGGTGAATGTTCTTTTTAAATAGGATAGGAAAATCTCTGATCATCATATCCCATCATGAATTCTGTTCTGAGTCATACAGTTGTCCTTATCTATTTCACCAAGGAAGATATTAATCGTAAATGTAAGGTTCCAGTTCAGAGGAACAAATACAGGAACTACAGCATCTGGAACTCAGCTAAGCAGCAAGCTGAAATACTAGATTCAATCAGCAGGTATTCTAAACAACTCTTGAAAAACACTGTCAGAATACGGAAATTGAAAAGGGAATTTATCTAGCTAGGGATGAAACTGGAATCCTTCTTCTCTTTGCTGATGAACTAATGAAGCGATTTTTATAGTTCTATGAAAAACTGGTTGTATTTTATTGTTCTTTTAATTTTTTTTCCTTTGTGTATCTGGTATAAGATTGTCATGACTGCAACAGAATAATTTTGTGAGTTTCTTTAATTTGTGTATGGTTAAAATGCTTTTAAAATTTGTTTTTGTTTTATAATCACTTTCATATTTTTATGTTGTTGCATCTGACACAGATAACTGCTGTGTTTTTCCATCTCTTTGTGTGTGTCTTACCTTGCATTGCATTCTGCTGACTACACAGCCACCAGATAGACCAAAAGTTTCAGCATACTGAAAGCATCACTTGCTTCATCACTACAGATCTACATATGTAAATTGTTAAAATTTAAAACTATTTGCTTATATGAAAACAAAATATTTTTTTTTCTGGTTCAAATAGATTATAGCCTCAATTTTTGTCTGTAATAAAACTAAAGGCAGATGTTCTTGTCACTTTCTGCTGCATAGTTAGTTTTGTTTCTACATACCTGATTTCTCCTGAAGAATATTGTTAGGTTGCACACCTGCATACACAGAAGGGAGCACAATGACATAATGGAAAGTGGGGGAGCATCAGGAAGTGCATCAGGAAAAGGACCCTCTGCCTAGCCCCTCCCATGGCTGTCCCAGAATAACCTCAGTCCCAATGTCCAGGTGTATGTGCATTTATATATTTATATTTATAAAAATATATACATACCTATAGATACATATGTGTTTCTCACTAACAGACCTTCATCAAGTTCAGCCATAGATGGGATCAGGATGAGGCCACTGGTGCTGTTCATGTCTGTGTGAAAGTTTAGAGTGTCTGTCTGTGCTGATTAGTATGCTTGATGTGGCCTTGCATTACGTACTGAATATGTCTACGATGTGCATGTCCTCAGCCTTGCTGAGCTGAACCTGTGGGTATGGAGCTGCAGGAACTTCAGCTCTGTCAGGCTGCTGGATTTGGCCTCACACTAATAAAAATCTGTTCTTCTAACATCAAATATGATCCAGAATTTTCAAGAAAAGGGCAATAAGGATATCAATGCACCATGTAGAATTGATTTTCCAGGTTTTCCTCTTATAATTTACCAATTGTCCATAAACAAATTGTGGTTTTTGCAAATTGCTTTACATTTGAAAACTACTTGAACTTCTAAATGAACACACTTCAGACTCTGAAGCTCACAATATAAAGTAATTACTTGGGAGTTTTGTCATTTGGTTGATGTTCTTTAATTTCTTAAGAACTTAAATACATGTTTTTATATTGATGATTTAGATCAAATGACTTTGTGGTTGTTTTCTGTTAAGAACCGTGAGCCATTTGGCTGGATGTAACAAACTCACCATAACAAGTGTCTGATATATCTTATTCATCATATGGGACTTGCTATATTTTTATCTGCTTCTTCACAGAATAATATAGTCTTCAAACCCTGTCACTGAATCTCCTTAAAATGAAATTAATTTTGTCACAGAAATATTTTGTTGCATCATTAAATAAATCTGAGGACATGAAATTAGTTTTCTATCAAGATTCTCACCATCAAAATATTCTAATAAATGAGAAAAAAAATAGATAGTGTAGATACAGTCAAAGAGAATTAATAAGTGATTAAACTATGACAACAGTTTAAACATATTTTTTCTTTACTCAGATAAAATTAGGATAATACTTACTGTTAAAATTATATTTCAGTTTATTTTCATGTTTTAAAGACCATTGCTATGACTGTGTGTGAACCCAGTAATAAGACTCATGTTTAAAGCACTTTCATTTAGTTATTAAAAACACAAAATGCTTTCAGTTTAGCCATTGGTTAAATCTTCTATCTGAGCAAATCTACTTGAGTGAGTGGCGTGGCTTTAGAGGGGTGGCTTTAATGATGTTTTTCCAGAGTAGCTGAAGTCTTCTCCAGAACTAAAACTGGCTTCTTGGCTGCAGTGTGGCCCACAGCTTAATTGAGCAGGCTTTAGAAGTTCCATTTCTGTTTGTTTATTTCTTTTTTTAAAATAATTTGAAATGGTGGTGTTAAACATAACACATAAAGCACAACACACACACACACCCCAAAACAAAACCACCAACACTCAGAAAAAAAAATACCACCCACCCCTACCCCAAAAAAGAGCTGCCAGGCTGACAGAGTGGGTTGTTGAGTCTGGAGAAGAGAGGGCTCTGGGGATACCCTCTAGCAACATTCCAGTACTTAAAGGGAGTTTATAAGAAAGATGGGAACAGACTGTTTAGCAGGGCCTATAGCAATAGGACAAATGGGTAATGGCTTTAAACTAAATGAAGGCAGATTTAAATTAGATATTAGAAAGAAATTATTTGCTGTGAGGGTGGTCAGACACTGGAACGGGTTGCTCCGAGAAGCTGCGGATGCCCCATCCCTGGAAGTGTTCAAGGCCAGGCTGGATGGGGCTTTAAGCAACCTGGTCTAGTGGAAGGTGTCCCTGCTTATGGCAGAGTGGGGTGGAACTAGATGATCTTCAGTATCGCTTCTAATCCAAACCATTCTGAGAGTCTATGATTCTGTGATTGGCTGTTAGGGTCAAAACCAAAATACCAATCCATTTTTTGAAGCCATCCACAGTATATTATCTGAATTAGTAAGAAATCTGGCATTTTGTCCAAAGGTGATGAGGATTTTCACAATATTCATGTTATTGTGAGGAAAAGGAAGAAATATTTATACTTTCTGTTCAGTTGAGATTGTCAAGTTGCAGGGCGAGTGGGCTGCTCCAGAAGGGCTGGTGATGCAGGAACTGAAAGTGACAGGAAGGCAAGCAGGGCAGTGCACTCAGCAACAATGACAGACCCACAGCACCTGAACAAGTAGAGCAGAGTAGGTCTGGTGATGACAACCAGGGTTGGCAAACAGCTCTCTGGTTGCCAGACAAGATCACAGCAATGAGGGATGAAAGCAGTTAAGTCAGAAGGTCAGGATCACAGTTCAAACTCAAATAAAACTCCAGAACCTAAGGGAGGGGGAGGACAAGACCCACACAAGGCTTCTCACAGCTCATTCTCACACAGCTCTTTTAACATAAATCTGATCCAAAGTTACATAGGGGTGTCATATTATAGCTACCCTTGAGCACCAGCAGCTAAATCCATGTGGGAGAGGAGGGTGCAGAGCCTGTTCTTGTACTTAAGGCCATGGCAGACATTTTGAAGAGAAAATAATATTAAATGGAATATCGGCATGCACCCAGAAACTCTCATCAAGGAAAACACAATCCCAAAGAAACCTAGAGGCTCGTAACTTCTCCTCTCCCAAATTCTAGGAATCAATGCTGGGACACATCCATGTCCTGAAAGTTGTTAGTGAGAGGAAAAGTCCTTCAAGTTCCTTTACAAATGCTGAAATAGTTAATTTGCATTGGAAAGAAATCAAAAGGCCTCTAGATATCCCTTGGATGTCTGTAATGAGATCTGCCCTCATTGGGACCTTCAATAAAAGCATTGTTGCTTATTTCCCCAGATCCACTGGGGAAATCTTTTCTTCAAATCAGCATGACTTGGAGATAGGAGAGAGGCCTCTGGGAAGATTGATGCTACTAAGCATTCACACAAAACTATAGTATATTATTGCATTTTTCTTACTAGCTTTGTTACCAACCTTTAATTTTTGTTTTTTCCTTTTCAATTTTCACCCTAAAAATGCTGGTTATGGTCCAACTACTCTGAAGAACGTGTATCTTTGTAGTAATATCTCTGGTTATAGTGGTGGGTGTACAAACAATACCCTGAAGATTCATCTGGTTCTGATTTGGGGAAGTGAGGAGCTGAGGTGCCAGAAGCACTATGAAGCCTTGGGCTCATGAAGTGGTGTGTTCTTGGAGAACTATTTACTGTGCTGCATGTTTTCTCACATACTGATCAAGAACAAACTGATCCTAGGTGCTGCAGAAGAAAGAATCAAAGAGGCAATTCATATCTCTGGACAACCCCTAAGACTTTTGCAGATATTCTTTATTGTGAGTAAAAGTGGAAAACTCACCACTGATAGCTAATGTTTAAACAAACTATTTTAAAATGCACACTGAAACCAGTAAACAATATATTTTCCATATATTTGAAAATGAAAAGAAACAGAATGAAAATAAAAGCTAATTATGAAATCTTGATTTAATTGCTTAAGCTCAATTGTCATGGTTTAACTATAGCTGGCAACCAAGTACCACAGAACCACTCACTCACTCCCATCCCCACCCCCTAGAGGGACGGGGAGGAGAATCGGGGGGGAAAAAGGTAAAACTTGAGAGTTGTGATATAAACAATTTAATAATTGAAATAAACTAAAAATACGCACAATACAATTTCTCACCACCTGCTGACCGATGATCAGCCAGTCCCCAAGCAGCAACTGGCAGGCCCCTTCCAACTCCACCCAGTTTGTATACTGAGCATGGCGTCCTATGGTATGGAATATGCCTTTGGCTAGTTTGGGTCAGCTGTCCTGGCTGTGTCCCCTTCCAGTTTCTTGTGCCACTCCAATCTTCTTGCTAGCGGACCTAAGAAACTGAAACATCCTTGACTTAGTATAAATATTATTTAGCAACCACTAAAACCATCAGTGTGTTAGCCACATTATTCTCATACTAAATCCAAACCACAGCATTTTACCAGCTAATAAACAGAAAAAATAAATCCATTCCAGCAGAAACCAGGACAGACCTGAACAATGCATGGTTACCCACAGATCTGGACAAAGTCCAATGTGTACCACTCGTGTGGCAGAAATTTGTATGGAGTGCAGTATCATCATATGCCAACTTATTGGCACTAATGAGCTGGAAATGAAGTGGCACAAACAGTGGATGAAGTGGCTCACCATCTCTGGGACTATGAAAATAACACTTCTACCTCTCTTGTCTCTGCTGTGAAGAAACTAGTCCAACAACTCAATGAGTATATATGCTACTCCCCGCCTGTACAGCCCCAAAGCTCAGCTATTAACAGCAAGCAGCCTTCTGCTCAAGAGGGAGAACATACAAGTCACACACCATGGGGTACCTTGTGGTTTTACCTGTGGGACCATGGAAAGGGCATGAAGAGGTGGTATGGAAAGCCTGCCTTGACTCTGAAGGCAAGGGCACATGAGTCTCAAGGAAAAACAACCACAAATATGGTTCTTTTAGGAAAGCTGCTGCTCTGATCTCCAGTGGGCAGTTTCCTAGACAGAGCAGAAAGGCTGATTTTACTCTTGATCATTTGAAAAGGAGTTTGAATCCATTTTTGCAAGATGTAAATAGGGATGACTGTGACTGCTCCACATGACAGCCACTCTGCACCATTTGCTGCCTTGGTAGAGAATCCTATGACTGGGATTAGAGGTGCCCTGCCTCCAGCCAGGTGAAGGAGAGGGACAACTGGGTTTTACATGGGACTGTGTGGATCCAATGTCCTGGCACACCAGACCCACAGGAGTATAAAGCTCTAGTAGATAATTGTGCACTGTTTACCCTAATGCCATCAAGGTATGAAGGGGAAGAACCCATCAGTATTTCTGTAGTGACAGAGGGATCTCAATATCTAACTGTCTTGAAGGCTGAAATAAGATTGACTGGGAATGAGTGGCAAAAACATCCCATTGTGACTGGCCCAGATGCTCCATGCATCCTTGATGCAGACTATCTTATCTGAGGGTACTTTAAGGACCCAAAAGCATACTGGAGAGCTTTCAGTATAGCTGCTTTGGAGACAGAGGAAATTAAGAGGCTGTCTACCTTGCCAGGTCTCTTGGAGGACCCTTCTGCTGTGGGGATGCTGAAGGACAAGGAACCACAGATGCTGACTGCTGTCACAATGGTGCACTGGAAGCAATACTGCACCATCTGAGACTCCCTGTTTCCCATCCATAAGCTGATTCACTGACTGGAGAGCCAAGGAGTGATCAGCGAGACTCGCTCACCCTTTAATAGCCCCATATGGCCAGTGTGAAAGTTTGATGTAGAATGGAGACTAACAGTGGACTATCACGGCCTGAAAGAAGTCACACTGCCATTGAGTGCTGCTGTACCAGACATGCTAGAATTTCAGCATGAACTGGAATCAAAGGCAGCCAATTGGTATGTCACCATTGATATTGCAAATGCGTTTTTCTCAATCCCTTTGGCAGCAGAGTGCAGGCCACAGTTTGCCTTCATGTGGAGGGGCATCCAATACGCCTGGAATTGACTGCCCAAGGGGTAGGAACACAGCCCTACCATCTGCCATGGACTGATCCAGGCTGCACTGGAACAGGGTGAAGCTCTGCAACATCTGCAGTATATTGATGACATCATCATATGGGACAATACAGCAGAAGAAGTTCTTGAGAAAGGGAAGAAAAGAGTCCAAATCCTTCTAAAAGCTGGTTTTGCCATAAAACAAAGTTAAGTCAAGGGGCCTGCACAGGAGATACACTTTTTGGAAATAAATGGCAAGATGAACCTTGTGAGATCCCAATGGATGTGATCAACAGAATAACAGCTATGTCTCCACCAACTAATAAGAAAGAAACACAAGCTTGCATGAGTGTTGTGGGTTTTTGGAGAATGCATGTTCCAGATTACAGTTTGATTGTAAACCCTCTCTGTCAAGTGACCCAGACAAGAATGATTTCAAATGAGGCCCTGAGCAATAATAGTAACTCACATCCTGCTTTATTTAACCAGACGCATCATTTTTATTTATTTGTTTAGGGGGAAAATACTCTGATTTGAATTTGGCTGAAAAAGAATGAATGCCTAATCATGGCAATGTCCAGTTTAACTCAGTTCTAAGTACTTGAAGTTAAATATGACTCATATTTTTTTAGTAACAATAAATTTTATTTTAAAATATTTTAAGTTCTAAGAAGAATGAAGGATATATGCTGAGATTGCCTCAGTATTTAATGACATATAGTACAAACTTCAACAAGCTAACAAAACTCCTAGAACTAGAAGAGCTTTGAAGGCACGGTTATTGATTCATATACCCTACTATATAAACAATAAATTGTTACTTTAATCTATCATTTTGTTACAATCCATCTATGCTCCTCAAATAAATGCACAAGTAAATGAATAACCTTTATACACTCTTTGAAGCTATAACCAGCCCTCTAAAATACAAGTTTAACACAATTTTGCTATAAACATAATAATTTGTTCAAAAATTCCATCCACTCCTAATTCTATGTTATGAACTATAAATCTAAACAGCAACACAGATATGATGAAAGAATGTTTCTGCTCTTTAGGTGTGTTATTTATAGTAATTAATTAAAAAAGGAATTAGGCACATCCACCATGAGAGACATATGTCTTCATATAAATGCATAACTGGAATGTTGAGTTAGATTCTTATTGTTTCCTCTTATAAGATGAAACATAAATAAATATACAAGTATACTATAGTATGTATAATATAGTAACAACAACAAAATCAACAATAATAAAAAGACCAACAATAATAATAAAAGTAAAATACTTTTTTGAAAGAATAAAGAAACACGTAGTATGAAACTTCCAGCATCAAGGAAGAGGGATCCAAAAGTAATTATTAGCTGCATTAACTGGTTTGCATCTGTCTTAATTTGATGGATAGTTTTATCTCTTTATCTTTCCACTTACTTTGTTTGCAACATTAAGTAGAAGAAATGTTTGAAGCAAATGTAATTTAGTCATTTTTAAGATACTTTATATATATTGAACTCAGTACCAACTCTATAAGTATTTGTAGTTGCAAGAGGTTATCCTAACATGTTGCAAGATGTATAGAATGTAATTCTCAGCTGCCTTAAATGTCTCTGTTAACCATGACATTTTAACCAGTTCTCTACAGAGTAAGGTCAGGCAAGTTATGCTATGCATAACTGCATTTGAATAACTTCTTATATACAAAGCAAATGTTTTAATATCTAAATACTCATAAACATGAAGGTATCTGTTAATCCACACGGAAAAGTTTTTCATGAATGTAAGAGTGTAATGATGTATCATAAGAGTCCAATAATAGGCAATGAAGGATGAATGCAGCTGGAAAATAAATAGTTTTCTGGTCCTGATGTGATACATGTCTTTAAACATAATAGTCAATAATGAAAAACAAGCAGACATTTTAGTTCTCAGGCCTGAGATACTAGTTCTCCTATAACATTACATCAAGCTGCATGAAACTTTTAAAAGTTAATTAAATTCAACTATTTATTTTAGATTAAATGTTTATTGTACACTAAATACATAACCTTTTTAATAAGATTTAATAAAGTTAAGAAGTAATACCAACTTAATCTAGTTGCCTTATAATTAACCCAACCATGCCAGCAATAAATGTGCTTTTGCTCTGTAATTGATAAATTTAACTTGCAAAAAGCTTTAGGATTTAACTGGTGTTTAACAAAATAACTATAGTGGGTTGATTGGATATCAATTAATTGCCAAAAATTAGCATCTTAATTGGCATTTATTTTAGTATAGTGGTAGTTATCTAGTAAATTGCTAATTAAAATACTTAAACATTCCTTCTAATTAATAAGAATGAAATTATACTTTTATTACCTACTTAATTTTTAGGTAATGATATAGGAAGTAAATTTATGTTCCTTATTTATTGAACCTCAGTAGTAACAACTGATACTTCATTAGCAGTGAGATACCCATTTATCAAGAGTACATTAATATTGTGCATTTGGCATCACATGTACTCTAAAAGCTACCAAAGTCTGCATTTGCACATGTCAGTAGTGATCGGTGTCTCCTTTTTGTCATGCTTTTCTCTTCCTTCCATTTGATGTTTCTTTTTCCTATCTGGAAACAACATCAAAATGCATGCAACAGGATGCCACAGCCTGTATATACATCATCAGAATGTATATATATTATGGGGGAAGGCAGGGGCAGTGGCCTGGCCCTGCCCTGTCCAGCCCCACTGCCTCACAGCCCTGCCTGCGCCTGGCCCTCACTATGTGTCCAGGCCTGGGCCCAAGTGCCTAGCCCAGACTCAGCCCACCCCCGCCGTCATGGAAGTGCCCAGTGCCTGGGTCTGGGACTGCCCCAGTGGCCCCCTGGCTGCCCTGTCCCTGGCTCAGACAGTGGGACAGGCCCTGGCTGCCAGGCCCTCGCCTGATGGGCCCCAGGGAGCACCCTGGCTCCTGGACACTGGCCTGCATGGCCCATGCCACACTCTGATGCATATCAACATTTAAGTTCCCTGATGATATCTCAGTTGCTTGTGATGTTAAAAAAACACAAACCAAACCAAAACTTTAGAGTGCCCTCATTTTATATGAACCGGGGAAGTGTATCTTGGTCTGCAAAACAAATACTGAAAGCTCTTCCCCTGATATGAATCTCTCAAACCCTACTGTAACATTAAAACCAAACCTGACCAAATATCTATTGAACAAGTTGTGCTATCTCAGAGAAGGACAATTAAAAAATTACTCTCATTACAGATCCTCCTTTGTCTCTCCCTTGATTTTATTCACCTGAAATACCTGCAAGTCACTACCCAGTCTCTGTCAGACAAGATCCTTCCTGTTACTCTTCCCGCTCTCTTTCCATTTTACTTACTCTTCCAGGCAGATATTAGTGAAATCATTATTTTTCCTTCAGTTTATTAAAAGCCTGTAGATTTTTTACTTCAAGAAACATTTCAGACTCATGATCCTAAATAGTTGGGAATATCTTGCAGTTCCAAGTGGATAGCAATGTAGTATCTCCATTATGCATCTGGGCAGGAATTAAGAATTCATGGCTATCCTGAGGAATTTCTTACATCTCTCTGTCTAGGCATGCTGACTTCCAACACTTTTCTGTGTGGGATGTTTCCTCTTTGGGAAGCCATTTTCACAGATGGTCTCTCTCAATGCTCTCGAGGTTGTGTATTACACTTCAATAGCCATATACATGTACAGAAGTGCATAAGTGTTATGGAAAATGAATTATGCTTCTCTATGACAGCTCTGTAATTAAATATTTTTTCTTTTCTTATATGTATTACTGTGTTTATGCAATGTGTTCACAACTGTAATAACACAAAATACTCCTGAGCATTTACCATTGAATTTGCTCTCTCTCCCCATTCTTGTAGCTCTTTGGAGTGGACAGGTAAAAGATAATGAATGATGAAAGGAAAGGAAATGGGTTTACTTCCTGCCTTTTTATATCCTTTAATAGATAGATAGATAGATAGATAGATAAATAAATAAATAGATAGATAGATAAATAAATAAATAAATGAAACAAACAAACAAACAAATAAATAAGTAAATATGTTATTCCAGAAGAAAACATTTGTATATATAATTATATACAAATTATAATAATTCTAGTAAGTATTACTTTTTTATATTTCTTTGGAAATGTCTCTCATAATCATCAAAAAAACCTTTATTTTACAAAATGTTAGGTTTCTCAGCCATGACAAGTAGAACAATATGTAATCAAACTAGAAACTGAGTAGGAAAGACAAATAGATACAGTGCATTCATTTCTAAAATTATTAAGTTCTATGATGTAGATAGTATAGGATGTCTAACTAGGAAATGGTTCTTACCATTTATAAAGTTCATAAATTTTAATTTTTACTACAAAAGATATTTTTTATAAATCTGCTTGCTCATGCCTGACACAGTTCTCCTCTACAGTGCTATTGATGCCACTGTATAGATACAACTGCATATACTTTTATGTCAAAGTATTCTGTTAAGGGAAGGTTGCTGACTCAGCAAAGGGACAAGATGCCTAAGCTCCCGAATTACCAAACTCTGATTTAGTGTTTAGCTATATGTTAAAGAACGTACACAAAGTTTAGGCCAAGCTGACTCTTTAAAGTTAAGAATTATGAATGCAGGGATGTCTAATCAAGGGAGTCAGTCTTGGGAAGGACAGGGAAAAAAAAATGGATGGTAGAAAGAACACCGTTAAATCTTAAGTTATGCAGACAGAAGCCTCCAAGTGAGGAAGTTCTGGCAGCAAGAGGAGACAAGTTGATAAAATTGTTGCAATTCACAGAAAGTTGGTTGGAATTAGGACAAAGGTAATTTTGGCAGTGGGAGATCGCAACCTCCAAATCAGATAGTCCCCCTAAAAGAGAGCAAACCCTCACGTGGGGAGCATGTGGAGTTAGTAAAATCCTTCAATAGTGCTATCGGAGGATGTGCACTAGTTTGCACTAGAACTGAGAAATTTGTAACCCGTCCTATATGTGAATGAAAATGAATATGTAATGCACTATGAATGTGCAAGTACTCTGCAATGTATAATGTGTACCCTCTAGTAACTTGGTGAGCACGCTTGGAGGAAACATTCTCCTGTGCTCCAAGTACCGTAATAAAGAATGCCTGCCTTCTAAACTTCAAAGTCTTTGAGGGCTTTTCTCTGCGACCAACTTTACGTTATCACTATACACTAGCAACTTGAGTGTCAAAATACTGTTCCCCTTACCACAGAAGAAAACATTATTTTCCTTTTTTACTCTATGTATATCAGTCTTAATTATAAATGAGCTACAAAAGCATATATTGAGACTGTGACAAAAGATTAAAACATCCAAGTTTTGGAAGGCAACTGATGCTGTATATGGGATTTTGTTAGTAAATTAGAATAATTTTTATTAAATAGTGATAATAAATAAACATATTTTAAAATTTTGAATTGAATCATAACATCATGTTTGTTTAAATGGGCTGTAAATCAGCCTCCATGTTTTGAGACATAGTAAGATGTCTGGTTGTTACAGAGGTTTGGTCCTATTATCCAAATCTAGATTAACTACATTAAAATTTTCTTAAAGATAATATTTTTACTCTATCAGTGTTGAAGTGATTTTAAGATGGTGTAATTTACACATTGAAGGACAAGAAAAATGGGTAAGGAGCTGTGAAGTAAGCTAGCCCTTTCCATGTTTCTCTCTTGACAGGTAAATGGCAAATACAGCATCTGTTCAACTTGGAGATGGAGGGTATAAATATATTCTTCAGGCTTTGAAGTGAGGGGCCAATTTGAAGATAATAAAAGAGAAGACGCCTTAATGCAAATGTATACATCAGTTCCAAATGTAGCCTGTTGTTTTTTAAATGGAAAACTGACAGTTCAGCTTCTCCACAACACACTTTTTTTTTTAATTTAGAGATATTTTTCCATAGACTTAATATCAATATAAATAATATGCACAAATCATGTGTGTATTCACTGTCAATAGCATTATAGATGATAATTAGATTTTTTTAAAAAAATATTTTTATGTTTGATGAATCATCTCATCTAGACCAGAAAAGAAATTCCCTTTGATTGATTAGCAGTGTATTGGGTTTGTGTGGCAAGGTTTTGGTAGCAGTGGGGCTACAGGGGTGACTTCTGTAAGAAGCTGCTAAAAGTTTTCCCCATGTCTAATAAAGCCAGTGCCAGCCGGCTCCAAGACAAACACACTGCTGACCAAGGTCAAGCCCACCATCAGTGATGGTGGTAGCACTTCTGTGATAACATACTTAAGAAGGGGGCGGGGGGGAACCCTGCAGAGTTGAAGCTGCAGGAGTGAGAATATGTGAAACAACTCTGCAGACACCAAGGTCAGTGAAAAAGTAGGGGGAGGAGGCGCTACAGATGCCAGAGCAAAGATTCCCCTGCAGCTTGTGGTGAAGACCACAGTGAGGCAGGCTGCCCTCCTGCAGCCCATGGAGGTTAAGATGGAGCAGGTATCCACCTGTATCCCATGGAGTACCCCATGCCAGATCCCTGAAGGAGGCTGTGACCCTGTGGGAAGCCCATGCTGGAGCAGTCTGTTCCTGAATGACGGCACCCCATCGAAGGGACCCATACCAAAGAAGTTCATAAAGAACTGTAGCCCATGGGAAGGACTCACACTGAAGAACTGGTGGACTGTCCCCTGTGGGAAGGACTGCATGGCGGAGCAGAGGAAGAGTGTAAGGAGTCTTCCCTCTGAGGAGGAAAGAGCAGCAGAAACAACATGTGATGAATCGATGGAAACCCCCATTCCCTGTCCCCCTGTGCTGCTGCAGGGCTAGAAGGTAAAGAAAATGGGGAGTAAAGTTGAGCCTGGGAGGAAAGGAGGAGTGGCAGTAAGGTGTTTCAAGATTTAGTCTTATTTCTCTTTATCCTACTCTGATTTGATTGGTAATAAAGTAAACCGATTTCCTTAAGTCAAGTCTGTTTTGCCTGTGACAGGAATTGGTGAGTGATCTCTCCCTGTCCTTATTTTGACCCATGAGCCTTTAATTATCCTCTATCCAGCTTAGAAGGGTGAATGATAGAGAGGGTTTGGACACCTGACATCCAGCCAGCGTCAACCAGTCAAACAGTTGATTGCTTTTTTTTTTTATAACAAATGTTCAAACCTGGTGACCTTTTGGAATTACTACCAAGTATAGTCCAGAAATGTCTTTATGCAAACACTCAAAAATGTAGTATCTGGGAATGCCTTAATTCACATTGTCAAGGAAGGTACAAAGAAAAGGTACAAAAAAAATTAACAAACTGGCTGCTTTATTTATTCTATCACTTCAACTTTTGGAAGTTTTTCATGTTCATATTTGATGTATAGAATTCAGTGTCATTTTGCCTGTTACTTACTTGTGCCTTGGCTGCATATATTGTATAAGTCACTAGTGCTTGGGCCTTGTCTGGACTGATATCTCCTGCCAAGAAAAACAGTCAGATATAGTTCTTCAGAGCACTTCATTTTAGAGATTTCTTACAGGCAGGATGGATACAGTTGGATTTTTTATCCAATAGAGTACTCTGGTATTGTCACAATGTGCTTTGGCCTAGTATCTATTGCCAGTGGCCAATATATTCACTTGCTCTCCTGCCAAAGAGGCCATGCCAAGGACATGAGACACCTGTCCTAAATGTTTTTTAAAACACCACTCAAATTTTTAAGGATCTTGTAACTATATCCTTAAACCCCATATTTACACTCACCTCTCATATATAAATAGGAAAAAAAATTTAGAACCAAGGATGGCTGCAAACTTTATTAGGAGCTATGAAATTTAAAATGGCCAATTCACTCTAAAGTACCTAACCTGGGGGCCATGATTGCTCCTCAGGACAAATGCCTTCATGAATGTAGATGAGGAATTGGCAATACAATATGTAGGTGCCAAGAGAACAAGTTAGGCTTATCTACTAGGGCATCTGTAGAGGTTCACGTCCAGGCATCAGAAGAAAAAAATCATGTTTATAGAACACAGGTATTGTCTCATGAAATTTGAATCTGGAGCTTAAGGACTGTAATTTTGAATTTAGATGTAAAATGTTTTGAAATTCCATTTACATTTTTTAACTCGTAATTTTTTTTGCTTCTCAGCATTTTCTGACAGATTTTTATTTTTCTACTTATTTTGCATATTCTGTCTTCTACTTTGAATACTTATTTCTAATGCCTATTTCCATTTCAGCATGTGAAAATGCATTCTTTAGGGAAGACTACAGATCTACTGTAGTTCACATTTCTTTATCTACATTCTCGTAGATTATTGTCTCTTAATCAAATTTTAGTGCATTTTGAAAATAGGTTAATGCAAAGAATATAGAGGTCACAAGGACTCTTTCTACTGATTTAGAAGGAGTTTTAAATTGCTCTATAGATAAATGTAAAGGGAACCTGCTTGTTATGATCCATAAGGATCACTGACTAGCCAACTTAAAAGTAATGCATTTTTATTTTTCCACAAAGATGAGTGTGCAAAACCATGGAGTTGGAAGGAACTTTAGGAAATGGAGACTACCACTCTCTAGGATAACTTGTACATTAAAAGAAAGTTGTAGGCTTTTGTTGTTATTGTTGTTGTTGTCATTGTTAATAACCAACTGGCACTTGACTACCTGAAAAAAATCCTTTATTTCATTTTCTAGCCACTAGAACACACACACACACACAAAGATCATACAGCATCTTTCTGTATGTGTAGAGAATCAGTAGTGACATTAACAACAGTAACATTTGGCTGTACATGCTAGTATCATGTAATTGCTTAGTTATAGTAGAACTGGCCTAGTAAGCACTAACTAAGATTTCGAGGGGAAAAAAAATCCCCAACCTCTCTTTACAGTTTTACCTTGTCTCAGAATATTGTCTAAAGAGTTGCCTAAATAAAAAGTGGAAATTTAGATGAAAACTCAGTATCTACTCTACCTCACCAGTGATTCTGTCATTTAAATAGCTCATCAATTTATACTGAAATAAATTGGTTATCAGCAAAATAAAAAGTTTTATAGATAATAATAATGCAAAACTTGCAAAGAATCAATGGCATACAACAGATTCTCATTATTTTTGAGACTATCATTAGAATGAGGAAGGCAATTTAAGTACAATTACAAGAAAAGAATTGTGAGGACCACAATAGCAGAATTTCCCAATCTTTATTTAAATAATTTAGCAGTCCCTTAGAGGCTATGTAACAAAAATCTGTAAGCCAAACCAGTCACTTAAAGTTCAAAAATTGCAGTCTCTATTTATGTGTTGGCTGATATATCCAGATGCCTGAATTTCTGCATGTTCAAATCAACAGAGCACTTGACATTGACCTTGGGAATGCATTTCGTCTATCATTTAACTGTAGTGTCTGTATACTTCTCGGGCTATTTAGGATTTCCTGAATACTGGTTATTTTCCTATATTTGTGCATACTGATTTAAATCACTGTATCATAAATAAATTTCTGAGCAGGTCATTAATAATGTCTAGGTCTTTTAAGTTTAGAAAAGTTGAACATTTTACATGAATATTACTTGGATATTAAAGTTAACCATTTATTAGAACTGTCTCTCTTTTTCCTTCTTAAACACTGAGCAGTAGTTCATATTTTAGAAACAAAAATATAATTAGTATTCCCACTTAGCACTAGATAGATATTTAGTCAGAAATACATGCATAAATAAGTTATGGGATAACTATAGTATACTATTTTATTTCTTATGTGTCTTTCAAGCAATTTTTTTTATTGGCAGGAGGGAAAAAATTGTATTAGAGGCAGTATCTCTTTACTGGAATGACTGGCAACTGGAGTGAGAAAAAACTAGCCAAGCTGTTGGGTGTGAAAGCCCTTCTTAAGGTCTGAAATAGAAGCAGTAAGTTTAAAAGTGAAATACAAGGTGATAATAGCTCAGAGTTTATTCAGAAATGTATGAGTTATGCAATGTTTGAAAGACAAGGCAGTTTATGCCGAAAAAAGATGAGAGGACGAGAGAAAAGCAAGGCAAAGAGAAAGAAATTAGAGAGAGGGTAATTATCTTCTTGGGCTGACAGAAGTTCGAAACAGAGGCAATTTGAAACACAGATAGATTAGAGAGAGGAAAAATTAATATGTAATCAGCTGTAAAACAAATTTCTAGCAGGTTCCTATATTTTGTGCTCAGAACATCTGAATCTCAGAGGGGGAGAGACTCTTCTGTCTTTTTCCTTTTCTATTTCTTCTAAATCTGAGAAATCCAAGATAGCTTGACTGTTTCTTTGAAAAATATTTATGCTTTGAGAGTGAAATAAGTATTTACCAACCCCCCCCCAAAAAAAAAAAGCTTGTGGGTGAGAGAGAAAAAATAGATTTTGGTGATGGCTTTGATCAAATCAAATAGTTCTTAAATGACAGTCTCAGGACTGGCTATTGTAGGTCTCTCAGAGGTCTATCTTGGCTGTGGAACTTGAAAGTTGGCAATAGTTCCTTGTAGTGAGAGACTAAATTAATAAATTTTTTCCTGAAACTGATGGGGAAGTAGTCTGATGTTCTCTTTGAATTGTGACATGCAGTTTATTTGTGGTCTGAGTTTTACTTCGTGGTGGGATGGCATTAGGAGTTAAAAGCTATAAGAAACTGCCAGCACTTTTAATCAATGTAAGGTCCACATTCAAACGTTGATTTTACTGACATAAATATCCATTATAGTAGCTGAAATTTTTTTGCTTAATAAGATTATAAAAAAATTACACATACATAAATGGGGAAGGGGTTTGGGTAGATAGAATGTCAAACGAGGCATTTCATTATTTTCTTCTTTCACTTAATGTACACTGTCAGATTGCTGATCTTGTATTAAAAAAGATCTGAAAACAGTGTCAATACTTTAACAAAGAGGATCAGTGTGCAAAACTGCATAGTAAGGGTAATACGCAAAGAAGCTTATGCTAAAATCTGGATTCACTGAAGTGAAGAAAGAAGGAATTTAAGAAGAAGAAATTCTGTGACCCTTAGTACCAAGGACAAACTGGTGATCTCATCTAGAGAGCTGCTAATCAATAGGCCAATTATTTGAGTAATGATGGTATTGGCTGCTCAGATCTCATCTCTCTTTTGTTAAATAAACCTCTGCCTTCACAGATAAGCTGTAGTTTTGATTTTTGGGGAGTAGGCAGTTGTGGGGGTTTTGTTCAGTTGGGTTGTTTTTGTTTTGTTTTTTTTTTGTTGTTGTTGGTTGGTTGGTTGTGGGTTTTTTGTTGTTGTTGTTTTTTAGATAGGCAGGTCATCCCAGAAGTCCTAACTGGAGATAACAGGGATAAAAATGTACTGCAGTACAGAAAGAAAAAAAAAATCAATTATTTAAGGAAAAGAGAAACCTTTTTCTTTGGGGATATTTTAGGGTTTCTTTGACCTGACACTTTATTGATGAAAGGTCAATTTAACATTGTGGCTTGGTGCAAAATATAAATTTAATGTCCACTAGTCATGCATGTCCACTAGTCATGCATATTGGTATTACTTGTATGATGCATGCATGTGTACATTTGTCCATTTGTCTTACTAACAGAAGAAACTAAAAAGAAAGGATAAATTAAACTTTTTTCATGTATAAAGCTAATAATATCAGTAAGTAAGAAAAAACATTTAACCATGAAACTGTAATGGTGATCTAGTATGAAAACAAGGAATTAGATTTTGTTCTTTTTAACTGTAAGATAATATAAGGACCTTTCCATGAGTTTGTTTTTTATGTTGAGTCTTGATAAGTTCAAGGTAATTATTACTCTAGTTTTTACTCTAATTATTACTCTAATTTAGCACAAAGGAAATACATTATCATTGATGAATATTATGGTCTAATTTTCAGCATGTATATGCAAATACAACTGTGAACATGAAACTGTAATTTGTCATGGTGCATGCTGCATGCATGGTGAAAAATCTGTATTCATAGTTAAATAGACGAGTCAAGGCAGATCACAGGAAAACTGTTCAGCAACATGTGTCTGAATCATGTATAAATAGTATTGCCATAATCTTTTATGTCCTTACATGTGTTTGAAGTGGCTGCACAGTCTTTGTTTATATGCTCCTCTACAAGATGCAACATCTTGGGAAGGAAGATTTTCACTGCTTAGTCAAGTACCGTTGTCAGCAAAGGGCTAAAAGCAAACAGTATAGTGATTTGTGGATTACTTGGGTTCTTTTTTAGTAATTGTCAGTAACTGAACAGCTGTTTCCTGTGCACACTAAAGTTCAGCCAAAAGGATTTGTCAAGCAAATCAGCTGACAGAATATTTCAATGGCTGATTCTCAAGGCAAGAGAAACACAAGTGAACTGTGTTGAATGCTAAATGTTAAGGAAAACATTGGAATAATCTTATCATTATTATGCAAACTGGAGAGGAAAAACCCTGATACAGTAATAGCCAAGTTTTGAATGAAGGTGAAATGGCTTCTTTTTTCTGTCAAGCTTTTTATCATGGATTTTATGGCTTTCAGGAAAAAAAAAAAGTCTACCGTTAATGTACAGTGAAAAATACTTCTAAGCTGTTAAGAAGCCAATAATACAATTCTTAAAAATCTGTATTTACCTAGAAAAATATTGTTCTGTTCATAGTTTAAATAATCAGCAGTAAATAAGACGTACTAGCAGTAAATAACCTACTTCTGTAATAGCAGAATCGATATTGGTCTTAAGAGCAAAATATAAATCTGAGCAACAACAGTATGTAACTGGAGTTAAAATGCAACAACTCTGCTTAAATATCTATGACTATTTCAAAATATGAAAGATACATCTCAATTAAGTATAATTATCAACCAAGATAATGGAGCTTAATCAATCACAAATGTAATAGAAATTAAAGGTCAAATCCCAAAGTACATACTAGCATCAAAAATGCTGATGGACCATAGACAGAGGGAATTTCACAATGGTAAAGGCAACAGATTGAATAGTTGAATACAATGGACATGAAAGCAAAGGCACAGATTAATCTCAGACTTCTAAAATGTGTGATTAGATTTTGGAGTGGTAAAATAATTACTGCTGTGATAATTTTATATGGTATAGTCACATGAAGAGACTGGACTGGCTATGTAGCTGAAGAAATTAACTTCAAGTGAAATAGCTGTCAAGCTATGCAGCAAAGGAAAATAGAGACTGAGTTTGTTAGAGAAGGTGCTTGTCATTATTATGTGACACCACAGGGATGTAGTAGTTACAACAGATGCCAGATTAAGTCCCCAGATTAAACATGGGGACTAATTTGCAACCCAAGTTTTAATTGAAGAAAAAACCTTCTGTTTACCAGAAGGTCAAGGGAGTAGTAAAGTGAGGTAGCTTTATTGCCTGTGGCTGGTTTTATTTTTATTTATTTGGCAGTATTTTGTCTTCTGATTCTTATTTGTGCTGTTCTGAGGATTTGGTTGTTCGGTTGGGTTTTTTAACCTCTTATTCATGTTTGCCAAGACACACAGCAGCAACATTCATTTGAAAAGAGTTATTCCACCCATGTCTTGGATTTTTCTTTTTATTCTATTGTTTGGATGAGAGCTGCATCTATAATTATTTAAAATTAAAGCACTCAATGTATTAAACTACAACTCCTGTGTAAAATATGTCTAATAATAGATGGAATGGTTTTTTGTATGTATTAAATATTCCAAAATTAATCTGATTAAATACATCTACTTTGTTATTCAGAGTATGTAAATAAAGAAATAAAATTCTATGACCACAAAAGAAGCACCACATTTAAAAATTCAAACAAGTAATTGCTTTTCATTGACTTAATGTGAGGTGCTATTAAAAACACATGCATGATAATAAAATACTTGAATTCATTTTAGTATTTGAAAATCATGTCTACAGCCATAACCTCAGTTTGGTCATCCCACACACACACAGGTACCTAATCCCATGAGAAACCCTACAGTATCTTGGTCCGCAATGACTAGTAGATATGAAATATTGACAAGAGATGTGGGCATTAGAGGACTAACAGATAAAGCAAGAAAACCTAGGTCATATCAAATAATGCTTCAAATGCTACACTGAGGCAGTTGAACTAACCTCTAGAACTCAAGCAATGTAAGCTGTTTTTCATATATTGAAGAAAGAGTGAAATTGGCTGTACAACTAACACCCACAACTAAAATATTCAACAGTTCTGGACCATTTACTTAACACTTTATTTTTATAAATAAAAAGGTATTTTCAGCAAGTACTTTGTTCTCATTACCCTCAGTATGACCTTTCTATAGATATCCTTTTTTGTTTGTTTGCTTAAATACCTGAGGTTAAAATAAACATGTTACAAACTTGACTGGAATAAAGGGAATAAGAAAGTCATAGTAATGGCTAAGGATATGAAGCTGTCTGTAAATATTTACAGTATATGCTTTTAGAAAATGCATACATTCTCAAGATAGATCCTAGAGGCATAAGTAAGAAAATGGGATAAAAATGCGTGGTTAAAAAAGTGAATATTAAGGTAAAGCCTCCAGGACAACTATGTTCTATTAGTTTATTGAACCACAGAATAAATTATCTACAAGTGGAGAAATTTTGCAAAACTTGAGTCAAAGTGAGACTGGATGAACTGCTTACACTATAATTTGGTGAAGGAACTTACTAGTTGACCTAATAAATTTTTCCCCATTTCTAATCTTTGTCTCCACGGAAGGGTAATTATAGTGTATTTGTATATATCATTGTAATTATATTATTCTAAATTGATGCAACAATGCATTATTGACTAATTTTATGTACATGCTTTCCTTTCTTCTATTAAACAGTATGTATTTAGCTTAAGTATTTTTTTCCTAACACTCTTAGCAATATTCTGTTGTATCTGAATTTATGTTCTATTTGATAATGCGCGATGGAGAGAATCCTTGACCAAGGAAGTTAAAAAGATAATAACAAAGTCGTATGCATCTGTCAAGATGGTATGAGAATCATATATTCTGCTAGTGAATAGGAGAAACACTATAAAGTACTACAGGATTTAACAACTATCATTGTTATTCTCAGCATCATTGTTCATTACTACAATGTGAAAAACTGGTAAAATGTTCAAAATACAGTGCAAATTATTATATCTAGAAAAATACTATAGATCTATGTTTAAGATATATAAATATATATTAATTTTTTCAAAGCTGGTGCATGCCTACTTGGGCCCAATATCAGTTTTCAATATACAGGTAATTATTTCCAAAGTTTAATTTCAGTACTAATAAGATTATTTGTTTGTCTTATCAGAACTAGATTTTCAAAAGTTGCCTTGAAAGGCAATGACCTGGAGCTACAAAAATGATTCTTATATCTCTCAAATAGTTGTGAAGTCTGAGTATCACATAGTAGGACACCTGGTACCTCACATTCAGACTGCATATGATTTATCTCCTTTTCTATCACAACTTCTTTTTTACACAGAATATTTGTTTTAAAAACAGCAACAACAAAAGTGTGGTTTTATTTCCTTTCTGGTTCTCTCTTTCTTTTCTTTTTTTTTTTCCCCTTTCTTTTATTCTTTTTTTTTATTTTTTTATTTATTATTTAAGCCTTAAATTTCTGTATAGTTATGATCTGGAAAATAGTCTGAAATGATATAGTACATGATTTTGATTAAATCAAGTTGTTTCTCTTAGCTATTTATAAGGGCTAGACTGTAAACCATTTATTTACAGTAATACATTGTTACTGACTTGAATATTTCTGTAAGAGTATAGTGGGTCTCTTGAGGTGAAGAACAGTATAGCACTGGGAGTAAAGGATAGCCTGTATTCAAATTAGTCTTGTGGGTGTTGCAGCTTAATGATCCTGATCTTTACCTATGTCTTGTATTAATGAATTTTGAAGTCAACAGCAAGTCTCTCGCTGACTTTATTGGTCAGAGTATATATTAGGCCTTGAACATCTAAAGCATAATTTCTCTCTCAAAACACAGAGGATATTTCAGCTTCACGTCACTGTGGTTTCTGGTAAGTAGTCATATGCTAGCTACCCTTTGGCCTTCAAAGCTCTACTTAATAGTGAATAGTCTATGCCAAAAATTTGGTATTGCAGGAAGAAAAGTGTGGTGCAATTAGTACTGAAAGCATGTCTCGTATTAGTGATTTTATTCTTGTACCACAACAGCCTGTGTGAATGTTTTAAACTTTGAACCTTGCTTACAATTGCACTCCTAAACATTTCTCTTTTTCAAAACTTTCAGCTTATCTAAGGTTTCCTTTTTTCCTTAAACTCATTTTCTACCACAATGATGGCAGGATACATCTGTACAATCTCACCTTTCTTCCTAGAAGAATATCTTTCTTAGGTTCTCACACTGCTGCATTTACTTCTGTTTTTCTTCCGGATAACTTAAACTTATAGGAAAGTTGACTGACTATTTAGGATTTTACTCTGTATGGTTTCAGTAATACTTTATATTCAATTGCTTTTGTATCCTTTTATACACTAGTTTTTTTGACAGTATCACACAATGGTTGAGGTTGAAAGGGACCTTTGGAGATCACCTGCTCTAACCCACACTCTGCTCAAGTAGGGCCAGCTAAGGCCAGTTGCCCAGGACCATGTCCAAATGGCTTTTGATTATTTCCAAGGAGGAAGAGTTCACAGCTTCCCTGGGCAACCTGTGCCAGTATTCAGTAAGTAAAAAAGAGTTTCCTGAAGTTCAGATGGAACATCCCATGTTTCAGTTTGTGCCCATTGCCTCCGGTCATGTCACTGGGAACCACCGGAAAGAGCCTGGCCACATCTCTGCATCCTTCCTTCAGTTATTTATACATATTCTTCCTTCAGGTATAAGATAGCCCCCTTAGCCTTCTCAGGCTAAACAGTCCCAGCTCTCTCAGCCTTTCCTCATATATGAGGTGCTCCAGTCCCTTAATTAACATTGTCACCCTTTGTTGGACTCTCTCTAGTATGTCTATGTCTCTTTTGGGCTGACAAGCCCAGAACTGGACGCAATACTCCATGTGTGGCCTCATCAGCACTGAATAAAAAGGGAAGGATCACTTCCCTCAGCCTGCTGGCAATAGTTTTACTAACGTAGTTGAGGATACCATTAGCTTGTGGCAAGGACACATTGCTGACTCAGGTTCAACTTTGTGTCCACCAGGACTGCCATGTCCTTTTCTGTCAAATTGCTTTCCAGCTGGTTGGCCCCCAGCATATATTGGAGCACGGTGTTGTTCTTCTCCAGATGCAGTACTTTGCACTCGTTGAACTTTAGGAGGTTCCTGTTGGAACATACTTATTCCCCCTAGTTATTCTTGTTTCTCCTTTCTTATGACTTTTTTTCTATTTTTGCAAGTCATACACAAGTGGAAAAACTGAAACCAATAAACAGTACTAGGAAAATATACATTAATCCGTATGTAGAAGATTCAGGCATCTGAAGCTAGATGGTGAACTGTGTAAGTGAATGCAGATATACATAGAGACAAAGCATGATGTTGTTAAAAGATTTTAAAGAATTCTGAAAACTGAAAGAATCTGTAAAAGTTGTACTACAGTTCTGTGAAAGGTGTGGAGGAAGTTAATAATGTGATACTGTTCTGTGGGAGATGATGACAGTCTGTTGTGAATGACAGCCAGCTCCATCTTCCTTTATCAGTAGTTCTAGGTTTTTTCACTATGACAACTTATATGCAGAAGTGGAAGGCATCTCTCAGCAAACATGGCCTTTTTCTCATTACCACTGTATTGTGCTTTTGGGAAATAACAGAGGAGAATCTATAGCAAACAGGATCATACTGTCCTAAACATTAGTATCATATAGATATGAACATATGTATAAAAAAGTCAATACATAGAAATACTTCCACAATAGTGAAGACAGATGATTTTAGGTTGAGTGTACTCTTTTTCTTTCAGTCTTTGTGGCCTGTCTCATAATTCAAGTTAACAGTTTCAGCACAATGCTTTGTCTATTTAATCTTAGTAGTCTCCAAAGCATTAAGCATATAAACTGTGTAACTAAATCGTGAATCAGTGCTTCTATGATCTTTGAGATTATTTTGACAGAAAAAGGTTTTGGGTGGCTTTTCACATTCTATGTTGCAGATGCAATTATATTTTGGCTCATATCAAGTATTTAAGGAATTCTTGTGTTTTAATGTGTAACAAGATAAAGGATAATGTTATTTAAAATTATTGTTCTTAAATCACAGTTTATCCTCGTGGATATAAAAATATGATGAGGAAAACCTGACAAGAAAATTTACTTGATGATTAAACATAATGAAAGTTTATTAAAGAAAGAAATAATGACAGAACCTAACTAATTATGGATCAATTCTTAATTAGTTATGGATTCTCTACTTAGTCTGAGCGGTAGGCCAAGACAGATGACAAGAAGCTGTAAATGTTCAAAGGGTCATGAAACCATTCCATGAATGGCTACTGGATCTTTAATCTGGAATGGCCTTACTGGATAAATATATATATCAGTTTAGTCATTAGGGCCAGGCTCAGGTTTAAGCACTAGGACATAACTGTTTCTTTTACAATTTTTAACTTTGGCTCAGGCCAACTATCACTATCACAGATAATATTTAAGACATTGGTTTGGGGACACTGTAAGGAACTGTTTCCAATCAGGCTGTTACCTGATCAGGCTGTTTTACTGAAGGTGGTGGTGTAATTTTGGCACATGTACACAGGCTGCAGCATGTCTTGGCCTTCAGATCGATAATGGTCTGTAGATTGCTTAGTTTGTTAATATAAATATAGGCCAAGATTCCACAGGCCCCCAGAAAGGAATTTTGTAGCAAGTTCCACATTCTAAACATGGATATGGCAGCCAACTCTTTAACTGGGCTGAAATCTGCAATGGAGAAAGAATTGACCTAGACTATGCAAAGTAAGTAAACATTCATAGAACCTCCCCTTACCTCTGTGTCTTGTGGCCAGCACACTCACAAGCTAAATGCAGGTATGTTAATATTCATAGTATGGAAAAGAAGCCAGAATGTGACATGTTATCAGAGCAGATACCCATCTCTATTCCATCTGCAAGAATGGAATGGGAGTTGGGTTTTTTAATGGGGTGTTGGGGGGTTGTATTTTTGCAAAGTAAAGTTCAATATCTAAAAGGAAATCACAGAATGAACGGTAAAATGAATTGTAAGACAGTTTCTACTTAACATCTTTGCCTGTTCTCATCGCAGGAGTAGTCAAAATAAGAATTTAGTATAACTCCAACTAGGATCTTACCTTCTAATGTGCACATATCCAAAAATGTTATTGTAAGTCTCTGAAATGTTAACCAACACATTAAAACTGAAATGTGAGAACACAATTTCCTAACTTAGTATGGCAATGACTCTGTAACCGTTTTAATGCCATCTCTGCTGAAACAGTCCATACGATGCTTCTTTTAAGATATACAAGTATAGAGGGTAACTTGTACTAACTTAAAAACTTAAATAACATCTTTCTGACTTCTTCCATAATTTACTTTTTACATTGTTCTTTATAAAATTACCAATTTTAAGTGATAATAGATCAATAGTACCAAAAATATGTTGTAGTCCACAGGTAAGCTCCTGAAGTGGAAAAAATATGGAATTCCCAGAACTGTTCAGCTAATCCACTTTTACAACGACCTAGCAGCCCAGCATTCCCTCAGAGAATAACTCAGTATCTAGGAGACAGCTGTGTTAAAATATATAAGATTTACACAGTGTGCCACCATCATAAAGACAGTTTCCAAGAAGAAAACAGCAGAGACAAGCAAGCTGCTTTTATCTATAGGCTAAGCCATAATTTTTCATTATATAAGTAGCATCTTTCAATTTATCAGAATATTTGTCTCACATTTATTATTTTAATAATTTCATGTATTTACCAGAGTTATTTATGTACATGGGCCACATTTATCAGAGGACCAAAGAGTTGTAAAATCAGTTGTTTGCTATGGTGAGCTCTTCAAAGAAAAAGAAAAGAAAGAACAAAACCTACCCTTGATCAATTTGCAAATAAGGAAATCAACTATTTTCCTTTCTCCTCAGCAGAATTTGTTGCTTTCACATTTGAGTTCTCCATATACCAGAAAATATAATTTCTTCAATCAAACTATAATTATCAAGAGTCCCAATAGAGATTAAAATAAAATATGATGGTAACACTATTTATTATATTTGAATATATGGCATGAAAAGATGAGAGTGATCATGAGTTCAGAGAAACCTGTATGAGTTCTACATTATAAGAACTGGGAAACTTAGAACAGAAAGTGTTTGTGGAATTATTCCCATATAGCAGCATATTTCAGCAAACACGACTGAGCAGCACAAGAATACAGAAAACTGAATTTATATGCTTTGAAAATGTTTCACTTAAAATCCCAGCCATTTTTAAAACCGAACATCAGACTAAAAAGCAAAACTGTGCATCATGTGAAAAGAAATCAGATGTGAGAACTGATGACCATTCAACTCAGTTTCAACAAATTAGAAATCTTTCTGTACTAAAATAAAGCATGCCACATTGTTTGCAGCAACTAAGAACTAACAGCATCAAGAGTTTTTTGATTTCTTTAATTCCAATCCAAAGATGATGGGACAAATGCAATAGACTTCACAGATATTCTTACAGACCTGAAAAAACTCAAAACATTTATCACTCATTAACTCAGGTGTAGTTCTTATTATTAAATACACACGAACTACCTGCAATGCTGAAAATTGTTCTGACTACATGTCTTAATGGCAGCTGAGAAGGATATTGAGAAAACAAGATTTGAAATGAAGTATGAAAATCCAATCTATAAAGTGTGACTCAGATTTTTCTGGAATTCGAGCTGGAACGTTACAGCTCAAATCTATACTGAAAATAATGCAAATTGATGTCACTGAAGCAACATAATTTACTGGAGAAGATCAAGTCCTTTCTCACATATAACACAGAACATCCTATCTTATCTGTTATAAAGATCATTTTTAATGAAAAGCCTTTTCAGTAAAAATCCAAGCACCAATGTAAACAATGTTAAAGGTCCTGGATTTGTTTTTCTTAACTAATATGATGCAAGATTATAAGATAACATGGAAATAGACATTTAGTATAAGAAAATATAATCCATTATATAATATTAAAAATTACTATCATCATCATTATTGTTTATATTTACATTTACATTTATATTTATATTTATATAATAATATGTAACTTAGGAAACTTCTGAAATATGGAACCATGAGAAGAAACAGCATAGAAGACGAGATAAACTTTTACATTATTCCTCTATTACTTAGACTGTTTTCATGGACAGAAGATATCAAAGTTCATATAGTTACCATCCAGTCCACTGATTACTATCTGCTGCTGTCATTTCATGTGCGTACCAATTATAGAAACAGGAGAAGATTAAGGGGCATCAGAAAAACTTGCAGAGCCCTAGGAGCAACAGTAAGAGACTCTAAAGCACAGGTGTTTTTTTCATCAGTCTTCCTGGTCAAAGGCAAAAGACTGAAAGGGCCAGTCAAATCTGGCAAATCAACACGTTTGTGGGACTGGTGCCACAGACAGGGGTTTGGCTACTTAGACCATGGGACTTGCTTCGAGAAACCTGGTCTACTGGGGGATGATGGCGTCCACGTGACAGAGAAGGCAAAGAGCATCTTTGATCATATGCTCGCCAAGCTGGTGAAAAGGGCTTTAAACTGAATTTTCTGGGGGAGGGGAACCTGAATCCATCCTGCTGATACCAGTTTGATGCCAGTGCCGGCAAGAGATGCCCAGAGCATGGAGGGGGATCGCAGGTCAGCAGGAGAGCACCTGAAGAGCAGCACACAGGAATTCCAGATTCATCAGGCGCCCAACTCAAATGCTCCTATGCAAACACACAGCATGGGGAATAAACAAGAAGAATTAGAGACACGCACACACCTGCAGGACTACAATCTTACTGGCTTCATGGACACATGACAAGTTGGCTCCTATGACAGGAGCATTGGAATAGAGCTCTTTAGGAAGGACAGGCAGGGGAGACAAGGATGGGGTGTCACCCTCTGTGCCAAAGACCACCTGGAGAACATGGAGCTCCACCTGGATATGGATGAAGAGCCAGCTGAGAGCTTATGGATCAGGATTAAAGGGAGGGCAGGGAGAGGTGACATTATCATGGGGCTCTGTTACAGGCCACCCAACCAGGAAGACCCAGCAGATGAAATCTTTCATAGGCAGACAGCTGCAGCCTCACGTTCACAAGCCCTGGTCCTCATGGGGGGGTTCAGCCACCCCAGTATCTCTTGGAGGGAAAACACAGCAGGGTATGAGCAAACCAAGAGGTTCTTGGAACATACAGACAAGAACTTCCTTCTCCAAGTGACAGAGGATCCAACAAGGAGAGGTGCTATGCTGGACTTTGATCTCACCGTCAAGGAGGGGCAAGTGGGGAATGTGAAGCTCAAGGGCAGCCTTGGCTGCAGTGACCATGCACTGGTGGAGTTAAAGATCCTTAGGGCAGCGAAGTGGGCATACAACAAGCTCATTACCCTGGACTTCAGGGGAGCTGACTTTGGCCTCTTTAGGGATCTGCTTGGTAGACTAACATGGGATTGGGTCATGGCTGGAAGAGGGGCCCAAGACAGCTGGCTAATATTCAAGGATCACCTCCTCCAAGCTCAGAAGTGGTGCGTCCCAACAAATAAGTTGTTAAGCAAAAGTACTAGGAGACCTACATGGATGAACAAGGAGCTCCCGCACAAACTCGTACACAAAACGCAAGCCTGCAGAGGGTGGAGGCAAAGACAGGTTACCTGGGAGGAATATAGAGACATTCTGCAGGCAGGCAGGGACCAGGGTAGGAAAGGTAAAGCGCTGGCAGAATTAAATCTGTCTTGGGACATCAAGGGCAACAAGAAAAGCTTCTATAAGGAACTGATATATTGGTAACTACCTTAAACATTGCTTAGAGCAGAAATTCAAGTGGAACTCGTGAAAAGGTGTAATGCTCTAAACTGGAAAGGAGCTGAAATGAGCTGTTGCTGCAAAGTGATCTGCTGGTTGCCTAGCTTCATAACTACAACCAACTACAGCCACAGGATGTAATTGTTTCAGGTCTTGCAAAGGGGAGGTCTAGCTAGTGCTTCCTGGAAGAAATTTCTGTGGTTACATACGGCAACTGCTCATGTGCACAGCAGGGGCTGCTTATAATCTTTGGAGGGTGCTCGTCCTTCTTGACCACTGATGAGGACCCCCTGTGGCCACCACTCACATGTTCAGCTTCTGCAGACACAGACTATATGCACCCTTGCTCTGTACATAAATGAGGCATCCACTCTACAGCATAAAACTCAAACTCATGAAAGCTCAGGTGGGACCCCCACTATCAAAACACCCATTGGTGAAGAGGATCAATAAGACACCACTGGATCCTCAGGTGGTGATATTTCTCTTCTCTCCCCACCCTTCACCCCAACCCACCCTGCCTCGTTCCGCTTCTCCTCTCCACTCTTCCTTTTTATTGAAAGGTGATAAGATCTAGGTAAAAATGTGTGGCATGAAACTTCCTTATCCAGGTAAAGTAATCGCCATTGACCTACATTCACATGCTTTGTATTTTTTATTAATAAATCATAAAGCCATTTGGTTGGTGTTGTTTCACATTAATTCAGTCCAAGGGTATCATCAACTTGGTCACTGATCCCAGGAGGGAGGCTGTCTGATACGACTCCACTAGGATCGCAACAATAGGTACATCAGAGATAAAACAATACTTGAAAAAAAGTGGGCCCTCTTTAGAAGAAAAAGGAGGACAGAGAAGACTCGAGTTATTAAATGACTTTTTTGCCTCAGTCCTCACCAGCAATTGCTCCAGCCATGTTGACCAGGTTTCAGAAGGCAAAGCAAAAATTAGAATGAAGAACCACCCGCTTAGGAGAGGATCAGGTTCAAGATCACCTAAGGAACCTAATGGTGTACAAGTCCATGGGACTTGATCAGATGCATCCACGGGTCCTGAGGATGCTGGCAGATGAAGTGCCATCACATTTAAGAAACTGTGGCAGTCTGCTGAAGTTTTCACTGACTAGAAATAGCCTCCAGTTTTAAAAAGGGAAATAAGAATGACCCAGGAAACTACAGGCTGGTCAGTGAAAGGCTAGCAAGATGATGGAGCAGATTGTCCTGGAAAATACACTAAAGGCACATGGAGAATAAGGAGGTGATTGGTGACCGCCAGCATGGCCTCACTAAGAGCAAATTGTGCCTGAAAAATTCAGTGGCCTTCTGTGATGGGGTTATGGCACTGACAGGTGAGGGAACAGCAACTGATGTCATCTATCTGGATTTGTGCAAAGCTGTTGACACTGTTCTGCATGACATCCTGGTCTCTAAAGTGGAGAGACATGGATTCAACCAGTGGGCCACTGAGTGGATAAGGAATTTACTAGATGGTCACACTCAAAGAGTTGCGGTCAATGCCTTAATGCCCATGTGAAGACATGTGACAAGTTGAAAACTGTGACAAGTGGTGCTCCTCAGGGATCAGTACTGGGACCAGTGCTGCTTCAACACCTTTGTCAGTGACGCGGATGGTGGCATTGAGTGCACCCGCAGCAGTTTTGCTGACAACACCAAGCTGTTTGGTGTGGTTGATACGGTAGAGGGAAGGGATGCCATCCAGAGGGACCTTGACAGGCTTCACAGGTGGGCCGCAGTGAACCTTGTGGTGTTCAACAAGATCAGGTTCAAGGCCCTGCACCTGAGTTGGGGCAATCCCCAGTATCAATACAGGCTGGGCAGGGAATGGATTGAGAGTAGCTCTGAGAAGAAGGACTTGGGAACGCTGGTGGACGCAAAGCTCAACGTGACCTGACAACTTACACTTGCCGCCCAGAAAGCAAACCATATCCTGGGCTGCATCAAAGAAGTGTTACCATCAGGTGGAGGGAGGTGATTCTTCCCTTCTGCTCTGCCCTCATGAGACACCACCTGGAGTGCTGTGTTCAGCTCTGAGGCCTCCAACATATGAAGGACATGGACCTTTTGTGAGAAGTCCAGAGGAGTGCCACAAAGACAATCAGAGTGTTGAAACACCTCCACTATGTAGACAGGCTGAGAGGGTTGGCGTTGTTCAGCGTGGAGAAGGGAAGGCTCTGGATGAGACCTTACAGCAGCCTTCCAGTACCTCAAGGGGGCTAATAAGAAAGGTGGAGACAGATTTTTTAGTAAGCCTGTAGTGATACTAGAAGGGGGAATGTCCTTAAACTTAAAGAGAGCAAATTTAGATTAGATATTTACGCAGAAATTCTTTCCTGTAGAGGGTGGTGAGATACTGGATGTGTTCAAGGCCAGGCTGGGTGGAGCTTTGAACAACCTGGTCTAACAGAAGGTGTCCCCACCCATGGCAGGGGGGTTGGAACTAGATGATCTTTAACATCCCTTCCAACCCAAACCATTCTATAATACTATGATTCCATTATTCTGTGAAAGTTATTTACTAGAACACTGTTGGTAGGAAAGCAGCATTTTAAGATAAAAATATTTCTAAAAAGTTCATGTTTATTTAATTTTATACCCATCTTGGTATGTTTACTCCATTATTTCTTAATTATATCCTTGTTTTTCTTGCTTTTAAGATGTCCTATATTTCACTCACTTCACTTTCTCTTCTTTCAGTGGCCATCACACTTCAAGGCGTTAACATAGAAGTCTAGGCATTTCAGGTTATCTAAATCAGCAGCTCTGGTCATGGCAGATCACAATGTTGCCAGCAAAGAAATGGCTATAAACAATGCATAAAGGGTGAAAGCCCTTCTCTTTTATTCCTGTAGCCTGCAATACATCTCCAGGCAATCCATCAGTTTACCAACTAGAAAGTACATTTCAGTTCTCCCACATTAACCTGAAGAACAGAGAGCTCATCTGAGAAATTCTCAAGTTTCCTTCTAGACAGTAAGTCAACAAATTCTCCATTCACCATAAGAAATCAATTATTAATGTTTTGATGCATGAAAGAAAAATAAAGGTCTCAGCTTTTAATAAAACATAAAGGATAGGGAAAAGGATTGTGAAAAGAAAAAAATTAAATATCTTGTGGCATGACATAAATATGTTTATGAAACATTTATTTACAAATATGCCCCATTTTTTTTAATTAACAATAAATACTATGAATTTGTGCTGAAATAAAGAACACATAGTCCTTACCATATAAAAAATGATACAACAAATAGGCATAGTCAACTTTAATATGAAGCATAACTTTTGATACTGTCTTAATGCTACCAGGCAGTCCATAGAGGAGTAACCCAACAGACTGGCCTCTTCAGCATCTTGTTGTAGTTTAAAGGCTGTATGAACATTTGCCATAGAACCATATAATTATCAAGGCTGGAAAAGACATTTAAGATCACTGAGTGCAACCGTAAACCTAACACTGCCAAGTCCACCACTAAACCATGTCCCTAAGCACCACATCATTATAGAAAAGTACAGCTGTTATGCACTGACACTCAAAGCTGGTTATCTAATTTATTGATTAAAGGACAGTATTTATAGAAAAGATTGAAGTAATCTTACCTCCATTGTGACACTGGGAACCCTGGTTGTTGCAGCATCATACAAGCCCTTCCTGATGGATATATAAAATTTACATTTTAAATATACATGTGTGTAAATTTCCTATCCATGGTGAAGTTCATCAGCTCTAATTTCACTAGTACTCTTACAAGGTCTTGCTTACAGCACAGATTCATCAGTCACTGATAGGAGTCATGGCTACAGTGTGATCTTAGCTTTGACTGGTCCCTTGGACAGTGCATTCCAATACCCTTATCTTTATAAAGCTATAATTCCCAAATGGGTGCATGTAATATATTATGTTGAGAAGATAATGCAATATGCATGCAGTTATGACTAAGCGTACATTTGTGATGTGTTGACCTTGGCAGCTTCCAGCTGCCCGCCTAGTCAGCTTCTCACCCCCTCTCATCAACAGGACGGGGAAGAAAATAAGATGAAAAATCTCTTGGGTCAAGATAAGTACATGGATATCACTTACCAAGTACTGTTACAGACAACACAGACTCAACTTGGGGAAGGTTAATTTAATTTATTGCCAATTAAAATAGATTTTGATACCAAGAAACAAAGATAAAACCTAAAATTTCTCCCCCCACTCTGCATTTTCCTCAAGCTTAGCCTCACCGCTTCGTTCTCTACTCATCTACCTCCACTTTACCCTGAGAGGTGCAGTGGGGAATGGTGAATGGCAGATAGAAGTCAGTCCATAACAGCTCCTCTTCACTGCTCTTTCCTTCTCATGATTTTCTCTTAGTCCAGTGTGGGTTCTTGTCACAGCACTCTCAAAACTAGTCAGCTGCAACAAGGTCTTTTACCATCTCATCCAGCACACTCTTCATACAGTCCCCCTGCTGCCTTCTCCTTATCTCGCCTCATCCAGGACATGTGTTCTCTCTCCTCATGCTTCTTCCTCTCTCTCCTTCTCTTCCTCGGCTGCTATCTCTTCATTGGCTGCCCAACCACTTAACAGAACCAGCCACATCTGCACCTTATCTACATTGGCCAACCCACCGTCCCTGAAGCCAACCCACAGTTGTATATTATCAATGCTAATTAACCCAGATTCATTCTACTGCAAGTTCTCTCCATGAGCTGCAGTACTTCAGGAAAAAAACTGCTTCTGGGTGGGGGTCCTTTACAATCCATCATTCATTCTGGGCATATCCACATACTCTTGTGTGGTCCTTTCCACAAGTTGTGTTGCAGATACTTGCTCTATCATGATTGTCTCCACAGGCTGCAGGGAAATATCTGCTCCACCATGGTCTCCTCCAGGGCATGCAGGGAAATCCCTGCTCTGGCATCTGGAGCACCTCCCCCTGCTCCTTCTTCCCTCACCTTGGTATTTGCAGGGTTGTTCCTTCCACTTTTTTTCTTCACTTGTCAGTGCCTATGCATCACTTTGCCCTTTCTTCATTGTGCTTCTCAAGACACCATCATCTCAGCTGACATGGTTGTGTCCCCTCCCAGCTTCTTGTGCCCCCTCAGACCATTTTCTGGTGGGGCAGTATGAGATGCATAAAAGACACCTGACCCTGTAAGCACAGCTCAGAGATAACCTAAACATTCATGTGTTACCAACACTGTTTTCAGGACAAACTCAAAACATGGCACCACACAAGCTACTATGAAGAAGATTATATCCCAACCAAAACCAGTACCTCTGGCTTAGCATGTGTGGCGATGTATCATTTCCACTTTACACCACCTTGCATTTTCCTAATGTTATATTTGATGTCATTGGAGATCATTGCAGGACAGGTAGTCTGACAATAAGAGCAATGTCTCCAAGCTTATGTCATCTATTCAGCTTCTACCAGTGTCCAATATGCAGCTAAAATTAGTATTTGAAAAGGAATTTTAATTTTGAGTCAGTGTAGAGAGGTGTTGAGACTAGAACTCAAGAGTGATCTGCTTCCCCTCCCCTCATTGCCAAAGGCTCCAATGGGCCTGTATCATCAGATACTAGGGCTTACAATTCAAAAGGTTTATGGGCCAGTCTGGGCACTAAAGCCACAGCATGTGAGGCAGCTTGTCTAATTTGTACAAAAGTTGCTTTTTTCCTTTTTCCACAATTCAGAGTGGGCCTTTTTCTTGCATATATGATACAACAGCCACAAGATCTGTGTGAGATGGGGAGAAATTGTCTCAAATAATCAAAGATTCCAACAAGGTTCTAGACCTCAGTTTTATTTTGAGGGTTCAGCCATATGTAAGATATTTGTTTGGCCATTTGAGGCATCATGTGATGGGGTCCCTGCCATACTTTCTGTAGTTGGCCCTTGTACCTTTTTTGGATTGAACTCTCATCTATATTTTTGCATTATGTTTACAATATTGTCAAGAGTTCCTCCCACTTCCTGCTCAGTGGGCCCAGTAATGATAGTAACATCCATGTAATAGAAAAATTTACAAGCTAGAGAGATGTTATTGTCCTCCAGATGTTGTGCCACTAGTCCGTGGCAGATAGTAGGGCTATGCAAATACTCCTGGGGCAGGACAGTGAAAGTATATTGTAGTCCTTCCCAAGAAAAGGCAAATTGTTCCTGGAATTCTGCAGTAATGAATATGCTAAAGAAAGCATGAGCCATATCAGCCACAGCATGCCATGTTCCAGCTTCTATCTCAATGCATTCAAATAGTTTGGGACAATTGCAGCCATGGGAGAGGCTGCTTTATTTATTAGCTAGTAATCTACCATCATGCATCAGGAACCATCTGGCTTTTTTATGGGCCAAATAGGACTATTAAAGGGAGAGTGGTATGCCAGATAATACATGTCTCCATCAATAGTTTAGCTGAGTGACTTCAGCATGCCTCCCTGGGTAACTGACACTGTTTTGAGGCGACTGGGCTTGGAGTTAGCAGAAAAACAACTGGTGCAGTAAAGTACTTTAACCCACCAAAATAGCCTGAATTCCTAAAGAGTATTTTTCACCTGTGATAAATAAAGTTTTACCTGTCAAAACGTTATCCTCTGTTATTTATCTGGGAACTTGTCACACCTACTCAGGCAATAAATGTTGGTTATTTTTCCAGTTGTAGGATGAGGTAGGCTTCATGGAATAGCTCTTCAGAACCACCAAATGAATGTATAGCTATAAGGTAACAGTGTTGATAGTGGGAAAGATCTCTCTGAATCTCAGTTACTTCAGACCCCATATGTAAAGGAGACCTGTTGCCAGGTTTTTTTCCCCATTCTAATAGATAACTAGTGAGATCTATGATCGATGATCCTTCTGTCCCACCTGGTGCTTCTGGACATTTGCCATGCTTAATCAATCCTGATGTTAGTTTGGATATTGTTTTCAAGCACAGCGGAGATTACATCCAGTGAGATATTAGACTGGGCAGTTTCTTTCACCTCCTCCCCTTGACTATCAAGGGGAGCCAATGGTGTTATTAGATTAACACTACACATCTTTTGATGGTGTCTTTTCTTCAGCTGCTTATGTAGGTCCCAACAAGGTAGGAGACTGGCTTTCCATCAGCTTTCCTTTTAGGTATACCTGCCTGGAGGAGTGCTAAGAACACTCCCCTACAAGTTACTTTCCTTGTAGGCTTCTGTGCATCTATGATACATGTTCTTAGACTTTCCTTTTTGGATCAGGATTTGACGAATTTTTTTCCCATAGGAGGATGGCATCTGCAACAGGCTTTCCCTGGGCAGTCCCCAGTAAGACAAAATGGTGCCCTTTAGTATGAAGAGGATGCCTGCAAACCAACTGCATACCAGAGATGAATAATTTGGTATCTGGCCTCACAAAGCTGTGGGAATTTATTCCCTGCTTCACAGCCGACTCCCAAAGGTATGCCCAGCCTCCTCCACATGCTTCCATGCAACTGATTGATTATCCCAGTCAAAAGGGGAGGGGTACTGTGCTTGGAGGATTTAATCATAGAATCATTTATGTTGGAAAAGACTTCTAAGATCATCAAGTTCAACCATAATCTTAATGTTAACAAGTCCACCACTAAACCATTACATGTCTTTTAAATACCACCAGGGATGGTGACTTCACCGCTTCCTTTGGCAGCCTGTTTCAATGCTTGACAACCCTTTTGGTCAAAAAAAAAAAAAAAAAAAAATCCTGATAACCAATCTAACCAATCTAACCACCCCCCGGTACAACTTGAGGCTGTTTGCTCTTGTCCGATCACTTGCTAGTTGGGCAAAGATTCTGAAACCCATCTTGCTAAAACTTTCTTTGAGATAGTTGTAGGGAGCAATAAGGTTCCCCCTGAGTCTTCTTTTCTCCAGACTAAACAACTCCAGTTCCCTCAGCAGCATCTCATAAGACTTTTCACCAGCTTCATTGCCCTTCTTTGGACATGCTCCACACCTCAATGTCTTTCTTGAACTGAGAGGTTCAAAACTTAACACAATATTCAAGGTGCAACCTTACCGGTGTCAAGTACTGGGGGACACTCACTTCCATTATCCTACAGACCACATTATTTCTAATACAAGCCAGGATACTAGGCTGCCTTGGCCACCTGGGCACACTGTTGGCTTATGTCCAGCTGGCTGACAGCCAGCACCCCCAGGTCCTTTTTCACTGGGCAGCTTTCCAGCCACTCTTTCCAGCCTGTAGTGTTGTGTGGGGTTGCTGTGACCCAAGTGCAGGGCCTGGCACTCCTTGTTGAACCTCATACAATTGGCCTTGGCCCATCACTGCAGCCTGTCCAGACCCCTCTGTAGAGCCTTCCTACCCTCAAGCAGCTCAATACTTCCCACCCAACTTGGTGTCATCTGCAAACTTACTGAGGGTGCATGCAATCCACTCATTTGGGTTGTCAATAAAGATATCAAATAGGACTATCCTCAGTACTGGGCCCTAGGGAATACCACTTGTGACTGGCCCCCAACTGGATTTAACTCCGACACCACTTTTTGAGCTCAGCCATTCAGCCACTTTTTTACTCAGTGAAGGCTACTCCTGTCCAGGCCATAAGCAGACAGTTTCTCTAATAGAATACTGTGGGAAATGGTGTCAAAGGCTTTGCTGAAGTTCACAAAACCAATGTGTACAGCCTTTCACTCATCTACTAAGTAGGTAACCTTGTCATAGAAGGAGATCTGGTTAATCAAGCCTTTCATAAACCCATGCTGACTGGACCTGATTACTTGGTTTTCCTGTATTGCCATGTGATGGTACTCTGGATGGTCCGCTTCATAACCTTTCCTGGCATTGACATCAGACTTACAGGCCTATAGTTACCCAGATCCTCCTTCCATCCCTTCTAGCATTAAGGGACCCAGTCCCAAAAGAAATGAGTAACACTCCTCTGAGCCCCCTTCCACTGCTCTGCAGTCACAAGATTTTTCAATAATATGCCTAATCACAGTAATTCTTGAGAGCTTAGATGCATACTATCCACCTACCCACCCTAGCCCCTGTATCCAAGATGCATAGCAACAACTGCCCCCGACACTCACTTAACTTCTGTCAATATAAATCAGCCAAATTTTGGAGCTCCATCTGTGTATAATCACACAGAAGGATCATATATGATGGGTATCTAAAGGACCTCTTTGGCTTACTTATTACCAGAAGTGGGGGTGAGGGACATCTCCCATTCTTACCCTTGGACCCTTTGGATGACTCCTCTTTAGAAGAATTCCAAATATCTCCATCCTAATAAGCACCTGGAAGCAGAATCTTATGAACTCAGGTTCAAGTGGTCCTTCTTCCCTCTGTCCACAACCTAGATATTCCTCTCCAGTGCCTCTATGTATTTTTGTGTCTGCTGTTCACATCTGGTTTTATATTGTTGCATTAAAGTGTCCCACAACCACCAGAGGCAAGTTAACAACTATAGATTTTGCAAATCCTTTTGCATTTTCCCTACTTCTACATCCTGCTTTTCCAAATGCTTTAGAATGGCAGTGGGGGTCTGAAAAGATGCTAAGTCCTTCACTTTTTCCCAAGTCACTGGGAGAAATACCTAGAGTAATGTCTGTGCTACCCATTTCCACACCTGCGTGCAAGGCCAAGTAAGCACCCACTCAGGCTTTGCTACTGCTTTTCCAAAAGAACATTTCTTACTGACCTTCTTCTGACTACTTGTGAAGTTTTTTCATTGAGGATGTATTGGTTCTTTTGGAATCCCAGTAAGAAAGGCACCAACATTCAAAGCCGATTAACTAATTTATTGTGTAATGGATGAGAATTACAGAAAAGGTTAAAATAATCTTATACCTCTCCTGGTGCTTGAAATCACAGTCGTTGCAGCATTGGATGAGCCCCTCGATTGCTCACCTGTTCTGTAGTTGCCATCCTTTACTCAGTAAATTAGATAGGTAGGCAGCATTGGGTAATGGTATCTTTCCTACCGACATTCCAAAAGAACTGGCACCTTCTAAGTCAAAAGCATTTGCTGTAGCCGTCAATGTTGTCTATCACCTTTCTGTTATTCGCTCCACACTGAAGTGAATATATTAATTATTTAAACATAGTAATTCAGTCCTTTGCCACATCTGGACACTATAAGTCATCACAGGAATCAGTGACATTGACTTTTAATACCACTCTGTGCTCCTTATGATACCTGCACAACAACATTAGCTTGAAAGTTTGGTCAGAAACGTGGAGTTTTTTAGTAAATTGCTTAATTTTTGTCCTACTTCAGTACTGAGAATCTTATCATGAAGTAGTTTTGATGAATGCAAACTAGATTCCTTTTGAAAGAAATTAAATGTCATATTCACTTAATATTTTTTTCCAAACCCTTGAAATAAGATGACACACCTAGAGGGGTATAAAGTACCCCTCTATAAAATCAGGAAATTCTCCTTCTACATCTAGCTGTTACACCCATGGAAACCATTTTTTCTTTTCAAAAGCAAGGCAATGGATTTTCACACTGTAAAAATGAAAGCTTTTACACAGAAGAAGTGTAAAAATGTCAACATTTTGCATTATGGTAAAAAAAATATAGTTTTAGTAGGCAGGAGGGTGGGGTTTTAGCAAGCTCTGAGATCACTCTGAATGGTCATACTAAACTTCAGATTACAGGTTTCAAGAACATTATCTTCCATATTTTAAATACTTTGTACATTATTTTGTATTTTGTTGCAAAAATGGTAGGGAATGGTGGGTTATTTTTTTTCCACTCAGTTTGGTGTCTCATCCAAAAGATGAAAAAGAGTATTAGCTGAGCTGTTGTCAGTTTTTATTGTCTATTCATGATGACTATGTTGATCGTCAGGAAAAAATATCTGAAATAGAAAATTCACTAAAGAGAGTTCTATTTTAAGTTTGTGTAAAAATTTTAGATGTATATTCACTTTTAAAAAAATGTTATTGTAGAAGCTTATGCACTAGCACAGCTGCCAACAATAAAAAGGCATTTTTTCAGGAACACTTATGAATCTCTTTGCTATGCAATTCACCTTGGAGAAGATCCATTGTTTATTTTGTGCTAGTCTACTAATTCCCATTGATTTGTCACCACTCTTTCAACTGCAGCTGTAGGTGACTGCTTTTTAAACAGTCTTCTCTTTGTATAAAGGTGATAAATTTACTGAAGACATAGAAATAGTTTATGCAACTTATTTAATTGAAAATGAGAGATTTAGCAATGCAAATAGATCTTGGCATTTTGCTCTTGCATTTCAATGATTATATATGGATACCTATAATGCCCTGGTCAAAAACATCTTTCAATGTATTTCAAGCCTCAAAAAACCCACCCCTGAACAGATTCATTTACCTTAGCATAAACAAAGTAGCAGCCTTGCCAAACTAAAATTCCAAATTTCTTGCCAATTGACTTGGAAGGGCAACTTCTGAGATAAAATAGTTGTGGTGGTTTTTTTTTTTTTTTTCCTGTAACTACTTTACATTCTGAGCCTTCCAAACAGGATACTAGTAGGAACCAAATGTGGCTTTTAATTGAACTTCTTAAAAATAATATGTATATTGAATATTACAACTGAGAGAAACACTTTTCAAGTGTCACATTCATGTGTCACATAACATGGAAGTTATTGAATAATTATTGGGAACAATTTTTACTCAATACTAAGCTGTGGTAGGGCTGAAATGTAATGTCTGTATAAAGTTAAAGGCTTTCAGCTATTTTTAAAAAGTCAATGCAGAAGGAACCACAGTTTCAAATATGTATAATTTGGAACTCAGGGAAAGAGTCATAGCTTTATAATTATTTTATTAGCTTCATAGAAAATACTGTCATTCAAATGAAAGGCACAGGATATAACCATAATTCTGTTCACAGAAAAATAAAACACCACTTGGAAGACTTTAAGTGGAAAGAAGGTACAGGTACCTTCTTGCTGAGGAATTGAACTGTGGATAACTGTGGAACATTGGAAGCTTGAAAAGTATTTGATTCCCCCATGAAGCTGTACAGGAAAGGAGGAAACATAAGGTCTCAAACGTTATGCCAGAAATAACCTTCATACTTCCAAACACATTTATGTCCAACAGAGGCAAGCTTTAAACTTATTTATTTATTTATTCACTTATTTTTAATTTTATTCTGCTTTGAGAACAATGTTAACTTAAAAGGATTTGTTTATGGATTGACAGAGCTGTTCATCATCTTTTAATGCTAATACCAACTTTGTTTCTGAAATTTCATTTAGAAAGGTATCATTCTGAAACCATTATATACTCTTGCCACCTGTTCTTTGACTATTACGCTAGCAAAACAGTGTTTATGACATGAATGCCAAAGATGTATTCCCCATATGTGATCTCTTTCCATTACCTCTAATTCATTACCTCTAAATACCTTGGGCTGAAATACAATCTCTGAATAGAATCTTTTTAATGTAACCTTTTTCCTGTACAATTTTATTCCTAATAACAAGTATCATATATTATTACTTATTCATAAATACTAATCTTTAAATGAATATATTTTAAAATGGGTAACAGGAACATGGATATTTATAATGGTATCAGAAGGAATTGTCTTCGTAGGCATGTTCTCTTCAATCTTTCTCCTAAATGAACTCAACATATTGAACACTGCACAACAATTTAGGAATTGGAATGGTCAAAATTGTGGCTGACCATTGGGGACTTGCAATGCAATACGAACTATGTCTCCCGACTGCCACATTCCATTTAATTTCTCTCCTCTTCCCTAGGATTAAATATTCCAGTACTTCTAACTTGTGACCTTAGGGAGTAACTTACCTGAAAGTCAAAGTAAAAGAAGGTAGCAATTTAAGAAAGTTTAGTTACTGCAACAGATTTATAGTCTGGTGTGATGGGCAAAAAAAATGGATTTTTGTGTAATTAGGAAGATGAGACAGTGAAACCACTAGCAGAAGAAAACTGAGAATCACACATAGAAGAAGACAGATACAGCACTTTAAAAGTTATTTGAAACTATATTCTGTATTAGCTATTCTAAGCAGGGGGTACATTTCTCAATTTCCCCTGTCAAAACTGTTCTTTTTTGTATAAATAATAAATATTCTTTGGAGCACCAACTTGAAATCATTTTATTAAACTCACGTGCAGCATTTCCTTCTTCAACTTGCATTCAATTATCTCCTGGGTTTCTATGATATATTGAACTTGTGTAGAAAACTGCAAAAAAAAAATTGTCCATACCCCTCACTGTTATTACATGTGATTGGGAGCTATAGTAAACAAAATTATCTTTCCCTTACAAATAAAATCAAATGATTGTTAACTAATATGAAAAAAACCCCACCCAAACAACCTACCCTAAATTAATTCCAAAAACCAAAACCCCAAAACAATTGCCTCTGTGCTTTTGAAATATCTAGGAAAAATACCTCAAGGATTGACATAGATTAAAACATACTCAAATAGCAAAGACTATTCCTAGCAGAATACTAAATTTGCTTATTTTATCAGTGCTTTTTTGTATTCATTTTCAGTAATTCCTTGTTTCCTTACTGTCTTAAAATTTCAGTGGTAAACTTCCTGTGTGTCAGTCAGTGTCGGTGAAGAATTCACATTACCAAAATAATTACACATTTTAGGAGCAAAGGAAATTGAGTAATCCACTGATTATTAAGGACAATTTCATAAGAAATCACAGATAAACTGATATGCCAGGTGTTGTCTTGGTAGCAGATGACCACAGGAATCATTAAACTAATTGTCATCGTCATAACCTTAGGTTAATGCATTGCTTGGAGAACAGAGGAGACCTCTGTCTTGCTATGTACTTCTACACATTTACTATGGTTTCTGTACACTGTTCACAACACAACTCAGTGTATCATTTTCTTAATTGTAAAACTGGAAGTCAAAAGTTCATTTCTACAAGTCTTTATTCTCTGTGGTGTTAGCCACTTCAGGGTGTGACTTGTGATACCAGCTGATGTATTTCAGATCTCTATCCTGAGTGTGAAAAAATGTACCTTACAAAGTACTCTAATGACTACACCACAGGTACAGCAGGGAGACCATGCATCTCTTCACCTGTCCCAACATGAGCTGAGGGAGGTTTTCTCAGGTCATTGATGAGGGCTGATCCAAATCAGATCATACTATGTTGTGTTCCTGTCCCAGTGAAGAGGACAAGGCTGCGATCCCCCTGATACTCCTCTGTTTCTGCAAGGCAGTAGGACCCTTTAGTGGCTGTTCTGATGTCTTTGCACAATTTCGCCAGTTTGCTTTACTCCATTGCATTTATATCACCACTCTCCTAGTCTGGGCATTGCCTGGGTCAACCAACTGAATGTTCCCTATCTTACCACTGATGGTTGAAACAGTTATTACTCCTTCCATCCCCTGTTGCTGGTTACCTCTTCACATTATTTTTGGGTACTAATTTGCAGGCAGAATCATTTAATTCTTCATGTTACTTTCAAGTCACTGAAGTCACTAACCTCCAGGCACATATTGTTTACAACCATTCAACAATCGTTTCCGAGGCCAGTTTTAGGGAGTCCATTCCAAATTAGAAATCTAGCTAGTAAACAGAATTAGGTGCTTTCAGTGGGAATTCAAACATTAAGTAGAGTGAAAAGGGTTCTGGAAAAACTTATGCCCCCTCATCACCTTTAGAGGAAATATAGAAGATCATTAAAACACATTTAGGCTTGCAACTTAAAAATCATTGAGATATTCAAGGGCAGACAGAATGAATCCAAGTCTTTATTAATAAAGACAAAAAGTCTTGAGATTCTAGACCGTAGCCTACACTAAACAAAGCAATGCATAAATGAAAGATGTGGTGTCAAGTCACTCTTCAGAGAATTTCAGACTCATGATCTATCCATGAGATATTTTTTAAAGTCAGCTGATTTGGAACATCTCATCTCTTTGTCTGCATCTGTATTGATGAATTAGAGTTAACTTCTAGATTTCTAGAGCATAATATATATGCCAGCCATGTCCCAACCCCCTAACAGAACAAGGCTCAGGAAATGAAGTCCTTTTTTTCTGCTTAATGATTTCTACTGAAATTTCAGACTGAAAGAGCACCACACTGTTTTCCTTTTCTGAATACCAACACATCTCTTTTCCTCACTTTTTGTTTTTTTCTTTCAAAAAGTTGGCAATAATGGCATTTTTAGGATTGAATGGACATTTTCTGTGTCCACATACATGAGAATATGGATTAGAATGTTCTTATTTTCTTTCTGCATTTTTGTATTACTTTTGCAGTCTGAGGAGAACAAAGACTAAATTTCGCTCCGTTCTTTGCAGAACATTGTTACATATAATTCCACTGTGGTCCCACTACGCAAACATTCAATATACCAATCGATAAATGAAATATCCAAAACAGACTCTTTTGAAATGTAAATAATACTTTGTGCTGTTTTTGACTGGGGTAGAGTTAATTTTCCTCATAGTAGTTAGTATGGAGCTATGTTTTGGATTTGTGCTGGATACAGTGTTGATAGTACACTGGTGTTTTTGTTATTGCTGAGCACATAGTACTTATACAAAGTTAAGCCCTTTTCTGCTTATTATACCATCCCACTGGTAAGTAGGTTGGGGGTGCACAAATGGGAGGGGACACAGCTGGGACAGCTGACCCCAACTGACCAAAGAGATATTCCATAGCTAATGGCATCGTGTTCAGCCTATAAAGCTGAGGGAAGAAGGAGGAAGGGGTGAGACTTTTGGAGTGATGGTGTTTGTCTTTCCAAGTACCATTATGCGTGATGGAGTCCTGCTTTTCTGGGGGTGACTGACCGCCTACCTGCCCATGGTAAGTGATGAATGATTTCCTTGTTATGTTGTGCTTGCATGTGTGGCTTTCGCTCGACCTGTTAAGCTTCCTTTATCTTAACCCATGTTTTCTCACTTTTAGACTTCCAGTTCTCTGTCCCATCTCACTGGGGGGAGTGAGCAAGCAGCTGTATGGGGCTTAGTTGCCATCTGGGGTTAAACAATGACATACTGGTGCTCAAGTATATATGGGGAGGAAGTTTAACATTTTATTTTAATACTAGCTGAAAACATATCATACATAAGCTTTCCTGTGTTCCTTTAGAAGATTCTAGTCAGAAACAACAGTAGATGTAGGGACATAAGAAAAAAACCCCAAACAGCAGCTTCCTATTTCATACTTGTAGGTTGTGCCATTTAAAGAACAGATTTGCTCTGCTACACAGATTCATTTCTTTCCCCCCACCAATGGAATTGGACTAATATTTGATAATGACTAAATATTAAATGTTTCCAATTATACATTATTAAAAACATATATAAATTAGCTGAAATGAAAAATAGGTTATCATGTCTTCCTTAAATTTTTTATCATCTCAGGTAGAATATTATCTTGCTAGTCAGTATTTGTTAACCATTATGTTGTTGCCAGGAAAGTGAAAAGCAAGCAAACAATAGCCATAATTTATGTATGGATCTACTACTTTTGTGCCCAATTGCTGTAGAGCTGCATAATTTGTGTTCTTTATGCTGGCAAGTTTTCCTAAAAACCCTTGTTTTAGAGCTGTGTTGATGGCATATAATTGCATCATTGATGAGACTGGCATAGAATAAGAGAAACTGTTGGCTTGTGCCCTGAAGAGAGAAAAGAATTAAAAAATAAAAGGAGGGGGAAAACAAAAATCAATGTTACTCAAGAGGAAAGAACAAGATGCTCTTTGAATGAGAAGCTGATTTTCAGCTTCCAAGATGTTATTGTAAAAAAATGAACGGAAGAACATGAATACTTTTGGGGGGCAGGGGCGTGGAAACCACCAAAACCCAAACACCCAGAAAAAAAATCAGTAACACCCCCCCCCGCCCAAACCTAAAACCAACATCAACATGATAAACAAATCCTCAAAAGGAACAAAATAAGAAAAAAAAAAAAAAAAACCAAACAGTTAAACAGCAGATTCCTATTTCTTCTATGGAGAATCATTTTTTGTTTCCTACTTTTAATTTCTCCTTCATCTTTCTTCCCTATGTTTCTCTACTCCTGCCTACTGTATTAGAGCTGTAACTCTGCACTGAGACTTATTTTAAAAAATTGCATCCTATTGCTTTATATCTCCCTTGCATCATACCTGCTTCACCTCCTTTCCTTTTAGCTCCCCTTCTTCATCCCATGCCATCTTTGTTTTAATAATTTTTTGGACTTCAAATACTGTTTTCACATGTGCTTTGGTTTCCCCAAACTTAAATAAATATTCTTAATCACCTAACCTCACCTCCACTTTATTTCTCTTTGGTCTCATACTTTTCTCTGTTTTAATATTGCTGTAATTGACTTTAGCACAGATAATTCCTTTGGGTAAATTTAATTATGAATTTTTAGCTTACATTCTTTTTGACCTATCTTTCCTCTTCAGGAAGATACTAAAGTTTCTCAGTTCTTATTTTACCTGTTCAGGTACGTCAAACAGGTCTTTTCTGAAAAATGTTTTCATAGCCCTCCAAAAAGCTTCTACAAAGACAGACTGCCTCAATGTATCACAAAGTATATTGGATTTTTATTGGGTTTTTTCCCTGCGTCTTTCTAAAATAGAGTGTAAATGATAAATTCCGCACCCCCCCGCACCCCCCTAATTGCAATTACCTATAAAACTCCATATTAGTATTGAAAAACTGGCTTATATGGAAATTTTGTTATTTCTAATTTTTAACAATGCAACACAATTGCTGAAAAGTTTCGATGTAAGTAATATCAAATCATATTAAGCTTTGGTAATAGCATATGTGCAGCCTGTTAATTTAACAATTAAATATGGATTATGGTGTCATAAAATGTAAAAAAACCCTCCAAAAACCCAATATGCAGAGATTGACAGATCTTGTCTGCTCTGGTGGTTGTAAAAAAGCAACAAAAAAGGGGAACAGGCTTTAATCTCTTTTTGAAAGTCATTCCCAATGGCAGAGAGTGATCTCCTTTAGAATAAAACTCTCTGAGCTGTTACTCCTGTAGTCAATTGTTTATCCATTTGACAGTCAGTTATGGAGGCATATATGTACTCCCTGGTTTTTTGTTATTTCTGGCACAGATCCGGATGCTGTGGATGGTCTCAGTGGTTGTTTGTCTTACAAATAACAGACACATTGTCTAAATAGGTAGGTAAATCTTTGCCTAAATTGTGAGAGGTCCAGCCTAAAGGAAGTGGAAAACATGGAAAAGAGGTCTTCTTAACAATGAAATTACACTGGGCCAATCCATATATATGTATATCTATGTACATGTGTATATATCCATATACTTTACGTTTCTATAAATTACCAAGCTTATATGAGGTCTTAATGCTTAAAAAACAAAAAATCATTGCAGCTGAACACATACCAGGCCCAAACTGCAATGGCTAGTACATGGAAACTGGAAAAATAAACTGACAAGGAAAGAGGAAATAAAACATTTAAAGCAGCATTTTGTTATTCTGACAGAAATTTCACTACTTTGCATTTTATGTACATTGAAAACGGGTAAAGAGTTGATGGATATAATCAACAGGTACGATTTCAATATTTCCTTGCTACTACTATTACTTAAATACAAAAGCTAGATCTTTAAGAAGGCTTATTTACTCACAATCTAATTAGGAAGACAACTATAGGTCTGCCTATATTTAATGCACAGGAAAGGTTGTTTTCAGTGAAAAAATAAATCTGTCTAAATGTGAATTCATGTGGTATTCCTCTGAGTGCAAAAGGAGTCTTCTAGAACAAAGACTGAAGTCATATGCAGGAGCAATGTTTGCAACACAGTGTGGACACAAGGTCATAACAGCAGAATGCACCCACGTCCTGGCACTGGTACCAATTTCTTCAGCAGTAGAAACACAGTGTGTATGTACAGTGCTGGAACTACAGTGGCCCATGGCAGACTGAATGCGAGCCCTTCCCCTTGTGCCACGCCAGTTGCTAATGTAGTTTTATTTCTTGTCTGTAATATAGAATAACCTGTGCCCTTAAAGCTGAGCCTTGCTTTAGGACACACCAACCACATTCTCAGACTTAATGGTTTTGAGCAATCGAATATTCTATTCATGAGCTACTGATGTTAAAATACACATCTGTAATCTGTGATACGATCCATAAAACATGATAGTTCACCTTAACGTGAGACTTGCTTTGATAGGCTTTCTCTGAATGTATATGGTGGATTTAGTTTTGCAAAAGAAGACCACTAAACAATTACTCTAGCTGCTTGTTTCCAAAGGTAAAGCATTTACAGAGATGAAACTTTATATCCAGAGACCCAAATTGAAAGCCCTAATCAGTTTTAAAGAAAATTCACCTTCTATTTGATTGTTCTAAATATTACATTTTGGGGTTTTTTTCAGGCTTTTTTTGGTTTGGTTTGTTGTTTTTGTTTTCTTCAGTCTATTAAATCAGTTTTATTTTTATGGACTAAATAACAACTCTTTTACAAAACAAGAATGTGCACAATTGAAGCATGGTTGGTTAATAGGGGGGACTAATTTATCACAGGTAATAGTTCAAAAGCAAACTCTAGATAGCAAAGGAAAACCCTTCAGAAAAATCTTTCAAATATTGGATTTTGGGGCTTGTTTGCTATTTTTCAGTGCTGCTAATGTGGCTTGTTCTTAAGTGTTGCACTAGCGGGACAAAGCTCTTTTTCTGATGCAATATTTAGTAGTACTGTGGGTCAGTGGTTGTGAGGTATTAAGGTTCTGGGGTTTTTGATAGAATGGAAAAGCAATTGAAAAAAAGGTACTAGAGAAAAGGAATTGGGGGGGGGGGGAAATGCTATCTTGAAAATTGGATTGATCAAAAAAACAGGAGAAAAAGACCCCCACCCTTTTCATCTTCCCTACGTTTAACAGTCTTTGCACTCAAAATGTATTTGATAAACATGAAAAATACTAGCATATACCCATAACATCATCACTAAATTAACAAATAGCATTGTTATTCCTTTGCCCTCGCGCTTCCCAAACTAAGGAAAAAACATCCTCCATTCTCTTGTGATCCTGACTTTCAAATCGGTGGCCATGAATGAAGGTAAAAGATGTCCTTTTGATCTGTAACTGAGGTGGGGGTTCCTAATGTTACTTTTCCTTTCACTTTTGTCTGTCTTTTTTTCTTTTTTTTCTGTTTTTTTGGGGGTTGTTTTTTTTTTTTTTTTGAGAAGGGAAAAAGAAGTATATGTTCATAAAGGCTACACTTGTAATGTTTATTTGCACAAAAAAGAATAAAATTTATTTTAAAAATCTCATGGTTCCTGTCATGCTGCAATAGTAAAAAATAAAAAAAAAAGGAAAATAACACAATAACAACAGCTCTACTGAGAACATAATTTATATATTAAAATTTCAACTGCTATCAATTTCCTTTCTACATTCTTTTGTTTGCATTTTTTCACACACGGATGTTCTTGCATTTTGCTAATAAAATTTAATTGCGAATGCAATTAGATTTGAACATGATTGCAGGAACTCCTGTCATTCCTAGTTATTTGTGATTACTAATTGCATAGTGTGTGGGATATATTCCTATTATTTTCATTTTAGTTGTCTTCATCAGAGCTAGTTATCCTACAGTCTTTTCATATTTCTCAGAAATATTGTGATTAAGATATTGTGAATAAGAGAGGCTCATGACCTGGCTCTTAGTGATAAAGGAATATGATACTACGGCTGGAGAACTCGTTGGTTTTGGCTGAATATGTAGAAGCACACTAATGACAGAACAGTTGTATCTTGACCTTACATGATACTGGAAGTGTGATTATTTGGAGAACAGGAACACAATTATTTTATGAATTATCTGGGCAATAGATCAGTACAGTTGGGAGAAAGAACAATAGATACTCATAACAGCTTATTTTGCTTTAAAAGCGAAGTGGTATATGGCATAGAGTTTATTCCAGAGTGATTAACAGCACCGATGAGCTTGTCAAAATAAATTCTTAGAACCCAGTCTATCAATATTGCCTTCTGATCACATACCCATAATGGCTGCTTGATACCTTTCACAGAGTTCTGGCTTTTGTACTTAGTTTCCCATGCAATAGACTGATTATAGAGCCATAAATGTTTTAGTTCTCAGGTTATTTCAATGGCAGATTCCATTTTATTGTCATTCTGTAACATGACAGGACACTAAAAAGGAAGATATAACCTTAGATTATTTTTGTTCTTCACTTAGATGGAAGAAATCAGAGGATGCAAATTGAACTGCTTCTAGTTCACTTAGATGCAAGAAATCAAAGGATGCAAATTGAACTGCTTCTAGTGCAATGTTTTGCACTTCAAATTGCCTTAGTCCAAAGACTGCTTACCAAAATAATCAATTTGCTGTAGAAATGAGTAATCATCACTTACACAGATTATATTTTTCTGGCTTTGCAGGCAGAAACAGGAGATTGCCATAGCCTCTTTTTTTATTGTTGCGCTTTACATTTTAAATTGGTTTCATAATATAGGCAGAAGTTACTTATTCTGTAGGTATATATAATTTCCCTTGACAATGTGCTGTGTATAGAGTATGTCGATACATTATGTGGTAGGTGCTATCTTAAACTGTGACTTCTTCAGCAGTTTCAATATCACAACAGTATAGAAGTCTTCCACTGTAGCATCATTACTTCAAAAAAAATACGTTTATGCATATCTAAAGAATCTATGATATGTGTAAAAAAAATAAAATAGAATGTCCTCAATAATTGCTTTGTCAGCAAAGAATTTTCAATTTTGAATTTAATTTATGAAGTTGGTTTCTTTTCTTTTTTTCTTTTAAATATTACCAAATGTAGCATAATGTTCTTCTTATATAATTATGCAATTTGCACACTTGACATACTTTTTCTAAAGTTTTTATCTGAAACTAACTTAAAAACTTTGATCAATCCTCAGCAATAGTTAGTTAAGGGATGAATAAACAATATTGCATAACGTTCTTTTGACTCTTCTCTTGTGAATGTACTACAATCAACTGTAGCTGCAAGAATTAAAACATCTTTTTATTTTCTTTGTCCTTCATATGACTTACCAACATAAAACATGAGCATTTTCTCTTTGTTTTAATTATTCTTTATGGCCTGATATAAGACAACTGGTAATGTTATCAACTGATTAATTCTTGTATTAAATATTGCTTAGGTAATCAAGTAATGTGACAGACTCCTACTAGTTTTCACAGTATATCTACAATAATGATGCTGGTCATTTTATGAAAAATTAAATATTTTATTTAATGACAAAATGAAGCAGGAAATGTTAAATGACATATTAGAATGTTGCTTTCCCAAAGTTGCTGAAGCTTTTCTGAGTTTACAAATGGAGTGATTTGAACTGGCCATTTCATGAAATGATCAGTTTCACTGTGTGACTATAATATGCACAAATGCAAGTTTAAGGTACCATGGAAACATTTTTTTTAATTATAAATGCCTAAAAATATTGTTATAGTAGCACAAACCTAACCAAAAAAACCCAAATATTGCCATACTAAATAAAAAAATTAAACAAAACCACATTGGTTTAGTATAAACACAACAGAATCCTTTAAGTAGCTTTCTTCTGGATGTCTCAGTTTTCTGTCTGTCAAAACCTATGCATTTGGTCTTCATTATTAGCCATCATAATAGACAGGTCTCATACAGAACACAGCAGGTTACCTTGGATGTAAGTCAAGGCAGCTTTCATTTATGTGTTGAGTGCAGAAATAATCATCCCAGAATGATGGACACAAAGGAAACTTAACCAAGAGAGTATGTATGCATTTGTTTGTGTGATGTTTCAGTTAATTCAATCTCACAAGAAAAATCTGAAAAAAAAGGTTTTTCTGCAGAGAAAGATCTTCCTAAAGGAATAAACAAGTGAAATTTTCTTATAAAAAGTTTGCTATCATCTATTTCTTATGCTAATACAGTACATCATTGCACGTTTGGAGAAGAAATGAATCATACACAAAATGCAGATAGCATGTGATTGCTTACATCTGCATTAGGAATAGAAGCAAGCTCATGACAATTGCTGCCTTTTTCTACATAAAATATGAGTGTGAAGATTAAACCATACAAAAAAGAAACACAAAGGGACGTTGGATTAGATGATCTTGACCATGTCATGATCAGTGACCATGCATTAGTGGAATTAAAGATCCTTAGGGCAGTGAGGTGGACATACAACAAGTTTTCTACCTGGACTTCAGGAGAGCTGACTTTGGCCTCTTCATGAATCTGCTTGGTGAACTACCATGGGGTTGTGCCATGGCTGGAAGACTGGAAAAGGGGCCCAAGAAAGATGGTTAATATTCAAGGATTCCCTCCTTCAAGCTCAGGAGTGCTGCGTCCCAACAAAGAAGCCACTAAACAAAAGTACTAGAGGACCTGCATGGATGAACAAAGAGCTTCTACATAAACTCGTACACAAAACGCAAGCCTGCAGAGGGTGGAGGCAAACATAGGTATCCTGGGAGGAATATAGAGAAATTCTGCAGGCAGGCAGGGACCAGGGTAGGAAAGGTAAATCCCTGATAGAAATTAGCTCAGGACATCAAGATCCACAAGAAAAGCTTCTATAGGTACAGTGATGGCAAAAGGAAGACTAAGGAAAAAGTAGGCCCTATCCAGAAGGAAAAGGGACACGTGGTTACCTGGGACATGGAGAAGATGGAGTTTTCCAATGACTGTTTTTCCTCGGTCCTCATCAGTAAATACTCCAGCCACATCACCAGTTTCAGAAGGCAAAGCAAAAACTAGGAGAATGAAGAACCACCTGCTATAGGAGAAGATCAGGTTCAAGATCACCTAAAGAACCTGAAAGTGCAAAAGTCCATGGGACCTGATGAAATGCATCCATGGGTCCTGAACCAACTGTCAGATAAAGAGGATAAGCTGCTGTCCATCATATTTAAGAAGCTGTGGCAGTCTGCTGAAGTTCCCACTGACTAGAAAAGGGGAAACATAACCTCCATTTTAAAGAAAGGAAATAAGAATGACGCAGGAAACTACAGGCTGGTCAGTGAAACCTCTATGCCTAGCAAGATGATGGAGCAGATTGTCCTGGAAAATACACTAAAGGCACATGGAGAATAAGGAGGTGATTGGTGACCGCCAGCATGGCCTCACTAAGAGCAAATTGTGCCTGAAAAATTCAGTGGCCTTCTGTGATGGGGTTATGGCACTGACAGGTGAGGGAACAGCAACTGATGTCATCTATCTGGATTTGTGCAAAGCTGTTGACACTGTTCTGCATGACATCCTGGTCTCTAAAGTGGAGAGACATGGATTCAACCAGTGGGCCACTGAGTGGATAAGGAATTTACTAGATGGTCACACTCAAAGAGTTGCGGTCAATGCCTTAATGCCCATGTGAAGACATGTGACAAGTTGAAAACTGTGACAAGTGGTGCTCCTCAGGGATCAGTACTGGGACCAGTGCTGCTTCAACACCTTTGTCAGTGACGCGGATGGTGGCATTGAGTGCACCCGCAGCAGTTTTGCTGACAACACCAAGCTGTTTGGTGTGGTTGATACGGTAGAGGGAAGGGATGCCATCCAGAGGGACCTTGACAGGCTTCACAGGTGGGCCGCAGTGAACCTTGTGGTGTTCAACAAGATCAGGTTCAAGGCCCTGCACCTGAGTTGGGGCAATCCCCAGTATCAATACAGGCTGGGCAGGGAATGGATTGAGAGTAGCTCTGAGAAGAAGGACTTGGGAACGCTGGTGGACGCAAAGCTCAACGTGGCCTGACAACTTACACTTGCCGCCCAGAAAGCAAACCATATCCTGGGCTGCATCAAAGAAGTGTTACCATCAGGTGGAGGGAGGTGATTCTTCCCTTCTGCTCTGCCCTCATGAGACAGCAGCTCTGAGGCCTCCAACATATGAAGGACATGGACCTTTTGTGAGAAGTCCAGAGGAGTGCCACAAAGACAATCAGAGTGTTGAAACACCTCCACTATGTAGACAGGCTGAGAGGGTTGGCGTTGTTCAGCGTGGAGAAGGGAAGGCTCTGGATGAGACCTTACAGCAGCCTTCCAGTACCTCAAGGGGGCTAATAAGAAAGATGGACACAGACTGTTTAGTAAGGCCTTTAGTGATACTAGAAGGGGTAATAGTTTTAAACTGAAAGAAGGTATTTTTATATTAGATATTGGAAAAAAAATCTTTACTGTGAGGGTGGTAAGATACCATGTTTCCCAGAGAAGTTGTAGATGTTCCATCCCTGGAAGTGTTCAAGGCCATATTTGATGGAGTTTTGAGCAGCCTGGTCTAATAGAAGGTGGCCTTGTCAATGGCAGGAGGTTTGGAAGTAGGTGGTCTTTGAAGGTCCCTTCCAACCCAAACCATTTTATGATCTTGAGTGGTCTTTTCTAACCTTAATCACATAAAATCCTTTTCTACATTTAGGGGGGCATTGTCATAAATAACACAACTACCTCACAATATATAATATACACTCTCTCCCTTGCTTGTATCTTCTAATTCTCACAATTGTAGGTCTAAGAATTGACACTCCTAATAATCTATGGGGAGGACTATTCTAGAACAGAACACAAGTGCCAGAATGAAATGCTTGTAATACATAAAAGTGATAAGTAACAGAATAGCTCATCTTATGGGTAGAGAAGGGTCTGGTTCAGTGTTCCAGGCCATTTCATCACAGTAAGAGCTGTAGTTGTATATAAATTCAGTCTGTAGGAACACAGATGGAAATTAGACCACATACTGAAATATCTGTGAGGGAGAATTCAAACACATGTAGTAAGGATAAAAACAACAAACCGACACAAGTTTTACTATAGATCTTGATATATTTGTGAACATTATGTTGAACTATAATGGAGTATGCAATTACCCTAATGATCCCTTCTAGTCATTTGGTCCCATTATCCTTTGCAGGGGACAGAACAGCCTTTAAAAAGGCTACTCTTATGGGCCACAAGAATGATCACCTACATTCTTTTATTTTTTAAAACACTATTTTAGGTCTACAAAGCAATTTTTTGTTTGAAAGTGTGCTTGTATTTGGTTTCCTAAAGTGCATTACATTTCCTTTGAACATTTAAAGAAAAAAATAGCCTGAACGTTTTTGTACTTTCACCCTGAACCTAAGCCAAAAAGGACTAGTTTGCTCTACAGTGAACATTGGTTGAGTTGTCTTGTTTCTCACTTTCCTATTTCTTTTGTCCCCTTCCCTTCCCAGACTTCTACTTTTGGCCCATAACTGGAAAAAGAATCAAATCAGGTCTCCACCAAGATCCATTTCTACTTGTAGATGCAACTGATTTGTAAATTAAAAAAAATAAATAAATTACCCAGAACACAGTTCTGCAACTGTAGGGTCTGGAGCTAGTGGACTGTTGTAATAGCTTTATTAAAGTCATGTAGAGCTAGCTGCTTCTCTAACACTATAATCATCTAAAATTTTAAAGCTTTCATATTAACATATTGGGCTACAGATTTTAAATACCCCTGCCTTCTCATGTGCATTCAGCTGAGAGAATTGTTTTTTGTCCAAAGCCCTAGAATAGTGCAAAACAGATTTGTTGCTATGACACTCCTTATAGTCTGCATGGAGTTCCTTTTCCACCCACCCCCACCCTCCCTTCCATATTTATTTTTCTGTATTGTTTGAGCTCTTCAGCTCCACAGCAAGAAAATTCTGTCTTTCCAAGATGTAAGAAATCTAGGCATCATGGAAGATGTTCTCTGGAAAGGGACATCATCCGGCTGAGTGGAAAACTGTGAAATTAAAATTCAGCTCTCGTGGTAAATAGCAGAATTTCTAAATGGAAATTTACACATTTCTTGTTATGTCTTCTCATTTAAAAATCAATTATATTTTTACTGTAAATTTCAGCAATGATAATCTCTTCTCTATATGCACTGATAGATCTTCATGTGAAATAACTACAAACATGTTGATGGTTTTCCTGTTTCCAAGATTTGGTGTTACAATGTTTAAAAAGGAAAGGAAAAGCCAATATATTTATTTTTATATAATGATTATTATTCCATCCCACCCAGACTTATCTGTATAGGTTCTCTTTACAATCAGATATTGACACATTTTTATACAAAAGTGTTCCCTATGCTGATAAAAGTATGTGAATATTCTGATTTTATATATATGCCTCTTTTATGCTACCAGATATAGCATTTAAATTAATAACATATACCTATCAGTATCTGTATTTCATTTATGAAATTAAAGTGATAGCTGTATAATTACAGTGCAAGTACTTAGTTTTTAATATTAACATTTGTGATTAATTAGTACCCATTCTTAAACTGTGTAATTTAAACATTTGCTAAGAAATTAGCATACATTTATGTTTTATGAAATGATACATGACTAAAACATTATACAGAAATATCATTAAACCCCAAACTTCATAATAAATAAAGAATGGAATGAATATCATAAAATGCTTTAATTTCATACACTTGTCTTTATGTATAATAATGTATAATAATGGTGCTCTTCATCATGATATCCAGGTCATTCACTATCAACTCAAAATTTGTAAGAGAACTCCGTAAACAAGGAAATCACAAAATTAACCATATTTGTATTTGTAACTGAAACTTACAATTGCATTTGCAAAATTCTGATCTTTATAAATATCTTCAGTCCAGAACTGATTTTTTTAAAAAAATCAATGATAGATACATTATAAAATTAGTTCTTAAAACATTTTCATTTATATATAAAGTTTGATATGACAACAAAAATGTTTATACAACTAATCTCAAAAAAGTTTTTACTTCAAGTTACAACCTTATATAAAGAGATGCACCAGGTTAGTAGAGAGGCATTAATGTCCTTAAGGGAGGCAATCCTTAAGTAAAGGTCTCCTTACTCCTACTCATAGATCTGAAGTTCATATCCTTACAGTATCATTCAGTGTTCTGAATTCATGAATCACCAGATTACTGCAAAAGGCTTTGGGGAAAACACTTCCACCATGTGCACATCTGTAGTGATTTAGACTGGCATTTTAAAAGAGAAGACAGCCTGTCTATAGTCTTCAAGGGATTACATATCAAATTAGATTCTTTTAGGGATTTTTAAAGGATTTTGGGGTTCTACAAGAAAAAACTTTTCTCCTTCTCTGTGTGTACTCTTCTTGCCCTAGACTGAAAATCATCTATGTCTTACTCTCAGAGACTATACAGCAATTGCCTATCTGGAGCTACCTGATATGCTCAGCAAATTGCAAGTCTCCCCGCAAACAGGTAGCAGTAGCTTAAACCTGTGATCTGTGGAGTCAGGAGAGATTATTCAGAGGAACTTACAGATTCTTTTAGGTTCCTGAAATAGGCCAAAGTCTGCATAACACATGCCAAGTCTAGAAAACTGTTTACTTCTCTGCAGTATTTAGGTATAAAGCAGGGCTAAATGAGAATTCAAGTAAAATCTGTTTGAATTCACATGAAGTTATGGAAACAGTGATATTTTCTTTCATCAGACACTATCCAAGGCATTTTAAGCAGCCTCTCAACAACACTTCCAGAAGTAAAAGCAGTTTTCATATTGCAGCAAGTAGATTTAACATAATTGCTTCTGGCATTGCCTATTGGAGAACTATTGAAGGTAGTTCTGGATCTGAAAAAGCAGAGGAATAAGAAAAATAGCTAGTATATTTGTTCCCTGTTTTTTTTTTTTTTCCCCAATACTTGTGTCTGCTTTTCTACAGAGGGTTTCCACAGGATCCAGGGACTGAAGTTTCCATAGGAAACAACAGATCAGTCCAGGAACACCTTTTCAAAAGAGCAGAACTACTTTCAGCCTTGTGAAGTGGTAGCAGGGAATGTGCAGACACCTTTCTTTACATCACCAGCAGATGAAGCCTTTTAAGTATGCCCAGTTTACTTTTGGCACTTTAGCATAATGGTGGCAGACAAGAAGCATAAAGTTTTTTACCATACGAACAAAAGTTTCAGATCTGAATCTATACTTACAAACTAGATGTTTGGGGCCGGGGGGTGGGGGTGGGGGGGGTGGGGGGTGGGGGTGGGGAAGTCCTGCTAACATGCATTTTGCTCTTGGATTTGTCTTTCCCTGAATGACAGTCCTCTCCTGCAATCTCTTTTCATATTAACTCCCTGACATGTGTGTCCACCCCTCCAAATTACCTTCATAACTTTGTCACTTACTGACCTTTCTAATCAGTAACTTACTTGCCTTGCAAAAAAACCTTAATAACTGGGGTTAATAACTGTGGGGGGGGGGGGGGGGGGAGAAAAAAGAAAAAAGAAGAAGTAATCATAAAACATAAGAGCTGACTGTCCTTGGTCTTTTCTTTTCTCTCAGTTTCCTCGCATAATTACCAGGGAGAGGTTCTATGGTGGTCAGTTGGAATGGGGTAGTCAGGTGAGAACAGAGCCAGGTAGCTGTTCTGGAAGTGCAAGTAGCCCATGTGGCTTGCAATAATTGGGATGAATCACAAGGATGATCAAACATACAAAATTGCTTTTGTATACTTCACTACATGAGAAAGAATATTTCTAAAAATGGGCAGTTGGGAATCTTTCTTCTGTCAGGGAAACAATTTTGATAAGGGCAGTGAGTTGGTTAAATCAGCTAAATTGCAAAAATTAATAAGAGTGTTATTTTCTGTTTAACAACATTCAACATTATTCCTATCGTCTCTACTGAGGGCCTGGATGACCAGCATAGAGGAATATAAATAATGTGAGACTTAGCTCCTGCTGGAATTAGACATGCACATCTGAGCATGCCTAGTTATCTGAGTTTACCGTTCTCATTAACAGAATGAAATAGTCACTTCTGGAGTGTTAGTAATCTACCAAATGCAAGCATAGCCTTTAGTTTGAAACTGATTGCAGCACAGAAGTTTCTCTTATTAAATGTAAAGGGAAACTTGGATCCTTAATTAAATGTAGCTGCAGTGTATTTAAAGCTGCAATGCTTGTAAAGCTGGGTATACGAGCCCTGCCCTATGATTTTCTTATTTTTGTGTTCATAAAATAATACATGTAAACATGTACTGTAAGGTAAATGTAAAGTAAATGGCTAGTTAATACAACACCATACTTTTTCCTTTAATTTATAGCTTTTGGGTTTTTTAGGGGTGGGATTTGGTGTGGAATCATTCATTAATGCTGCAAGACTATTCCAGACCATCCTCTTTATTAAGTCATTTACCTGAAATAAGAACACACCTGGTACCAATCCCAAAGGATATTCAGCTGCTTAATGGAACAGCATGATTATGAGACCAAACACGCCTGGATATTTGTTAAGCTATGATCAGGCTATTCATTTATAAGGTAGAAAACCTACTTTTAAGCCCATACTGCAAATCAGGTAAGAAGAGGAATGAAAATCAGATCTCTTACAGCTTTAGTGAATGCCCCTTTAATCACTGATCTTTACAGGGTCTTCGCTGATTTTTGAGTACCTAATCTTTTGCTTTGGGAAACCAGATTTTCTTTTCTAAGTTCCTTTCATTATATTCCTAAAAAGCAGTTAAAATTATCCAAATCAAAGGAAAGCATTTTGGTTCTGTTTAAAAGTGGTTTCCTTCATCCCTGAAAAAATTTTTCCACTTCTTCAAGGAAAGCAAAATCAGCTTAGTTTAATTCTAGATACCTATCTTTATTAGAGTTTAATTCAATCTTATTCATTTAGTTGTTGTTATTTGACAATGAGTATTTTAAAAACTAGTTATTCCACATATGAATTTACAGTCTTTGCAAATTCTGAGAACACAAACCATTCATTAACTTGTATCAGGGGCAGCAATTCAAACCCTGTGTCAGCAGATATGAAATAGGTTAGTTATGAGAAAAAGTCAATATTTAATTTTTCTTCTCCTCATCGTTTAGCTCTTGCTTTTATCTTCTTTCTTTTTGGACAAGTTTTATGTACATTGAAAACAAAACTATCTGAAGAGGAATTCTGTTTACACATCTTCCTTTGAAATTGTTGGGTGCCACTCAGAGCCAGGAGTTCAATAGTTACTGTTCTAATAAGAATATACAACCTGAAGTGAGATATCTGTAATGATACTGCATCATCAGTAAAGTGAATCCACCAGATATCCTATACATTACAGTGAACAATTTCAAATCTCATCTCCCTACAGCACTCAAAGTGAAATGAAGCTTAATAGAACAAATCCTGATTTTTCACATTTATTGTTATTAAAGAATGGAGCAAAGTAGTGCCAAGGGGAATAAAAGAATAAAGCTATGGCTATTCAGTTGTGAAGAAAGTAAATTAATAAAACTAATCTCATTTCTTTTGTACAGGCTTTCAGTTTATGCCCTGGAGAACAATTCCCTTTACAGGAAAGAAGGGTGGGGAATGGACAAAATAGCCTATTGCTATATCTTGTCTGAGTACTGTTGACAAACTGTATGTTATCAGCAGCTATTAGGCTGCCGTAAGTTTTGTTTGAGAGGTACTTTTATGTATCTTCAACTAAGTCTCTTGGACATTTATTTTCTCCATAGATTTTCCATAATATTTGATGGAAACTTTTGCAATTCCATTGTATTGTGAAGCAAGGTTTAAATCCTGGAAGGAAGACAATGTTCATGATGTAACAGGGGTCGTGTAAGACAGACCATTTTGTTAAAGTAATCTTCATAACACATTATGTTTCAGATTCATGTGAAATATTAAGTCTATCTTAAGCTTTTCTGGACATGTGTTATCACCACTGCGTTTCAAAAAAACCCCTTTATGCATTTTGACAAACTGAATCATCTCAAGGTGGTCTTCTGCCACAAATCTAATTCTTCATTCCAGTAACCATTTGAGTGATGCCTGGTCAGATATTACGGATTTCTCTTAATTGATATCTTTAGACAGAACTGATCTGTTCTAAGGGGTACGATTAAATGGTAAAGGAAAGGTACAGGTTTTTGGTAGAAGTTTGAGACTTGATACAGGCATCCACAGAACTGATCCAGATGTGAGTTACATCCATAGCCTTTCTAGAAAAAGAAAAGACATCCTCAGGATGTCATGCAGGAAAAATTAAGAACTTTCCCATTTAGTAGATGCAACACATCTTCCTCAAAAAGCTTAGCTGTCCAACTTTATCTTTTCTCATCTCATTTTACAGAGAAAGAAGAGGCCAATAATTTTGAGTTATCACAATCTTTTTTTCAGAAAGAGAATCAGTTCTCTGCATCTGATAGGAGAGCTCTGGAGAATAATGAAATGTCTGATTCTTAACTATATTACTCAACATTTGAGCTAGGTAGGATGTATTTTGTAATTTCAGTAACTTTATTTGCAGCAAAGAACTTAAATTCTGACTATATTTTCTTAGAATATTTATGGTCAAAAAAAAATCTTTTTTTTTTTTCACTTATGGTGGAGAAAATTCTGAGCTGGGTTGTAAGACAACCAGATCAAATTCCTATTCTGCTTTAGTATCTTGTTATATACCAGAACTAGGTTGTAAGCAGGTTCATGTTTTCATTTAGCTGGAAAGACTCCCAAATGAAGAAACTGATAAAACTGAAGAAGTCCTTAAGGCATGACTGTTCATTTCAATAACTTTTCTTTAAAGAAAAGGTTTCCTACTACTGTCTTTAGATTGAGGTATGAAATCTGCCTGGGTTCATGTTACTGTTAGGATTATCCATTCTAAAATTCAATTGAAAATCTTTTTACGTTTGACCTCTGAAGAAGAAATAACATTTCTGTCTCCTCAGAAGAGATTAAAAAAGGAAACCAGAAATCTTTACAAACTATTCCATTCAATTCTCATCCTCTCAGTATTCCTTCACACAATTTCATGCAACATTTACACGTTTCTTGAACACTCCATTCACCTACCTGACAAAGTGATTCTTACATAATTAATTGATTAGTTAAAGAATAAATCAAACATCATGAAAGGTTTTTTATATTTGTGTATCTATACATATATATACATGTGCACTTACACATGCATATATGTATGCACATGTATGTACTTTATATATATTTGAGTGTGTGTACATACACATGCAAAGGAACATCTTTTAATTTTGTTAAAGATTTTAATTCTAGACTATTAACTTTCTATGTGTTACACTAGAAGTGTATTTTGAAATATTGTTAATTTCTATATTCTATACACTGATCTAAACCAATACAGGAAACATACCTCCATGAGCACTCACCATCTATGTTCAAATGACTCTTACATTCTACAAATACAGGTTTTGTAGTAAAAAATGTAACGAGCCAACTTAGAGTACCTACCATGTAGAACACCTTGATCTCAGCACAACAATATCAAAATCTGCCTGGAACAGGAAAGAAACAAAAACCCCAAAAATGTTCTAAACTATCTTCATTGCTAGGATGAATTAGAAAGGTAGTAACAGCATAGGTATCTGAGGTCCAAACGATTGATTAATTTAAACTGAAGATCAAATGTATGTTAATTATCTATATTCAAAGGACAGAAACATATATAAAGAATTGGTATGATTTGTTTCCAGGAATGAATTATACCAACAACATGCTTTAGTCAGAGTACATGAATACATTCTGTGTGCAAATGGTTTCTAAATTTACCTACTCTTTAGGAAGAATAAGTATCAGTAATCTATCTAGGAACAACAGTGGAAAGGCTATGATGATCATGAGATGAATGGTTGATAAGGAAACATCACCCACCTTAAAGAGAGACAAATTAAGCAAATCTTTATATGCATATGTATAAAGTGGTTGAGTCTAATTTTCTCCCTGTAAACGTATAAAATACAAAAAGAAGAAAAGCAAGCAAATAACCCCATCTTGACTTTTGGCAAAGGTAGCTGGCTAACAACTGAGTATTACTGAGAATCCGTTTTGGTATACAGTGGAGGTATAAACAAAAACTACACCAATAAAGAGAATTATATTAATTCCACAATATTTAGCTTGACTTTCAGTCAAGGCCTTAAGCCTCAGTCACATCCAGGCATACACACTGGGAAACGAGAGATGCTTTTCCACTGATAAAGGAGAACCACAATAATAAAAGGCCATCAGTATACTGAATAAAATAGTCTTTACAAATCAATGGCCAGCTTTTTTTTCTCTACAGATACAGTATATGCTTTCTAACAGAAAACCTTTACCTATGTGCTATGGACAATATTATAAATATATGCTAGAGGTCTTCATGTCCAAGAGGTCTAAAGATACTTCTTTTTTTTCTATTAAAATGTTCTTTCTTTTTTGCCTTTAAAAATGACTATGAGTAACATGATCAATTAAGCAATTTTGTACAGTTCCTTTTTTCTTTCATTAATTTGCAATTTTACTTTTGTTGTTTGTGCTTCCTGAGCTGAACATATAATCTTCCTTGTAATACACAAATGAGTGATCCAGAGAGAAAGCAAACCAATTTAAGACACTTTTATCATTTATGTATGGAATTTGCCACTATAACCTGAATTTCTAAAAAGCATCTTTCATTTATTAACAACTCATTATAATACAAAAATATTTTTCTCCCAGGTTTTTATCTAACCCCGCTGGTCAATTCACTTATACCTTATATTAGTTGTCTGTAATTAGCTAAGTGGATACACTTAATAAATAAGCTTTTGCAAAAAAAAAAAAATCCTCCCCCCCTCCAAAAAAACCCAACCAAACAAAATCCAAACCCAAAGAGACAAGATAAGGGGAACGACACTTGAGTTAAATAGATAACTTTATATACATTGCTAGCTGCTATATATTGGGAAGGAAACTGATTGGGAAGCTATTGGGAGACACAAATTGAAAATGTGCTGCAGCAATAATTTATATTACTAACTAAAGTGGCATAAAAAAATATATATTCAGACTGTATTACTTAAATAAAAGGGTAAAAGCTTCAGCTCTGCAGCACACCGCATTAAAATACAACCTCCTTATGAAATTACCATGAAATTGAGTTGAAGCACATGCAGAACTAAACAGATTGCTTGGAAAGCTTTCAGCTACAAATCTGTTCTATTTTTCAGGCCTGCTGAAATCTCAACTGATTTCAAGGAAACTAGTTTCAATTATTTGCTCTGCTGTTGAAGCACACCATATCAAAGACTACAGAGTGTGTATCTGCAAGAGTTACTGTTGACTTGTGAAACACAGGGTATCATTTCTCAGGGCAAAAATGGGAAAAAGGAAAGAAGCAGAATATAGACCAGCTGAAGCACAAGTTTTAACAGAGGAGAGTAAACTTTGAAAAGATTCACCAATAGTGAAATAGTGCAGTGAAATGGATGTAGACCTCACATAAATATCATTAGCATTTTCTTAATGTACTCTAAGCCTGTCCTTTTTAAGATAGAGAGGTTGAATAGAGTCAATTTTTCTTTTACTTCTTCCTAAAAAAAAAAAAAAAAAAAAAAAAAAGTAACAGGGGGATTGTAGCCATCACAAGAGTTAGTCCACACACTTTCTTCTTTCTTCTCCTGAGTCCTAACTATATACTAACTACATATGTTAATTGGGCTTCAACATACAAAATGTATTTGGAATCCGCAAAGACTGAAGCTACCAACTATTTCCTGATCATATTTAACTTGTAAATGAATATTGGGGCCATATACATTTTGGGTAAAGTGCATATTTCTTCTATCCAGCAGAACTTTTTTCTGAGACAGCCAGGAGAATTATTTTTTTTAAAAAATTGTACTTACCTGTATATAGCATTGCTGTGATAGGGTCACCAGGTGGTGCTATTACACACAGTCTTACACCTCGCTTAATGTGTACAATTTTTAGCTTTAGAAAAAAAAAATAATTAGGAATTCTTATGTATTTTTTTAAAAATATTTATAGTTAGCAAATATAAGTGAGTTTTGCACTTATTGCTACGTTTCCTAAAGCTAATGCCAGTCTTGAAATAACTGCTCTATGACAGCCAAACACTTGGGATAACTTCTTTTTTTTGGGGTTTTTTTTTGGAGGAAGTGGGGCATCAGGGAAAGCTTTTCCCACCTATTCATTGTGATCACATCAATTCTATCATTGCTAAACAGCTGTATATAAAACAAATATAACTATTTCCAGACTTTGCATTGAGATTTCATCTTACAGAAGAAACCATTTTCCATCACTTCAGAAGCTACCACCACTCAGCAGAAGGACAGTCACCTAGTTCACCATAAAGAATCATTAAAAAGGATATTTGACTGAATGACAGATCACATTTTTATTAACTGTTGACTACTTGCATTGGAACTATTCTTCTCCTAAAATTGCTTTCCATTTTGAACACTACAGGTTTCTTGCAATATGCATATCTAGACTCTTAAAATAAAAATCTGTCTAAAAAATGAAGGCTTATACATTATCTACGATCTTAAAAAATGAATAGCTTAGACACTTAGAAATATGTGTGTCAGTAAAGTGAGACAAACGGGAACACAAATTGACACCAGTTACACCCATAAAAATTAATGTCTGTCTACAGTTTATATTTACTTCACAATAGATTCTATGACAATGAGTTGAAAATGATGGTCATATCAGTATGAGTAAAATTCCACACGGTTTGGTATGGAACACTGGGTGCGAAAACTGCTAATAAAATAACCCTAATTTATATATGTTTCATAGAAAATTAACATCTATCGAGTTTCCAAATTAATATAAAAGCACAGAGCAGTAGTATTTAGTAGTGCTAAAGCAAAATTCTGAGCAGAGCTTTTGGTTTGTTATTCAAGTGTCCCAGTGAAAGAAATAGAGAAAAGGTACCTGCTACATTTTTGTAATTCACAGTTGGTACGCACAGATTGCAGCTAACTGTCCATGCCTCCAACATGCTGCTTAATATCTTTCTTCTGCTGAGCAACAATACAATAGACTGCATGATATACAATCACTTTAACAGGGACTATTTGTAGCTTCCCTGTCTTATTCTTAGCATCATTCCTTCATTTATGCCTGATGAAAAGATAAATATTTAAAGGATATTTTCATAGAAGCACTGTTACAGATTTGCTAATAAGTTAAGATTGATTGATTATTTGATTTTATAAAATCAATTATGTAATAGAAATATAGAAGGATAAGAAATATATTTTAATGAAACTTCTATAGTAAAAGCTGCTATAAAAATCTTCTGTACAGCCCCGTACTAAGGCCGGAGGTATTGGTCAGAATCACCTAGTAGGAATGTTTAGAACTTAGATAACAGACTTAAAATTCGAGATGATTGTTTATATGTAACCTAGGAGAATGTCCTAAAATGTCAAAATGAGAATTAATGTGAACTGGGGAGAGTCGAGTGAAGCAACACATAGTTGCCGGCCAAGAAACAGTTACCTTAAGTGAAAGGTAATTCCGGCAGGGGGAGATCGAGACCACCGACTCATAAACCACCTACCCAAATCGTACCCCAGACCCATTTCCGGACCTTTCTAAGCTTTACTGCGCAGAATCGGATATGGGAGGAGAGTATGTTAATGATTTATGGAAAATATTGTGATTATGCATGAATACTTAATGAATATTTTTGAATGAGTTCTATAGAAGGTGTATGATTTTGAACCATGGTGTGCGTTGATCGTGAGAGGACTCACTCACGCACCCGGCTGTTAATAAAGAAGTGTCTGCTCATCTACCATCACATTGGTGTCGATAAGTTCTTCATTCCGAGATTTCGGTAACACCACTACTGTTAAAGTAAAACTTTTCCCTGTAGTGTTTCTACAGGAAAGTAGACCTGTCAGACCACCAAGATCCAGACTTGAAGCCTTTTCAGTTCAGCAAAAAATGGTATTTCTTTACTGATCAATAAATGGCAGTCTGCAATCATCAGAACACAAAATGAGTGTCTGGATTAGCAGCTATGTTATGAAAATCCAGATATCAATCCATTTTGACAGACTATTAATTATTCTTTTTAAAAGCAAATTAATTCAACTCTGTGATCCTTTGATATACGTAGTCCATTAAAGACATTTCCCCTTCTATTTCCTAAATCTATGTTTATAGAATGAATTTCATACTGAGGAACCAAATACGGTGTGTAGACAGACTTATATACCAAGCACTGAAAATTTTACCATCTGGATAGGAAAGAACAATTTCAATAGAACTTCACTTTATGTGAACCAGTATCGGAGAAAGCACAGAGACAGAAGAGAATGAATTAATTAATTTCTAAGTCTTAACACATGGTGAATGACCTTGTATTTGCCAATTCTAACCTGTTCTTAAAGACTTCCAGTAATGGCATTCCAAAATGTAAAGGTAAATTGTTTACTTTTCTGACTGCTAGAATGCTTTCCTCTAATGTGATCTTAATCTTCTTTGTTACTATTGGTATCCATCTACTTCCTTTCTCACCTGGGACACAGGTAACTGCTTTTATGTTCATATCTTTGGTGCAGTAACTGTTTATGTACATTATTCCAGATAGCATAAAGTGTGATGGCTACTTCTTTAGCTTAGAACTATAGTGGCATTTTGAATAGTTTAATATATCATCAGTGAGAATCTGGCAAGGAGTTTTGCTTTAGTCTTTGAGAAATACTAATTTACCCCTATCCAAATCAAAACTGTAGCTTGATGGCTCTGTAATGATTCCCTTTAAAATTTTAAACATTTTTTAGTAACAAACCCTTGAGAAAGGTTTACTGATCAGCTTGTAAGTCTTCTCAGTTTATAAGTCTTCTGCTGAAAATCTCGGTGAATCATGGAGATCTCCTGTGCATCAATCTACCAGGTACCAAACCGAGTAAGCATTTCATAATTTAAGCTCACAAGAGGTCCTGGGGAAAAACATGTTTTATCATGCATTTTGGAGCAATTCCACACAGGGAATGTAAGGCAATTTTTAAAGAGTTTTATTTTTGTCACATCGTTCTGCCAAGAAGGAAAGTAAGTTTCATAAAACTCTGGGGTTTTTTATTATTTATTTTTATTTAATTCTATTTTTTTATTATTTATTTTGGTGACAATAACAGAAAATAAGCTTCATAGGATACACTTTTTTTTTCTTTTCTTATTCTTTTGGCAACAGTAGGAGAAGAAATGGAAGAAGCATCACCCCATTTCCATTTGTTTCATAGCCAATACGCTTAGTATATCTAATTCTTACTCATCAGGACAATTGAAATGGAATTATGTGTTGCTACAAGAAATTAGTCAGCATTGTCTAAAGAAAAAACTCTATTTTTCAAAAGAAATTTCCACTTTAGTGCTTATCTTTTCCATTACCATTTCTTTCATTTATTCTCCATTAAGAACAGTCAATATCCCACGGAATGTGCAGTTTCACAAAAAAAAACAACCCATAACTACTGTATGAATAAACTAATCCGTAAAGGAGGCAGAATCACAATAACGATAGAAGCTTTCAGTACAGACCACCTAAGTGGAAAGTACAGATCTTCAAGAAAGCAGTCACTAAGAATAATCACAGCAACAAATTTTATCCAGCTTCTTTTGTATTATTACAAACAACTTTCTCTGTATATCATAGCATGTAAATGTAAAACAATCTTAATTGTATGTTAAAGCAAAAACATGGAACTATGCATTGAAATCCAGTGGAAAAATAAATTACTTATAAAAAGATTTTGAAGTTGAAAGGTAAAAATACTGGCATAAGTGGATTTTACAGGGACAAAAAAGATCCTCAGATAAAAGCCTGAAGTTAGTAAAATCATTGGGAGGTTCACCACGAACTCTGTTAAAGTGAGAATTTAAACCAATTTGATTTCCTTCCCACTGTGCAAAACATAAGGCTTTAATTTAAATAAAAATGTGCTAATTAACTAAAGTAAGTAGTGGATATAACTTTTAATTACTTTCAAGAATTTGGGAAAGATTATTTCTCTTCCACTAGACTATGAATATAAGAATACTAAAATACAAGACATTTTTTTTACCCAAGTTTCCAAAATCAACCAGGGAGTTTCCACCATAGTTCATAGTGAACTGTGCTGCTTACTGGGGGCTTGTATCATGGATTCCACAAAGACTACCAAGACTCCTGCAGTCCACTATTATCTACTGCTGTTTCATATGTGCACCAGTGAGACAGCCAGGAGCAGTCTGAAGAGTATCAAGAAGGATTACAGAACCCTGGGAGTAGTGGTACGGTACTCTGGAATGCAGGTAGTTTATGAATCAGTCCTCCCGGACAAAGGGAAAAAAGATTGAAAGGGCCAGTCAAATCTAGCAAATCAACAGATGGCTGTGGGACTGGTGCCACAGACAGGGGTTTGGCTACTCAGACCATGGGACACACTTTAAGAAACCTGGTCTACTGGGGGATGATGGCGTCCATGTAACAGAGAAGGCAAAGAGCATCTTTGATCATAGGCTTGCCAAGCTGGTGAAGAGGGCTTTAAACTGAATTTTCTGGGGGAGGGGAACCCTGAATCCATCCTGCTGATACCAGTTTGATGCCAGTGCCGGCAAGAGATGCCCAGAGCATGGAGGGGGATCGCAGGTCAGCAGGAGAGCACCTGAAGAGCAGCACACAGATATTCCAGATTCATCAGGCGCCCAACTCAAATGCTCCTATGCAAACACACAGCATGGGGAATAAACAAGAAGAATTAGAGACACGCACACACCTGCAGGACTACAATCTTACTGGCTTCATGGACACATGACAAGTTGGCTCCTATGACAGGAGCATTGAAATAGAGCTCTTTAGGAAGGACAGGCAGGGGAGACAAGGATGGGGTGTCACCCTCTGTGCCAAAGACCACCTGGAGAACATGGAGCTCCACCTGGATATGGATGAAGAGCCAGCTGAGAGCTTATGGATCAGGATTAAAGGGAGGGCAGGGAGAGGTGACATTATCATGGGGCTCTGTTACAGGCCACCCAACCAGGAAGACCCAGCAGATGAAATCTTTCATAAGCAGACAGCTGCAGCCTCACGTTCACAAGCCCTGGTCCTCATGGGGGGGTTCAGCCACCCCAGTATCTCTTGGAGGGAAAACACAGCAGGGTATGAGCAAACCAAGAGGTTCTTGGAACATACAGACAAGAACTTCCTTCTCCAAGTGACAGAGGATCCAACAAGGAGAGGTGCTATGCTGGACTTTGATCTCACCGACAAGGAGGGGCAAGTGGGGAATGTGAAGCTCAAGGGCAGCCTTGGCTGCAGTGACCATGCACTGGTGGAGTTAAAAGATCCTTAGGGCAGCGAAATGGGCATACAACAAGCTCATTACCCTGGACTTCAGGAGAGCTGACTTTGGCCTCTTTAGGGATCTGCTTGGTAGACTGACATGGGATTGGGTCGTGGCTGGACGAGGGGCCCAAGACAGCTGGCTAATATTCAAGGATCACCTCCTCCAAGCTCAGAAGTGATGCCTTCCAACAAAGAGGAAGTCAGGCAAAAGCACCAGGAGGCCTGCATGGATGAATCATAAGGTGGAAGCAAGGACAGGTATCCTGGGAGGAATACAGAGAAATTCTCCAAGCAGGCAAGGACCAGGTTAGGAAAGCTCAGGCCTTGATAGAATTAAAACTGGAAAGGGATGTGAAGGGCAGTTTCAGAAGGCAAAGGCAGCAACTAGGAGAATGAAGAACCACCTGTTACAGAGAACAGCAGGTTCAAGAATATCTAAGGAACCTAAAGGTGCATAGTTATGCATCCACGGGTCCTGAACCAACTGTTACATGAAGTGACTAAAGCTGCTGTCTTATTTGAGAAGCTGTGGCAGTCTGCCAAATTTCCCACTGACTAGAAAAGGGGAATCATAACCCTCATTTTTAAAAAGGGTAGGGTAATAATGACCCAGGAAACTACAGGTTGGTCAGTAACACCTCTGTGCCTGGCAAGATGATGGAGCAGATACTCCTGGAAAATATGCTAAGGCACATGTAAAATAGGGTGATTGGTCACAGCCAACAAAATTCAGTGGCCTTCTGTGATGGTGTTATAGCGCTGACAGATGATGGAAGAGCAATTGGCGTCATCTATCTGGATTTGTGCAAAGCTTTTGACACTGTCCTGCATGACATCCTGGTATCTAAAGTGGAGAGACATGGATTCAATGGGTGGACCACTGAGTGGATAAGGAATTGACTAGATGGTCACACTCAAAGAGTTATGGTCAACAGCTCAATGTCCAAGTGGAGAGCAGTGATGAGTCGTGTTCCTCAGGGGTAAAGTACTGGGACCAGTGCTGCTTCAACACCTTTGTCAGTGACATAGATGGTGGCATTGAGTGCACCCTCAGTAGTTTTGCTGATGACACCAAGCTGTGTGGTGCAGTTGACATGCTGGAGGGAAGGGATGTCACCCAGAGGGACCTTGACAGGCTTTGGAGTTGGGCTGTAGTGAACCTCGTGGAGTTCAACAAACCCAAGTGCAAGGTCCTGTAGGTCAGTTGGGACAACCCCCAGTATCTTGCCGTATAAAGGCAATACAGTATTCAAAAGGGTGCAGCAGATTAACTTTTAATAGTTAGACCAAAGAAAAAAATCAAACAGGCATTTGTTAAAAACAAAAAGGAATTACCTTCCTCCCCTCCCACTGCTGAAAATGGAAAATGTTTTATTTTTCTTTAAGTTTGTTTGTTGGTTGTTTTTTTTAATATATATATATGGTGAAAAGTACCCTGATATTTAAAACGCTGTTTAAGAAATAATTTCCATTTCATATATCCTTGGGATATAGGAAATGCTCTGTAACCACAACTATGAAAAACTCAATTATTTTCTATTGATTCTGTGCAAGTGCAGGACAAGTGTAGTGACAGAATTCTTACTAGGCTGGTCTACATATACAGATAAACAGAAAAAATATTTCTTCTGTTTATATCTCTGAACAAGTTATATCAGATTATTATTTCTGTGTCCATACAAACCAAAACTGTAACACTGGCATATAATGAGTATTGGTCACTCAAGCTTGAATTTTACAGAAAGGGGTAAAATGTATTCTGAGAACTTGAAAAGCCAGCTGAATATAGCAGATATAAGAATACATGGAAAGGTAAAAACACATCTGTGCCTATGAAAAAGAAAGAAAACATTGACATGAAAACTCGTATTGTAGAAGAATAGTTGGAAAATAAGATAAACAAACAATGATAGTAGCTTCAACATTACAATAAAATGTTTTGTTCCAAAACATGAGATAAAATTGGCACATATTAATATATTTTTTATATTTATTACAGAAATGTAAGAAAATTGTGGAAAAATATATTAGGTCCCACACTTAGCTTGATTAGGCTGTTTTTAACATAATTCACAATTTTTCATTAGTTTGAATTAATTAATTATGCATGCAATGCATACCTGCATGCAGAAGACACTGTCTTTGAACATACACTGTGTATTTAAACAAAATCTTATCATGAAACAACATAGTGATGTTTAGAGTTGTTCATGAATATGTTGCTTTCAATTTTTATTTGATTTCCTAGAATAATATGGGATTGCCAATCTATAATCTAAGAAAGAGTAAATTATTTGACAAGATTGCAGAAACTGAGAGATGCACACATGCAAACTACTCTTTTAGCTGTAATATATATATATAATATAGATATATCATAATACGCTATATTAGAGTATTGCATTGTCATCAGATCTTTCTTGCAGTAAGAACATTTTTCCTTCCAGAATAACATCAGGTTAAAATTCATAATCAAATAATCTGAAAGAAAAAAATATAATTTTAAAATCTTTTGATAGTCCATTATTTCACAAAAAAAAATCCCATAATAATTGTTTGGGATTCTCTAGAAATCTTGATTTCATTAAAATGTACTAAATACTCACTTTGACTAATCTTTTACTGTTTTTTATAAAAAGTTATAGTGATAAATTATAGCAATCTTAAGTCAGCAAGTCTTGTAGATTTACTATGAAAATATACCAAAATCTCAAGCTCAAGTTTTCAATGAAACCTGTTTAAATGAACAACTGTCTGTGTGAACAAAATATATTTTCAACGCATTGCAGTGAATATACTCAAATATATCATGTTGTCAATTAAGTATATTGCAAATGCTTTTTAACACACATAAATATATTAATATATAAATATGTATAAATATATGAGTTTTAAAAATATATAAAATACAAGATACTATACTGCTTCTAGAAAATCTATAACTGCAAAACTACTGAGCAGTACTGCACAGACACAAACTTTGTATTTACCAAAGTGTTATTCATATAACCAGTTCTTTAAAATACTTTCAACAATTAGTAGGAAGTTGTGATACATATATGGGTGATAAACTTTGCACTTGCCAGTTAATTCTGGCTAATGGTTTCAGTCGCTAATGGGCAAATATTGCATTTGGGTTCCTAGGTGTCAAAGGTAACTTTGGGGGGAACAAAAGGAAGAACTTTACTGTGGAGACATGCTACCTGTAAAAGTCTTAGGATACGTGGATATGGTATCTCATAGAATCACTGTGTATTTTTGCAAAGGAGATGGAGAGCTAAGTAGAATTGTATTAGAAAAAGGCTAGTGAACTGACCAGGTGCTTTCCAGAGGGTCAGTCATGAGGTCTTCCCTTCAGAAGTCATTTGGAATGGCTCAGGTGTCCAGTCTTAAAAAGTTCATTTTGCTCTGCATTCCTGAACCTTTCCCATACAGTTTTGGCACTGAGAGGTAGTCTGAATAAATTATTAAAAAAAACCAACAAAGCATATGATGGACATCTCACCCTAACACTTGGATCAATTCAGACTTCCTGACTTGTGATATTTGCATTTGTGATGTACTGCTCTCACTTTGTCAGATATGGTGATAAATTTATTTTTCAACCTGTGATGTCATCACTTACAATAGCTTTCAACAAGGTTATGCCACAGTTCTGAAGTAACACACTGATGTGTCAGCAGATTATAGAAAAGTCAGTGACTACTACTAAATACCATGCTGAAACTACACAAGTGATATTTGCAGTTGTCTTGGAGTCATACAGCGCCATCTCTGCCATCTGCTTTCTTAATATTGTATTCACTCATATGACTTTTTACCACCTTAAATGTAATTACCAAAAAATTCATCATCCTGGTTAGGTTTTAATGACCTATGTCTACTTTTGGAAAGCAGGTAATGGTAATAATGTGAAGGACAGTAAAATTTTTCTGTAGTTGATATGCCTTCCAGATTTCCAGTATATGAGAGATGAAGCTCTTCTGTAAATAGAATGTAATTGAATCAGTATGTATGCTGAAGCATAGAATAACCTTCTTTGTTTATAAAGTATAAGCAATTGTCCAGGTTCAATATGTATTGCGCATCCTTAACTTCTGTTATCATAGGACACCTCTGATCATGCAAAAATATTTAATAAAAATTAACTGTATATATTGGTATCTTCTTAACCTCATTAAAATATTTCCACACTAATCTAAGTATGCCCACTCTTACTGCTTTGTCATTATTTCTTCTGCCTTAAACAAGGGCATGAACCTGACTTCTTTCACAGTCTTGCTTTTCATGAAAGGATACTGCCTGGACCCACTCTGATGACAGCAAAAAGTACTTGGGAGTCTGGGATTCGGAGTTCCTCAGTGTTACTGTCACATATGAGCTGCAGTAGTTCCATTTGGCTAAGACGTGTACAGTACTATTGAAAAGGAGGTTATAATGGAAAAGCTAATACAACTCACAGTTCAGATGGAAATCAGTGACGGGGGTGGGGGGGGGAGTAGGGGAAGAAGAAATGCTTTTACAAACTCATTATAATGCTGTGAGGGAACTGTAAAGATCAAAAAACTATTTTCTGGTACTGGGAGGCCCAGGTGAATAGAGGTGGAAGCCCTACAGGCCTTTCATAAAGCAATTAAAGATGATATGTTCATAGGGGAAAGCAGCATCTTTTATAGAGATTTTACACCCAAGTATCTGCTGTAGGCTCTGTGAGAACCATTACAGGGAAAGAAAGAAAAGGAAGCTGAAATCTTTGAAAATAACCTTTTGGCAGAATACACTGAATATTCTAGCTCTTCTGTACTCCTTGGGTGATATTCTAGCTTTATTGTTGTAGTGACAGAAGGGATCAGTGACTACTGTAAAGCTGAGATTTTCTCCCTGAGCTGAAGCATTGAGAAGCCTGTGAAAACTCTGAATGTCTGTCCTAAGATAAATACAGCACTCTTTGAATTTATTATTTATTCCTCCATATAAATTATTTCTTTAGCAGTACTGAAAACCTTTTCTGTTTATAGTGTCACCTCAGTCACTACAGTGGACACATAAGTCCCACAGTTCTCAGAGAGATGTTCCAGTACTAGTTTCTCCATTTTTTAGAGAGAAGAGTTCCAGGAAGGAGTGTAAGAAAAGATCTTACCCCAAGTCATAACAGGAGTCTTCACCTGGAGTCTTCACTTCTCTCTGTTCTTCTCTACTCTAAATAGGTCATATTCCTTTCTCCTACTTATTCTGTCTTTACTTAAAATACATTAAAAAGGACAAAACCTGGATTACAATTCTAAGACACTCAGTTTTTCAAACTGCAAAATTAAGCAGCAAGTGTAGAATTTATCAGTAAGTGATTACCTATATTTTCCTCCATTTTCCCTCCATCACTACTTATTCTAATTGCAATTAAAATGTTACCAGTTACCTCCTAGTGTATTAGAATACTTACTTTTATTTTTCCTTGACAAGTAATTCTTCAAGACATTGTTGCAACAGATGCTGAGTACCTCCTGAGGACAATCAATTAATTCCTTCTTGAAGGGAATAGGAAGTCAGCATTCTGCAAACTTCCTATGAACTTCATTCCTGATAAAGATCAACACCATGCAGAAGACACTCAATATGAGGATGGACTGAGCCACTGCTTATGTGTTTTGAATTTATTGCCCCATGATTTTGATGAGGCAACTTGTGCTTGCCTGATAACAAACTCCAAAGGGAACCTTCTATGAGCTCTGATACTGGCTTTGCATAGAAAGCTCTCTGTTCCTATTAAGCTTGAAAAGCAGAGACCTGAAGGTTGCAGTGTCAAAACAAAGAGCAGGATGTGTCTTCTCAGCTTCCACCTGTCAGACACACACTTCTGAAACATTTATGGGCTTCATTGTTCTGTCAAGTATAAGGAATTCTTGTTAACATTTGGACATAATTTAGGGCATATTTCATAAGCACAATGGTTAAATATTTATGACTAACACTCATTACTTAAAAAGCACTTCACATATACATACTTCTTTAATTATTAATAAAAGAGTTTGGACAGACCTTGTTTTTATTGCCCTGCACTTCTGGAAATTAACTTTTCATATATTTCTGTATTAATATCCTGAGGGTCTGACCATCTCTTTTTTAAGACATGAATGTTGAAATCTCTGCTCTTTTAACCCGTCACATACAAGACTACTGTTACAGAATATGGATCTAGATACAACCTGATCTAGTTGAAGATGTCCCTGCTCATTGCAGGGCAGGGTGGACTAGATGACCTTTAAAGGACCCTCCCAACAAAAACTTTTCCATGTTTCTACTGTTTTGGCTTGTGGAGTGGGGGAGCCTCATGGCTAAGTGCAAAAGAGTATTAGGATATTGAAAAGGTTCAGATACTCTTATGAATATGTATGGACAGTAATTACATGCTTTCAAAAAGGCAGTGTGCACTGCAGTTATGAGGTAGAATTGATTACTGCAAAATATAATCAAACCTCATAATGATTGACATCAGTATCTAGATATATATTCTGTTTGAGAATATCCTTGCTTCTGTCTGTGGTATCTCTGTTAATACTCATCAGCCAGTTTACGTAATTCAGCATTGATTGTCCTCTGCTGTGGTGACAGGACAACAGGTAAGACTGAACTTGCAACAGCTTATTGAAGAGCTAGGGCTCAGAAACTTCCATTTCAGCTATGAGTATCCCTAACTCAGTATCTGCTGAAGACACTTGTGTTGTAAAGTTGGGAAGACAAATAGCTAAAAGACAAGTATCAACCACAGATTATTTATTCTGTGAGGATGTAATGAGAGAACAGGACCCATCTCCAAGCCAAGAACCCTCATTTCAAACTTTATACTTCTGAAAGAGGTTCAGGATAATGCTTACCAAAACATGTATCTCTACAACATATCATCTTGTCAGCCAGTTCTGATTAATCAGCACAGAACCATGTAACTGCAAGTCACCTCATTCAGCCTCTTGCTCCAAACAGGGCCGGTGTAGATCAAGTTGCTTGGATTTTCATCCAATCAAGTTTTGAATACCCTTAAAAGAAACAACATTTTCCCTTCAGCTCCTGTAAATTCTACAAGATGTTGGAGCATTGGACCATGCAGAGTTGAGTTTGCATTCCTGTGGAGGATTTCTTGTACTCAAAAGAATGATGATGCTATCTCTCACTTGAGTTCATTAATTACAATGTATGGATAAAAAAAGTCTTTTAAAAAAAATTTGTAATAATGAATCAGAGTTACAAATGATTAATTAAGACATTATTAAAATTATTATTAATTACTGTTATTTAGATACCTGAAGCAACATCTCTGCTACCTTTATTCATTGCACATATTATCTTAGGACCAACATTATCTGGAAATTTATTAGACAAAAACATTTCTGCTCCTGTGCTTAAAGATTACTAGAAAGAAATATAGATGTTCCAAATTAACATCTCCTTCCTTAATCAGGAGGAAAAGATCTTATTTCACTTACTTCATAAAAAATTTCAAGCTTGCTTGGTAGTTCTTAGGTAATGGACTATCTCACAGCATTGCTGGGCTATTTTTTTCTCCCCTTTCACAAGACCATCTTGGATAACTGCTTTAACAGGCACATTCCAAACTTTGCTCCGTTCTCAGTCTGTTTCAAATTCAAAGATGTAACTTCCTAATTAATTTACTATCAAACCCGTCACTTTTGCCAAAATTATTTTTGATTCTTCAAATTCAATTAAGTTGATTTAGCATACCATTTGAGATTCTTTAAGGTATCCAAGACGTCTGTGTGTGAGTGGCAGGTTAGGAAAGATCCATGACTGGACTGCCAGCTGGAGGTGAGGCACGGTATCCCCAGGTATCTGAATGAGCTTAGGAAAGTTTTTTTAAGCACCTGAGACTTCGTGTTTAACTTCATGCTTATATTACGTAAAATCTATGTATGGAGTGGGGTCCACTCTTCCTTAATGCTGGTTTCTACAGTATAGATATGTACATGAGAGCTAAAAGTTTAAATTGCCATCAAAGTCAATGAGGATTTAGCCAATATAGTCAATGGAGATGAGGAATTCACTCATCAGGGTTCCACTGATGAAGTGCAGGTGTCTGTTTAATTCAGTTTGCTCCTTTGCAGTGCCTACTGCTATTAAAGATACTACACAGAATCTAAAGCACAAGGAGTCCAGGCTGGATAAAATATATTATCTGATACTACATGCTTACCTGGTTATTATAGAATAGCTAAACCATATGTAATGGGAATTTAGTCTATTATGTCACTACAGACATTAAAGATTCATATTTAATTGAGCAGAATCTTACCCATCACGTGTAGATATAAGCCAAGTCTCATTTTAGTGTGGGGCTGTTAGATTAAGAGAAGCTTATATGGGTGACACTCTGCCTTCTAGTGGCATGGGCCATATGCTTGGCAGTTTGGCTACTTGAGCAGCAAAGTGGAGAAAGAGGCAAACCTGAGCTCTTCAAGAAGGGCAGGTTTGTCCCCCAAAACTAGGAGTTGAAATTACAGGTCAACACTGGGTCCACAGAGATGTATGAAAACTGACAGCGATTTCATAGCAACTTTATATTTTAACATAAATGTTTAAGGTTTGGTTTTTTCCCCTGTTGTAGGTTTGCCTCAAAGTGCTAGCCTTCTCTGCCTTCCTCACTTATCATATATTCCTCTTACAACAGGACGATTGCATCATCATATCCAAGACCTTCTCTTCTATCTCCAAATCCTGAATAAACTGGTTGAGGTTGGATTCAGAGTTGAAGATTTCTGGCATAGATTCCAAACTGAAATAGGAACTTTCTGTTTCCTTATATCTTTGCATAATTTTGAAATGAAACAATTCCAAAATACCCTGAAAATATTTATATTACCTGATTGCATTTGAGACTGTTGTTTCACATGAAAACACCAAACACTACAATACTGTTCTTGCAAAGCAGACTATCTTCTTCCCCGCTGTAAACACATTTCTACCCTAGCCATCATTATATATGCATAATCCATAAGCAACAAAGAAATACAATATGTTTTCATGTATATTTTAAACATACATTGATTTGGAAATAAACTCCAGCTGTTATCTTAAATGTGTTTTCTGAGGCCATTGTGGAGCATATAATTTATTTCAAGATGTTTTGGTCATTAGAGTAGTCCGTTACTTTCACACTGGCTTGTTTGCCTACTACATGTTTAATCAAGCAATTACAAATAAAAATTAATTGTAAATGTATAGTAATATGTTTGTGATGAGTAACACTGCAAAAGTAAACACTGAAAAATCTCACATGAAATAGAAAAATGGAGAAAGTCTAGCTTTTATTGAAATATGCTTCCCATTTTATGTCTTACTCACTTCTCCAGCTTCTCTCTGTACTATTCTGTATGTATGTCCTTAGTAAAATTTATTCTCCTACAATATGTGGAAACTCAGATCTGTAGCTGGTTTACAATGAGAAAGAGAAATCTCAGAATTAATTTAGAATCTGTCTTTTAAAACGAATGTTGAGGTTCTATAGGATCAGGCAGAGGCCTTTTTCTTTTTTACTTCTCTGTTTTCTTCCCCTTTCGCACACATATTCCCAAAGAAGACAAAATCAGTCCCCACAACATTATTTCTTGTTTACTTATAAAATATTTTTCGTACTTTTTTCTCATGTCCTGTTTATAAGGCACTAATATGATGATATAAAAAGATGACATTGGAGAGTAAGGGTGTGAATAAATTGGTACTGTTTGAGTTCAACAGTTTACCTCTGTGAGATGCCAGGTTTCAGCAACTTTGGTACTATTGGTAGTACCTTTATCAGTATTTGGGTCATAGCTAGAAAACAAGCACATTCTTGACATCGAGGCATCACAAAAAAAAAAAAAAAGAAAAGAAAAAAAAATGAAAAAAAGAAGCAAATTTGTAACATACAATCTTTCCAGGCAATGGCTTGTCCTGTCTTGAAACTACTTCTCAGTTACAGGAGCCCCAAAGACTAATTTTGACTCTATGTGTTGGACATATATATTAGAAGACTAATTGCACTACATTCTTTTTTAGGCACCTGAGAGAATGGCTCTAGAAGGTAATGCAGATACCTTGACAACAGCAGAGGACATCTGAGGACAGTTCTCTTTTGTTTCAATGTGATAGCTGTTAAGAAGACTGACTTGCTGCTTATATAGCTATAGTGAGTCTTTAATTCTGAGTCTTTAAAATTCATCAGCTGAGAAAATCAGCTACTTGGGAGACCTTATTGTGATCTTTCAATACTTAAAAGGGGGCTTATAAGAAAGATGGTGACACTTTTTGGTAGGGCCTGTTGCACTAAGACATGGGGTAATGTTTTTAAATTAAAGGACAGTAGATTCAGACTAGATATAAGAAATTTTTTTACAACAAGGATGGTGAAAGACTGGAATAGGTTGTTCAGAGAGGTGTTAGATGCCCCATCCCTGGTAACATTCAAGATCTGGTTGGCCAGGCTGGCGCTCGCCCCCGCGCCCCGGCCGCCGGCTGGGCTCCCCCCGCGCTGGGCTCCCGCCGCGCTGCCCGCCCCGCCCCCTCCTACCGCTGTTCCCTTGCGGACGCTCCGCTCCCAGAAACTTCCCCGATCGGCGCCGTCTGAGCGAGTGTGCGTCTCCCCCCGCTCCGGGTGTCACACCGGCCCCCGGCGGGGCCGTCCCGGGCCGGGACAGACATCGGCGGCCCGGCCCTGCGGGGGTTGGCGCCAACGGCCGAGCAGCCGCCCCGCGGGGCGCGCGGGCCTTTTCCCGCTCTGGCGGACGCGCGCGCCCCTCGGGGCCGGGTGCGGTGGCGCCGCCGCTCTGAGGCGACCGCCCCGCCGCGGTGCGAGGGACCGAGCGGCCGCCCCGGGGCAGCGGGTGCGGTGCGGCCTCTCGGAGCGGCACCGGGCCCCGCCGTGCCGGGCGCGGGCGGTCCGCGGGGAACCGGCTGCGACGGGCGCAGCGTGCCCGTCCGAACCGGGGCGGTATAAACTTTGTTGATTGGCAGCATTTGACCTCGTTTGGTCTTCACCTCACTCTGGGTGTAACATGGAAGCTCCTGCGCTCGGCCTTTCCCAGACCAGAACACACTCCCACCCAATTTGGTACTGTCTGCAAACATGGTGAGGGTGCACTCAATCCCCTCATCCAGACCGTTCATAAAGCTATTAAACAGGGCTGTACCCCAATACTGAGCCCTGGGGAACACCACTTGTAACCAGTCACCAGCTGGAAGTAACTCCATTTATTACCACTCCTTGGACTTGGCCATCCAGCCAGCTTCTTACCCAGTGTAAAGTATGCTTCTCCAAGCCATGAGTAGCCAGTTTCTCCAGAAGAATGCTGTGGGAAATGGTGTCAAAGGCTTTGCTAAGGTCCAAGCAGACAACATCCACAGCCTTTCCCTCATCCACTAGGCAGGTCACTTTGTCATAGAAGGAGTTCATGTGCTGGCTGGGCCTGATCACCTGGTTGTCCTGCACAGGCCTGATGGCACTCAGGATGATCTGCTCCATAACCCTCCCTGGCACTTATATCAGGCTGACAGGCCTGTAGTTTCCTGGATCCTCTTTCCTGCCCTTCTTGTAGATCGTCATCATGTTGGCTAACCTCCTGTCTTCTGGGACCTCCCCAGTTAGCCAGGACTGTTGATAAATAATGGAGAGTGGCTTGGAAATCTCCTCCACCAGCTCACTCATAATCCTTGGGTAGGTTCCATCTAGCCCCATAGACTTGTGCCCATCTAAGTGGTGTAGCAGGTCACCAACCATTTCCTCCTGGGCTGTGGGGACTTCATTCTGGTCCTTGTCCCTGTCTTCCAGCTCAGGGGGCTGAGTACCCAGATAGTAACTGGTCTTACTATTAGAGACTGAGGCAAAGAAAGCATTAAATCCCTCAGCCTTTTCCTCATCTTTCGTGGCAATGTCACCCCTGCTGCATTGAGTAAAGGATGCAGATTCTCCATGGCCCTCCTTTTACTTGTAGTGTATTTGTAAAAACATTTTTTGTTTTCTTTTTGGCAGTGGCCAGCATGAGTTCTAGCTGGGCTTTTGCCTTTCTAATCTTCTCCTTACATAACCTCATGACATCCTTATAGTTCTTTGAAGTTGCCTGCACCTTCTTTGAAAGATGGTAGACTTTTCTTTTTTCCCTGAGTTCCACCCAAAGGTCTTTGTTCAGCCAGGCTGGTCTTCTTCCCCATCAGCTCATCTTTTGGCACATGGGGAAGGCCTGCTCCTGCACCTTTAAGACTTCCTTCTTGAAAACATGTCCAGCCTTTCTGGACCCCTTGGCCTTTCAGTACTGTCTTCCAAGGGACTCCGTCAACCACGCTTTTGAACAGGCCACAGTTGGCCCTCTTGAAGTGCAAAGTAGCAGTTCTGATGATCCCCCTTCCTTACTTCTCCAGGAACTGGAAACTAGCATCTCATGATCGCTATGTCCAAGACATCCTCCAACCACCACATCACCCACCAGTCTTTCCCTGTTTGTAAATGACAGGTCCAGAGGGGCATCTCCCCTGGCTGGCTCACTGACCAGCTGTCAGGAAGTTCTCTTCCACACACTCCATGAACCTCTTAGACTGTTTCCTTTCCTCTGTGCTGTATTTCCAATGAATATCTGGTAGGTTGAATTCCTCTACAAGAAAAAGGGTTAGTGATCTTGAGACTTCTCCCCAGCTGCTTGCAGAATGTTTCATCTGCCTCTGCATCCTGGTTGAGTGGTCTATAACAGATTCCCACCAGGATATCTGCCTTGTGGGCCATTCCCCTGATTCTTGCCCATAAACACTCCACCCTACTGTCACCATCATTCAGCTTTAGGCAGTCGAAACACTCCCTGACATACAGAGCTACCCCATCACCTCTCCTCGCTTTTTAGTCCCTTCTGAAGAGTTTGTAGCCATGCGAGTTATCCCACCAATGTTTCCATGATGGCGACTATGTCATAGTCTTCCTGCTACAAATCAGCATTATGCTGACAAGCGAGGAAATAGAAAGTAGTGATTAAAGCAATGGCATACAAAAAGCTAACAGAGGGTAACAGAAGTATTATATTTTTGTAAATGGAGATTAAAAAAAAGGGGGGGGGAAGATATTCCCCCAAAATAAATAGAAAGATAGATAGATAGATAGATAGATAGATAGATAGATAGATAGATAGATAGATAGATAGATAGATAAATTCTTATGAACATTCAGATATTGCTTATCACAAAGCTTGGAATGAAAAAATAAAGCCTTGCTTGACTTTGCATTCTTTCTTGCAAACATCATCTTCAGATCCTTTGTAACTTTTTCAGTTAATTTTTAAGTGTATCTGTACAGAGGCAGAAGTGTTCAGAGATACACAGGATAGCCATAAATAAGGTAATTTAGGTATCAAGTGCAATTTACCTGCAGCAGCAGCAACTTAAATGTTGACTAATTTGCCGTGATTTTCAGTGTAATGCCAAACTAGATTGTTCCCAATACACAAGATAGCTTTGTTTACAGGTAACTGGTATCTTTACACTGCCTTGTAGCACAGCTGTAGCTATATGCACACAGATCATTTACATCTTAATCTAGGGTCTGAATATTCATTTGCATTCTGTGAGGGTTCAGTAAGTCCACAAGCATATTGCAAGCAATAAATAGTAAGATGTGGGCTAGTACCAATTACAACATCAAGACCTCTAAACTTCACATTTACAGATTCAAGATATCTCTCTGAATTACTTGCTTGTGAAAAATGTTTAAATATTGAACAATCTGAACAAACTAGTGTTGTGTAGACTTACATAGGCTATGTCTAAAGAGTTACTCCCCCATAAAATAATGTAGACTTCTAAAAGCAAAGACATCTTGAAAAATAATCTGCAGTAGTCTAGGTGACATGCCAAGATAAACAGTAGAGCTTTTGGTGCCTGAGTTACCTTGCCTTCAGGTGCCTCAGATAGCTGCATAGCACTGCATATGTTTGACAGACTACATAGACATACCTGTGCAGAGAGTAACTGAGAAACAAAATTTCTTTTCAGTGAAATATGGCAAGCTTTCAGGGGGGCAGGGGCAGGGCAAGGGAATTTTTTCTTTCCCCATATTACATATAGCAATTTCTCAAAAATTCCAGCCAGGGATTTCTTTTGAATGCTGTCTTGCTTTATGAAGACACTTGGCAATTGTGATTGGTTCCTTTGAGCAATGAACTTCTGAAAGCTGGACATTCAGAATTTCAAAATGAACCGATTTTCAGTTGTAGGTGGACCGCCAGCCAGGTCAAGTAATGAAAATCTGGGCCATTCAGCCTTTCTGTTCTCTCTCATATACTTGTCACTCAATCTCATCTCCTGACTGTTTGCCTTGTCAGTATTATTTTCTTATTCTCATCACTGATTTTATTTGAAATAGGTGATATTAATTGATTTTTTTCTATGGAATTTGTACCATACTGAAAGAATATTCTATATGACAAAATTGCTTTTGCAGAAAATTCTTAGCTAGTTCTAGTAATTAGTAACAAGTGCGTACAACCACACAGAAACTATTTTGTGACGGGAAGCTTCCACAATACCTTTTACTTGACATCTCACTCTGCTCCTTTCTTTTGCCAAGACTACAGAGAAAAGAGAAGTGTAAAGTTTATAGACAAAACTTGTATTATGGTGTCATTTCCTACAAAGTATTTATGAGGCAGAAGGGAAGAAAACAACATAATGTTTGTAAATATTATTTCAGCTCTCTCTCTTTTCCTTGGCAGATTTTGTTTCAGCGGTAAAATCTATTGTGTTTCTATTTTGAGGTAAGTTCTCTGATTACTTGATAAAAAGAGAGAAAAATTGTTTATAAAGAAATCAAAATGTCGTAGTCACAACTGGAAAAGTTCAAGGCCATTATAATGACAAAGTAATGTGAACTAATTCCTATTTAATCTTCAAAATATTAATTAAACTTCTTAGGAGAACATTAGAATATGAATCTTATACTGTCAAGAAAATATTTCATTTAGGAGTATTATTTTTTATGAGTTAATAAAGATAAATTAGGTCTTATATAACCCTTTTAAACAAATGTCTTCCCTATTGATTTTAGTGGCAGAATAGACAAACCTTCAATGATGTGGTTTTATGCTACATTCCTTCCCTGTATACATCCTAGCATTGTATCAATTCATGTATAGAGTAGCACAAATGTAAAAATTGGGTGCACATGGTCATAAATGCATAATAAAGTGGACTATAAAGAAGGTTAAGGTTGTCTATTATTTTTTAAAAACATCAAAGTACAGTAAAGATTTTTTAGAAAAAGTCTTCAGATGGTGCTCCCAGTTAGGTTAGATTCATGTCTATGTGGTCACAAATAGTTAAAAAAAACCCAAAAAAACCACAACACCCCCCCGAAAAAAACACCCCAGTTAAGAATATTACTTTCCCTTGGTTTTCAGTCTTCATGATATGAATACCAGAGAACATCAGTGACTTTTTTTTTTTTTCCCACTACAAATCAACAAGTTCAGATTTATTTTCCTTTTTTAAAAAAACAAAATGCCTGTATTTTTACAATACAGGGAGTCACAATACAAATTACGGAGCTATGAGATCAGAAAGAAGATATCTTTTCACTATCTTTGTTGAAGACTACTGACAAGGAGGCTGAAATAAATGGAAAAATTAAAATGCATGAAAAATCCAAACTAGGTACAATTAAATATTGGCTGTACCTCAGTCAATTACAAAGATAAACTCAAATGTCCCAACCGGTTTGCAATTTCATTATTAAAAAATAATTGTATCTAAATTATTTTTTATGAGTAGACTTTAAAATACATAGATTGGTTTTCAGTCCTGTTTCCTGAATGAGACTTTTATGTTCACTTCATACTTTCAATATCACTACATTTATTATTGCACACAGAAAGTTCAGCTGCAGTCACTGGTTCAAACTCTAGCCAAAAACTTTAGTTTTGCAGACTGATGATGATAGGAGCAATGCTATTCTCCTAGCAGAGAACATAGGCACACTGCTGCTGTGCTGACTGCAGTGAAGAGTAGTTGATCCAAACCGAGTAGTAATTAAATCACTTACCATTTGATTTTAACTGAAAAAAATAAGAAAAGAGACTTACATTACAAGCATTCAAAAGGACTGTTCTACTGCCAGTTTCTTGGAACTCAAAAATATCTACGCTGTCAGTGTTTCAGATTCTACCTGAATCTGGACACAGGTGCCTGAAAGACCTAAAACAATAACTATGTGAAGTACGAGGATGTAGCATTTGGATTTAGGCACATAACAGGACATAAGTCTTCCTTCTGGTCTGTTGCACCAGAAACAAGCAACACAAATTAAAAAAAAAAAAAAAAAAAAAAAGTAAAGAAATGAAAAATTGCAGAAACTTACATGTTCCATTCATATCCCATCATGTTTTGTTCAGCACATTGCATCATGTAAGCACTTGCTTTTAATCATAATAAACTCTACTTGCAAAATAGACTAGTATACTTGTGTTAACCTCCCTAAAAGCTAAGAAATAGCAGTCAAACTACAGAAAAGATGTGTAATTCTGTTTATCTGAGTTGAAGATAAACAAAAAAATCATGTATCCTTTAAGAAATTGGCTATGTACTCAACCCTGAGGGCCAACATACATTGACCCAAATCTTAGGTGTGACTTTCACATTTTTATCTTTATGCCAGTGCACTTGTATACAACTGGTGAACAGTTATTAGGTTATCTTCCAGCTGGGCTTTAGGCAGGTTAAACTGCTGTGATTTAACACTATTTTCCTGCCATTTTAAACCTTGTGTTCCACGCACTAATACCTATAAAAGCATGGATCCATGAGTGCTGTCCTCTGGATATGTGTAGAAGTTATAGCTTTCCTTCTGGTCACCATTGATCTTACTGCTTTCTTTGTCAGCTGATCATAAATACGTTTTTCCATATGACTCCAAAGCTGAAATCTATCTACCTGTCTGCTTTTTGTCATTGACCTGACCAATCCCTTCATGACTGTCTGCCTGCAATGTATAAGCAGTGTGGAGTATCAGCAACAGAGTTTCTGATTTTCACCAAGGTTTTCAGACCTTTGGAATATATCTTAGAAAATTTGTCTCAGTGAGTAGGTCTGCAGTAATATCTTGCAAACCTATCCGAGATAATGACTCATAAATTTTGCTGCTGCTCCCTAAACTTTGTCTACGTGTTTATGCCCTTTCAGGAATCTTTCCTGAAAGTGCTGGTGTCAGTTCAAGAGGTATTTAAACTGTGAGTAGCAAGACCTTCTCAAATCCTTCAGAGTACTCATTGGTCTAGTATTTTTTCTTCCATGACTTTCGATCCATCAAAGAAAACTCAGGCAATTTTGTTCTGGATCTGATACTGATGATTTTGGTGGTTGTATTTTTCTTTCCCCCCCCTCTCCATTTTGCATTCTGTTAGGTTTTTCAGTTGATCTTTGGATGACAAATGCCATTCTCAGACCAGAATGGAAGCATATAATCTTGTTAATCATTTCAGTAAAACTGCAGTTGCATTCTTTGCTTAGGTAATCAAAATCTTAATATTACTAGGAAACTTGCTGACTACCCACTTAAGATCCCTAATTTCCACCAACTCTAAGATATATGAATAAAACATATTAACATTTGAAGTGAGAATAATAACTAGCATTGAATTAATTTAATACATTATCAAAGTACTCTGGAAGGAACTCACTATAATTTTAAAAGTGCAGAAATTTGATAACATGCTTTTAATAAGTTTCAACTGTGTAAAACCATTATTCTTTGAAGGAAAACATCTTGAAAACCACTTGAAAAATAAAAATACCCCACATATGAATAGTTATTTTTGTAGTAGTTTTTCACTTATAAAAGTTTAAATTTTGAATCAAGGTTAAAATCCACTCTTCAGGAACTGCTATCTGATAAGGTTTTGGGTTTGGTTTTTTTTTTTTTTATCATAAGCAATTTACTAATACCAATTCTTAAAAAAATTGGGAAAACATGCATAAAAAGAGAAAAATGGCTACAATAAGCACAATCAACTGTAACCATTAGAAGAACAATCAGTTACTAATTTTACTAGATATTTTTATAATATACAAGCATCATATATGAAAAAGTTACATCATTCTCATTGGAGATATACAGCATAACTAAGTGTAAATATACTCTCCATAGATTTTTAAATGGGAGCTCATATATGTGATAACTTGGTAAACTCTTTTTAAACTGTAGCTGTATTTTTTAATAACATTGCTGGTACAGAAATAACACTGAAATATGACAATAAAGTATTTTTTTTCCCTGAAACACATTAAAGACATGATTTTCCTCACTTAAAATGCTGTTATGTAATAACTGTTGTTTATGCCAAATGAGTTCAAATGGCTGGTACAAAATAGTGGTATAGCACATAGCAACCATGTTGAACCCAATATGAACAGGTGTCAGTGATGGTGCAATATATGAACCACTGAAATATTTGAGATATTATTTTTATATCAACCAAATCCTTAATTATCTTCACATATTATAGTCTGCCAAGGCTTTATTCTTTAAGCAATACAGGTTTCCACCATGATATTTTTTTGTCTAATATAGGAATAAACAAAACTTTCTCTCATCATAGTGGAAATAATTGCTACAATCCAGAATTTCTGGGCATTGCTTTAACATTCAAAAAAAGCTTTCTCATGAGACCTAAACATAGCTTTCAAAAAATGGTACCTTCCAATAGCTTGCAGGTGCGTGGACCATCTGCACAGAAAAATTCACTGGCTGTGGGCCATTACAATGTTACCATACAATATCTGTGTACTAAATTACAATGTCGTGTCGGTAATATATTTTCCCCACATTTGTGAACTTTAATTGCCTGTTTGATTTTATATAGTAATACTTTACAAGTAAACACAATCATGAGAGCATGTACTATAAATGCACAAATAATTTAAACAGTCAGGCTGGTTTGCTTTTAATGGTGCAATATTTAAATTTGGTTTGTTTGCAACTTTACAGATAAAACCCAGGATGTATAAAGCTCTAAGGGTTAGAATATAATGTATTCAGTGTTCATTCACTCCAGGAATAATAACTGTCATAAGCAGACAAGCAAACAAAAGCTCAAATAAACAAATAGACTATAAAAACCAGACTGTTCTTTTTACTCCCAAAGTTGCCTGGTGCGCAGAACAGTTTTGTATGTCTAAAACCCCAAAATATTAGAGAACTCATATTGTTACAAGAAACAGATGTTCTAGCAGTAAAAATTCAGCTTTCAGGTAATTCCTCAGAAGATGATACAGTTCCACTAGAATAAATACAATCGTTGAGTTCAACTATGCAAAATGACTCCATAATTTCACCTTATCATATGTAAATCATAAAGTGCATGCACATCTTGTTGTTAAATAAATAGCACCACATAGACAAGCCTTTTTGTTCATTTTCTACAATACAGATTTGTTTCTCTGAAACAGTGAAAGCCAGCTTCACTCATGATTAACTCATGAGGAGTTTAATCTGTAGTTATAATCTAACAGTTTGAACATGGGTCAATGCTTATGACTTCAATTTCCTCTCTTCTCAAAATCAGTATCTATCTTAGCTCCAAAGCATAGACACTGGTTAAAGTTTTGATGCTGTGCCAAGGCATATGCAGACACATGATGCAGCTATGTAGATATCTCTGCCCATATATGGGTAGATTTTAGCTGTAGGTTGCCACTTTAATACTCTTGGTAGAACAGAAGTAGTCGCTAGGAGAAACTATATATAAAACAATCAAAGAAAGAAAACCAGAAAGGTAAAAGCAGAGTATTTCATTTTCAGTAGGTAGCACACTTATATGGAGTGCAAAATTCCATGTCCTACTCATAATCTGGCAGAAGCTCAACTCATGTTCATAGATACTCATCACAGCTGGTGTATGTGGCATCAGTAATTACAAGGTCACAGTCACAACACTATAATCGACATTCTGTCATCACTTCCAATAAAGGATCATATTTTCAAGGTTTGTAAGCTTTATAAAAGTAAGATTTTCTCTAGAAGTATTTTGATGTAAATGGATCTAGCGTAAAAGACTTATTTATTTCAGATTTTTAAAAAAAGTCTTCAATTTTGTTTCTGTATGACAGCAGGAATTCTTTGTATCTATAGACAATGATTTTTGCTCATAACCCTGTCTTCCCTCACCTTGAAGATTTTGTAATAATGAAATGTAGCAGGTACTTAATCACCATTATGCATTTAAGATTTTGAAAAATACAGCTTTTCATAAAAACTAAAATCTAGAAGATACTTTCCTTATGCATTTGATTTATAAGAAATAATTTAAACAACCAATTACATTAATGGATAATAATAACCAATATTTTGGTACGACGAGAGTAATTTATGTTGCCTTTCTTAAATATGTGGCTTCATGGGGAGATAAGGCACAGATTGGTCAGGGTACCTAGATATGATTTGTTATAGAACATACAAAATATAAGTAACAAAAGCTAGAAATGCACTCCAAAGTCCCAGGATACCTTTATATTCTTTCCATATTTCTTGAGCTATGTTTTCCAGCAAACTAATGCTAGGAAAGGTATACTTGTATATGTTCCTAGATGCCAATTCAATAAAATAGGTAAATGGTAAAATAAATTATATTACAATAACACTTTCCAGTTTCCTGAGAATAGACATATGCTGCTTTTTCTCATTCTTTTTTTGTTTTCCAAGCAGTCTCAGAAATTAGCCTTCTAGTCCTACCTGTAAGGGAAATAAACTGACCTATCTTTGTATTGTATGAATGTTTGTGTGCTGATCTACATTGGGTATGTGTTGCTAGGTAGGGCCTGGCGGCTGGAAGATCTCACGCTGTACGGAAACATAGGGCCCCCCTCCAAGTAGCCAACAGCTTTTAGTTTATGATGTAAGCAGACGGAAGTGACACTGTAAACCTAGGCTATATAGTGTCGCGTCGTTCAGCAATAAATGCCATTTGCCATCCACCACATTGGTGTCTGTGAGCTGATGGACCGCGCGGCCAGGGGTCGGCCGCCGTGCCGTTCCTGAACCAGGTCACCGTGTGCCTGTGAAGGCAACAGGTATGGATTAACACAAATATATTTCAAAATATACTTTATAATGTCCTTTATTTTCACATGTGAAAAAAAGTTAAATAAGTCTTTTCCTAGAGATAGTCAATAAAAAACTTAACTCTTTTGCGATACATAACTCATCTCAAGGAAGGCAGGTGTCATAAAGTCATTTTCCCCTTCATTCACCTGGTTAATTGTGCAACAATCTCTGTAAGACCAAGTGGACATGTCATGGAAAACAGGTGAAAACAAATGAAGAGAGGTCAGGAATCTGTGATAGGCCTTTAGCTGTGTTACGTATAAGTGAGACCAGGAATTTTTCTTTTAATTGATTTAATGACAGTGAAATTGTGACATAAGCTAGGATAGTATCCAAGAGAAAGTGTTGATCTTTCCTTTTTCATATATTTCATATGCTTTTTCTAAGCATAGAGTACTGGCTCTGTTGAAGATTTGATGGTGGCTTAAATGGATCTTCGCTCTGACAGAGCATTGGACTTGCTATGTTTAATGGTAATTAACATACTTCACACATGAAGCTGCATAAAGCATGAAATGTGCCTCAACCTCTTAAATGAAGTATTGAGGAAAGCATGCCTCTAGGCCTAAATGTTTCAACCAATTATAAGCTTAAGTATACTGATTTCCTAGTATGATTTTCTTTGTTTTTCACAAAATGTTCTCTGTTTTAATGTATTTCCTTCAAAAGCTTCTCTGAGAACCACAGAAGGTCACACTAGAAAAGCTCCAAATGGGTTAAGGCTTAGATGAGGAAAGAATTATCCAGTCAGATACATTAATTGATAAAACAATATATACCAGAGGGGACAGAGAATCAAATCTTTAAGGCAAAGGATGCACCTCAAGGACCCCAAATAAGAAATACACACTGTCTAAATCATCCAAACATATTGACACATATACTGGTTAAATAAGGTAACTCTCTTGGGGGGCTGGTTTTGGATCTAAAGCACTTAAAAAACAAATGTTTAGTTCTGTTCTTTATTACAGTTTTTGTGTTACACTTATTATGTTGTAAACTTAAAACCAAAAGATGTCCCAAATTGCGACTCTTCTTCCGGCTATACCCAGAATGTATCATAGATACATAGATATCTAAAAATCAAAGTAACTGCAGCTTGGTATATGTAGCTGTAGCATAGTATATATTCATTATTTTAGAAAAAATATCTTTCCAATTACAAATACTTCTTATTGATTCAGTCAAATTAATGGAACATACCTTTTTAAATTTTGGGTTTAGATATTTTTCTGAGAAGGAAGAAATACAGGTGGCATTGCACTTTGAAATTGAGACAAATACATGTAGATCCCAAGGTTAGAAAAGCAAGGTGCAGATGCTTTCTTTAATGCATATGTTAAGGTTTAAATTTTCTTATTTTATATCAAAAAAATCTCAGACCTGCACAAAACAGTAGAAGAGCTCTACCTCACAATTCTCTCTTTTATCTGAGATACAGGGAGGGCAATTAATTAACTGAACACTAATTTAATGTTATATTTATAATAAAAATAATTTATTTTTTGCAGGAAAGGTTAAAACAGTGTTCAGATTTATTGTATCTTAATGTTTTAATATACTCTGGAGTAGAGGGAAAATGGAGGAGTCCTTCCTCTTGTTAAACTCTTAACGTTTAAATAAAATAAACTAACATAAAAAACACTATATAACAATGTCTGCATGCCATAATTAGGGAATACATTTGACTCCCAGCTACATTGTATTACAACCACCTATTACAGCAACCGAACAAAGTTATACTACAAAAGTCTTTTTTGCTATGACAGGAACCTTAATTGAGCAAGAAATGTTTATCTCTTCTGGGATTTAAAGAGTGAGAAGCATACTAAGTTTCCAATTTTCTCTGCAAGACTCTGAAATATCACATTTGTAGGCATTTCATGTCCAAATCTGATGCTCTGACAAGTTACTCTATACTTATTTCCTCAAAGATACACATTAGGTTTTTAAGCATAATCTCTGAATAAGCAGTATTAATGAATGATTTTTAGTACCACGGCAAATAATTTCAGGGACAGAATTATATTAAAGTAGGAACTATCAAATTGTGATATCTGTGATTCTAAAGCAATTTAGCTTCAAGTCAAAACTAGTTTTGTGAGTCTAAAAGAAACAATATTCAGGAAATTATAAACATTCAAATAAGAAAATTTATGACATTCTGGATCAAAGGAGTTTAAATCATCTCTAACATCTCTGAAATACTGCCTAATAAATATTATAGTATGAGCATAAAGATATTAAGCATTTAAAATACAAAAAACAGTTTGGAGTAAGTTCAGCAAGTATTAATTAATTACATTGTGTACTTTAGTTTTATTTGCAAAACATTATTTTCTTTTCACTTTCAGAGTACTTTGCTTGTCTCATTCTCTTTTAGATATGAAAAATCTTTTACTTCTTTTCCCTAAAACACTACTGATTTGCAAGGAAGGGATTGGATTTGTTATATTGGTTTATCACTACTCAAGTACTTTGATGTTGGCTTTCTGAAAGGAGAGGATTCGGAGTGGGAAAATATTCTGGAGTCAACATATTATTACTCTTGTTATTTCCATAGATCCACTGAATCACAGCATGAATGATGTTGGAGGGGCTTGTGGAGACAGCCTAGTCCAGACCTTTCTGGTCATAGTAGGATGAATGAGAGCAGGTTGCTCAGGGCTGTGTCCACTCAGTTTTGAATACCTCCAGGAGTGGAGACTGCACAACGTCCCCAGGCAATCTTTTCAAGCATTTGGCATCCCTAACACTAAACAAGTTTTCTTCTGAAATTTGAACTTGTATTTGAATATGTTTCCATTGCCTTTGCTCCATTCTGAGAAGAGTCTAGCTCCACCTTCTTCACACCCTCGCTTCAGGTGTTTTTACAAATTGATAAGATACCCATGAGCCTTCTCTTCTCCAGGCTAATCATTCAATTGTCTGCTTTTTCTCCTTGTATGAAAGATCCTCCGATCCCTTAATCATCTTTAGTGGCTGTTTGCTGGACTCTCTCCAGTATGTCTATGTCTGTCGCGTACCGTGGAGCCCAGAAAAGGACACAGCACACCAGGTGTGGCCTTGCCAGTGCTAATCTGAACATGTTCCTTCTCATTGCGGGGAGGTTGGAGTAGCTAATCTTTAAAGGTCTCTTCCAATGCAAACCACTCTATTATTCTGTGATTATGGCATTCTATAATCTGAAGACTGTGTGCTGCCTGTGACAGATGATATTTGGTGTGAACTTATGTCTTTAAAGTCATCACTTATTCTGGATAAATTTTCCCTAAAATTCTTCAATAAATTTTTACCTTCTTCTGTGCTCATAATTTTCAAATGTTTGTGTTAGGGTACTGTGGGACTTTCTCCAGCTGAAATAGGCTCATGAAAGCAGTCTGCAGAAAGAATCTTTGAATCTTCTCAGCTATCCCTTTGAAATCAAAGCTATTAGTTTTATTATAATTGTGTGTATTGAGATAAAGGTTTGCAAAAGTATTTTTGATCTGAGCTATTAGACAATATCAATTTTCCACACTACTTCACTGATTATTTCAATGGGTAATAAAGTCAGCCATTACTTTACTGTCATTATATTAATCCAAAATGGAATGAAATAATCCTCCAAATCCTGTGAATAGAATAAGATCAAACATCATGATATAGTTCAAACATGTTATCCTGTAAAAAACCCTAAAGACTGTGTAAGTCCACTTTATAGCAGTAAGATTGTTTGCTAAAATCAACTTAAAATATAGATATCTTGAGAGTGAGGTAAACCTAAAATAGCTACATTTGTCATGTTCAGCTTCGGTACTCCTAATAAGAATATAGATTTACAGTACATATCAGTATGGGTTATCTATCCAGATCTTCCTGCACAGTTTCAGCTTGGCTTTTCAGTGTCAAGTGTTTTTATATTGTTAGCCATATCTAATCTGGTTAGGTAATGGCTAGTTCTGGCATGCCTGCTGAGCCCAATTGATGCATTGCTAAAATGTAAAACTACAGAAAGCTGTACTGCTTTCTATATTCCTTTTTAAGGAGAGGACAACAAACACACACATAAAGTATACTTCTTAAAATGTAAGTGTATAATTGAGCTTCTTTAATATATTTTAAGTTAATTATAACAACTAAGCTACACAGTTATGATGAGGAGTGCATGAAGCTCTGGGGAAATTAACTACATTTCATACAGAAAAATACAAGAAGTAATTTGATTTTTTTCTTCTGGAGTAAACTAGTTAGAAAACAAGATGCTATCAAGGATGTAGGCTAAAAGATAATATATATGAATGTACATTTGGTTATGAAAAAATATTTGATTTTATGTTTATCAGTAAAATTAACACTGAGTTAATAGACATTTAGTTAACTGGACAAATGCATTAGAACGTGGGCACAGCTCAGTATGCATAGTCATGGTGACTGCAAATACATATGGCTAATCTTGCATGATCAATGCTTTATGTATTTCAAATCACATTTATTTTGATGCCTTTTATTATTGTGTTTTATGAGTAATAAAAATACACAATCTGAACCAATATCACATCAGGTATCTTTAATAAAGATAATATGACAGTCTGTAGTTATTCTTTTTTACATAAGTGTACTAAAACTTTCTTTTTTTCCTTCCCATCTCCCTGGCACTCTGTATGGACGCTTAATCTTATGAATCATCTTTGATTCCATCTTTTAATTAAAAAAATAAATAAAATCCTAAGCCAGCATAAGGTAATACCGGAATAAAAATACATACATGCGGTAATTAATTTCCTTTTCTGAAAAAAACAGGTGGAACTGTTGAGAATTTCATTTCTACAGGTGCATAATTCAAAAACATCTGAAGCAGTTTGCTTTTAAACTTGAAGTATTAACTGCCTCTGCGATAGAAATTTAAATATTAAGTTAAATTTCACCAAAAAAAGTATTTATAAATGCTGACAACTATTCAACTATAGTCTTTGTGGTTTAAGTCGGATTTTTTTGTTTCTTGTTTTTTTTTTTATATCCTACAAGAACATAACAGGAACTTCAACACAAATTTTTCTTGAATGTTGATTTGCAATGGAAAGCAAGCAAACAAAAGCCAGGAGAAGGCAGTAGATTTTGTAAGCACTTGGATAAGAACACTGTCATCCTTAGACATGAAACTAATAAAACAAACATGTGTGAACTTAGAAATATTCCTAATAATACAGTGTATCAGAAATACAATTTGATTTCACCAACTATTTTGTTAACCTTAACATTTTGTTAACCTAACATCTTTTGTTTCCTATCCTATTTATCCCCACTTTATTAGTATTTCTAGTATCTTTAGTATCCCTCAAAAAAGTTCTTTGAATTTTGTTTTTCTCTTGAAAAATTACAGATTTCAATCCTTTGCCCCTTTTATTTGTCCCATAAAGTTTTTAGCTGAAGCTTTGCCGATCAAGGCATTTTTATGCTGCAAAAACCATGCATTCTACTGAAGATATATTCAAATAAAAGTTCAAGCCCTACTCTGGAGACCCTTCTAAAATTTTCATAAATATAGATGAGGTCAATGAAGTTTGGATAAAAGCTGTGCTTTAGAGCAGTCCATAGATATCCATTATTCACCTTTAATAGAAAGTATTTGTTAGATATATGTGTGAAATTACATAAACATGTACTTTATAGCATTTTGGTTGCAGAAAATAGGCATTGGTCTTTACCACTCATAACAAGAAGATTAATGATCAATGACTATGTAAAGGGATAACTAGTCAAGTGACTGCTAAGACTTTTGGAATTGCTTCAAATGTAGTAATAATCAGGGTGGCACAATTTAAAGATTTTCCTAGATCTTTATTTTTTTATATAAAAGTGTTTGGTTCTTTAATTTTAGAGCATTGTCTACTAAACATATCTAAATCCTATAATCCAGAAGAAACAATGTATCTCCCAAATCTGGTGGAACAGTCCTTGTGAAGTACCTTTACATGACTTTTCTTGTAAATGAGCAGTTTATATCTGCATGTTATAATCACTGCAATACATGTTCTGAAGAACACCCCACTCTTTCTCTCCATCTTGCTGCTGGCAAGAAATAATGCAGTCATTTGCCATTAACCTGAATGAAGACATGAGGATATTGTAAATGGCTAATCAGCATCCAACATCAATCAGAATGAAAAATGTTGGCATACATAAATGCTGACCAGGCAACACCCAGGTTTAGAAACTTAAATTAGCATTTATGTTGAGCTAACAATATATAAATTTTAATTATTTTATTTCAGTAAAGGGAGCTCATAGAGAATTCATTTTCAATAGAGGGGAATGAATGTCTGTGTCTTAAGACAGGTGAGGTCAATTGTTTTACAGAGGTGTAATCTCTGGATTCAAAAGGATGCCTACATACTAATTTAGACTAAATGCCAAACCTTTAAATGCCTTTAGTTGAGTGAGGTGATTCCTAATTTGACAACCGAATCAAACAAAATTACTATAAAAAAGTGGATTGTATCATACTACAAAGAAAAATGAACTAGATAAAAATCTGACATAAAATGCTCTGGGAAAAAAAATAGTTAAAAATCATTTTTGTAGCAAACTGGCAAATTAGTTCCTGTTTCAAAATTGTTTATTTCTTGGCTTCTTGCACTCTGTTTTCTGGCTGGAAGTATATCCCTATAGCTCATCCCTTTCCAATGGCATTTTCCCTTGCCATAGGAATATTCAAGTGTGATTTCCCTTCTGATTTTCTCACTGCTGCCACTGTGGTTTTTTTTCCTTTCTAAGAATCTGCAGTGGTGACACAATTATTATTGTTACTTATATTTATTAAGGTCTTATAATAGGTTCAAAATAGTAGAAAATATGAAGACTTAGTTTTTACTGCTAGGGACTTACCTTTAAGAAGGAAAATACAGGCTCAAAATGTTCCAGATGAGACAGTGTATGTTACAGTATTTGTGTGCTGTTTCTGCATTTATGGTGGTTCTTAGGCATGTTATAGTCATGATACAGGAACTTAATTCTATCCATAGTAATTAGCCAATGTATAGCATGTAAAAACTTTCAAAGCATCAGACTTCTTCACAGCCATTCTTCCCACGATGTAAAACTGGTAAAAAGAGTGGCAATAATTCTTTCAAAAGGTGAGCTTTTTGAATGAATGACGGATCTGTGAAAACTGGAATTTAATGGTTTTCAGAGTACCATAGAGTTCCAAATGGAATTTTTTAAATTCTCTAAAAATAAAAGTATAGAAGAGGATATTGGTTGGTTCCCCATCCCCCTACATTCCTCCCCGTCCCACCCCCCCCCACCCCACCCCCCCCATTTCTTTTTGTGTTTGTTTAAATGAAAACCCACTGTGAAATTTTCATAATGGTATAGCTTGCCTTAGAAATGTCAAAACATTTATCAAACAAATAAATATACTTATCAATCATTTTAAAACTGTTTTGTAGTTTTTAAATTCAAATCATATTTTAATTAAAAAAAGAACTGCAGTTAGAATGAAAAAAAAAATTTAAATTTGAAAATATACGTTAAATACATTTTAATTAGAATCAACAAAGATGCTTTTTATTTCTTTCACCAGAACACTGTGTCCTTCAACTTGACAGCAACAATTTTTCTTTTATGACTTCCATTTCATACAGTGAACTGAAAACTCCGTGTGTCAGATGCTATCTATTTGATCTCTGTCTTTTCAGTCATATACTCTATTTCTTTAAGTGACCAGATCAGATGGAAGTCACTGAAAGCAGAGATTGCTTTTTAGTTGCAAAGTAACTGATTCTATCTGATGTTAAAAAGGGTTTAGAGATTATATGTCCATAAGAAAGTGGCAAATGGAGAGAAAGGATAACAGCAAGGATTTGTTGCAAAGTAGTCAGTCCAAATAAACGTATTTTGTGTTATTTGCATGCCATGGAGTATTTAACCTCTGTCCATTGATCCAAAGTGTGCAAGACTTTTAATAAATCCTGTGTCATATCTGAAAAAGGATTTTGGTTGTTCTAGATGTCCTAGAGACTCTCAAACATCATAAAGGCGTGTTTACAAGGAATTGAATTGAGCCCTGAGAGACTGCTAAGAGAAGGAAGACAGACTAGTTCCATGGAAGAGGGACAGAAAAACTTTCTAGAAACCAAGAGAGCTATTCAGAGCTTTCTGGTGAAGTTTAATGAATAACTGAACTCAAATCTGAAAAGCAAGACCTGTGAAGATCAAGGGTATAAATTTCTTAGAAACACTCATATATTTCTATTTTTTTATGTTGAAGATTTCTGCATTTCCAATACAAATTATGTTTACATATAGTCTAAGAGTATCTTGTTCTGATTTTAAACATCTTTGATCATCCTTGAGGAGCTTAATATATCAAAAAATCAAATGTAGTCCAGTATTTTTCTTTTTTTTTTGCCATTAGTAGTGCACAAACTTATGAAATACCTGATAGTACACAGTCTCAGGACTTGTCTAAAATTGTGCTGGCCTGAAATGATTTGAGCTTTTTGCAACAACTCCCTAGGGTTTAAACAACTGTTGCTTGACCTGTCATAGTTGAAGCCCTAGGAATATCATATGCAGTAAAGATCTGAAACCTCAAGACAATTCCTACATAACAAACAGTAGCCCTTTGGAAAAGTTAAGGTTGCAGGAGGCTGCTTGTGCAAGTTTCAAACTTTAGTTGGGAAAACAAACAGAAGCACATTGTCATAAGAAAACATAAAAGTAAACCCAGGCTCAGTATTCTGAAGCCATTCAAGAGCCATTGTCCCCACAACAAAGAAACTGAAAAAATTACCAACTAAGAACAGCAAAGTGAAGACTTCAGGGTCCTGACAGCTCATTGCAACCCTCCCAACTCTGCTTGAGGAAGACTGAAGTGTCATCCCTAAGAACCAAAAGAAACATTGGGATGGAGTGCAGAACACCAATGAAAATGAATTGGTTGTAGGAAGGCTTTTATTTAGTTTTAACTGCATTGATTAAGCTTTTCTGTATTGAATGGATATTTTGGACGAGTGTTGAAACATTCATTGGGCTAACACTAAATTCTTGCTGCCATACAAAGTTGTTCCTTTTTTTCTGTCTTTAGACCAATATTTTGAGTGTAAAACTCTGGTAGCATTGGTGGCCCGATGCTATGCGGTTCACCCGGTTTCACAGGCTGGTAGTCCCTATATTTGCCACTGTATTTGAAAAGGTTAAGCAAAAAATTCTACATCATCCTGTGCTCCCATTTGGAGTCATTCTGTTGCCAAGACTCCCTTAGAGAAGAACACAAAGGAATATGAACAAGGGAAGGAAAGTGGAAGAGGAACCTGTGTGACTTAGATATGCTGAATTATGTGGAAAAGTAAATTTCTTTATTAAAATCTATAGGGAAAATCCTAAATTGTGAAAAGCAGTCAAATAAAGATTTTGGCCACAAAAGTTTGGGAGACTTAAAATCAATTGTTCAAATTACTTCTTTATCTTCCTCTCAGTACACATAACCATGATTCTATGTAGTCTGTATGGTTCAGATGCAGCTGGATTCCATTGATCTGTTAAGACAAAGAAGGAACTCCAAAGAAAGCTCAGTAACTGTAAGGAAAAGAACAAATTAGTCTGGTTTTGAATACAAGCATAACAAACAGAACTTGTAGAATCCTTTTAGAAAATAGTTCTAAAAATAGACTTGAAAAATTGTATTCTGGAAGCCTCTTATAGTAATGCTACTTAATAAAACAGGACATTGTTTTAAGATATTGTTACATGAAGAAAAGTGACTTGTGACAACATTTTCTACAAAGAATTGGATTTCATGCCTTTGGAGTCTATGCAACTGTACTCCACAAAAACTCAAAGTGAGATCACCTGGTATCTTGTCTGTGTAGTCATCTCTAATGGCAGATGAGGATTAGTTCAGGAACACTGTTTCAGAGACTATTTCTCAAGGTACAAGGAGGAAGAAGTTACACAAATAGGGAGTCTTCAGTAATGTCTTCTGAAGTATAATATCTTACCTTTTTCTCTTTTAAAACATGCTATGGCAGAACCATAATAAACAAAGAAAGGTTAAGACAGTAAGATCTCGTGATAAAGACCTTTATATAAGGTTGGTGTAGCACCTTAGTTATGTCCAGTTCAATACACAGTCCTGGAATTTGATTTCTTTGTTGACCTTTTTTTTCCCATACTCTCTCCTTTAAAAATAGGGGTGGATGTGAGCCTACCTCAGCAAAGAACTGAAATAGGAAGAAAGAGTCAAAACCTGATACATGTATGGAACTCTCATTTTTCCTCTAAATGCTGAATGACAGTGGCCATAAGTAAGCTATCCAACAGTAAAACAATTCCTGGTACTGGACACTACAGCTATAGCAAGAACCAAAGCATGGGTATCCCAGATCTTTTATTTTCCATGACCCTCCTTATTCAGCCTCAGTTTATAATGGCATGGGATAAGACTTTCTTCTACTTTGCCAAAAGATACCCACAGACTTTGCTTTCACAAACTGAAGCACCACATAACCCACACAAAAGTAAGAAGACAGTTCTTTTTCACAGTTAATCTTGCTTGCAGGTGTGGGGAGTAATGCATGATCAGGTCCTAGAGTGGAAAAGGAATGAACATATTTCAAGGGGAAAAAAAAAAAAAAAAAAAAGGTGTTTATACAGAAAACCAGTGTTATGGCTTTGGGAGTGATAGTGTCAGAAGTACATTTTGACACTTTTCCTTATTAACTAGAATCAATAATGATGACAGGAAATCACACATCTCACTACAGTAAAACAGGTTGCATGAAATTCTATTATTTTCCACATGTTCTCATCAATCAAAGCACTGCTTTGTTTCCCTATGTGCTCCTCCCTTGCTCCTGAAAATAAACCTCTTTTGTCTACTTGTACAACTGCTAAACAAACTGTTCCGCTATATTAAATAAATTGAAGCAACCATTTGCTTAAATATACTACCTGTGAAGAAAATGCTAATCTTTTTTAATTAGTCCATCTTAGTGTGGAAAAATAACCCAAATACCTCCATTATACCGACACCAGAAATCAATGATTTAGGGTTTTGGGCAGATTATTTATTTGTCTGCTTTGTTTCTGTTATAAAACTGTGCTGCTGTCAAATTTTAGTGACTTAGAGATGGCTTTTCACTAATTTATGTGATAATATGTAAGAAAACCTGAAATAGATAACACTGTCTACCAGATGACTATAATGTGGAAACATTATTGATGTTTTTGTTAAATAACAAAGTTATCACAAATATATATATTCATAGCAAATCACCCAAGACAGCTAATTTCTCTCCCTGAACTAGAATCAATGTTTCATCAATATCACTTAGTCAACCGTTTTTTACAGCTTCCATGTCCCAGTTCAGTCATATCTTTATCATATGGGAAGAGGCCCTTGTCCCCTTTCTATACTGTTGTGTCCACACAGGAAAAAACCCAAACATCTAGAAAGAATGCACAGGAACGGTGTGTCTTAAGAGGCATCTGAGACCAGAGTTATGATCCACGCTTTGAAGCACTCATGCCCTTGCGTTACCTGTAGCCAAAATCTACTGAAAAGATCCAGCTCTCATATAAAGATCCTCTGAAACTGCAAAGAAAGGTGAAATCCATACTGCTGAATCTCCCTAGACCTTGGCAAAAAGGTTTGTCAGCAGTGTGACCTGATAAAGGGTCTGGAACAGGATTTAACTCCAGGTTTAAACACCTAAATCCAAGTGTCTGTACATGTCTGTGTAAGAGCTCTCTATCTAAGTACACTTTATAGGCAAAGAAGATCTGGGTATATTCAACAGAGTAATGAGTTACACATGATGAAACTGAAGCATTTGTATTAGACTGAGATTAATAGCTCTACATATTGCATTGACTATACTGACTAGATCTGCAGAGATTATGATAGCAACTTACAGGTTTAGTTCATATATAAATATCTACATGGCAGATGACTATATTTAGCCACTTGAATTTGGAGCTGTCTAAATGCTTTAATCCTGTTACTTTAACTTCCTGCTGTAGCTTAATGGCTGACAGCCTTCCTATTATCTATGTGATAACTCACTAAATTAACAAAAAACTTCAGTATCTGCACAGGACTCAAATCTTCAACAGAATAAAAACTGTTTTCAAATAAAGTGTAAAGTGATTTGTCGTATGTTGTCTCTAGTTTTCTAAAAAAATTGTACTTTGTCTAGGTAGATTTTGCAGGCTCTAGTCCTGACTTTCTGTGGACAAGGAGCACAAGCAGATTTGTACTCAAGTGGCAAGGAACTTACAAGCTTCAAAAGAAAAGAGAAAATGCTATCATAGGCTGATGGGAAACTAAATTGGGCCTGGCATTGCTTGTTGCAAAGCTAAAAAGCCACAGTTCCACAGGCATCTGTTCTTCAAGTATGCTACTTTGGAAATATGCCTAGTTTTCATTCTACTGAACCTATAGACGGGACAGAATATTAACTACATGTTATATAGTTAATATACTATTAAATACGAAAAAATACGAAAAGAACATGCCTTTATTATGATTTTTAATTTCTAAGAAAATATGAATTTATTTGTGTTTACTGTATCTGCTCCTTTACAACAGAAAAAAAAAAAAATCAGCATTCATATTTGCCACGCTGAAGTATTTGTTTTCCCTGAGTCTTAAAAACAAAAGTCCTGAAACCAAATCAAGTGGAATAACAACAAAACAAACCAAAATTATTAACAGCCTGCACATTACATAGAAAACCACGGTGATGATGGATGATACGATGATGACAGATGAGTCCTCACTCTTGTTTTAAATTCGATCAGCTACATAAATTAGTAATGTCATCAATATGATTACTAGCTGTTCACTCACCTTCTGCAGCAGCTGTTGCTTTTTTCCTGGCTTTGGTCCTTTGATTACTCCATCTAACTCAGTATTACAAGTAAGTGCAGGACCTGCCTGCAGCAGATAAAAATCTACAGGTGACTGACCTGGGCAGATAAATGTGTGAAGGAATTATTGATATCGTTCTGGCATCTGACTAGCTGTTTATCTGGAAAATATATGGGCTTCATTCTGATAGTGTCTAAAATTTTGGTTTGTTTGGGTTTTTTTGTTTGTGGGTTGGTTTTTTTTTGGTGTGGTTTTGTTTGTTTGTTTGTTTTGGGGTGGGGTGGATTTGGGGGGGGGTTGGGTTGGGTTTTTTGTTTGTTTGGTTGGTTTCTTTCTGCTGTTGCCCATAAGGTGTGTATGATGTGGGGTCTGTGACAGCTTCTTGAGAAAAAATCAAATTAATGTAATCTCAGCCATTTGGTAGTTTCAAGAGAGTTGTGAAACTAACAGAGATCAAAAAGCCTGTGACAGAGGATGCGTCCCCTTGATCTTATCTATGATTCCATTCATGGTCCCACAATAAACTGTGTTCTGGTCCCTAGGGAATTCATTAAATGTATTGAAGATATTCTATTTATTAATTCTGAAGATTCCAGGAAGAAAAAAGACTTATTTTTTCTTTCATTCTTCAATATACCAATCCCATGGAGTGCAGCAGAAAATAAAATCAAGCTTCATTGAATTTAATCACTGTAAGTATTTTGTAGGCTTCTATCCTATGTTATTAAACTACATATATTAATCTTTATGAAGAATTTTGAAGTCTAAAGAGATATACACATTTATTATATGATTTCTGATATTATGATCCATACACCACATTTTCAGTATAAAAAAAGTTTTGGTTTATTTGTAATTTCTCAGAAAAAAGCTTAATGACTAAATATTTCATTGCGATTTATTATTGATAAAAATTAATTACAGTACATTTATGCAATGTACCAGAGAACGTTTAGTAGAAAGCCATGAAGGTTTACCATTAATAGTTAAAACTGAATTATATTGATCATACAGATAAAGTACATGTCATGATGAAGTATCCTTCCTTTTTATTCTTTGTTAGCTTACACATTACTTTGACAGTTCAAAACCTGAAATGGCTCTGGAAAACTACTGTGAATTAGTCAGGCCTTTACTCATCAAAATATAAAGTCATAATTGTCAGCACAGAAGACATATGTATAGATAAGGATATTTAATAGTAATAGTATTTGAAGATAATTTTTTTGGCAGAGCACATCAGAGGCTGAATGCTTATCTCTGATACATAAACCTAATGTACATATTATAGAGCACAAAACTGCACAATGATATTTCTTCTCATCATAATTCTATAAGTTTCTTCTAGTTCTGTGAACGGAAGTTTAAAATATGCTTTCTGGAATTGTTTAGCCCTTCTAATCAGTATTCATTTCAATATCAGACATTGCATGGTATGAAAACGAAAAATAAAATGAGTATTTACAGTATTGTTCAAACTATGAAGAATACAACAAATCCCCCCCACCCCTTCCCCTTTTACTCTGGTTCTATTCTGTTTTCATTTGCCATTTCTTTTGACACAATAGTAATTTCAGTAAGAAATGTTGTTTTCAGTGTTTAGCTGTCTTAAAAGGAATGAAAGGCAGAGGTGAACAAAATCAAATTGCTCCATATATTTGTTTTTAGTATCTGTTCACCTCTTACTGGAATATATGACTCTGAGATTCAAGAAATCCCACTGAAAATATTGGTATTGAAAAGCTGGAGATCACATGTCTTTTATCTAAAGGTCCTATACTTAACAGATTAGTTTCCTATTCAGACACTTCTGGAAAATTGCTGCAATTCAGAAATAAAATAAAAGGATATTTATAATAACTAACAAAATATAAAATGCATGTCAAAGAGCTGTCTTTTATCAGATCATGGTTCTGAAATAAATGAGCCAATGCTCACCTCTGAACTCTGGTCCCATTAAAAAAAATAAAGAAAAAAAATAAAATTAATAGAACATGTAAATGTTCACACACACACACACACACATACAAAACCCCCCAAAAACAACCCTGTGTTCATATTTCCTTAAATTGCCCAGCATGTCAGTTTTCATTACAAACATTTCTGAGCAACATTTAGCAACTGTAACCTGTGATCTCAGTGTAGGTGTGATATGCCTTTCCTGTTCAATTCATTAACTACTTTCAGTTCAAGATTAGAAGTATGTTTTTCTATGAGGTCTTTCATTGCTCTGGGAACATACACAATTTCAGGATGAATATGATAATGAGAGTGATGGGGAAAAGTGAAGTACGATATATATAATTTTAATCTGGCCAATCATTCTGTGCCAGATACTCTGTGTTAAGAAGATATGACAAAGGAAAAGGGGAAGGAAAAGGAAGAGGAAAATGAAAAGGGAAAGGGGAAGGAAAAGGAAGAGGAAAATGAAAAGGGAAAGGGAAAGGAAAAGGAAGAGGAGAAGGAAGAGAAAAAGGGGAAGGAGTAGGAAAGAGGGGAGGGGAGGGTGGAGGAGAGGAGAAGGAGAAGGAGAAGGAAAAGGAAAGAGGGGAGAGGAGGGGAGAGGAAAAAGGAAAAATAAACCAAACTAAAATAAGATAAAAGAAAGAAAAGAGAAAAGGAAAAAGAAAAAAAAAAGAAAAAAGAGAGAAAAGGAAAATAAAAAAAAAAAAGGAAATAAAAGAAAGGAAAAGAGAAAGAAATCAGAAAACCCCTCAAAACTAAAAACCTGTTTTTATGTTATGCCTGGTCAATCAGGGTTTTTGCTTTGCCATTTGGCTTTGATTTCTCATTACTATGAATTTTTCAAATCAAGACAAATTTGGGAAAATAATAACAATACTTTTGAGAAGTGAGAGTGTCTGTGTACATATATACTTTTTTAAAAAAGTTAAAATTGGTTGTATCCTTTCTCTTACTGACTTTTAATGGACTGTGGCGTTTTTTGAAACTTGAAGTTCTTCATTTCTTTATAGACAGTCAGGTTCCAATGGGTTTTGTGGAATACACGTGAGTTCACAATGTAAACATCACTCTGACTCCTCTTTATGCTTAAAATACTTCATTAGAGATAAAAATCTGAATGAGAAAAGTCAATAATTGCTGTAGAAAAACCCTGAAGTGGAAATGTATTTACACAGTACACCTAAGATGATTCGTCAGAATCTAAGCCTCCCTGTTTTTCTGTTGTGGTTAGCTTCAGTGGAGAAGTGTAAAACAGCCAGATAAGACCAGTCCTTTATGCTTGTGATCAGTTACATAAATCTGAAGTTATTTTGCTAGCACCACAAGAATTTTCATTACTTCTTGTTTCATAATGATGAAATACACTTCCCAGATTGACGTGTCTGTCCTTAAAAGCTGCTTCTATTTGAAATTCCTAATGGCAGACACATCATGCTGGGAAGCACCGAGGCCACTCACATCAAAATTTTTTTATATAATATGTTATGCATTATGTGTTATGATATATCATGCATATCTAGACTGCACTAGATGTTTTGCATTCCAGCAGCAATGTGTCAGAAATCAAACTAGAACACTTAAATCCATCTACTTTTTCTTTCCTTTTTTTTTTTTTATTTTATTTTTTTTTTTAAATACACTAAGGTTAAACAAATAAAAAATAAACATTTCCTGTGCCTTTCCTTTGTGATGGTATCTGATTTTCCTGTGTTTTTCTGGGTAATACGTGATTACAATAAACTGAGGAAATCATGTTTGTTTCCTGCTACATAGGATGTTGAGAACTGCTTTGCTTTTTCTCCAAATACCTGTGTTAAAACTGGAGAAGTCACACGCACTTCTATATTATCTATAAAATTAATTCTGTACAGAATTTTGACACACTACTTAGTCTTTACTTAAGTATCATTTGAAGTTTTTCAGGTAATATTTAAGTGACTGATGGGCATTGCATAGTCATTCAAATTAAAGAGTTTAAAATTGTAAAAATTTTAGAATATAGTAATATAAAATATTATAAATTAATGCATATTTATTATAAATATTGATTAGTATATTGACCTGTGATAGCTATCACGTTGTGCTAATTTCCTGTTTAAATCTTTGAGATGCTTGTGTACAAAATATTTTAACTGCAAGCTTTTGCAAGTGACTGGCCAGCACATTTGATGACAAGCAATCTCTCACTAATAAAAAGGGTGGAACCAACAAGTTTTTAAGGTTACACTGTATCCCTGTGTGAATGGTGGAATGCACTTGATTTGTTTTTTATAGTATTGAAAGAGGCAGCAGTACAAAGCTTGGTAACTTTTCCAGGTTTGAATCCTACAAATTCATTTTCAGCCTGTATAATTTTCTGCCTTGAACTATTTCCTTGAGATTGTATAAGAGTATATATATACTGCATCCTGAAAAAGATACTTTTTCCAAATTTCCAGTAATGCAACCACTATACCGCCTCATTTTTTGACCAAACAGCTCAATGAAGGTTAGAAATTTACAACACTTTCTTACCATGAATATTTACCAATCTATAAGTGAATGTTTTAACCTACAGATACAGAAACTAGGTTTTTTTGTAGATACTAAAAATCTTACATGTAGGTCTACGTTTATATACCAATTCATATTCAGATTAGGACAATGGATATCATTGAAGTACTTCCACCTCAGAGAATGAGATAGAGAGCCTACATATTTACACATGCATACATATAAATTATGGGTTTCTCTTCTCAATTAAATTCTGCGATTCATCTCCTAATTAATTTTTACTCTTTATGAATGTAAGTCTAGGAACAGAAGAAAACAATCCATATGTGAATATCTAAGAAACAGATGTACATGCAAAGTCATCATTATGATGATATTGTGAATGAATATTCTATACTATTATGCATAAACCACCTCATCCCTTGGAAAATATCATGAAGCCATTGTAAACAGGCATTACCAGGACGTAAATCACATGCCAAAATAAGCAAACTTAAGTTTCGTAAGAGAAATAACTTTTCAACATTACATTTCCCTTCTTTTAAGTGGAGTTCAGTGAAGATACTCTGCATCTATGTTCTGTTAAAGGGGTTAAATTTCTGTGAAGAAGGAATTAAAGACAGTCTTTCACTGAAACAGAAACAATTCCACTTAAAAATGAGGCTAAAACAATACATTGGGAACTTGCTCAAGAACACTTTCTAAACAGTTCTAAAAATATTTATGTATTTAAGAACACAATTCTTATAGAAAAGACACAAAAACATGTGAAATTATCTGCAGTACAAAACCCAAGAAGATTTTGCGGGGGTTGCATTTTGTTGGGAAAGGATAAACCATATAAGCTTTTCAAAAGCCAACTCCTGTTTTCTAGGTAACAGACTGCATGAACAGGATTCCGTTGCATGCCAGGACAAGACTGATATCATGTTAGCCAACCCAAACTATCACAGTTTAAATCTATGGCTAAGATCAAAATGTAGAAGCAATAATCTACTGTATATCTGGGTTTGTAATACAGAAATTTCCTTTATTCAGGGCATAACTAGGTTTGCAGATGCATCACAATTCTTTTCACATCCAAACAAAGCTGCAGCAGTGGGCCTTGTGACAAGAAAAATGAGTTAACACCAACAACTGTGTCTTGTGACACTTGCTAATACAAAGAGCTATACATCTTCCTTTTTTTTTTTTTTTTTAACCTCCAAAACCAATGGACACAATGTATGTGCAGACCTAGAAACTGAAGAGCAAACCCCAATCAGACTGGCATTTCATGGTGTTAGGCCTTGTAGCAGAAGCTTTGGTAATATCATAGTAGGACACCTTGTTAGTGAGAGCATGGTCCCATTCACATCTAACATTCCACATGCTTTGACTTCACTGGTACTCTGCACAACAATTTTTACAGCTTGGTCAGCTTCTGAAAGCAACAGAACTATAGAACTATTTATTTATTTATTTACTGTTGTCCAAATATTGAAGAAAACATATATATTTTATTTCTCTCTAACAAATAAATCAATATCTTCCATTCCATCTAGCAGGAGGTAGAAAATTATTTTAGTAAAGCTTAACTACTTCCTAGCAAATAGGAGTAAAAGAACCAAGAACCCTGGATGTTTGGAAGTCACCGTAGCATGTATCTTTGGAAAAACACCTTTTGATGATTCATTACTAATTGAAGAATATGGAAAGAAGTCAGGCAGCATAATACCTTGAATTTCAAAGGCATGAGCTGGAGCTGGGAATTCAGTGTGTGCACAGGCCACAGTAATATCCTAACTGAAGATAATCTTACCAGCTGAGCATTTGGAGATGCTTCATTAGCAGCAATCTTTTTTTCCTCTAATTCCACCCAGGGAAGAACAACCCCATGCACCAGTACAGGCTGGGGCTGACCTGCTGGAAGGAAGCTCTGCAGAGAAGGAGCTGGAAGTCGTGGTGGACAGCAAGTTGACCATGGGCCAGCAGTGTGCCCTGGTGGCCAAGAAGGCCAATGGGATCCTGGGGTACATTAGGAGAAGCGTGCCCAACAAGCCGAGGGAGGTGGTCCTTCCCCTCTACTCTGCCCTGGCGAGGCCCCATCTGGAGTGCTGTGTCCAGTTCTGGGCTCCCCAGTTCAAGAGAGACAGGGAAGTCCTGGAGGGGGCCCAGCAGAGGGCTACAAAGGTGATTGGGGCACTGGAGCATCTCCCTTATGAGGAAAGGCCGAGAGAGCTGGGCCTCTTTAGCCCAGAGAAGAGAAGACTGAGAGGGGGTCTTATCAATGTCGACAAGTTTCTTAAGGGTGAGTGTCAAGAGGATGGGGTCAGGCTCCTTTGAGTAGTGCCCAGCAACAGGACAAGGGACAAAGGGCACAAACTGCAACACAGCAAGTTCCATTTGAACGTGAGGAGAAATTTCTTTACTTTGAGGGTGACAGAGCACTGGAACAGACTGCCCAGAGAAATTGTGGAATCTCCTTCTCTGGAGACATTCAAAATGGACGTGACTCTGTGCAACTTGCTCTAGCTGAACCTGCTTTAGCAGGGGCTTGGAGCAGATGACCTCTAGAGGTCCCTTCCAGCCCTGACCATTCTGTGATTCTTTGATTTCTGTGTAATTTATTCTCACATATCCATAAAATTAGCACTTGGTATAATAAAAACTACTGTCAGCTTTCATTAACATTTTCAAATTCTTTGAAGTTCATACTGTTTACACTACTGGAAGCCTTTAAGACCTATATAATTTCCTTTCCTCTTAAATTAATTGCTGATAGAAACTATAGCTGTATTCATGTGAAAATACTTAAAATTCTAATTTCTATACAAACAAAAATAAAAATTACATTTTACTGAAGTCCACCTTCTTATCAGCATAGTATCTTTTTTTTTTCAGGGTTGAACTGCATCATATGCACTTTTTTATGAACTGCATTTTCATGAATAACAATTGTGACCATTGATTTGAGAAGGTATCTTAGGACAGTGTGGAGTAGGGCTTTCATTTTTGTCCTTCATTTTTCAAAACTGGTATAAACTGAACCAACAGGTAGTCTTTTAAAATACTGTATTTCATGGAAATGCTTTCTTACCTCTTTTCAAGAAATGTAGTTATCTTTCCAATATGGTGTTATATAGAAATGTCAAGTTCTGAGTTTTAAAAAAGGCACAACACTTTCTTCCCAAAAATCATCCAAAAATTATTAAAAAAAAGCCATAGGCATCTTCTAACACAACTGAATTTAAAACTGATTTGATTCCAGAAAGGTTTTGGCTTTGATTAAAAGAACAATTTATTATGGTTTTAAATTTTGTCCAAATCTTTCATAGTTCTTGATGTTGAATATTTACTTTCTTAAATTTTCCTGTCTGCTGAGATCACTTGCCTAAACTCAGAAACTGATCAGTTAAAGTCTTCCTCTGATCTATGTACACCCGATCAATGGCAATCAAATACCATGGGGATATTGTATAGAACACTAGATTTACAGACATTAGCTTCTCCTGCTTACTGGAGAATGTATACACCATTTAAAAGAATAAAGTTGTTTAATCTGCAGAAGTCCATACTGCAATGTTTCAGCAAAAAGCATCATGTAAAGTTTGCTTAATCAAAGAGTTATTACAGAATTATGATATTAATATCTAATAAACAACCAGAAAACACATAATTATTGAAAAAATGCACAAAAATGCCATGAAAAAACCTAAATGAAACTATAGATGTGGGCTACTACTAAAATACTTATGTTAGTGTTATAATATTTATGGTAATTATACACTGTATTTTTTTTCAGACAGTATAACAAAGGCAAACGTTTTTTGTTGTTATTCATTTCTGTGGAAAAGCAGTTTCTGGTGTTCAGCCAGCTAACATTGATATTGTTGGACTTCACATTTGCTAAATTTATTTTCTTCTTATTAGGACCAGTATTACAGGACCAGTATTATAGGACCAGTATTACAATGTGCATATCTTCAGCTAGGCTGGATTATTCACTACGTTTTATTTCAGTTCAGATTCACATAATACACAAATTGTTTAATCTCACCTAAATTAAGCTATCTAAAGGTTAGAATTCTGAGCCATTTAGTGACTGCTTCCATAAACGAGGGGAGAAATGCCTTCAGAAATTCATTCATCTCAATTTAAGAAAATTATAAAGTGTTATAATGGAGGTATTTTCAGAGATTTTATTTTTGATCATACTCACTGACAGAGTGGTCATTGTTCTTTATAACACTGTTTGGTTCTTAGTGACCTCTGCATCTAGATATAGTAATTTGTCTTTTCATCATGGGCATGTTAAAAGGGACATTACTGTTCTGAGATTGTAATTTAAATTATCATAATTGTGTTATCAGTCACTGAGAAACAGTGATCTCGTTGAACATGATAAGCATATTCTTTATCTACCAAGATTTAAGTGCAATGGCTTTTGTCACTTCATTTTCTAAATTCTTGTTATGAAAGCATCAGCCAAAAGAGAATTTCACAGAGCACTTGTTGACAGCCTCTGCATAACACATTCCTTGACCATTTCAATCCTCTGTCTTTCAGGTGAAGGTAGTTTGTCTAGAAGACTGCCTGAATTTTAAAGCTGAGTAGCACACATATAATGACAGAACAAGGTCAGAATCTTTTTTGTCCCCTCCCTCCCCCTTTTTTTTTGTTTAAGGGGTTCTTGGATGTAAACATTGCTTTCTTTTTTTCATCTTTTCTCCCCCCAACACACCCCAACACCCCCCCTCCCCCCAGTATGTCACAGAATATTAAAAAAAAAAAAAAAAAAAGGGTTTTCCTCAGCTGGCACACTGTCTTCAAACTGCTGTGAATGCAAAAGGACATCTTGCTATTTAATGCTCAAGCAAAAGGTTGAGCTGTAAAGATAGAATCCTCTGACCTACCTTAGCTCAATTACATGTAGTTCTGTAGCTAGGATTACTTAGAGTACAAATATTTAGTAATACACTTCCAAAATTATGGGCATTTTTAGGAGTAATGGTGATGGAAATAAAATTATAAAAGTAAAATGCACATACAGCTTTGTATTTAGATTTTAAATTCCCCATGGCCTAGATTCTTAAACTTTTTTTAGACATCAGAGCACAGAATAGATCTAAGTTTAAAAAGACCTTTTCTTGACATAGAAATGAAGAACATAAAATTAATTTTTAATCTCCTATACCAATTGATTTAATTTTAACATAATATCTATTTGCTCAGAACCAGTGCTTAAGGTTATCTGCAAAGTAACCTGCAGCATTCAGATATAACAGAAGAATATAAGCTAACAAAAAAAATCTGCTGCACATGATAGTAGAAAACAAACTTAAGATATCTGTTGCAAATGTTTAAAGCAGTTCTCTTACACCATCTCTGTGATGCTGTAAAACATGTAATTTTACTTTTTAACTTTTTGATCTATAGAACTAATACATGTTCCACTAAACGATTTAAATAACGTGGAAGTGTAGCAAAGCATTTACTTCTACAAATTAGATAAATATTGTGGATAGTACATCTTCTACCACCCCGTGGCAGTTTAGAATCACTGCATATTAGCATACCTCATTAAAAGTATTCAGCTTAATTCATATTTTCTTAATTAATTTATTCACCAAGGAATACAAAAAGAACCCCAAAAAAAGGATCCCTGTCCAACGTGCATATGCAACTAATAAACTGCATTAAAAGTATATGCTGTATTGGAAATTTTGCCCTTTTGGGAAGCATTTTTTAGAAAAAAGAACATAGGCTTGTCATTAGAAAAGGCTCATGTAGTTTTGTCATTAGAAATTTCTAGCAACAATTATATTGTTAGAAAAGTCCTAATTTCTGTGCTCCCACCATCTGATAATAGGTTAGAATAACCGTCTTGTAATTTTACAACACAGACAGTCTGAAGCAAAGTTGCTCTTCCATTATGAATCAATTGCTATTATTTTCATTCTCCTGTATAATAACATTGTTTTAAAATGGTCTTTGCTTGCATACATTTCGGTTTTACAAACTATATACTCAGTGTCAAGCTCATACTGGGAAAGATGTATTTAGTAACGTTTAATTTCCTCCTGTAAGATGGCTTGTTTATAAAACTCAATATTCATATAGTAAAATTAACTTCATAATTATTTCTATTTTCAGTAAATATTTTTTTTGTACTTCCATAAACTTTATTTCACAGAGACTATTAATAACACAGTATTTTAATGTCAACATAACACCATTTACTTTTCTCCTGTTTTCATCAGGAAGCACTGGTCACTTCAGAAATTTCAGTATAATGCTAATAAGTTCTGCAGTTATGGGGATGTACTTTCTGTTTCTCCATAAATATCTTTCATTTTCAGACAGTGCTAAGAAAATGATAATAAATCCATCAAAAACTGTTCTGAAAAGCATACTCCTTTTCTAGAAATGAAGTGTAAACTTCACATGAGGCCAGTTCTGGAAAGAAATTAAATCAGCAGTTGTGAGCTTGAAGATGTATTACCTGCATTTTATCACACTGGAAGTTTTGAATCAAAATGTTGTCATTTTTTCTTGAGTTACAGTCTAGCTGTTTGAACATTTCTAGCAAATTCTGAATACTTTCAAAAGGTTAAGTCATCCATGGTATAAACCACTACGCTTATAAGCTTAAAGAGTGAGATGAAGTGTGAATTAGATATGATTACAAGACTATGCCTATGGAAAGATAATGATCTTATTAGTTAAGCCATATATAATGCTTGAACTGAACCTATTTAAAAGAAGCTCCAGTGTTGTTAGCAGTGATATTTTAGTTGAACAGACCTCAGATATAAAAATTGATAGTGATCTTATTTATTTTATAGTTATAAGAATAATATAAATCATTGTGATTTCATTCATACAGTAGCACATCTATATTCATTATAGACAGGATTAATGATCTCCTGACCATGTAAAAGATAAATATTTTTTCTTCTTAATTTCTAGCCTTTCCCTCTCTGCCCACTGTTTTCTATATATGGTAATTTGTTTAGATACATTTAAATATTTATGTATATTAAAGAAAACAAACTTTGTGATTCATATTTATAGAGACATTTTACTAACGGCTAGGCTGGCACAAGCTGGTGGTTTGTATGTGTGTCTGCATTTGTACTACATATGGTGTGAAACTACCCATGTGTTAAACGGCTGAACAATGTGACAAATTACATTTACCATGCACCTGTGGCTACTTCACCTGCTTTGTAACCACTGAACCCTGTCCACCAGGATTTATTCTAACATTCCAATTCTCTAAGAAGCTTCACGCAGCATATGAAATACCTAAATAACCCTGACAGAGAATTGCTACCATGTAGTGTTTCCCCCTTGATTTATGTTGATGTGAGCTTCAGAAATGGCAAGGAATTGTACCTCTAATCTAATCTGAAATATAATAGGATCTCTATCACAGAAGGATGAATTTCAGCTTTTCAGTTCCTCACTGAGTTGTAGGAGCATTGGTTGGAATTCATGTTGCAACATGGATATCTTGAGATCATTTGTGTCTCTACGATTTATTTTTAAGGTGTGGTTGTATCCATATCTTGCTCTGTTTTCTGGGTCTTTCTTTGCATTGCATTAAGTAATAAGACATTCTCTGCAATTTTGAATTCTGGATAAAGTCCTTCTGTCATTATCTATCACCTTATTATCTTTATAGATGCACACGTTCCTTTCAGTCTTAGTGGCAATGAAGTAAAAACTGCAAAAAAAAGGGAATTTGTTCTTGGGGTTGAGAAGGAAGAAAAGGACAATCTTTCAGTCTTCTGTTTAGGGTCTGCAGAAGCCATGATGCACGTGGAAAGAGAAATTATGCTTTTCTTCTTTTTTTTCTTGGTTTTGGTTTTGTTTTGTTTCACTATTAGTAGAGAAAAGACCAGTTTTTATGGTGGTGATCTGTTTGGGTCTGCAGTGGGTCTGCAGGTGAGTTAATTGATTTCAAAGACTTAGTCGTGTACCTTTAAGACAGCCCACAAATTGTCAGGTATGTAAACCGGATGTGAAGAATCGGAACTTAGAACTGCAGCATACGGGCACCTACAGCAACAGCAAATAGCAAGCAAGAAGAACACAGAAAGCCTATCAGGGTCTGACACATCTACTATCTAAGATATATAAGCAATTCGTATAAACAATAAAGGCCATTTTGCCATTTTGTCCAAATCCAGCCCTGCAGACATAATGTTTTTCCGTCCGCCTCAACCTGCATCACCACATTTGGTGACCCCAACATGCCAATGTGATCCCAGTAAAGGGTATCAAAAAGAGACCCTGAGACTATGCCTATCTGACCCCGGTAAGGGGTGTCAGGAGCAGATCCTGAGACTGACCACCGGGTTGCTGGGGAGGTGGAGCCTGATGAAGTGGAATAGCACAGCAGGCGGCTGCAAGATCCCAGGAGAACTGACACAGGTAAGGTGAGCCACCTGGGACAACATGGGGACTAAGTTATGTAAAGAAAATACCATGGTGCTATCAATGTGGAAATTAGTATTAGAGAAGTGTGGAATTACTTTAGATGGGATCCACTTGAAAAAATATATTATGGTGGGCCAGAACACATAGAGTAGAAGCGTCCCCTGCGACTGCTCTTAGTGTGTTGACCTGGGACAATTTAGGATTAACACTGTCAGAAGCTCTGGAGAAAGGGGACAAAGAGGCATCGGAGCTTTTGCCTACAAGGGGACTGCTTAGACATGCTGTAGGGGGCTTCAAAAATCATCAAGGTGCAAGTGGGGGCTTGCAAAATCAGCAAAATGCGAGTGGGGGCTTGCAAAGTCCACAAGACACAAGTGGGGGCTTGCAAAGCCAGCAAGATGCGAGTGGGGGCTTGAAAAGTCAGCAAAATGCAAATGAGGTTGTATCATTCAATCCTCTCCTGTATCCCCCTCCAGAATACAGACAAGAGGATGAGGGAGTGAGAGAGGGGAAGAGTCTGTGCCCCTTACCAGACACCACTCCCCAGTGCCCCAAATTCCCTAAATCTGTCCAACGGCATTGACCTATACTTGATACTCATTCTGAGGACGACAAGCAGAAACCTTGGTGGACCTATCCCAGCCCCCCTGTTTCCCCCCGACATTTGTGCCAACCCCCTCCTCTGGCTGCTCTGCCCCTCCTGCTCTGCCCTTGCCTATGCAGGATGGAAATGCCGAAAACCTGGAGGATTCGGGTCCAGCTACAACAAGGTCAGAGACAATGAAGAAGGTGGAGGTGGTAAAAATCCAGTTTCCAGTGTTACAGAAGTGCCGCACAACCCTCGGCAATTTTGGCAGGCTGTAAGAGATGGGGAATTAAGAGACTGAAACTGGGATTTAGTAGAACAGATAGGCGGACCACTCCTTGATCTTACTACTCCTTCCACCAATGCACCGCATGCATATCCTATTGTAATGGGAGATGCAGCTGCTGGTAATTCTCACGTTCATATACCATTTGCTTGGAAAGTAGTACAGGACTTGCAAAAAACTGTTTCTCAGTACGGGGTGACTGTGTTCTGTCACGCAGAAAAGATGTCTATACTCTACTGTATTACAGTGGTTGAAATATATTTTGCTATTAGAAAAAAAAAGAAAGAAAAAACAGGAAAAAAGAAAGAAAAAAGGAAAAGAGAAAAAAAAAGGGGGGGGGGGGGGGGGAGGAGGGGGGGAGGAATGAAGGGAATGACTCCAGAGGCACGATTAGAGAAATCATGTTATGTTTTGAAGTTTCTGAAAATCTCTGCTGACAATGTGGTGCCTCCCATTGTGCAGCACTTTGTGTCAATTGGTGATAAGCAGCAAAAGCACAAAGGCATCTTAGTATGCATGAAAGACCCTCGTACCGGGCATTGGTCAGGACCACAAGAATTGTTAACTTGGAGGAGAGGTTATGTTTGTGTTTCTACAGATGAAGGTCCGCGATGGATACCTGCTTGCTGTGTGCAGCCTGAGCTTAGCGTGCCAGACCATGGTAGCACTGCTGCCACCAGTCAACCCAACAACTAATGTGTGATTTCCTTACTGAACCAGTCCTTGTTTGGTGTGCCCTTCCTTGAAACTGACTTGCAGACATTATTGCAAAAGAGCAACTGTACAATCTTGACAAAGAATTTGGGGAATGAAAAATCTTACTGAAAGCCCTGATATTTGGGATAATTGATTACCTCTGTATAATGTTAATCCACAAGAAGCTGATATTGTTGGCACTTTGAATGTTGATAGTTGTTTTTATGTAGATGCTAATGTAGTAGGAGGCTATGAAGGGACCATGACACGCACATAAATCAACAAGTGAACATGTTGATAAGCATAATGTGCTTAAATACAATATAACTTTGGATGAAGCATGTAATGATGTAGTTGATCTATGGAACTGATGGGAACGTATTGCAGCGGTTCTTCACTTAAAGAGTTAAATCATCTTGTTTGTTAGGCAGTTAAGAATGTGAGTCAAATTTGCCGCTATGACATACAAAACAGAGTAACTATTAGCTTTTTGTTGTTGGCTCAAGGACATGGATTTGAGGATTTTGATGGTATGTGCTGTGTGGATTTTAGGTGCCCCATTGCAGCAACACGTTATCAAAATCTGAGAAAATGTCAACCTTTTTGGCATCCATTCACTCAATTGGCTGTATTGTTTGTTTGCTATTGCTTGGTTGTCGTCGTGTTTGAAAAGGCCCTGCAGCACACGGCAAACCTGGTACTAGCTGTTCAAAAAACAAAAAGGGGGAATTGTTGGCATCTGCAGTGGGTCTGCAGACAAGTTAGTTGACTTCAAAGCCTTAGTCGTGTACCTTTAAGACAGCCACAAATTGTCAGGTATGTAAACCGGATGTGAAGAACTGGGACTTAGAACCGGAAGCATACGGGCAGCTACAGCAACAGCAAATAGCAAGCAAGAAGAACACAGAAAGCCTATCAGGGTCTGACACATCTACTATCTAAGATATATAAGCAATTTGTATAAACAATAAAGGCCATTTTGCCATTTTGTCCAAATCCAGCCCTGCAGACATAGTGTTTTTCAGTCTGCCTCGACCTGCATCAGTGGTCATTACATTTGATTCACAACCATTGTTCAGAGATGTTGAAGAAGAGGATTTGTGTATTGATTAATCCTTGATTTTGACATGTATGAGAAATACCAGGTGTTTTTTAAGGTGGCAGCTCACCCATCCAAACAGCTCTACCCTACTGAATTGCAGACTGTCATATAAAATCTCCCTCTTTGTTATACACTTGATAGTCCTGTGAGACAGATACTTCTTCGCAGATGCTATAAAGGTGACAGTTCCCTTTCTTATCTGCTTAAATACATGGCACTGAAGAAATCTGTCTTAAGTTCTCCACAATAAAAACTGAGGGAAGAAAGACAAAAAGGGGTATGTTTAGAGTATGGCATTTGTCTTCCCAAGTAACTGTTACACATGATGGAGCCCGGCTTTCTGGAGATGGCTGAATGATGGGAAGTGTTAAATGAATTCCTTGTTTTGCTTTGCTTACATGTGACTTTTGTTCTACCTATTAAACTGCCTTTATCTCAACCCACATTTTCTCATTTTTACCCTTCCGATTCTCTCATCCATCCCAACGCAGGGAGTGAGCGAACGACTGTGTGGGGCTGAGCTGCTGGCCAGAAGACCTGGTATTTTCATATTTAACAGGTACAGAACTGAATTGTTCATTATGGGACAGAAATAGCTATATCTACCAGAATTCCATACAACCAACATCGTTACAGTTGAAGAATTACCTACTATTTCTGAGGTGTTTAAAAAATAAATTATAATGGAATTTTATGAAATTACCTATGTTCTCAATTTCTGTGATGCCTTGCACAAGGACTGACTTTAAAAGTTAAATATTGTTGTGT